>NC_090826.1:126160429-126760429 GCF_028021215.1 Eschrichtius robustus
CTCATTCCCTTCATCTTGTTTTGGAGAAAGCTCTCCTCTGGTCTCGGGCACACATTGGGCCCGTGTGTCTTGGGCATTCTCATGGTCTGAGAGGAAGCTGCATAGCATGTCCTCCCAGCTCTCGGGACACTTAAATACAGAGAAACATGAGCTTTCTGAGATGGATGAGAAGGTATAGACTCCAACCATCTATCTAGTGCAGGCATCACTTCTAAAGCGTCTCTGATGGCAGCCATCCCACTGGGCTTGAAGGCACAAGGATGGGAGGTGCTTTTCTCACAAGGCAGCCCATCTCATATTTGAACAGATGGTGCTATTCATTTATTTATTCATTTACTGAGCAGTTACTTTATTCAGTACAGATTAATTGACTGCCTATGGTGTGTTAGACACTGGAGATGCAATGGTGAGCAAAACAGATAGTCCTGCCAGCATGGGGTTTGTAGTCTATTGGGGAGGCAGAATCAGTGGTACAATCAAACAGCACTATGATTACCATCAGGGAAGAGAGCTGTGAGACCATAGCATAAAGGACTCTGGGCCAGCAGGGGTGGCAGGCAGGGCCAGGGAAGCACAGGGATGGCTTCCTTGGGAAAATGATGGAGGGGCCAGAGTCAAGTTAGCTGGGTACAGGGTGGTGGTCGGGAGAGGGAAGAGCATTCGAGACAGAGGGAATAGACTGCATAAGAAAGAACTCTGAGGTGAGAGGGACCAAGGCAGGTTTGAGAAAAGGAAAAGAGGCCAGTGTGTTTTGAGAATTCAGTGGAGGAGAGGTGGCTGGCGGGGCTGACAGCAGATGTAGCATGGTGGCTTCCAGGACATTGTAGTGGAGGTGCAAGTTGACTTGCGGTGCATCCCAGGTGGGAGGCAGTGATGCTTTCTTCCCACATCTCCTGCTCCCTCCCCCTCCCCCTTCCCTTTTCCCCTTCCTCTGCCTCTTCTCCTCCTTACATCACCTGTCATCTTCTCTTTCTTTTTTCCCCCTCCCTTCTCCACCCCCTCCTCCTGCTCCTTCTTTTTCTTTGTGGGGGGATCATTATCTAATTTTGTCTTTCTCAGAAACTCCATCTGCTGAGGAGCAAAGATTTCAGTTCCAAAGCTTAGTGTGACATAGAAATATAAATAGTCCTTTGTGAGTAAACATACTTAGACTCAGGTGCCCTTACCTGCAACTCTTCAAGATGGCTGCTAAGAGTATTGAGGTGGATTTTGGCTTTACTTGGTACTCGTATTAGTGTTACAAAAGGGACCTTGGAACCCTGTCGTGACCTGGAATATCTTCTGACTCTTTTGGTCTCTGCAGCAGCGGCCACTCTTTGCTCTGCTGATCTTTGTAGCTGCAGTCTGCTGTCTGTGCACCGTGTAGCTGGGCCATTCCCTGATTCTCTCTTTCTCTCTCTCTGTCTCTTTCTCCCTCCCTCCCTCCTCAAAGTGGTCAGAGCCCAGCAATTGTCTCCAGGATAACTCAGCCTCACCCCAACTCTTGTCGTATTTCTGTTTTGTCCTCCAAATGGCCTTTGCAAGGGGAACCTTCTCTGTACTGTGGAGAACCCTGATGTCTGGGCAGCCAGTCTTGATTCTGGATTAAGCCAAAAGAGAGGATAAAGGAATTCAGAAAACCTTCCCTTGCATGGCTATTGTCTTGCAGCAAAACCTCATTTTGAAAGTCAAAATCTGGATACTAACCCCCTTCTCCCCCTTGGCATTCTTCCTTTATAGTCCTAATCTTTCCCTAGCAGATAGATGTTCTGGCCATCTAAGGAGAGGTTGATTTTTTTGGGAAGACAAAAGATAAAAGTGTGTAGGTGTGTGTGTGTGTTTCAAAATAGGATTTCTGTTACTACACTATTTTAAGCATTTTGGGTTCTTTTTCCTAAGATCATTAAGAAATCGCTGAACCATTTTTAGCAAGGAAGTGATAGGTTCAGATTTGCATTTTTATAAAGATCCTGGTGGATGCTGTAGAGAATGGATTGTGTGGGTAAGTTACATGCAGGCAGATCAGCCAGTGGTTATTGGCTGGTAGCAAAAGAAGATAACTAGAGGCAGACTTGAGAGATGTTTAGGAGATTGGGAGATAGGAAATGAAGATTAATTAGATGTGGGGTTGAGGAAAGGTAGGCATGAGTAAAGAGCCTCAATTTCTGCTTTAGGTGACTGGGGAGATTTTGGGATCATTTACTGAAAAGGGGAATAAATAGTAGGAGACCCAGATTTGGAGGGTTGGGAAGATAGTAATAAATCCAGTAGGGCATTTGGAGTTTAAAGTGTCTTTGAGAAATGCAAATATAAGTGACCAGTAAGTGGATATTTGAATCTGGAGCTCAGGGGAGAGTCATTCGTGTGTGTATAAGTGAGCATTGGTACAGTGGAAGCAGGTAACCCAGGAAGGGAGCAGAGAGGGAAAAGAGAAGTGGGCCTTGAGGAACTCAGGCAACGAAAGAAAGAACAGAGATGTGGTGGTAGATAAAGTGGATTTTTAGCAAGAGGGTTTCTTCTAATTGAAGATGGCAAAGACTTGAGCACATCTAAACATTCAATCCTGAGACTGACAAAGTGACAAAGGGTCTGAAGAGGAGGGAGTGGATGGATTTAGAACACAGCTGTAGGGTTCACCCCAGAGGGGGCAGGAGTACCCCTTCCCCTGTGGCATAAAGGAGGGCAGCCAGGGTGGACCTAGAGCAGATACATTTGTAGGTTGGATCCAAGGAGTTGAGGGGGTTTCCATCGATGGCCTCTATGTTTGTTGTCGCAAAAGAGACAAGGTCCTCTTGAGAGTAGATAGGGTATTGGTTGGGCAGGGGGCTGTAAGGGATGGTTAAGGTGGTGCTGCTGAAGAACTGGGAGACAGACAATCTGGAACAAATTGAGTGAGCAATGGGATTTTGTTGTTTCATCTCCAGTCTCAATTTTATGTACCATTCTTCCTCTGGTCTTTTTTCCCTCTGACTCCTCCCATCCACTGGTGCCCAGGATATACTGGCTCTCTTCTTGGTTGGCTTCTTCCATTTCTCCTTGCCCACCCCCTCCCTGACTTCTCCCCACTCCCCGGAAAAAAATTACTGTCCAGAATTTGAGAAAGTGACCCACCCCAGTGGGTTAACAAATCAATGGATCACTCCTTAGAGACACGCCATTTGTTATTTAAATAGAACATTAAAAACAAACAAACGAAAAACCCATTTCCATCCATTTTCTGTAGCAAATTGGAGCCTTCCCCTTTAATTCCCTTTTTCCTTCTCTCTAAACTAGGCATGCTAAGGTTTCCTTTGAGTTGCCCTTCTGCTAAGAGATTAAGACCCTCAGAAGGGAGAATGAGGTTATGAGCATGGCAAGGCTTCAGGAAATCTGAGAGATCCAGCTAAGACCATTATAAGCTTTGCTAGCATTAGAGAGAGGAGTTCATTGTATGAAAAGAATAAATATTTGAAAAGTACAGTAATTTCAAAGCATCTAAAGCACTTACTTTGTTTTGGTCTGGGAGGAAAACATTAAAGTGAAAAACTGCAGATTAAAAAAATGAAAATAGCTAATTCTAATAATGGCAATCTTTATAATAAGAAAACACTGAAAACAGTATGTGTGAGTACTCTCATAACCATTATATTTTTGTGTACTTTTTCAAGTTCATTGAGAATATGTCACCCCATTTCTTAGAGTGTAGCAGGATGGTGTGGGCCATAGAGTATGATTTTTCCTTTTAGAATTGTGATTAAAGTTCAAACCTGAGCACAAAAGGCATTAAACCCATATATTCTAAGTTCAAGGCCCATATATTTTAAGTTCAGAAGATCATGGTGAATTACTGAGGCCAGTCATGTCTTCAGAGTAACAATTTCACTTCATGTACACGTAGAAGAGGACTGAGGAGAGGGGATGAGGCCTCCTTTTAGAGGAGTGCATTGTTTATGATAAGAAACAAGTCCCTTTCCTCTTCTTCTCCTTCTCTCCCGTGGGAAGATGTTTTCTATCTTCCCCAAATCATGGGAGGATGTCCCAAGGGAACTACCTATAACATTGAGAAAGGCCAAGTCAGGTCCCTTTTAATGTAAGTATCAAAGCCATTGGGCTATCTGGTTTCTGGTGATTGTTGGAGTATAGAGAAAGTATCAGAAAGAAATACTGGAGAGAGAGAGAGAGAGAGAGTGAGAGAGAATATAAACAGTGAACTAGAATACCCTTTAGAATAGGAATAGTGTGCTAGAACAGTGGTGTGATAAGAATACTGCTTTTGGAATTAAGATTTGGCTGCAGGTGACAGAAAACTTAAAGTTATAGTGTAAAAATTGAGATGCTTGTCTTTCTCTCATATAAATAAAGTTTATAAATCTGGACAACTTAAAGGACTTCCAGTTTTTGTAATCATAGACTAGGCAATATGGACCAGCCACCACTACTAAAGGCAACTAAAAAAGTTGGGAAAAAAACTCTCCTTAAAATCATCTAAGAGCTAACAAGATAGTGAATGAACTCGGCTGTGACCCAGAGAGGTGAATGAGGAATACCAGATCACTTTTACCCTGAGGTCACTTTTCAGCTCAAAGGAGAGCAGAGGGACTGAGTTGTACTTTTGGTGACTTCTAAAGGTGAGATAAAAAGAGGGGATCTATGTACACTGGTGATTCACTGCTGGTTTATGCTTGGGCCCCAAAGGCTACACCTTAGGAATAGAGATAAACCACAAATTTATTTCCTTGCACAAAAATTAGTACAGCGTTTTGGGTTGTACAATGTCTCAGAATTTCAAAAGCCTTCAACCTAGATTAGAGCAGTCTTCTAATGTCTCTGGTGATAGGCAGAGGCAAACAAAAATGCTCTAAGAAGATGACATGCTGTTAGTTCTCAAAATATTTTGGCAAATAATTTTTTTTCAAATAAAATTTCTAGTACACAAGTAAAGATAATGTAGCACAGGAGAAAAATAAGACACCATGAACAAGAATCAACAAAAATAAAAGACACCTAGATGGACACATAAGTGATATAGATATTGAAATTATCAGACATAGAGTGTAAAACAACTATTTACTCTGGAAATATAAAGAAATTATTCCAAGGAACTCATAATGCAGAAATTTTAGCAAAACCCCTGGAAATTCTAAAAAGGGACATAATAGAGTTGAAAAGAGTACCAAGTAAAAATCCTAGAACTAAAAAATACGCTAAGCAAAATAAAGAACTCAGATGAAATTAACAGACAATTAGATAGAGTTGAAAAGAGATTTAGTAAATTGAAGATTATTAGAGGAATCTTCCAGAATGAAATATGGAGAGATGAAAAGATGAAAGCACTGAAGAGAGGGTAAGAGACACAGAGAGTACAGTGAGAAGGTAGGACAATCATATAATTTGAGTCTTGGAAAGAGGGCAGGGAAATATTGCATTTATCATATTTTTCTAATGGAACTGAGGTGACATTTGAAGACATAGTGGCTGAGAATTTTTCAAAACTGATGGAAGACATCAAACCTCCCTTTAAAGAAGCCCAATAGGGCTTCCCTGGTGGCGCAGTGGTTGAGAATCTGCCTGCCAATGCAGGGGACACGGGTTCGAGCCCTGGTGTGGGAAGATCCCACATGCCGCGGGGCAACTAGGCCCGTGAGCCACAACTACTGAGCCTGCGCATCTGGAGCTTGTGCTCCGCAACAAGAGAGGCCGCGACAGTGAGAGGCCCACGCACCGCAATGAAGAGTGGCCCCCGCTCGCCCCAACTAGAGAAAGCCCTCGCACAGAAACGAAGACCCAACACAGCCAGAAAGAAAGAAAGAAAGAAGCTTTAAAGAAACTCAATACATCCCAAACAGAATATGTAAAAAGAAATCCATATGCAGACATATCATAGTAAGAAAGACCAAAGTTATACCTTGGATTACCTTGAAACAAGCAAGTTAGGCCAACAGCTAACTTCCCAACTGTAACAGTGGGAGCCCCAATACAGAGCAATATCTCTAAAACGCAGAAAGACGAAAACTACCAACATACTCAGGGAGAAGGAAGACATTTTCAGACAACATAAAACAGAGAGAATTTGTCATCAGCAGATTAGCAGTAAAGGAAATACAAAGGAGTAAACCTCAAGCAGAAGGAATATGATGGCAGATGAAAGGTTGGAGATGAAGGAAGAATTTAAGATGAACAAAAATGTTAATATATGGGTATATGGTAATGAATATTGATATATAAAGCAATCATCATCATTATATCTTTTGGAATTTAAAAATATTACCAAGATTAAACACAAGGCAGCAGTAGTATACAAGTAGGTGTAAGATAAGGGATAGGGAACAGAATTAAAATGTTTCAAGGTCTTTGCATTGTCTAGGATGAAGGTCAGGGTATTAGTTAACACCAAACTTTGGTAAGCCATAAATACATACTATAATTTCAAGGGTAATTATTGAAAGAATCAAAAAACAGTGTATAGCTTACAAATTAGTGGAGGGGAAAAAAGTGAATGAATATAATCGATTCAAATGTGGCAAGAAAAAAAAGAGAAAAAAGAATGTAGAGCAGGCGCGACAAATAGCGTATAATAAATGCTAATATGTCAGTAATTATGTTAAGTATAAATAAATATGCTAATTAAAGTTAGCAAACTGTATTAAAAAGAAACTCTATGCTCTGTACAAGAGAAACAAGTAAAATATAAAGGTTCAGAAAGACTAAAATCATAGAAAAAGATATACCCTACAAGCTAAAACCAAAACCAAACATTGAACTAGCTATATTAATATCAGATAAAATGGACTGAAAAAGAAAAAAAAAAGCATTATTAGAAATAAACATATCTCTAGATAATGACAAAAGGACAATTCATCAGGTATATAAAACATTTCTAAATTTATTTACTCCAAATAACATAATCTTAATATATATAAGGTAAAAATTATCAAAACTTCTGGGATAAGTAGACAAATTCACAACAATAGTGGATAATTTTACTACACATCTATGAGTAAATTGATAGAGCAATCAGACAACAATCAGTAAGAATTTAAAAGAGTTGAATAACACATTGAACAAACCTTAGTCAGAGGTCACTTATAGAACAATTTTTTAGAAAGTCAGAATAGAGTTATTTTTAAGCACATACGGAATATTTACAAAAATTCACCCTCTAATGGATGGAAGAAGAAAGCCAACACTGTCACGGAATTGTATTTATACAAAATCTGCCATGATACAATTTTGCTACAAATAAAAACAAGAAAGAATTTCCCTATATATTTGGAGACTAAAAAATACACTTCTAAATAACCCACAAGACAACCGTGAATTGGAGTTTAGAAAATAGATCGAATGATAAGAAAAACATGACATATGATTATTTGTGTGATGTAGCTAAAGTAGTATATAGAGAAAGATTTATATTCCTACATTCAAGAATGTAGAAAAAATAGCTAAGTAACTCCCCTCCCCCTATAGAAGAAAATAAATTATAATGGTAATAGAAAATATATCAGTAGGAATCAGCAACAAAGCTAAAAGTTGATTCTCTGAAGACTAATAAAATTGATATAACTTTGGCAAGACTGATGAAGAAAATAAAGAACACACAAATAATCAGCAACAAGAATAAAAAAGAAGACATCGCTACAGATCCTACACATATTATAAAGACAATAAGAGAATATTATGAATAACTATGCAAATGAATTTTAAAATTTAGATGAAATAGATAAATTTCTAGAAAAAATATATAGATATAGGTAGTCAGTACAGGTGGCCCAGAATAATCAAGGATTTGGGCTCCTTCTACCATACTGATTTAAATATTTGGCATGAGGTTCCTACCACATGGTCTAGCATATCTCTTCAACCTCTTGCCACTACATTCATATTCTGACCATAAAAAAGGAGAAAGAAATAAAGAATAGTGTTTTCCTCTGATTTAAGAATATTTCCTGAAAATTTTATATGAGACTTCTGCTTACATCCCATTGGCCGGAACTTAGTGATATGGCCTTTCTTAGCTGCAAGGGAGGTTAGTAAGTATAATCTTCCTCTCTGTTGGTCACTTTCTCAAATAAAACTATTATTAAGAAAGAAAATGCATCTTTGCCACTGATGCATACATTTCTTATAGGTCTAATGGCTATCATGAAAGGTGGCTGGTTTTGAGATAGATTGCCAGCATTTCACCCAAGAGAGTCCCTTGCTGAGTGATGAGATTCCAGCAGCAAGTGGCTATACGGTGGTCCATGTGTAATGATGTCTAAGATGTTAAAAAGAGACAATTAGCCTCAAGCAGAATTCCCACACCAGGAAGCTATTTCTTCATTTATTCATTCATTCAACAAATAATTACTGTCTCTAAGAATGTTCCAGAAACTGTTCTAGATGTTACAGTAGACAAAATAGAAAAATCTTGGTTCTCAATAAATTTAGAGTTAAGAAAAATAAAGCAAAAAAGTGGTTATGGAGTGCTGAGGTTGGAAATGGTTTGCAGTTTTTAATGGGGTGGCAAGGGAAGACCTTACTGAGCAAAGGTGGTGGGAGAGGGCATTCCAGAGAGAGTGAATAGCAAGGATATTCCTAATACTGTATCTCAGCTCTCTTCAATTCCTGAGATGTCCTCAAATACAAAGAGAGAAAAGAATTAGGAGGGAGAGAGAGTGGCAAAGTGGAGGGAACAGACCTTGAAAAAGACACCCGGAGGCAGAAATAAGATTTTGGACTTTGTCTTAGTAAAATTCTAGACTCAGTCTTGGCTCAGTGGAAGAATCACGTCAGTAATGGTGAATTTTTATTTTACACTTATTTATCCATTTTTGATTTTATAGTAATTTATAACTTAAAGAAAATTTCAAAACCACACACACATCTTTAATCTCATCACAGAATTATTTTTATTAAAAGTTTTTCTTTCCAGTCTTTATCTATATGCACACCTCTTTTTTTCAATTCATAAAAGCCTTTATTGAGCCCAGCTATGAAGACAACATCTCCCTACATCCCTCTGAGACAGAATCTGAAGGCAACAAGGTGATGATTTCCACGGAAGAACTGTGTTGAGTGGTTCTGGAGGGCATTCTCTTGCATGAGGTGGTTGGTAGCTCATGAGGGTATGAGGGGAAGTAGAGATTCAGAGCAGTATAGTCAGAAGTTGGGGTTCTCAAAGCAGGAAGGATTGGGATAAAAGCAGCATGAATGAATCTCGTTTTCATTCTCCATACCCTGTTTGATACCCATTGAGAACCTTGATAGGAGGGCATAAACAGTAGAATAAAAGGGAAAAACGTACAAAAGAAATCTTTACCAATAAGAAATCAATTTTTATCCAACCTCTCTGAGAGAACCCTTAACAAAATTAGAACTCTTCAGCAGAAGCTTATTCCAAAAGACTAACCAAAATTTCATACAAATTTATGTTTTCCTTTGCAAGTATGGGTAGGTTATAGAATTCAGAATCATTTTGGAAAGTGATGAAGTCCCGTGACAGGAGCCTTGGGTGGATGAGAACTTCCTTCTCTTCAGAGCTGTGCGTTGCTGCTTTCTCCAGAAATCCTGGAGTCTTTTGAAATCAAGTAGATGAGCTTCCTATGGCTCTTCAGAGGAAGTAGTATTACTTTAACTGCTGATTCTCCATTGCCAGTTTTTACCCAGCTTCCTATGGCCCTGGTATATTTTTCTGTTGTAAAGCTTTCTGCCAGAATGGTGTTGGTTTTCATTCTTAACTTTCTTGTAGACTCCTCAATGACAGAAGCAGTGGATGAAGTGTTTCTCATTTTCTTATCCATAATATATGACAGATCATTAGGGCCCTTTGATAGGAAATCCTGTTATCAGAATTCTGGGTGTATTGTCTGTGTCTTCTATGTGTAGGAGATTGAAGGAGCTCCCTGTTGGGTAAGTGAGGGACCACCACACAGGACTGGCCTGGAGAAACAGTAAAGCTGTCTCAAAGAAAATGGAAGCCACCTCCTAACTCAGGCCATGAAATAAAAGAGGGCTGTATTAGTTTTCTAGGGCTTCCGTAACAAAGTACCACAGATTGGGTGACTTACAACAGAAATATATTTCTCACAGGTCTGGAAGCTAGAAGTCGGATATCAAGGGGTCAGTGAGTTGTTTTCTTCTGAGGTCTCTCTCCTTGGCTTACAGATGGCCACCTTCTTGTGTCCTCACATGATTGTCCCTCTATGCATATCTGTGTCCTAATCTCCTCTTCTCACAAGGACACCACTCATATTGATTTAAGGCTCATCCTAATGACCTCATTTTAACTTACTTACCTCGTTAATGACCCTATCTCCAAATATAGTCACATTCTGAGGTACTGGAGGTTAGAATTTTGGGGGAGATACAACTCAGCCCATACAGGGGCCAAGATCTAGGGTGCTGTAGTGGTGGAATTTCTGGTGCTGTCCTGATTTGTCTTGTGTGCTTCCCTTGTTAACTTGTGTTCGCCTGGGTACCTCCAAGAAGCAGACGCCAAGGTGGGATTAAATATGCCAGAGTTTTATTAGAGGACAAGCCTATGAGAAAAAATGAGGAAGAAGCCAGAAAGTGTAGGAGAACTGTCAGATCAGAATGCAAGTCTGACCCCAAGGGAAGGAGAGAGGGAGGGGAAGTTGGATGGAAAGGTCTTAGACGGCCATGAGTCTAAGGAATATTCAAGAAGGTCTTTGAGAGTGTTTGAGCCTAACTCAGGCTTCAGAGGAGTTCTGTGTCTCCCAGGAGTGGGTCTATCTCAGCATCCCTGCCACACTCAGTCATGGCTGAGTGGGAGTGTGGAATGTGGAGAGTGGGGCCTCTCTGCACAGGTGCTGGGGTGGTTGTCAATTTTGCTCCCTGTAGCTGGAGGTTTTCAAGGTGCATACTCATGGCTGCCACATACTCTTCAAGGATTGTCTTACTAGAACACAGAGAGGTGTGAATTTTACCCCAGTGGGTGCTAACTGTACGTTTAACAAAAACAAGTTAAATTCATGTGGGAAAAAAATTCACACTGGGCAGACCTGACCTCAAAGGACGGAGACAAAAGTAGTTGAAGAATAAAAGGGTTCCAGGCAAGGTAGTTGAAACTTTTATTTTGACTGTGAACAGTGCCCTTAGCACAGTTATGTACTGTATTCTCCATCCTTCATTCATCCACCCCTCTCCCCCCCCAAGTTACGGCTAGCAATTCCAAATATTTTATCTTCATTCATAGGTTATAGTTCTTTATACTGCCCCCAAAGTTTAGCTTATTTATTTTCCCTTGGGGAGAGGGGGTGGGATGGAAAAAAAGAGCAAACCAAATATATGGGCTGCTACCCGCAATATTTTTCTGGATCTCTGAATCAGTGATGACCTGGGATGGCGTTTGGTGTTCTGAAGAGACCACTGGACTCTGAGTCGAGAAGCCTGAGTCCTGGTCCTTGTTTTGCCCCTCAGTTGCTGAGATAGGCAGCAACTTCTCTGCACTTAATTTCCTCAGTTGCAGAATGAGAGACTAGGCAACATAATCTCCAATTTTCTCCAGAAGATTGACATTCTATAATGTTCTGTATTTTAATGGCAGGTAAGTATGGGAGAAGCAATGGGCTGGAAATCAAACATCCTCAAGTTTTGCTAAAAGTCTCTTTCTCTTCTACTTGCAATTGCATTTTTAAAGTCTTGAATTGTAATTATTTATTTACATGTCTGCCTCCAGCACTTGACTGAATTTCTGGAGGTCAGGGTTCATCTGTCTCTCATCTGTGTCCCCCCCCAGCACCTTACACAATGCCCAACACACAACTAGCATGCTGTGAATGTTGGTTGAATTGGTTAAAGAAACAGGGACTTAGTGGCTAGATGTGGTTGGTAGTGGGAGAGACAATGGGATGGTGTGGAGAAAGCATGGGCTAGACATGCCTGGGTTCGAATCCTACTTGTGCCACTTGCTGATTATGGGACCTCAGACAACTTACTTTACTCCTTGAGCCTCCATTTCCTAATATTAGAATGGATATAGAAATTCCTACCTGGCAAGGCTATTGTGAAAATTGAGTGAGTTAATTTGTGTTGTGTTCCTCTCAGAACATCTGGCACATGGTGGGTACTCCTTTCAAGGCTGTGCCCTGTGGCCACCATGCTACAGCTTAGGAGAAGTAAAGGCTGGGGATTTTAGCAGTTTGATTCTTGATTCACAGCACAATATCTCAGGATACCTTGGTCTGCATTTTGTAGAAAATATCTTAATTTAACTCCATTTTACCACTGACCTCAAATCTAAGTAGTCTTCTAAGTGGCAGTAGTGTCATCTACATCCTGCTGTGACAAATAGGCAACTTTCTAAAGAGCTTTCAGTGTCTGTGTGGAAAGGTGCAATGCAGAGTTTTACTGCAGTGTTTCTGCAGGCTTGCTGAGGAAGCTTCCCAGACACCCTGGAGCTGGCTTTATGAGGTTGCTGTTTTCATCTTAATACACTTGGCAGAGAAGGGGCATCAGGGATGTCATTGTCTTTTTTTACTTTGAACCTGATTCTGTCAATAAAATCCTGAAGAGGAAGTAAAGCACCTTTTCCTCCTTGAGCCTCTTGAGTACTTTTTAGAAAAGCACCAAGTCAGTGGAGTAGTGGAACCTGCTTCTCTCCGTGGTCTAGCTGGTCTAGATGGCCTGGGACAAGGTGTGGACTGTCTACAGGTAACTGCCACTGTGAACAGCTTGCTTCTGTCTGCGGGAGATGAAAAACAAGAAGCAGGCCACTCTGAAGGAAAATGCATTCAGATTTACTACCCTAGGACTTTCTGATTTGAGAAAGTCCATGAACATACCATTTGATGTTGGGGTTTAAATGGGTCAACAAAAAAATCTCTCTCTAATCTTCAGGAATGTCACTCTGGATGAATTTGTTTTTATTTTTTATTTATTTATTTATTTTTTGTAACTACAAGTTTTCTCAGGAAGGCATAAAATTGTAATATAGAAATAAAAATTATTACCAGTCTTCTTATTTTCTTAACGTCATAATTAAGTATTACCCTCAATAATTATAATAGTAGTTACCCTTTACTGAATACTTACTATATGTTAAATACCATGCCAAGTGCTTAACATATATAATCTCTTTTTATTTTTAAAACAATCCTGTAGGGAAAGAATTACTTAAATGTATTTTACTGCTGAGGAAACTGAGGCTCAACAAGGAAATGACATGCCTTCAATTTCACTATAGTATCTTTCCTTTAATACTCTGCTTCCCTTACACTGACAGCTGCTTTCTGAACGCTTGTGATTATATTTTTAGGCTTTTCAGTCTCTTCTCTCATGGTTGTACCAAATACGATCTGGGCGATGAGCTCAGTGCGTGAGTTTTGATGTATGGGCTACAGTTCATCAGTATTGGGTGTTCAGGGAGTTGTTTTTTTTTGGCTTGTACTCTAGGTTGATGAGAATGTCAGGACACTGGCTCTCAGAAAGGAGCTGTGGTCCTGTTTGTAAAACTGGTGGTAAATATATGTGGTTTTATAATTATGGAGGTGATACAGGATCAAGCTATAAAGTTTGTAAAGATAGTGTTTAGATAAATTTATCTACGAAGTTTTACTATGAACATCAGGACTAAGGTTTGCGTGGATGGCACCTCTTCTTTTATCCCTAGGTCCTGCTTCTCCTGGGTACTTTCTCTTCAGTCCCAGTAGATATCTTCCTTAATTCCACCAGATGATGTGTGGTGCTGTTCATTCTGGCATCCTGCTACCCCTTTCTCCCAAGTGTGGATGCAGTAGGTGAGGGAGAGGGAAGAGGCAGCCTGTTGTCTGTGGGCCTGGTTTCTCTCCTTGACTCTGCCACGAGCCAGCAGTGAGGCTTTGGGGAAGTCAATTAATCTCTCAAGTCTCCTTACCTGTAAAAGGATGACACTGGACCCACAGATCTCCTGAGAGGCCATTCTGACAGAAAATTAGAATGTTTGGAATGGAGAAAACCATCAAGCTCTAGCAGGAAATAACCTACTGGTGCCAGTGACAGACTGTTGGATTAATTGGGCGTAGCTGTGAAGCACTGCAGTCATTTCTGTGTTTATATCATCTGAATATTGTTGCCTTCCCCTCAGATGTTGAAAGTATATCTTCATTTTTCAGATGGCAGAGCAGAGGCAGATTTGACCATTAGCTGGCCATGGAGTATTACTTATTGCTGGTTGCTTAATTTGCTGGGCAGATACATTGCCATGAGTGACAGCTGATGTTATGGTGCCTGGGAATAGTCACCAGCAAAATGCGGAGGGCTGCCCTACTTTGCTTTAGTAACGTAGGTAGTTGGTTCCTGCAGAGGCTCGTGTCTGGATCCTAATGATTTTTGTTGAGTTGATATCAAAGTTGGACTGCAGGTTAATTTTAGCATGTTTTTTTTCCCTGACATTTCTCATTTAAAAGGTTTTAAAACTCTAAAATGAACAAAAAATTAAAATGTCTGCTTTACTCAAGGGGGAAATTACCTCTTGACAAAAATACTTTCTAAGGAATATTGACCTCTTGATCTGACTGAGAAATTTGTCTAGCATGACTTCCCTCAATGACCCTACTTCCCTTCCTTCCTTCCTTCCTTCTTTCTTCCCTCCCTCCCTTCCCTCCCCTTCCTTCTTTCCTTCTTCTGTTTCATGATAAGACAACTTTCCTCCTTTCTAAGTGCCAACACTTCTACCTATACTCTGAAATTATTTTTCTGATCTTAAAAGTGAAACATATCCTTTGTGGAAAATTTGGAAAATGTGAAGAGGTGAAAGAAGAAAATAAAATCACTCACAGTAGACAGCTGCTATTAACATTTTGAGGTCTTTTCTTTATAATTTTTCTTTTACGCATACTTTCAAAAAATAACAAAGTTGAGATTCTACTGTACATTAGTTTGAATACCACTTTAAAAAAATTAATATTATGCTGAACATTTTCCATGCCATTCAATATTTTTGAGAACCTCATTTTAATGACTGCACTACATTTTATTATGTGGTTGTACTATAATATATGGTCATTCGCCTATTGTCCCTCATTTAGGCTTGTCACCTGTACTCCTGACCTGTCCTTTCTTAGCTTCCCTGAAATTTTACCCCTTACTCATGTCTCCTCTCTCCCATGATTAGTGCTTCTATGTCCATTGGCTCCTTTCCCTGTGCCTTCACACATCTGCAGGTATGCAGGCACATCTTTACTCTCGTCTCTAATGGACAATGTCTAGTGTCCTTTCTGAACTTTGGTATTTTCATATTTTTGGATTTTCTCCCTTTCAATCTCTTTCCTTTTTATATATATCACAGATAATCTAAAGCAAAGCTCTGAGCATGTCATTTCCCCTGATGATCAGGCCCCAGCCTCATTTGCCCTCCACATGTGCCCATGATCTAATCTAATTGTATTGTAAACAAAGCCATTCTGCTCATGATCTCCCTTCTGGCTTTCCATCCTTGACAAGCATGATAATCATTCATCTAAGCCACTGGCAAGAATGTTAAACCTCAGCCCTGTGGTCCAACGCTAGAGACTTACTCAAGAGATGACACCAATCCATTCATCAATATCCTTTAAGCAAAGATTATTTCGCCATCTGTTTATGTGGGAAATTGCCTTACATTGTAGCCCATATTACTCCATTCTGCTTCCTGAATATTATGAAAATTGATAGTTTGGCGTAGATCAGACATGCTGCATCTCCACATTTTCCTGATCAGAGTGTCCTCTCAAAGAAAAAAAAGAGATGTGAAATTGTCAGGTCCTGATCTTTGTGAACCGATGCTGGTTCTTGGGGATCACTGCTGCCTTTTCCAACAGCTCTTAAGGCTTCTTCAAGAGCCATTCCAAACCTGTGGATTTGTCTTTCTGTCTTTTTGAAAGGTTAAAACTATGTGTATTGATTGTTTGCTGATATCCGTAAGGAGACAAGTGTAAGGGCCAGGCCATGTGCCTGGGGTGGACTTGAGCTGGGTATGTGGTCTTTGTAGGCATTTCCTCTATGGAGGACCTAGTTATCCGGCTTTCTCTCTCTTCCATGGTCCCTACCCAAGGTCCACTGCCCCTTTAAATGCTGTAGTCACTCACTGACATGGTAAATGTGATAGGGGGAATAATGGCCCCCTAAAATGTACATGTTCTGTCCCTGGAACTTTTGAATATGTTACTTTACAGGATAAAAGGACTTTACACATATGATTATGTTAAAAGTTGAGATGGGGAGATTATACTGAATTATTGAGGTGGGCACAATGGAATTATATTGGTCTTTAATAGAGTCAGAGAAAGATTTGAAGATACTCTGCTGATGGCTTTGAAGACAGAGGAAGGAATCATGGGTCAACGATGCAGGCAGCATCAAGAAACTGGAAAATATAGGGTACACATTCTCCCCTAGAGCCTCTAGAAGGAACACAACCCTGTGTTGTAAAATCAAGGTATTTTACATTCCTACCAGCAATGTATTAGAAAGCATCATTAATAGAAATTCTTGCTGACCTCTGAAAGTATAAAGAACACAGAATGCAAAGTGTGGGTGAGAAAGAGTGGCTTGGATATTTCCAGAAGTAAAACAGCATCAGAAGAAACTTGGGTGCCCAGAGAGTTTGCTTGGGAACTCTGGAGTGACATCTGAGTTTGTTTGCTGAGAAACAGTTCATACTGGCAAAATTCCATTGGCAACTGGCTGCAATAAATTCTCTTGATGGTTTTAGCCTGTTTGGTTTCCATAAATTCCATTTGATTAACTTTTGAAAAATTCTGATGAACGATGACTCAGAAAAGCTTCTTGGACCACAGCACAATGTGCCCTGTATAAATAAACTTAGGCCATTAAATCAAATTAATTCAAGGTGCAAGCATTTTGAAGTTTATTTTAGTTTGCTAGGGTTGCCATAAAAATGTACCACAGACTGGGTGGCTTAACCAACAGAAATTTATTTTCTCACACTTCTGCTGGGTATAAGTCTGAGACCAAGGTGTCAGCAGGGTTGGTTTCTTTCTGAGGCCTGTCTCCTTGCTTTGTAGATGCCTGTCTTCTCCTTACATCTTTTTTTTTTTTTTTTTTCTCCTTGCAGCTTCACCCAGTATCCCCTCTGTATGTACCTGTGCCCTTATCTTCTCTTTTTATATGCGCACAAGCCATTAGAACCCACCAGAATGATCTCATTTAACCTTAATTACTTTTTCAAAGACCTTACCTCCAAATAGAGTAACATTCTGAGTTACTGGGGCTTAGGGCTTCAACATGTGAATTTTGAGGTGGACACAATTCAGCCCACAACACATTTCAATATCATAAAATTATACTTACTACACCAAAGGGGTCTGGGCTAGGGGGGAAAAAGGTTTTTAAAGTGTGCATAATTACTCTTGTGTGTCTTTGGGTGAAAGCATGGGCCTAAGATCCTTGTCTTATTAAGCATGGCAAGGTGTTTATTCTTGGTGCAAGAGGTCCTTGAAGGGTACCATGAGACCTGAGTAGGATCTTGTTAAGTAGATGCATTCTGAGTTATCCTTCCTACTTTCCCTCTACCTTTCCATCCATGCTAGTCATGCATCAGTAAAGTATCAGTATCTTTTTTTCTTTATTAAATGACCTGGAATATACTTTCTTAAAATTAAGTTTTATTAGGGTATGGTTGCTTTACAATGTTGTGTTAGCCTCTACTGCATAAAAAAATGTATCAGCCATACACATACAGATATCCTCTTCCTTATGGACTTCCCTCCCATTTAGATTACTGCAGTGCACTAGGTGAGTTCCCTGTGCTATAGAGCATGTTCCCATAAGTTGTCCGTTTTATACATAGTTTTTTTTTTATTATATACTTTTAATTTTGTTACATAATTGCTACTCTTTCTGAGATGGAAAGAAAGGGATTGTAAAATGTTCTAAGCCAGATTTACAGGTATTTCTCCCTAAAATATTATGGGAAATATATATATATATATATATATATATATATATGAAATATGAGTATCTTATTGCAGTGTCTCCTTCTAGAAAAACCTGTTCTCAGTACCTGAAAATTATTCACACCATACTGTAAATATCCGATAACCGCTACAGAAGTTTTTCTCTGCTTTATGTTTTATTTTGCCAGAGACTAAAGTTTTAAGCCAAAAGACTCATACTTTAAGAGAATTTTAGGGATCCGTTGGAGGCTGCAAAAAGTATTTTCCAAAGTCCTTTATCAGCACTGTGGATATCACCCTACTCAGACAATTGCTAACTCACCCTTTCATAATGTCAGTCCTGATAAGAACTCTAGATGAAAGATATGCTTAATTAAAACATAAAGTCTACTTCCAGAGACAGATATCTTGCAAAAAATATTCTCTAGCCCTACTTTGACCTACCTGTGTTGCTAAAAATGGTGATATAATCCTTGATGTGAGTCAACATGGGCTGGCTCCTATTTTCGGTTTTCCTAGATTTTTATCTGTCTGCCATATTTTGAGAAGAACTGACTAACATCTCATGCGTATTAATACTACTGGGACTGAGCAATGTTTGAGTTGGCTGGTGAGTGGGGTGAGGCTGGGCAGCTGGGTTTCATGTTGGTTTCCCACCCACAGAACTGTTATCAATCATAGTTTGAAAATTCCAATTTGAAAGATGCTCACGAGGTCATTCATTTGTCTGTAGAGCAACACACACTGTGAGTTAATACAAGTGATGATAGCAAAGGATGGAAGCCTGAATGTATTTGGTCCTCATGGTTTCAATGTCGGGAGTAGTGACTGGATTTCTTTGTGCCTCTTCCCTTTCTAGTTGCCGTAAAGATGTTTGACTCAATGGAAAGGTCTTTCAAAATCCACATTAAAGGACTTGTCAGGGCTTCTTAATCATATACAAAAGGCTTCTTCAACATTGTAGTGAAAAAGCAACAAGGATCTTCCTATCGTATTCGAGGAACAGTCAGAAGCATAGCAATTCAGGGGAGAAAATGGACAAAAATACCTTTGGAAACTTCTCATATGACTAAAACTAAATTTAGCTCTAGAAAGTACAGTCAGGCAGAAGGCAGGTTTTGTGTAGAAATATATAATTTTATTCTCTAGCTCTCAAGATGACTTTAATAGCCAAAGGTTGAGATTAGTTTAATTAAAGGCTAAACATCCATCTTCTATTTTAAAAAAGAAACAGATCAATATTGTTTAAATGGGCTAGAGAAGGTGTCTGTCACCTTCTGATAAGACATTCTCTGGGGATCCCATTTATATTTAGCTAAAGGTTTAAAAAGTGTAGTTTATGGACTGAGTACTGGGAGTTTGCAGTTTCAAGTAGATCAGTGTTTCTCACTGAGAGGCTATCTTGTCCCCCAGGGACATTTGGCAATGGCTGAAGCCTTTCTGCATGTCACAGCAGGAGGTTGTTCCCGGCATCCTGGTAGATAGTGATGCTGTTAAACATCCTACCATGCGCAGGTCAGCCTCCCACAATATCCAGCCCCAAATGCCAGTAGTGCTGAGGTTGAGAAACCTTGAGTTAGACGTATGATGGCTCAGGCTCCACTTCTGTCGTTTGGTAGGTGGGATTGACTGTTATTTAGCCTCAAGGTGTTGCGTTTCCTGATGGCTTCCTTTTTAAAAAGAATGATCACTTTTTCCTTTGTACCCTATTATGTCCTGCATATATGTCTGTCGTAGCACCCTGGACATTTTATTGTATCCTTTGTCTGACCTTGGGCAATGTATGTAACCTCTCCGGATCTCAGTCTTCTCATCTATAAAATGGGAATGCTAACACTACCAACCTCAGATGGTCGTTGTGAAGATGAAGTGAGTTAAGACATATGAAGTGCTTGTCACCGTGTTTGTCACACTAGGTGCTCAATAAATGATAGTAGTAGTTGTTGTTTTTTATGACTTATTTAGCTGTTTGCCCCTGCTAAGTGATAAATAAGTCTTTTGAGAGCAGGAATTGTGTCTGGCATATCATAGATGTTTAATGGTTTCTGGAGGAATGACTAAATGAATCCCTTTAAGCTTCATAATTTTCATCTGTAAAATGGAGTTTCACTTGTTATTGTCACATTTAATAAGATAATGTAAGAGAAAGGGTCAATAAAGAGCCTAAAGGGTGGGATAGGGAGGGTGGGAGGGAGACGTAAGAGGGAGGGGATATGGGGATATATGTATACGTATAACTGATTCACTTTGTTATACAGCAGAAACTAACATACCATTGTAAAGCAATTATACTCCAATAAAGAAAAAAAAATATTATATAACCTTTCCTTGCCTTGGCACCACAAAAAAACCTTTATTATAAAAAAAAATTTGAATCTACAGAAAAATAGAAACAGAATAGTAAAATAAAAGCCTGTATAGCTATTTAACACCTGTTAACATTTAGTCATATTTACTTAATCTCTTTTCAGGTTTTTTTTTTTGGCTGAAGAATTTAAAGTAAATTACAAACACAATTTTATTTCATCCTTAAATACTTAGTATGTATCTTAAAGAACATGTTCTCCTATAACTACAATGCTATTTTAATCTAACAAAATTAATAACTATTTCCCAATATCAGTAAATACTTAGTCTGTATTCATATTTCCCAGTGGTTTCTAAATGTATTTCACAGCTGGTTTATTCAAACAAGATCCAAATAGAAGCTTCTCATTAGAGAACCCTATTTTTTCATTGTTGTTTACCTCAGGGACTGGCCTGGTTCTGCTGTTTGCCAGTCAGCAGGTTTGAAATTCTTTCAGTAAGTCAGGATAGGAACGTATTTTAAGCTAACTCAATATGCAAACAGATAAATTATTCACAACAGTTAATGACTCACGTTTTTTCTGGCATCCGCTGAAGACTATTCAGTTGTAGTCTTCCTCTTGCTGCATTCACAGATGGTACGATGATTAGTGATAAGGGGTCTTAGGTAATGCAAAGAAGATGCAAACTAGAGCATCAGAAGACCTGCCAAATGAAATGTACAGAAGAGAAAAAATAGCTCTGGGAAACGCAATGTAAACCAATGAGAAAACTGGATTCAATGCACAGAGTGAAATTTGTACACAACCTCTCCAGGATATGCAGTCATTCCAACAATATTCACAATAGCCCGATGAACATCTATTGCATAAGCCAGGGTAAGCAAGCATACTGCACTGAGCCATAATACCACAGCAGCTGTGCAGGACAGTCTCCTGTTTTCTGTTTTTCATGGCGCTGGGTCAAGAGGTCTTGCTCCTAGACCAAAAGTGAAGCAAGTCAGTTAGGGATGGCCTGGAGTGTCCCCTAAAAACAGTAGTGATCTATCAGAGGTCCTTGAGCAGACGGCTACAGTGACGGTGAGGAAGCATTTGAGAAAAGATGAATTTTGCAAAGACAAGCAAAATGGGCTTGGATAGAAGCAGATTTGCACTGGGGACTAAGATGAATTATCAGCTAAGATGTTACTGGGTTGATTCAGGATGAAGTATATTTGGGAGTAGACACGTTATAGGGAAACTAATGGAAATATTAATTTTACTCTTCATAATTTCTTTCTACTTTCCATTTGATTTGTGCTATTGATGTCTATGTCTTACTGATATCCTCACTGGATTGTACACTATTTGAGGGCAGAGCCCATGTCTTTAACTTCTTTGTATAGTACTTTGCCCATGGTAAGTGCCTAATACATAAAATGTTTACTTTTATTTAAGATACATCCAGTGCTTTTTTAAAAAGTACATGCTTATAAATGTAAATCTCATTTACAAAGTTTAATGTTCCTTTTGCGGTATGATCTGAGAGAAAACTATATGGAGTATGAAAAGATTCAGATACATGCAAGGATAAAATAGAAAAGCTAGATACATGAAGGGAAGATTAGAAATAGGGACTTTTAGAGAAATATTGAAAAGCCTATGAATCCTCATTATCTAGAGAGTAGAACGGTGGTTGCCAGAGGCTGGGTGTGTGGGGGAAATGGGGAAATTTTGGTCAAAGGGTACAAACTTCCAGTTATAAGATGAATAAGTTCTGGGGATTCAATGTACAGCAGGATGACTATAGTTAACAACAGCAACTTGAAAGTTGTTAACTTGAAAGTTGCTAAGAGAATAGATCTTAAATGTTCTCACCACACACACACACACAAGGTATTATATGAGGGGATAGAGTCTTAAACTAACCCTATTGTGGCAATCATTTCAACAATGTTTATGTGTATCAAATCATCACACTGTACACCTTAGACTTACATAGTGTTATACATCATTTATATCTCCATAAGGTTGGGAAAAAGAAAAGAAATAGAATTCTGGTTTGATTTGGGCAGAGCATAAAGGTAGAGAGAGATCTAAAGTGGGAGCAGGATGGTAAGCTAGAATTAGGGAGCCCATTGGAAGAGACTTTGGATGAGGATAGAATGGAATTAGTAATTAACTTGCATAAATTAATTTACCACCTAAAGTCATGACTCAGTGAAAGGGCACAGATCTGGGTTCAGACTCACACCCACTCCTCTAGCTGCATGACCTTGGGCAGATTACCAAACCTTTCAGACCTCTTTTCTTTTCTGTATGGTGCTAATAATTCCATCTGTTTTCTTCATGGACGTGGATTATAGTCTGTGAAGGCAGAGTTACATATAATAACCACGCCATAAAGAGTATCTATTATTATTACAATACTACATATACTTCCTGTGGTGGACGGTGCTCCCACCTCTATTGACGAGTGCATCCCAGAGACAACAGTGCTCAGAAATGTGATTACCTAAAGAGAAATAAGTGTGGGAGACAGGAATTGGGTTTTCTGTACTGTTTCAAGCAAAGCCATTCTCCCCTGACCTCTGTCCATCTCCTAACCCTCTTGGTTTATATAGACATCTTCTGCTGCCCAGGGTCATGAGGTCATCCATGACTGAAGCCTCTTCCTAACTCCTGGTTGCCAAAACCTTGCAAGGCTTTGTTTCCTGCAGGCCCTGCTTTCCAAGTTCTGTTCTGGCTCTAGCCCACTGGCCAGAGGTTTTTACAAGGAAGAGTACTCTCCACTCAGCTCCCAAGCAAGAACGACTTCCCCTAACCTCCTTGGTGACCAAATTATCTTTATCTAAAGCAAACTGTTCTTAAAGAATTTAGAAAGCAAGACATCTTTGTTTTCCCAGGAGAGAGGGTTTCACTACTGCATTTGGCAGGTTCTTGTCATGGCTTGGGTGTTGTCAAGAGATAAGTAAAAGCTAGCTCGATGTCTTTGCAAATCATGGCTGTCTACTCTCTAGGACCACAGTCCTGCTCTCAGATTTTAGCTTGCATGAGGATCAGCTGGGGTATTTAAAACCTGGATTCCTGGACCCCATCATTAATAGGTCTGGGATAGCCTGTGTTTTTAATGAGCATTCCAGGTGGTGATAATGCAGGTGACAAAGGCATCATACTTGGAGAAATATGGAAGCAAGCCCATTTGCCCAAATGTTGGTCTATGGAATTGGCTCTCTGGGAATTGGTTTTTAGCAAGTTGACCAGGAGCTAGGAGACACTGCCCTAAAGCAAATAGGGTCTTTTCAGCATGGTTTCAGGACTGTAAATCTCCTCAGTCATTTATTGGCTGTGGGGCCATGGTCTTTACTAGTAAACCCTCTGTGGTCACCTCATAGCTTGTTTGGCATTTCACAAGAAGCTTTCGGATATATACATACACATATATATGTATTTTTTTAAAATCTTCACTCTGTTTACTTTAGCTTCTTAATTATGGAATGATTTTGATAAAATCTCCAGATGGTCAAGATGGTCTGAGGGTGACATTGTGCTGGAGAATCACTCCAAGCATACTCATATTAACTTTGAAAACTTCTTTTGTTTATTCATTCTTTAAACAAATATTTGTATGACAAGTGGTTGTGTGACAGGAGCTATGTAGTTGCTAATCAGACAGTAGTGCACAAAGGCAGACTACTTTCCAGGAGCTTACAATATTAGTAGAGGCATTTATTCATCAAATCACCACATCAACACATGTAAGATTGCAACAGTGACAAAGTCTCTGGAAGTCCAGTAGTAATAAGGGAATTTGACGTCAACAGAGATGTCAGCACAGCTTCCCTGAGGAAGTGATCGTTGACCTGAGATCCAGGTAACCAGGAGAAGGAGGAAGATTTTTCTAGACAGTGGAACAGCACGTGAGAGTCCTGAAGCAGATTGGAGAGTTGAGGGGTATGAGAGATATTTAGCAGGTGAATTGATAAGATTTGGTGATAGGGTGGCCATGGGAAATAGCAGGGGAAGATGTCAAGGATGATTTCTAGATTGATGGTTGAAGGATGGTATCATTCAGGAAGTCAGGAAACACTGGAAATAGAGTCTTGTCTTTTTTGTTTCTGTCTTTGCCTGGGAGATTGGGACGTGGGAAAGATTATGAGTGGGTTTTGATCCTGGTTAATTGGAAGTGCCTTGAGATATCTAACAGGGGCTGGCGGGTATGTGGCTGAGGAGGGATCTGAACTCACCGTAGGAAACTGTGAGTCATGTGAGAATCAGTGGTAATAGAAGCAGTGGGTAAGGGTAAGATTTTCCAGAGACAGAGTAGAGAGAGAATCATGGAAGTCTTAGGACTGAACAATAACATTAAAAAAAGTATTGCTTATTTTTTAATTGAAGTATAGTTGATGTACAATATTATATGTTACAAGTGTACAACGTAGTGACTCACAATTTTTAAAGGTTATACTCCATTTATAGTTATTATAAAATATTGGCTATATTACCTGTGTTGTACAATATATCCTTATAGCATATTTAATACCTAATAGTTTGTACCTCTTACTCTCCTACCCCTGTGTTCCCCTTCCCCCTTCCCTCTCCCCACTGATAACCACTAGTGTGTTCTCTATATCTGTGAGTCTGCTTCTTTTTTGTTACATTCACTAGTTTGTTGTGTAAAGTGGTACCACATATAAGTGATATCATACAGTATTTGTCTTTCTCTGACTTATTTCACTTAGCATAATACCCTTCAAGTACATCCATGTTGCTGCAAATGGCAAAATTTCATTCTTTTTTATGGCTGAGTAGTATTTCATTGTGTATATATACCACATCTTCTTTATCCATTCATCTCTTGATGGACACTTAGGTTGCTTCCATGTCTTGGCAATGTAATAATGCTGTTATGAACATTGGGGTGCATGTATCTTTTCGAATTAGTGTTTTTGTTTTTTTTGGATCCATACCCAGGAGTGGAGTTGCTGGGTCATACAGTAGTTCTATTTTTAGTTTTTTGAGAAACCTCCATACTGTTTTTTACAGTGGCTGCACCATTTTACAGGAAATCCTAACATTTAAAGGGCAGGAAGAGGAGGAGGAGCCAGCAAACAGAAGGTTGAGGAAAGTTCATCTTTCTCATGTGAAAAGTTTAGATGTTAAAAGTCAACTGGAAGAAACCAGTTGTTTGAAGGAGGTTGAATGTATAAGAGAGAGAAGGTTCAATAATGAGAAAAGCCTAGGAAGGCAGGAAGGGATGGGATCCAGAGTGTTGTGTCTCAAAGAGATTACGGTGACATTGTCACCAAATATTTTGCTGAATCTATGGCAGGAAACAGATATTATCAGGGGTTTCACAGGGTCAGTGTGCTTTGGTTTTAGCTTCCAACTTGACATTTCTTGCCTGGGAGGAGATGCTTCAGTGAATGTGCAAGAGCTGTGCATTTTTGCAGACTCTTTCAGGATCCATGAGTTTCTATGTGAGAAAATTCATCTACGACATTCCCATCATCCAAACCGGTCTTCCAGTGTCCACAACGCTCTGTGCCCTGACTTGGCCTCAAAAGGAAAGACTTGAAGAAGGCAAAACTTGTTTTTTTTTTTCCTTTTCTATTTTCCTCAACAGAATTATTCAGCCATATGGAAATCCTATTTTAAATTCCATGAATCAGCTCTCCCTAGTGAAAGATTTTAGCATTTGGGGGCAGTTTTTGTGGAAACGTTTTGCAGGATGTGAAGTGACAGCTGCCTCTTTTCAGACACCCTGATTCCAGCTGCATCAGTGATTTGGGTTCCAGAAAGTTATCAGACTGGAAGGACTCATGCCATAGACAGAAAGCAACCATTAAATTTAATGTCACTGAAGCTGTACTTAGATCCTATAATATTGTTGGAGAAAGTGTATAATTCTGGAATGGTTGTTGGAAAAGACCGCTAATGCTGGTCCCGGAAGGAGACCAGATTTGACAGTCAAATGGGAAGGAAGGTCAGGACTTGGGATGGAAATGGGAAGATCGAGAAAGAGGCACTGGAGTGAGAGTTGGGCCATGTAAGATTATTATTATTTTTAGATGGTATAATCATTAAAAAAACAGTCTGTGAGCAAGAAGCATCTCAGGATTGGATTGGGGGACTGAAAGGCCTGGAGAAAAGATGCCAAAGGGACAAGAAAGGCCCAGACTGACTGGCTGGTTGCAGTGAGGGAGGTTTCGTCTGAGGACTGTCTGTGAGCCTGAGGTCTGGAAAACAAGTGCAATGTTTTGTTTATTTATTTCTGATTTTTTAAATGCTCAGAAATGTTAAACAAGAGAGCTCTGATTTAAACTAGGGAAATGGAATGAGTTTCAGAAGCCTCATCGATGTGTGAACCAGTACCAAAAGGGCGCTGAGAAATGCGCAATTATGTGCCTTTTGCTTAATCTGCGTGTACGTCGTGTCCCAGGAGTCTCTCCCTCAGTAGGAGGTTTATTTGTGTTGGGTTGAGTAGGTAGTTGGGGAGCAGGTTCTGATTCTAAAAGCAAAGCTTTTGAAAGAGAAATGTTCACTGCCCTAGATCACAGCATCGGAAAGTTATCCAAGTGCTGGCAAACCAGTAGGGACGCTTCATCTTGTTTTGCTCGATCTGGGCATATTTTGTCACCATCTTTATTAATTCACTTACTGTCTTATATATAGCATCTATGTCTTATTGATACCACTCATATACCATCATATATCTATATATCTCTAGATATCTATATATATTTAAAATTTACCATTATATATCCCTAATGCCTATAATACTGCCTGGCACAAAGTAAACTCAATCACTCCTTCTCTGCAATCATCTATGTCTAATTTTTTTAGAAACATTCTTTCAGCAAATGTTTATGCTGGTGCTCTCAGGCCTGCCCTAGGCATCTCTCCCCAGGATATTAACCCCCTACCCAGAGAAGCTCATTTCCAACGATATCTTACCCAGCAAACAGAGGATTATGTTCCCAGGCAGCCTTGCAATTGCAAATAAAAAAGCTCTAGCTTGGAATTATTTTTGGAAAGCAAGAGTGACAAAATACATTGCTGTACTACATCAGGAAAATGCAAAGTAGAGAGGGAAGGACACATATGGAAAAGGCAATGAACATAAAAGTGAATTACAAGGAACCAAATCAGCATGCGAATGGTGAGAGACCCCTCTGGCATCCTTCATCCTGACAGGTCCCGAGGCACAGCCTGCACCTTCCCGAGGAGTCATTTCAGCCTCCTGGGGAGGAGCTGGCAGCTGCAATCTGCCAAAGACAAATGTTTGTCTACAAGCAGGAGAGAGGGCATTGCAGCAAAGTGTCCCTCACCAGGGGGCTTTGACTCTTGCCTGGAAGAGGCTCTTCTGTACATCTCCCCATGGGTCTCTGGGCATCCCCCAGGAGCTCAGTGGACAGAAGTGAACTGAACTCTCTGGTTTTTTCATGCTTGATCTACAGAAGATGCTCAGAAAATGTTAGTCCTCTTCCTCTGGGGCCACATTTCAGGCCTGGCACCTGCAGAATTTGTCTGTGTGATTTTGAAATGGCTGTCCCACATAAGGTGGCAAGAGCAACCTGCCCAAGGGTTTTTGTTAGGTGAATGTCAGTGGGACCAGGTGAGGCCTGCCCAGGGGGACCCTTCACAGCTTTTGTCAGAGTCTTGTGAGCCATCCTCACGTGGCAATCCCTATCCAGACGATACTAGGTTTTTATAGAATGCCCAGCTTATGTCCAGCACTGTGGACAGGGGCTGTGAATTAAGTCTACAAAGGTGTTTAGAACGTGGCCTCTGCCCTGAAATGTTTGTAATATGGATAGGAAGAAGGTAATGCTGACAACTGCTAGATGATAAGTGCTGAGCTCAGAAACAGACATGGTCTGTATTGCAGAGCATAAGAAGGGCTCTGCCATCCTGGCATGGAAATGCTATACCTCCATCAGTGCAACAGAAGATGACAGTTTCTCTATGGCAGCAGCTTCTCAGGCTGAATTAAAGAGACTTAGAAAAACCGATAAGCACAAATAAAAGCCCTTAATTTTTCTAGCATTCTTTTGTGCCAAGCACTGTACCAGGCACTGTTCCTCATTAATCTTTATTATAACCTGACAAGGATGAGTATTATATTAAAAGCCACAGTTTACAGGTGAGAGACTGATGCTCTGAGAGATAACCCAAGGTCACACAGGCAGGGTCAGGATGCAAACCTAGGTCTTCTGGACAATAAAAGCCAATGTTCCTTTTTGGCTGTGCTACGTTGCTTCTCACATAATGCTCTAAGTGTGGGACCTTTCCCTTAATAACTTCTGACATAACCTTGGAATAGGGACCCAGAGCCTCGGTAGAAAGAGTAAGTGGCAAGCTACAGCATCACGGAGTAGAGGGGAGAGTTAACAAGCACCTCTGCCAGTTTGCTGCTCTCTGTTGGCAAGTGAGGCAGCTCTTCCCATGTCTAAAACAACCGACAAACAAGCACTGCCCCACCCTCCCTAGCCCAGGGTCACTACTATGTATCTGAGGGGGTGGAGGGGGCTGTGACCTCTTAGCCAGTGAGGTCCCCAGAATGATGTGCTTCCTTCAAGGAAGGACTATTGCACCCAGATGAGACAGGGGGTGAGCTGAAAAGGGAAGGGACTCAGAATTATAGGTCCTGGGTCCAAGTTCCATTTCTTCCCTTTCCTGCCTAGTCACTGAACCATCTAGGCTGGAACACTGGGTAATTGTACCATCTACTTCCCAGGGTTTAGAAAGATTGAAATAAAGCTCCAGAGCGTGAGAGCTTTGGAAAATGCTGCACACATGCCAGGTACTATTTGATGTGCAGCACCGCTGTAGGTGATGGGTAGCTTATTTTTTTAATGTGTAGTTTTAAAAATTCCCACTGAAGATAGACCCCAAATGACACTGTTGGCAGAGTATGAGAGAAAGAGCTGACTGTCGTCTTTAGAAGCCATGAAACTACACTCAGAAAGCCACTGGCTTCAAGGAGAGCCTCAGACCGAGTGGAGTAGCTGAGAGAATGGCCTCATTGGGTCCCGCAGGTGGAGGGAGGCCTCTGGTCAGAGACAGCAGTTGCTCAGAGCAGTGTGGGTGACTCAGAGAGGGCTCGGGCAGCACTTGACCGCTGGTGCTGCGATCACCATCCCCAGCATGGAGCTGCTGATGACGTCCTCCCTTCACTTGGCAGGCATCAGCAGGGTTATGTGGAAGCCCAAGGATTGAGCCAACTGGGGTAGCAGAGAAGAGCAGTAAGAAAAGAAAGAAAGAGAAAACCCCAGCAAAATGCTATCCTATCATGGATTAGCAGACTCTTTCCCTGGACCCTTGGTTCTCCCTTTCACCATTCTAGAGCAAAAATAATGGAATGATTGTGTAGCTGGGACAAACTCCTGGTCTGTCAATCTGGAAATGGGGTCTGCTTTCCAATCCAGCCCTGGGTAGATGGAGGGTGGGAAGGGAGCTCATGCACCATGCTGTTGGGTTGATACTGTCCTTCCTTCAGGGTGGAGTTTCCACCCTGGAGCTGGGTTGCCCTGCCTTGGTTAGCCCTGGGGACCTGTAGTTGCATTAGTCTACCTGCTAATGTCAAGAGCATATTTTGTAAAGATTAGACTCTCTTGCCTTGATCTCTTTGGGAGGGAAGATTGGTGGCCCAATGATGAAAACCTATTTCAGGTTCAGAACTTAAAATCTAGGGATCAGAGGAGCTCCAGAGAATGACAAGAGGACTTGGATGGGTTTTGAGCATCCATTCTAGCACTTAGCCAACCTGAAAAAACTGCTCAGAGTCTGGCCTATTCCAAGAAAGTCAGACTCTTTAATACAAGGGAATATAATCAGAACTCATACCACTACTCTTTCATCAGGGACCTATGGTAGCCATTGTCAATCAATTGTAACACTCTTTGAACTAGAGCTTAGTCTTCCCGGCATTAGAAGTCTTTTCAACAGAGAGTTGTATGAAAATTTACCAATTGTCAGGAGCTGTCACTTGAAATTTATTTATTCATTCATTCATGTGACAAATATTATTGAGCTTTTCCTTTATGCCAAGCAATGTAATAGGCATCAGGATACAATGCTGGGAAAAATCAGAAAATATTCTTGTTCTTCAGAGTTTAAAGTTCAGTGGGTGAGCTAGATGTTACACAAATAATCATCCCAACAAATGCAAAATCACAGTGGTGACCAGTGTGTCAAAGGAGAAATATCTAGTGCTCATAAGCAAAAGGTGGCACCTGGCCAGAGAAGTCGGGGAAGAAGTGATGGCTGAGCCGAGACCTGAAGGATGGCTAGAGGTTAACCAGGTTGAGGGTAGGGCGTGGAAGAACACTTCAGGCAGAGGGAAGAGCTTGTGTGCAGCCTGCAATGTGAGGGAGCACAGTGAGTGTGAGGGTGAGGCTAGAGAGGCAGGTGGGGCCCAGGTTCTGTTGGGTTTCCTCAGCCAAGTTAATGGGGTTTCGTTTTTATTCTGAGAGCAATGAGAGGCAACCAAGGAGTTTTCTGCTGATACAATGTGTGCTTTGAAAAGATCACTCTGGATAGAATGAGTGTGGGAAATAGATTGGAGGAACTCATTGGGAATGAGGGTGGACCAATGTCCTCGATCATGATGTTGCTGGCATTTTGTATTGAGGGTTGTAGTAAAAAAAAAAATTCTGGAAATCACTGCTCTGGAGGCTTCTAAGGAAACAGGTCTATTCTGGGGTTCTGAGCCAATGAGAAAAGACTCAGTACTGAAAGGAGAGGAGCTTTAAGAAGATGCTTAAATAATTCACTCCAATCTTGGGGCCTTGGCCAGGATGGCAGAGGGTTTTCTAGGGTGGTTCCACATCTCTGGATCCAGAGGCAAAGAAGCATCTCAAGCACCTAAGTCAGCGGTAGGGCCAGGTTATAAATCCACTCCTCCCAAACCCCGTGCATGATACTTGCTGAAAAGGAAGGAGACAAAAGAAAGCAAATTTGCTTTTGAGGGCTCATGACTACCTCCAGGGTGCATCCTTACAGAACATGTACATCAGCTAAGGCTTCATGTGTTGGCAACGACTACATCAGGTCTAAGGCCTCCTTTTGTCTCCACAAAGTCCCTCTCCCAAGTCTTCTCAAACCAGTGAATAGCTTTCCCATTTCTAAAGATTTCTAGGATTGAAAGCTCCTTAATCCTCCCTTTCCTACATTTTCTATGTTGGGTAAAGACTTTAACAGAAGCTTCCATACTGCATCCTTGTACCTGTGAATCAAGCTCAGAATCAAGGGCTTCTGAGAACATCAGAGCTCAGACGTTTGGGTTGTTGAGTATGTTGTAGGCACCCTGCATTTAGCAATCTGACATATGAGCCATGGAGAGCTAGTTCTCTTCGTTGCCACAGAAACCAAATTGAGCTGGATTTAGCATTAAATTACAGGGTACCCACAGAGATAGAGTTAAACATTTGTCTACCACTGTTTGTTTCTTTTCTTTTCAAATTGAACCTTCCCAGCAAGTGGTAGCAACACCTGCGAAGTTAAATGGGGCCAGCAGAACATGTTGTGACAAAGGAGTGAGGGTTCTGGAATCTTTGTAAGTGGCAAGGACACAGATTTCCACCAAAGGCAGGGTTACTGCCCAAGCATCTCCCTCCAAGGCTTTAGGTCCTGCCAATTCAGAAGGAATATCTCAGGGAGGATGGGAAAGAGAATTGGATAGAGTCTAGAGCTGTGGCTTCTGATACAGTTACCTCATGTGGATTTTGAGCACTTGAAATGTGGCTAGTTCAGATTGAGATGTGTTATAAATGTGAAACACATGTCAGATTTCAAAGGCTTAGTATGATAAAAAGAATGTAAAATGTCTCATAAATTTTTAGTACTTACTACATGTTGAAATGATAATATTTTGGAGCTCTTGGTTTAAATGCGATATATTACTGAAATTATTTCCACCCGTATCTTTTTATAATTTTTAATGTTGCTACTAGAAAATTTAAAATCGCATATGTGGCTCACATTACATTTCTATTAGTACTGTCGTTCTGATGCTCAGTTGATTTGCCATCAACCCAGTTGTTTAATCTTGAGATACTTCAGATTATTTATCTGCAAATGGAGGTACTAACACCCTCTCTAGCTTCTTCACAGGTTTACTATGAAGATTTAATTTGGTGCTAGGGTGGATTCTGTAGTGCACTGTTCAGATTTCCCCTTTAGGTACTTATTTCACCAGCTGCCAGAATATTGGCTGCTGTTGACTCTTAGTCGAGTCCCTCTTCAGGAATTGCCTGCAGCTGTTCTTTCAGATGGGTGTATAAAATGCAAGTGGTTCATCCAGTATCAAGCACAGGCAGGGCCAGAGGTCACAAGGAAGCTACATGTGCAAATGGCTCAGACCTCCCTATTAACACTACGATTGCCTCTCCTTCAGCTGACACCCATGCCTGTGGCTGCAGTAGAGGCTGCATTATCTACAGCTCATGGAGGAGAGAAACGTCATGTATGGGTTACAGATGGGTTGGCTTTACTTGTGGGTGAAGGCTGAAAGTGGACCGCTGTGAACCACAGACCCACTCGCTAGTGGTCCCTAAAGAGAGATGAGAGAAAATCCTCTCAATAGGCAGAGCTTGGAGAGGTAGTCCTGGTCATCCATTCTGTGTAGAAAGAGAAGTGAACAAAAGTAATAATAGACATAGACTCATGAGGAATAGTGAATGGTTTGGCTGTTGGTCAGGAGCCTGGAGAGAAAAAGGCTGAAGGATTGAGGGCCTGGGGGGCTGGGGAAGAGGTGTGTGAGTGGATATCTGGGAGTGGGCATAAAGAGTTAAGATCTATGAATAGCATGTTAATACCACCGGAGAGCAGCCATGGTGGGAGAGGCACTAAATAACTAAGTAGATGAAATGACTCAGCCAGTTGACATCAGCCAGCCTCTGTCTTCAGGCACCTCAGTATTTGAACAATGGACGGTGGTCCCATGGTGGCGGGGATCAAGGAAATCCACATGGTATACAATCTAAATAAACAACCACTATAGGACACTGGGACCCCAAAAGATAGAATATAGGGATCCAGGAACCAAAGGGTAAAGTATGAGTGGTCCTGCTTACTCTCCCTCCCGGTGACTCCCTTGTGGAATTTGTGCTCTCCAGCGCCACAGTTGTAGACTCTGTGGGTCTAAGGGTGCTGGTTCACAAAGGGGGATGCTTTCATCAGGATGTATGCTAAGGACCCATTATACTTTAAGCTGTCATTGCCATCTGGTCTCTTCTGGTTCCTTGTACCAAGAGATCAGCAGGCAAGGAAGGAAGTCACCACTCTGGCAGGAGCCACTGACCCTGGTAATCAGGAGGAAGTAAGCTGTTGTTATATAAAGGGGCAGGGAAGAATATGTCTGGCATTCACTTGCTCCACTGGGACATCTCTTGGTACTTCCCTGTCCAATATGAGGTAAATGGACAAGTGTAACAGTCATGGCAGAGTGAGGTGTGGTAACCAGGGACTTGGTCTCTTCAGGGATGAGGGCCTGTGTCACCCTAGCAGGTAAATTACCTAGAACAGCAAAGGTGTTGGCCAAGGGTGAGAGGAATCCAGAACGGATAATAGAGGAGGGAGATGTGAGAATCAGTTGCAGCCTCAAGATCAGCTGTGGTAATGGTGGTTTGTCCCACTAATCTTCCTCTGGTAGTTTCCCCTGGTGAACAGAGCAGAGAGAATAGCACAGAAGTTGCTCCCAGAAGGGGCACACTTCTATGGGAGGTGTGAAGTATGAAGTATGAAGCAAGTGATCTGGGTGGTACAAAAGATGCACTGTATGGGATGCTGTGGTGTGCTGCCCAGAATTCCTATATGGGACCGAAGTGTTGGCTACTGATGACTCACATTAGAGTCCCTCTATAAGAATCATCCCCATCTGAGGGTAGCCAAAGGTCACACCTCCTCCCTGAGGGAAGCCTACATCCAGCGACTGGGTGGTGTGCAATATGGACTGGTTCTTTGTCTTGATTCAGAATAACTTTGTAGGGAAGCCCAGTTCCTGAGCTTCCTATAGGATTCAACTTCTGCCTCTGCCTAATTTTGCTTCTCTTACTCCCTTAAAGGGAGAGCACCCCCCAGTAAATTTCCTGCATGCAAATATCTGTCTCAGAGTGTGTTTCCCAGACCACCCAACATAGGGGTGATGCCCCCGATCTCGGTATGGTACAAACCACACTTTATAGGGCCCCGGGAGCTCTGGGTTCTAGTCAGAGCTCTTCATGGGTTGGGTTAGTAACTTAACCTGCCTGGCTGACCCAGGTTCTTTATGTGTAAAATGGTGACAGCCAGGAAGTAGTTTGGACGAGGTGGTCAAAAGTCCCCTGAAACTGTGACTTTCCATATGTGTGAAATGGTTAAGGAGAAGTAAGGGTTACATGAACATCTGGGAGGACCTTTGGAATACTTGAGATGTCTTTTACTTTACAGATGAGAGAGCTCAGAATCAGAGAGGTTAAGTGATTTTCCCATCCCATGGCTGCCTTGCTAGACAGGAGCAGAATGGGAATTTGGACCCAGGCTTCGGTGTGACACCATGTCTGGAGTTTATCCCCTTCATCGTCTCTGGATCTCTGATGTCAGTGACTACGGCAGAGACGCAGGAGTGGGTAGGAAAGAGGATGTTCAAGGTTGCTTAGGGGCTTCCGACCAGCCAGCTCCTCCTACTGCACAGCTTTGCATTCTACTTGCCACTAAGAACCTTCGCCTCCATTGCCAGGAGGTTATAGTCTTTGTCCTAGGGCAGTGCTTCTTAAACTCCAACGTGCAGATGAGTCGCATGGGCTCTTATTAAAGTTTACATTCTAATTCAGCAGGTCTGAGGAAGGGCCTGAGGTTCTGCATTTCGAACATGCTTCTAGTTGTTGATACTGCTGGTCCATAGTCCACACTTTGAGGAGCAAGGTGGTCCCTTTGAGAGCAGTTCTCAAATTCTAGAGTGCATCAGAAACACCTGGGAACTTATTAAAACTACTCACCCTCATAGATTCAGATTTAGTAGGTATAGGGGTTAATAGGTGGGCAGCTCTAATTTTAACAAATGCTCTTGGTAATTGAGGTAACCACCAATGTTTGAGAATCTGTAGCTGTGACCTTCACAGTTGCAATCAACATTTGTGCTCATGATTAAGCTGAACAGGCAGCACATGACTACTGCATGAAGAAGAAAGAGGCACCACCATAGCCTGGGCATCTCTGAGGACACAGCTACTGGAGAGGCACTGAGTGTTCAACGTGGACTGAGCACATATAAACACAGAAAGAACCCCTGTGACTTTAAAAATTGGCCTTAGAAGGTTATAGTTTTATTAAAACAATCAAGAAATTGAGATAAAATATCTCAATTTATAAAATGTATTTTCATAGTAGTTCTAAATGTTATAATAATTAAAGAGCTTTATCTCTATCTCAAGGTGATGGAGGTTGACGGGACACTTGTGGGCTGCACATGAGGCCATTTTGTTACAACTCTGGCCAAACTGAGATTAAGATTGTAGACGCGGGCTATGGGAGCAGAGGGTCCTGCTTGAGAATGCATTGTTTTGTTCTCGAGCTTCATTCCAGAGTTTGTCCAAGATGCCAGTCAAGATGGCATCAACATTCTGCTAAATGTCTTTCTTAGACTATTTAGGGTGTGCACACCCAAATGCATTCTTCAGTGATGTTGTTTGGGCAAAATGAACCTACCTCCCCTCAACTGTCTCCAGATGGTTCACCTGCCAGCCAGCCTGCTTCTCCCAAAGACACCCTCTATCTCCCCCACCGCTCACTACCTGCTGTTTGGCTAATGGACGTCCTCCCTGCCTGACAAAGGAGAAGGTTCTACTGCCTCAGTACAGGGTGGGCTGGGCATGGAGAGTGAGTAATGGCATGTCCCCGAGAAATCCACCTCCCTGCCAAATGTGCACGCCAACTTACACCTACGGAGAGTCTGGTTGCCTTTGCTTGAGCATCAGAAGAAAATCAGATTAACCCTGAAGGGGGGCGCTGTTGGCAGGACAAGCAGGATGGGCTGGCTATGGTCCTCCCACAGTGCGCCTCTCAGCACCGGGGGCTGGAGGGCCCTCACACAGCTGACCTAGGACCTGCCTCAGAAAGCCTCCACCCCTCAGCTGGCTTCACAACCCCCGGTAATAGTGCAGGTCAGAATATTGTGGGAGAGGAAGAGTCCTTCAGGATATGGAGCCTGCAAAAAGAATGGGAGGCAAGAGGATAGATTAACGGAGTGGGAATTTGGCCAAGACAGCAGTGCTGGCACCATTCTTTAGTGAGGAAAGTGGCCCAGATGCCCATGGACAAAGCTCCATGGATGGGCCCAAAGGCCTGGGTTTTGCTTATACCCACCTTAAAAAAATTTTATTTTAGTTTTTCATTTGTATTTTTTCCAGCTTTATTGATATATAATTGATATATAATATTGTGTTAATTTAAAGTAGGTACATTTTCAGATCTTACATTTAAGTCTTTAATCCATTTCGAGTTAATTTTTGTGAGTGGTGTGTTATCGGGGTCCAATTTCACTCTTTTGCATGTGGATATTCAGTTTTCCCAACACCATGTAATGACGTGACTACCCTTTCCCCACTGAGTATTCTTGACTTATGACCACCTTTTAAAGACATCTTCCCTCCTGGTATTCTCAGGTACTTCCCCCAAATGATTACTTCTTATACTTCGGTTTGGGCCCTTGAAGATTTTTGTCCTTTATGTAACTGTTGCCATCAGTAGGAGGTCTTATGAAATAAACTGCCTAATTAATGAAACAACTATTGACTGTGGGCCTAATTTTTGCCACGTACCACATTGAGAACTAAGTGACAGCAAGATCAACCTGATGACCAAATAGAGTTTGTTGAATGAATGAATGAATGTAGTGATAATTGCTGACCTCCTTTGAGTGCTTCCTGGGTGTGAGGTCTAAGTACCTTATTATCTCAGTTAATTCTTACAGTTTTCCTAGCAGGAAGCACTTCTATTATGCCCAGTTTACAGATAAGTGAGATACTTATTTGGTTGTGTGATGCTGTAGAGCTTCCTTTGGTGGAAAATCGTGGTACTTGGCATTTTTCCATCTCTAGGCCATGAAGCTGCAGTTTTGCTTCCAAGGTCCTTTACTGGGGGTGGGATAAAAACAAAGGTAAGTGGGGTTCACAACAGGATCTTTTTTCCTTTACTTCAAGAGATGAACGTTCAGAAAAATTGGGGGGAAACTTTGTCAAATGCTAAATCATTGTTTCTTATCTCATTGGTTTGAGTGATAGAAATAAAACCCTTAAAATGATAAGGACTGATGTGATTTTGGGGAGGCAGTGAATAGGAAAGAAGAGACTAAGAAAAGACCTGGAGAGCATGTGTTCTTTTCAGTCAGTCTTGGGGGGATGGGACCCCCAGGAGACCAGTAGGTGGTAACAGTAAAAATTTAAAAAATTGAGATATAATTGATATATAACATTGTATAAGTTTTAAGCGTATAATGTGTTGATTTGATGTATTTATATATTGCAATATGATTTCTGCTGAAACTTCTAAGAGGCCAGGAGAGTGGATTTGATTTTAGAGGTCCTTGAGAAATCAATGTGGGGAGCTAGTTCCCAGATGGTTAACTGACAGGAAGCCCTCCTGGATGCAAAGACTCGGATATTGAATCTCCTTTCACAGGACTTGGGCTCTAATAGGGGAGACAGCATTCGAACACAAAGAGCTGCACTACAAAGTATAATGCAGAGGGGAGAGAGGCCTACAGCAAGCAGTCGTGAAGAAAATTCTGCCTCAAAATTTCTTTCAGTCAAAGAGAAAGAAATCTGAGCTGCATCAGTTCAATCTAGCCTTTACTCGGTGTGTTGGAATAAAATGGAGCCGCTGTGAGACCTTGGGCAGCCTATGTACCATTGGGATCCTCAGCTGAATTAGAAGTCTCTAAAGCTTCTTTCCATTCTGCATCGGAGAGGAGAAACAAACAGTAAGGAAGGAGAAAGACCTGTGCTACAAGGGCTCTGCCAAGGTTTTCTGGGGAGAGGTCACTGGCTCACAGTCTGACGTGGGGAATCGGTACCAATTTTACAGGTGGCCTGTTTTCCCTTCGCTGTAGGGGATCTGACCCCTTCAGACACAGAGCTGCTTGGAAATTACAGCACTGCGGTTTTCAAGAAACAGCATTATTGCAGGCAGAGAGAGTTCAGAGTCAGCAGGTGGTGCTCTTTCTCCTGAAACAAACTGAAGTCTGCAGCTTGGCTTGCAGACAGCGCAGGGAGGTGCAAGCCGAATAAGATCTCTGCAGTCCGCAGGCATCCAAGGGGCCAGGGCAAAATGGCTTGTCAGGACTGACCCTGCCCCCTGGGCTTAACTATCCCCTCACTTGGATGTGCCCTGGAGGCTCCAGTGGGCTTGGGCTGCAGCACTGACCAAAGTGAATGTGCACAGTCTCCTCTCCTGACCTTAGCACTAGCTACTGCATTTGCAGGGGAATCTTCAGTGTCACAAATGACTGCACATGTAGATCGTGACAGGGAGTAGTCACACCATTTCTGGCTGTGATAAGCTACTTATCACTTATCATGTGGGCAGGTGAGGGGTCTGGGTCATCCTGCCATGTTGGGTGAGACAATATCCCATGGGGAACATTTAAAAACTCAGTGAAACCCTCCCCGCAAAATGAAACACTTCGGTATAATCTAAGGGAGGCAGGATTATGGGAATATCCCTTACCTGGAGGACCTGGGCTCTACCTGGGAAATGTTACAATTTTTCAGAGAAGAAAAGTCTGAAATTGGGTCTCCTTTCAAGACATATTAAGCAGAAGCAAGCAAACAAAAAGGACACACAAAAAAACAATCTCATAATAGTGTGAAAAGATCACTGGATGGGAATTCAGGAAGCTGGTAAGGACAATAGCTGTGTGCCTTTAGGCAAATTCTTTTCTCTGGTCCTCAGTCTCACTTTGATCATCAGTAGTAGTTAATTGCTAAGGTCTCTTCTAGCCCCACATTTAATAGCATATATTTCCGTGTGTGTGTGTGTGTGTGTGTGTGTGTGTGTGAGAGAGAGAGAGAGAGAGAGAGAGAGAGAGAGAGAAACAGAGACAGAGACAAAGATAGAGGCAGGCTCTCAAATAAGGCAGGATAGGAGCATGCATTGTTGGGGACTGAGAAAACCACTTCTTGTTGATTTCTATTTTAATCTCTAAAGTCCATAGTGACCACATCCCGTGGAAAAAGCCATGCCACTTTCACCCGTCTGGGAACTGAGGTTCTTCCTTCATAAGCATCATAACCAACATACACGTGCTTATACTCTTCATTTAGTTCTAGAACAGCAGTGTGCTTCCCATCAAAACCCACATCTTCTGGCTTCTGGGGGCCAACTTTAACATACCAAGTTCCTGTGGAGAGAGAGAGTGAGCTCTTCTTTGCTCCCGAGGCGTTGGAAACATTTGGTAGACGTGAAGAGAGGGGAGACACGGCGGAGGACACGTTGGGTGGCAGTGGGGAGTGCAACGTTACACCCCTCCTTAATAGGCTTGGCAGTTCATTAACCATCATCGGCCATCAAATATCGATTGATTACCTCCTGTGCACAGGCTAGGCTTTGGGGATGCAACTGGAGCCCCGCACAGTCTTTGCTCTCAAGGAGCTCACTGACTTGCCAAGAGGAAAGAGAGTCTATGTTTCCCGTTCAGCTCAAACACAAAAATGTAGGCCCTGAGGGGCTCACAGAGGTGCCCCTCAAAGGGCTCCCCCTCCCCCGGCTTACGGTTTGGCTGAACACAGCCAGTAGTGAAAAGTATATTTTTCAGACTGAGGGACGCAAGCTTTGCATTTGCTTTGCCCCCGGTACCCAGATGGTCACCAGGCTCCACTGGTGAAGATTTTGTCTGGCAGAAACGTGCTCTGATTCCTTAACTCTAAGCTTTGGTGACCAGGTGGCTGAAATGAAGCAACTCTTCTGCACACTCAGCCATGTCAGGCTATGCATGCTCCAAGCCGCCAGGGGGCAGGTATCCCAGACAGGCGGGTCCTCAGGGGGCGTGCCGCAGAGAGTGTGTGTGGGGGGCACGGCCCCAGGGGCTGCACGACACGCTAAGCACAGCTGGCCAAGGCCAAGGCTGAGCGGCCGGCTGCAGGGTGAGCTGCTGACTCATTGCTGCAGCTTTGTTGCCTGGAGCAGCTCTGGGGGATTCTTTCTTATTTTAAAGGAAAATGCGATGTAACTTTAGAGACAGCAGAAGAGGGCAACAGCTGATGGTCCAAAAACCTGATCCTAAACAGCAGCTGTAACAAAGCTACTTCCATCAGAATTCTTGGGCAGAAATGTTTTTATCAGCCCTGGGAGGATGTGGCCACTTTAAGGCAGCTATTCAATCAGTCAATAGGTGTGTATCAAACATCTCTCGTGGGCTCAGCACCTGTTGTGTGCTTAGATAATAAGGAGGAAAACGGGAGGTAAAAGATGGCCCTTGCCCACTTGGGGATTGTTATATGACCTTAGAGAGCCTTCCTCTGTGCCAGGCACAGCATTCTAGACGCACTAACCTATGCAATCTCATGGCAATCCTGTCAAATAGCTATATTATTTTACCTATTCTACTGTAAGTTGGGGAGCCAGAATTTGAACTTCCATCAGTTCAGGGTCAGAGTTCTTGACCACCATGCCCTCCGTTATTTGGGAGGCAGAGCCTGCAGGAACACGGGACTACTGGAGAGTACTACAGGACGATCCATGGTTGAGTGATAAATTGTGTTTATAATACAAGCGTTTATGATGCGTCCAGAATAAATTCCTATCAATCTAGAGTCCTGGGCCAGCTGAAGTGTGCAGATATGCTTATGTTTAAGCAAATATTGAGCCTGTGGAGGAACTTTTTTGAGAAGGCTGAGTGTCAAGATGAGAAATCGTCAGGTCAGGAAGTGGGAGCTGTCAGTTATGTAAGAGGAGTAGCTTCAGGTGACGTGTGGGTTTCAGGCCATGCTGTTCCAGAATGGCCCTGGTTGCTAGGGAAAAGACAGAAAGATAACTAAGCGTATTTTTGCCCTTTGGGAATTTAGTCCAGGTGGATTGACATGACCAACTAATCAATTTAGGAGATAGTAGCAAAATAGGAGGGGAGGGGAATAATAAGAGGGAACGAGGGCCCACAGCTGTCCCATTCGGTCCTCAGTGGGTCTACCTTTGCCTTAAGAAGGAGTCTGTGGGCCATTTTGTCAGGTGATACTGACAAAGTCTCAAAAGCTCTTTTATTTTCACTTAGAGGTGCTGGCCATACATTTGTGGTGGGGCTGATCAGAATGACTTGAGTACTTCTGGTTTCCAAGTTGGTAGATCCTCTTGGACAGCTGTCAGAGCAACTTCTCATATGAAACTCATAAAACACCTCTGTCTCTCAGCTGGTAGATAGATGCTTCCAAAGCAAAAATGTGCCAGCTCTCTGACCCAATTCCCAATGTTCCATATACTTTTTAGGCGCTCATTTGGACCCCATGGATTTAGACTCCAGTATCTCTTTTGTCCCTTCCTTAGTATTTAGCTACGTAGAGATTGATCCAGTCTACCCATTTCTACTCCTGTTTTGCTCATAGTTATTAACTGTTTGTGATCCATGTCATAACATTTCTATGGCTGGCTGAGATACAATAGGGGTTTTAGGAGCTTGAAAATTGTGAGAAAGACAAGAGACGAATAAGATCAGGTGAAGATGTCCGTCTTGGACACAATTCCTTTGGTGGAGTGCTAGAAAAGTAACAAGTGAGTCCAGGAACACTTCTGGGGTGGAGTCAAAGCAGTGTGAACTACAAACAAGTAGAAAGAAACATATTTCCTTACACTTGAAAGAAATAGTTTTGACCCTGTCCCATGGGAATAGATAATTAAAGGGGAGGGGCAGGATGTGTACAGGTAAGGAGGAACGGATCAGAATTAATCTGAACTGAGGCGAGTATAAACAGAAATGACCAATGACTACGTAAACCATCCTAAGATAAAGGGAATGCTGGGGGTTTCATTATAATTCTCAAGTAATATTTCTTGTATTCGAAGTTCTCAATTCAGAGAAATAACGTTGTTTTTAACTTCTAAATACCTGGTTGCTCCTGTCCAGTGCTGAAAGAGACCACGTGAAGCAGGACACTGCAGGAGAATAAAACGGAAGCCAAGAGCCCAGTGCCCTGCTATCCCAAACCGAAACCACTGTCTATCGGCATCACATTCTCTCTGTGTGGGTAGGTTAGCTGGGCAGCTTTCTCTTTGGGGCTCTCCTTGGCCCATTTCCTGGTGCAACTGGTGACAGATGAGATCCACATTCCTTGATAACTACCATATTCCTTGGTTCTGGCAATGGGCAAGAAATAGAGATACTTACAAAATTGTTAATTTCTCCAAAGCTGGATTGTGTCTCCTTTATCTCTTCATCCTTAGCATGTAAAACAGTGCCTGACACATCGTAATAAGTCAGTAAATGTTTATTGAGCTCTTTTAAACAATCTGTGCTTTGGGGTTGGCCAGGTGGAAGACACAAGATTTAAGAAAAGGGTGCCCTATCTCCTTTGCCTCTGAATTATTTCTCAGATGATAAAATGTTGGCAGAATCTTGATGATCCTCAAGAAGCCCAAGGAACAGGGCTGCAAAATACAGAGGATGATAAGTTATCCCAGAAATAGAAGGAAAAAGCCCTTCAAGAGAACTTGTTGAGGTTTTGGTTTCTGCAGGGACTGAGTGGCATAAAGAGATGAGTTGTACAAACGCTTGCAGGAAATGTTTTCTCAGAGGGTGAGGTGTATGTCAGGTGGATGAGGACAGTGTGTGCAGAACAGGTGTGGCCCATCTGGGGAGCTCTGGGGGTGGGGGTGGAGAGGTGGGTGTGGTGTAGCTGGAGCACAGGGGAAAGCTTGAAAGAAGAGGCTGCAAGGGTTTTAACAGTGGGGTAGTAACGACTGCATTTTCATTTTAGAAAGATAACCTGGCAGTAGTGGAGCAGGAGAGGGAGAAGGAAGGAGGGAGGCAGCAGCACCAGCCAGGAATCCACGGCAGTAACCTAAGTGAGCTGTGGTAAGCACCCAAGAAAGGGCAGTGTCAGTAAACACGAAGATGAGTCAGACTGGGCAATAACGAGGAGTTCCACGTGACTGAGCTTATAAATTCAATAGGGAGAAGGAGGAGTCTAGGAAGGTGAACATCCAGGGGTTTGAGGTCCTGCTGCAAATGAAGTTTTTGAAGTGTTCTTATCTTAAAACTCGTGCAAATTTGCATAAAGATGTACTGGTATTTGCACTGTTATGAAAATAATATTGAAAACCACTTAAAAGACATAACCTTCCTTTCCAAAGCTTCAGAGGAAACTGACACTTTGGAAAACTTCACCGTGGTTATGTGTGGTTTCTGATGCTCCCAGCATTTCCTTTGAGAAGGATGAGCATCCTTTGTGATCTGGCTGCAGCCCTCCTTCCACCCTTCCCTTGGCCAACTGGTCTACTCACCTTCAGTCTCTCCCCACCTCATCATGAATATTCTGATTCTCTGGTTTTGCAAATGATTAAGGTTTCCTCCCCATCTCAGGCCCATTTTCAAGGCTCAGTTCAGATGCTCCCTCCTCCATGTGGGCTCCACAACCCTGTCTCACCTCCCTGCATTTTCCTCCTCTAAGATTTTGTAGACTTGTTTGCTACACTGCTCTATTTTTGGTAATTTAACCATAGATGAAACCATAAATAGAAAAAAAGTTGTTTTTTAAAAAAAAATTTATTTATTTATTTATTTATGGCTGTGTTGGGTCCTCGTTTCTGTGCGAGGGCTTTCTCTAGTTGCGGCATGTGGGGGCCACTCTTCACCGCGGTGCGTGGGCCCCCCATTATTGCGGCCTCTCCTGTTGCGGAGCACAGGCTCCAGACGCGCAGGCTCAGCAATTGTGGCCCACGGGCCCAGTTGCTCCGCGGCATGTGGGATCCTCCCAGACCAGGGCTCGAACCCGTGCCCCCCTCACCGGCAGGCAGATTCCCAACCACTGCACCACCAGGGAAGCCCAAAAAATTTTTTTCGTAAATAAAAATTACTAAAAAAAAATTATGGTGGTTATTACTATTATGGTATTCAAAGTTGTATGCTTTGTTTTTCCAAGCTGATTGCAAGTCCTATGAGGTCAGGGACCATGTCATTGATATTTCATCTTTTTTTTTTTTTTTTTTTTTAACATCTTTATTGGAGTATAATTGCTTTACAATGGTGTGTTAGTTTCTGCTTTACAACAAAGTGAATCAGCTATACATATACATATATCCCCATATCTCTTCCCTCTTGCATCTCCCTCCCTCCCACCCTCCCTATCCCACCCCTCTAGGTGGTCACAAAGCACCGAGCTGATCTCCCTGTGCTATGCGGCTGCTTCCCACTAGCTATCAGTTTTACATTTGGTAGTGTATATATGTCCATGCCACTCTCTCACTTTGTCCCAGCTTACCCTTCCCCCTCCCCGTGTCCTCAAGTCCATTCTCTAGTAGGTCTGCGTCTTTATTCCCATCCTGCCACTAGGTTCTTCATGAACTTTTTTTTTTTTTTTTAGATTCCATGTATATGTGTTAGCATCAATCAGCTCAATAACTACTCTTTGAATAGATGCGGTCATTCTGTATATATAAACAAAACTTATATATTAAAATAGACATTAAGTTTATTGTCTATTTGCATTAAATGAAAGCTTTTACTTCTTCAGCAAAACACATTTAAATATCAGAAAGCCAATAGCCTTCCCCCTCCCCTTTATGTCCTTTCTACTTTCCTTTCGTTTAATGGGACAAGTAAAAGGCATGACTAGGGTCATCTCAGGTGAATGTGATTTTGATGTTTTCAAAGTGCAAGCACTTTTTCAGTCCAGCCTGCCTGAACCAGTTCCTAGCTGTTTAGTCAGACATTTCTCTGCTTGCAAAATCGAAAGGTGGAAAAGCTAAGAGGTGTGATGGGAAATTACTTTCTAAAGACATAAATACAGACACGTGTCTTTTCCTGAAGCCCTCATCCCTCCCCTGCTCCCTCACTCACTAGGTCAGGGGTCCCCACCGGGTCACACTTTATTGCTAGTGCTTGTTTGTGCCTGAGAATGAAGCTCCCCCAGGGAATGTCTGGGGGACATTCTACACAGCACATTATCATATTCTTAATTAGGTAAAATCTCATCAAAGAGTGTATTGGGTCCATTTCTTGAGAGAACACAGGAAAAGAGAACTGAAAAATGTTCCTAAGCAGGGATCATGATGTTTTTTCATCCACTAAATCTCTGAGTCTGGTAAACATGGAATGAAAAAATGGAGAGGGAAATAAGTGCAGAGAATTTCCGGTGAGGCTGTTGATACAAGTAGAAAGACTGAATGAGGGAAGTCACATAAAAAATCCAGAAAGTAAACATGGAATAAATGGTTGGGGTTAGGCTTTGGAGGAATGAAAACATGGTCTATCAGTTAAGTAGCTGTAGAGTCAGAGAATAAGTGGAGCCTTTCAGAGTTTACTTCATCTTTTACTTCATCTTGGAACCATTCAAGTTCTATCAGGACACTAGTTATCTATTGGATCTCTAAATCCTGTGAATTTAACTCTGAATTAGTTTCCTATTGCTCCTGTAACAATTTAACACACACTTAGAAGCTTAAAACAATACAAATGCATTATCTTACAGTTCTGTAGGTTAGAAGTCTGACAGATACCTCACTGGGCTAAAACCAAGGTCTTAGTTTCTTTCTGGAGGCTCTAGAAGAGAATTTGTTTCCTTGTCTTTTCCAGCTTCTAAAGGCCACCCTTGGCTCATTGCCCCCGACTTCCATCTTCAAAGTGAACAATGTTCAGCTCTCTGATGCTGCTTCCACCATCACATTTCTTCCTCTGATCTTCTTATTCTGCCTCCTTCTTCCACTTTCAAGGACTCTTGTGGTTACTGTGGGCCCCCCCCACCTCCCAGATAGTCCAGGATGATCTCCTTATTCTAAGGTGAATTAAAAGATTCCACCAGCAACCTTTATATCCCTTTGCCACGTAACTTAACACAGTCACAGGTTCTGGGGATTAGGATATGGGCATCATGGGGGGGGTGGGGGGGGTATTATTCTGCCTACCACAATCCCTGTTGCCATTACCCAAATCCAAGTCACCATTACTCTTACCTGGATTACTGCAAAAGAATGGATTTTGGAGTCAAACTGCCTGCATTCAAATTCTGACTCTCATTTACTAGCCGTGTGATGGATGTTAGGAAGACTCTCTCAGCCTCAGTCTCTTTTCTGTAAACCGGGGACACTAATAGTACCTACCCCATAAGATTGTTGTGAGGATTGAACACATACTTGACATGTAGCAAACACTCAGTGTTAGCTATTATTATCATTACCTGGTCTCATTGCCCCTACTCTCAACCTTATTTACTTATATCCTCCATACTGAAGTCATCTTTCTTAAACACAAGCTGAGGGTGTTCTTCTTTACCATGCCATGACTGTCATTCACGTTACAGTCTTTGCTGTCTCGCCTCTCTCCACAGTTGAGTCATAGTAGATGATTTGAAGTCCCATGAATGCAACAGTTATTTCATGTCTGTGCCTTTGCACATGGTGCTCCTTTTGCCTGGACTTCCATCTTTCACTTGACTATGTGTCCAACTTCACCCATCCTTCAGAGCCAATTCTCTGACATCTTGGGCAGAGCTGATCACCCATTCAACTCTTCTGTACCAGGTGCATGTCCCTGAGTGCACCACCCAGTCTGGTTGCTTTTCAGAGGCAGGGACCACACTTCACCTCTGCCTGGAACCTGGCACATACCAGATACTCAAGAGAAGAGTGCTGAAAGCCTGTGAGATGGGAATTTATTATTTTTAAAAATTTACTAATGTGTTTTCCCTAATGCATTTCTTTACATGTTTCCCCTCCCATGCTGTCTGAGACCTCTATTTACTTCAGGGAGTATTAGGGTTTTCATAGCAGGAATGCAAGAAGAAAAATATTAAATATCCAGCTTTTGACACCCAGAATAAAAATTGCTTTGAAGAATCTTTTAATTTTTTTCTTTTTAGTTTTTAAAAAAAAATTTTTCAATAAGTTTTGAAAACCAGGCTTCACAAATGAGAAAGGTTGTAAAAACTTCTTAGCTCTTTCAGCACATTAAAAGCCAGTTTGGCTGGATCAGGTCTTAGAGATTCTTCCATAAAGGTAGAAAGGACACTGTTCTCTGCAGTTAACCTGAGCATGAAACGTTGTGACACTGAGAAGAAGAAGGATAAGTTGTAAAGGAGACAAAATGGAAATCTCCATTTGAATCCTGATGAATTTTTGGAAGAAAGGAAGGTATGGTTGTGGTGAAAATCTTGTGTCTTGATTGCAAAGGTAGAAGCAAGAGGCATTTTCATTTTCCCAGTTTCCTTTTGGGACTTGGAAGAAATCACCTTCAAGGATGTTCCCTACATCATATGGAAGTTATATTAAAGTAAATGATGAGGTATGGTAAGGCAGTGGAAAACCTTGATTCTAGCTTCCCAACATCTTCCTCTGCTCCCAGGTGGAGCAAGAAGAATCCAGAAATTGCATTGCTCCCTGCCCTGTTGACTAATGTGGAAAACAGTTGATAGTGCTGTGGGCTAGTGACCCTGTAGTGAAAGCTATATTGTAGACCTCTGGAGTAGGGGTAAAATGGCTATCAGACCCCAGAGGGTCATGCAATGCAGGTGTGAGCTGATCTTGGGCCAGTCAGCAAGGAGGTTCACTAGGCTCAAACTGAATCAAGAGAAGGCAGACTATGAATCTGACCAGCTGCTGACTTTGGTCTTGGGCATTGGCAGGAAGAGCACTGACCAGATGGACAAGATCCACCATTGCTGCAGGAGACCCAGAAGGATGTGCAGAGAGGCACCAGGAGAGATCTGAGGTCTCTCCATCCTCCATTATAATCTCTGCCATATATACAGACACTATATCTGTACATATGAACAAATTGGAAGGGGAAGAGCTCAGAATTACGGCATATATGTACAGAAAACTTTTACAAAGGAAAGGAGACTTGTTTAAAACAAAATGATCGATAAATCACTAACTGGGAAGTTAAAAATTCTTGTTTTGTTGACTTTTGCTGGACTAGGGGTGAGGTCAGCGTAGGATCAGCTGCACATGAAGTTTGATACTGAGTCACTGAATTCCTTATTGTATAAATCCAGGGTATCTCATAGCCTTTCTCTTTAGTCCCTGATGATAAGAAAGGCTTGACTCTGTGAGCACACCTGTCTCACTCAAAGTGTCATGCTCAGCAAATTTTCTTCTGAATGTCATTCCTAATGGAACTAACAGGTTATTTGGGCCACATATATCCCTCCTTGTTGTTTTTGCTACTGACATTTTATTTTTTCCTTTGCTGTATAGAGGAAAAATTCATGTCAAAATTAACTTGGGATTCTAAAAATTTTAAAGGCATCCTTAAGACTGTTCCCAATTTGCAGATGGGTTATAATTCAAAATATCATTTGAAAGTTGGTTGTTTGGAACTCAGAAGGGACTATTTTCACATAGATATAGTGTGCTTATTGGTGGTTAGATTCCTAGACATATATAACTCAAAATGCAACTGAAATACAGAATATTTGAAATAAATAGTTACAATCGTAGTGGTACCATGCCAAGGATTAAACAAAGCAGAAAAAAAAAAAAAAAAGGAAACGAAATCAAACCATGTTCGTTTTGAATACTAGTGTTTTAGGGAAAACACATTTAATTAAAAAGTGATAAGAAGTATAGGAAGATTCTGAAGAGGGTTTCTCAGCAGTTTTCAGGGCTTTACTGGCTCTTTGAAAATATGATTTACATTTGAAAGTCTCCAAATTTCCTTTCTCTTGTTACTGCTGCCACAGGCATGACTCATGCATATTGGCTATGATAATAGATTTTTCTCTATTTGGGGATAGGTAGGGAAGGGAGATTGGGGAGAATTTCTCTTATGTGCCAGGCCCTGACCCAGGTACTTGAGATACATCAGGGGACAAAACACAGTTTCTGCCTTTGAGAAATTTTCTTTCTTTCTTTCTTTCTTTTTTTTTTTTTTAACATCTTTATTGATGTATAATTGCTTCACAATGGTGTGTTAGTTTCTGCTTTATAACAAAGTGAATCAGCTACAGATATACACACGTTCCCATATCTCCTCCCTCCCGCATCTCCCTCCCTCCCACCCTCCCCATCCCACCCCCCCAGGCGGTCACAAAGCACCGTGCTGATCTCCCTGTGCTATGCGGCTGCTTCCCACTAGCTATCTATTTTACATTTGGTAGTGTATATATGTCCATGACACTCTCTCATCCTGTCACATCTCACCCCTCCCCCTCCCCATATCCTCAAATCCATTCTTTAGTAGGTCTGTGTCTTTATTCCCATCTTGCCACTAGGTTCTTCATGACCTTTTTTTTTTTTTTTTTTTCCTTAGATTCCATATATATGTGTTAGCATACTGTATTTGTTTTTCTCTTTCTGACTTACTTCACTCGTATGACAGACTCTAACTCCATCCACCTCATTACAAATACCTCCATTTCATTTCTTTTTATGGCTGAGTAATACTCCATTGCATATATGTGCCACATCTTCTTTATCCATTCATCTGTCAATGAATACTTAGGTTGCATCCGTGTCCTGGCTATTGTAAATAGAGCTGCAGTGAACACTGTGGTACATGACTCTTTTTGAATTATGGTTTTCTCAGGGTATATGCCCAGTAGTGGGATTGCTGGGTCGTATGGTAGTTCTATTTTTAGTTTTTTAAGGAACCTCCATACTGTTCTCCATAGTGGCTGTATCAATTTACATTCCCACCAACAGTGCAAGAGTGTTCCCTTTTCTCCACACCCTCTCCAGCATTTATTGTTTGTAGATTTTTTGATGATGGCCATTCTGACCGGTGTGAGATGATACCTCATTGTAGTTTTGATTTGCATTTCTCTAATGATTAAGGATGTTGAGCATTCTTTCATGTGTCTGTTGGCCATCTGTATATCTTCTTTGGAGAAATGTCTATTTAGGTCTTCTGCCCATTTTTGGATTGGGTTGTTCGTTTTTTTGTTATTGAGCTGCATGAGCTGCTTGTAAATCTTGGAGATTAATCCTTTGTCAGTTGCTTCATTTGCAAATATTTTCTCCCATTCTCAGGGTTGTCTTTTGGTCTTGTTTATGGTTTCCTTTGCTGTGCAAAAGCTTTTAAGTTTCATTAGGTCCCATTTGTTTATTTGTGTTCTTATTTCCATTTCTCTAGGAGCTGGGTCAAAAAGGATCTTGCTGCGATTTATGTCATAGAGTGTTCTGCCTATGTTTTCCTCTAAGAGTTTGATAGTGTCCGGCCTTACACTTAGGTCTTTAATCCATTTTGAGTTTATTTTTGTGTATGGTGTCAGGGAGTGTTCTAATTTCATACTTTTACATGTACCTGTCCAGTTTTCCCAGCACCACTTATTGAAGAGGCTGTCTTTTCTCCACTGTATATGCTTGCCTCCTTTATCAAAGATAAGGTGACCATATGTGCGTGGGTTTATCTCTGGGCTTTCTATCCTGTTCCATTGATCTCTGTTTCTGTTTTTGTGCCAGTACCAAACTGTCTTGATTACTGTAGCTTTGTAATATAGTCTGAAGTCAGGGAGCCTGATTCCTCCAGCTCCATTTCTCGTTCTCAAGATTGCTTTGGCTATTCGGGGTCTTTTGTGTCTCCATACAAATTGTGAAATTTTTTGTTCTAGTTCTTGAAAAATGCCAGCGGTAGTTTGATAGGGATTGCATTGAATCTGTAGATTGCTTTTGGTAGTAGAGTCATTTTCACAATGTTGATTCTTCCAATCCAAGAACATGGTATATCTCTCCATCTATTTCTATCATCTTTAATTTCTTTCATCAGTGTCTTATAATTTTCTGCATACAGGTCTTTTGTCTCCTTAGGTAGGTTTATTCCTAGATATTTTATTCTTTTTGTTGCAATGGTAAACGGGAGTGTTTTCTTAATTTCACTTTCAGATTTTTCATCATTAGTATATAGGAATTCAAGAGATTTCTGTGCATTAATTTTGTATCCTGCTACTTTACCAAATTCATTGATTAGCTCTAGTAGTTTTCTGGTGGCAGTTTTAGGATTCTCTATGTATAGTATCATGTCATCTGCAAACAGTGACAGCTTTACTTCTTCTTTTCTGATTTGGATTCCTTTTATTTCTTTTTCTTCTCTGATTGCTGTGGCTAACACTTCCAAAACTATGTTGAATACTAGTGGTGAGAGTGGGCAACCTTGTCTTGTTCCTGATCTTAGTGGAAATGGTTTCAGTTTTTCACCATTGAGGACAATGTTGGCTGTGGGTTTGTCATATATGGCCTTTATTATGTTGAGGAAAGTTCCCTCTATGCCTACTTTCTGCAGGGCTTTTATCATAAATGGGTGTTGAATTTTGTCGAAAGCTTTCTCTGCATCTTTTGAGATGATCATATGGTTTTTCTCCTTCAATTTGTTAATATAATGTATCACGTTGATTGATTTGCGTATATTGAAGAATCCTTGCATTCCTGGAATAAACCCCACTTGATCATGGTGTATAATCCTTTTAATGTGCTGTTGGATTCTGTTTGCTAGTATTTTGTTGAGGATTTTTGCATCTATGTTCATCAGTGATATTGGCCTGTAGTTTTCTTTCTTTGTGACATCTTTGTCTGGTTTTGGTATCAGGGTGATGGTGGCCTCGTAGAATGAGTTGGGTAGTGTTCCTCACTCTGAAATATTTTGGAAGAGTTTGAGAAGGATAGGTGTTAGCTCTTCTCTAAATGTTTGATAGAATTCGCCTGTGAAGCCATCTGGTCCTGGGCTTTTGTTTGTTGGAAGATTTTTAATCACAGTTTCAATTTCAGTGCTTGCGATTGGTCTGTTCATATTTTCTATTTCTTCCTGGTTCAGTCTCGGTAGGTTGTGCGTTTCTAAGAATCTGTCCATTTCTTCCAGGTTGTCCATTTTATTGGCATAGAGTTGCTTGTAGTAATCTCTCATGATCGTTTGTATTTCTGCAGTGTCAGTGGTTACTTCTCCTTTTTCATTTCTAATTCTATTGATTTGAGTCTTCTCCCTTTTTCTCTTGATGAGTCTGGCTAATGGTTTATCAATTTTGTTTATCTTCTCGAAGAACCAGCTTTTAGTTTCATTGATTTTTGCTATTGTTTCCTTCATTTCTTTTTTCATTTATTTCTGATCTGATCTTTATGATTTCTTTCCTTCTGCTAGCTTCGGGGTTCTTTTGCTCTTCTTTCTCTAATTGCTTTAGGTGCAAGGTTAGGTTGTTTATTCGAGATGTTTCCTGTTTCTTGAGGTAGGCTTGTATTGCTATGAACTTCCCTCTTAGCACTGCTTTTGCTGCATCCCATAGGTTTTGGGTCGTCGTGTCTCCATTGTCATTTGTTTCTAGGTATTTTTTGATTTCCCCTTTGATTTCTTCAGTGATCACTTCGTTATTAAGTAGTGTATTGTGTAGCCTCCATGTGTTTGTATTATTTAGAGATCTTTTCCTGTAATTGATATCTAGTCTCATAGCATTGTGGTCGGAAAAGATACTTGATACGATTTCAATTTTCTTAAATTTACCAAGGCTTGATTTGTGACCCAAGATATCATCTATCCTGGAGAATGTTCCATGAGCACTTGAGAAAAATGTGTATTCTGTTGTTTTTGGGTGGAATGTCCTATAAATATCAATTAAGTCCATCTTGTTTAATGTATCATTTAAAGCTTGTGTTTCCTTATTTATTTTCATTTTGGATGATCTGTCCATTGGTGAAAGTGGGGTGTTAAAGTCCCCTACTATGATTGTGTTACTGTCGATTTCCCCTTTTATGGCTGTTAGTATTTGCCTTATGTACTGAGGTGCTCCTCTGTTGTGTGCATAAATATTTACAATTGTTATATCTTCTTCTTGGATCGATCCCTTGATCATTATATAGTGTCCTTCTTTGTCTCTTGTAATAGTCTTTATTTTAAAGTCTATTTTGTCTGATATGAGAATTGCTACTCCAGCTTTCTTTTGATTTCCGTTTGCATGGAATATATTTTTCCATCCCCTCACTTTCAGTCTGTATGTGTCTCTAGGTCTGAAGTGGGTCTCTTGTAGACAGCATATATATGGGTCTTGCTTTTGTATCCATTCAGCCAGTCTGTGTCTTTTGGTGGGAGCATGTAATCCATTTACATTTAAGGTAATTATCGATATGTATGTTCCTATTCCCATTTTCTTAAATATTTTGGGTTTGTTATTGTAGGTGTTTTCCTTCTCTTGTGTTTCTTGCCTAGAGAAGTTCCTTTAGCATTTGTTGTAAAGCTGGTTTGGTGGTGCTGAACTCTCTCAGCTTTTGCTTGTCTGTAAAGGTTTTAATTTCTCCATCAAATCTGAATGAGATCCTTGCTGGGTAGAGTAACCTTGGTTGTAGGTTTTTCTCCTTCATGACTTTAAGTATATCCTGCCACTCCCTTCTGGCTTGCAGAGTTTCTGCTGAAAGATCAGCTGTTAACCTTATGGGGATTCCCTTGTGTGTTATTTGTTGTTTTTCCCTTGCTGCTTTTAATATGTTTTCTTTATATTTAATTTTGGATAGTTTGCTTAATATGTGTCTTGGCGTGTTTCTCCTTGGATTTATCCTGTATGGGACTCTCTGTGCTTCCAGGACTTGATTAACTATTTCCTTTCCCATATTAGGGAATTTTTCAACTATAATCTCTTCAAATATTTTCTCAGTCCCTTTCTTTTTCTCTTCTTCTTCTGGGACCCCTATAATTCGAATGTTGGTGCGTTTAATGTTGTCCCAGAGGTCTCTGAGACTGTCCTCAGTTCTTTTCATTCTTTTTTCTTTATTCTGCTCTGCAGTAGTTATTTCCACTATTTTGTCTTCCAGGTCACTTATCCGTTCTTCTGCCTCAGTTATTCTGCTATTGATCCCGTCTAGAGTATTTTTAATTTCATTTATTGTGCTTTTCATTGTTGCTTGGTTCCTCTTTAGTTCTTCTACATCCTTGTTAAATGTTTCTTGCATTTTGTCTATTCTATTTCCAAGATTTTGGATCATCTTTACTATCATTATTCTGAGTTCTTTTTCAGGTAGACTGACTATTTCCTCTTCATTTGTTAGGTCTGGTGTGTTTTGACCCTGCTCCTTCACCTGCTGTGTGGTTTTTTGTCTTCTCATTTTGCTTATCTTACTGTGTTTGGGGTCTCCTTTTCACAGGCTGCAGGTTCGTAGTTCTCGTTGCTTTTGGTATCTGTCCCCAGTGGCTAAGGTTGGTTCAGTGGGTTGTGTAGGCTTCCTGGTGGAGGGGACTAGTGCCTGTGTTCTGGTGGATGAGGTTGGATCTTGTCTTTCTGGTGGGCATGTCCACGTCTGGTGGTGTATTTTGGGGTGTCTGTGGCCTTATTATGATTTTAGGTAGCCTCTCTGCTAATGGATGGGGCTGTGTTCCTATCTTGCTAGTTGTTTGGCATAGAGTGTCCAGCACTGTAGCTTGCTGGTCGTTGAGTGAAGCTGGGTCTTGATGTTGAGATGGAGACCTCTGAGAGGTTTTCACCGTTTGGTATTACGTGGAGCTGGTAGGTCTCTTGTGGACCAGTGTCCTGAAGTTGGCTCTCCCACCTCAGGGGCACAGCCCTGATGCCTGGCTGGAGCACCAAGAGCCTTTCGTCCACACGGCTCAGAATAAAAGGGAGAAAAAAATAGAAAGAAAGAAAGAAAGAAAGAAAGAGGATAAAATAAAATAAAATAAAGCTATTATAATAAAAAATAAGAAAAAAATTATTAAGAATAAATGTATTCAGAAAAAATTTTTTTTTTAATTTTTAAAAATAGATTTATTAATTTTTTATAGTAAAAAATAAGAAAAGAATTGTTAAGAAAAAAATTTATTAAGAAAAAATATTTTAATTTTTTAAAATAAAAAATATGAAAAAACGTATTAAAAATTTTTTTTTAATTTCTAAAAATAGAAAATAAGGAAAAAATTATTAAGAAAACATTTATTAGGGAAAAAAAAAAAAAAAAAGCCACGGACGGGCCTAACCCTAGGACTAATGGTGAAAGCAAAGCTATACAGACAAAATCTCACCCAGAAGCATACACATATACACTCACAAAAAAAGGAAAAGGGGGAAAATTAATATATCCTGCTCCCAAAGTCCACCTCTTGAATTTAGGATGATTCCTTGTCTATTCAGGTATTCAACAGATGCAGGCACATCAAGTTTTTTGTGGAGCTTTAATCTGCTGCTTCTTAGGCTGCTGGGAGAGATTTCTCTTTCTCTTCTTTGTTCGCACAGCTCCTGGAGATCAGCTTTGGATTTGGACCCGCCTCTGCATGTAGGTTGCCTGAGGGTGTCTGTTCCCTGCCCAGACAGGACGGGGTTAAAGGAGCAGCTGCTTCGGGGGCTCTGGCTCACTCAGGCCGGGGGGAGGGAGGGGTACAGAGGAGGCGGGGCGAGCCTGCGGCAGCAGAGGCCGGCGTGACGTTGCAGCAGCCTGAGGCGCGCAGTGCGTTCTCCCGGGGAAGTTGTCCCCGGATCACGGGAGCCTGGCGGTGGCGGACTGCACCGGCTCCCGGGAGGGGCGGTGTGGAGAGTGACCTGTGCTCGCACACAGGCTTCTTGGTGGCGGCAGCAGCAGCCTTAGCGTCTCCTGCCCGTCTCTGGGGTCCGCGCTGATCGCCGCGGCTCGCGCCCGTCTCTGGAGCTCGTTTAGGCGGCGCTCTGAATCCCCTCTCCTTGCGCGCCGCGAAACAAAGAGGCAAGAAAAAGTCTCTTGCCTCTTCGGCAGCTGCAGACTTTTTCCCGGACTCCCTCCCGGCTAGCACCGAAGCCAGAGCCTCAGCTCCCAGCCCCCGCCCGCCCCGGCGGGTGAGCAGACAAGCCTCTCGGGCTGCTGAGTGCTGGTCGGCACCGCTCCTCTGTGCGGGAACCTCTCCGCTTTGCCCTCCGCACCCCTGTGGCTGCGCTCTCCTCCGTGGCTCCGAAGCTTCCCCCCTCTGCCACCCGCAGTCTCTGCCCGCGAAGGGGCTTCCTAGTGCGTGGAAATCTTTCCTCCTTCACAGCTCCCTCCCACTGGTGCAGGTCCCGTCCCTATTCTTTTGTCTCTGTTATTTCTTTTTTCTTTTGCCCTACCCAAGTACGTGGGGATTTTCTTGCCTTTTGGGAGGTCTGACGTCTTCTGCCAGCGTTCAGTGGGTGTTCTGTAGGAGCAGTTCCACATGTAGATGTATTTCTACTGTATCTGTGGGAAAGAAGGTGATCTTCGCGTCTTACTCTTCCGCCATCTTCCAGACTGCTTTTAGGACTTGATTTGAGAAATTTTCTTGCTTAAGGGGGTATTCAGACAATAAACAAATGAAGGGCAGATATATAATATAATATAGAATAATATAATATAATAAAAATTATATATATATAATAAAATATCAAGTAGTAATAAGTGCTTTGAAGAAAAAAATTGGGGTAAGAAATTAGATTTTAGAAACAGTGGTCAAGGAAAATCTCTTTAAGGGAGCTGATAACTGACAAAATTCCTCAAAGAATTAAGGGGGCGATCAATGTAGATATGTGGGGGGAAGGACATTCTAGACAGAGGGAACATCAAGTGCAAAGGCTCTTAAGTAGGGATGTCCTTGGGCATGTTCAAGGAACAGCAGAAGTCAAGTGTGAGTGGAGTGTGGTTAGCAAGGGAAACAGCGTAGAACATGAGGTCAGGGAGGTAGAAGGATCATGGAAAGGACTTTGGGTCTTATTCTAAGTATGATTTTTCTGTGTGTGAAATTCTAAGTTTTTCTAAGAGAACTGAGAAAGAATTGGGCACAAGAGAAGGAGAGTCAGAGTGGTATGCATTTGTTATTTTGTGGTAGAAATCACTTACTCTTAAAGGTAAAAAAAAAAGAAAAAAGAGGAAGAAAGCATTTTTGTCATATCCCTGAGTAAGTAGATAATAAAGGGGTAGTAGGGTAATTAGTGAAGATAATGGGGTTAGATAATTTCCAGCACTGGCCACCCGATGGTGTGTATAGCCAAGGACAGCTTCGTTGCTGTCAGAGCAAACCTAGGGTAACAGAGCAAGCACAGATTTACTTAGGTTGAGAAAGTCTATGCTTCTGTGCAGATTTTTGTTACTTGCTGAAATCATGAAAAGTAATGACCCTGAGACAGGAGATAGTGATAACTGTGAGTTATTTACATATTTCTTTGTTGTTTCAGGGACACTGCTGGTTCCTCCATGGCTCCCATATCTTATTTTCAATGAAGAGAGAACTAAGACCCCCATATGGTCTGGATAAGACTACTGCATTCCCCAATAACCATATTATTAATGGGAGAAGTGAAAAGGGGGCCCAGAACTGTGTGTGCTCCTGGCAAGACTCCACTCCTTCCCCAACACACACAGCCTCACCACAACTACCCAACTACCAGGCCTGACTTTATTTGGTCCTTGATCCCATTTAATGTGAGTTGCTACAAGAATTCAAGACTTCCAGGTCCTCCCTCAGCTTTAGACTCTAATCCCCTTAAGAATCTCTGCAGGGTGTGGCAACCACACTCCAGGCAGCTCTGTCCACCTAAACTGCTTTATTGGTCTCCAATAGCACTTACGACATCCACCACGTGTATAATGCATATATGCTAATGTAGGCTCCACACAGGCAAGGGTGTTTGTCCGTTTCATTCACTTCTGTATTCTCTGGGCATAGGACACTGACAAAACTGTGTTTAGTCACTATTTGTTCCATGGTTAAACACTGTTCACTGGAAAGAACAAGACCTGACTTGAGAAGGCACAGGCACGAGGAATGGGATACAGGATATTCAAGAGTTTCAGTAGGCAAGGAGGCCAAGTATTTCCTTCTGCCCTGCCAACTCTTTCGTTGGATCCCAAAGACCCCGTGGAGCTCTTATCAAAAGAATGATTTAAATGACAAGTTCCACATGGGCCTTAGTGTTCTGCAGTACTTGGCATTTGCCTACAGGCGTTTCACCAATTGAGGTTTGCTACCTAGAGGGGGTTACCAAGGGCGATTGCACAACCTAATTTTGGGAGTGCCTTAGGATGTTGCTTTTCTCTCCACTCAGATAAAGAGGGCTTTAGAGTACGGGTTTTTGTATCATCTCTTTCACACCCTAATAATTAGTAGGAGTTCCCCCGATCACATGAAAAGTGGTTCAGTTTATACAGCTTGTGTAAAGTCCATATGGCTGCTGCCCTCCCACACTTTGGCTGGGAAAATATGGTGGCAGCTACCTCCAAGGCTGCAGGGAAATTACCAGCTATGGGAATAGAGAGCCTGCCCACGAGACTTTTTAGATCTTTCTTCCCTCTTAAGTTTAGCTGATTTTTGGACTGTGAGAACCTTGGGGGCAGGGCTGGGTCTTGTCCATCTTTGTACCCGCAAACCAAGTTTAATTCCAATCCTCCCTCCCCCCACCCCCGCCCTTCCCAGGAGGTATGGTTGGTCTACACTGAGTGGTGAACTTGGCTGATATTGGCCTGGTGGTAACTTTTAGTTTTAATAGGGAGTGTCAAATTTTGACAGCAGGCTGTGCCTTACATAGCCCCCTGCCTGTGAGCAACTTCCTCTTTCCCCTTGATTTGCTCCGTTCTCTTTGTGTTTCATGTAATGCACTGCGCTTGAGGAGTGTTAAGTCAGAGCAGTTGGGCGTATCTTTATAGAATATTTTTTATTTCATGTTTATTGAGAACTGGTAGGGAGAGTGCTGCTTAAAAGGGCATGTCTATTTTATTTCAGCAACTGCAGCTTACAGAAGGAGGCTAGATCACAGTTAAATGGAGACTCCCTCTTTTCCTTTTCTCATCTAAACAGGCTTTTTCATGTTACTTTCTCTTCTTTATGAACAGACAGACCTGCAAGTGACATGGATGAGTAGTGACAGAATCGACTCCTTATGTGCTGAGGGTACCAATGCCTGTACTGTCACCTTGTGATGATTTAAACACTGCTCCCCAGTTTGGGACCTCATCCTTTCTCCCTCATGCAACCTGACTATTTTGCTGCTCATTACCGTTTCTGTAAAGGGATAATCCCAGGGATGGAGGTGGAAAGCAAATAAGTCCATTTTGCTGCAACTTCGTTGTTCCAAAAAGCATGTAATAAAAGGGAGGGGGAAGTTGAAATAATGGCTGGGATAACAATTTGAGATTATTTATGGCACAGCACTTCCCATTAAATTAGACTAAATAATTCATTTTCTATTAGCCTAGAGAACCTTGTACATGTATCTATGAGAAAAAGATTCTACTGAAGTGGGACAGAAAAGTTACTCTTACTGCAAAGATGATTATGGTCTCACACGTGTCTCCTATCTTTTAATATCATAGCCTCCAAAGTGGGGTAAGCATCCATTCTGCATGATAATCAATAGTGATACAGGGGTAAAATATTAGAATTTATATTTCTACTTATTTGTATCTAAAATAAGAAAGAAATTGAGCTCTAATAATATTTACTATATGGATTGACAGTGATTTATGTATACAATTTATAAATGAATATAGATGTATTTTGGAGGCACATATGCGAAATTTTTTACTCATACTGATGGATGATCAAAAAATTTTGGAGACGATGTAAATGATGACTAGGAGCAAATTCCCTTAACATATTGGGAGTCTCTCTGAATTGTATAGTATTCAGAACAAGAAAGATACATTCATTTAGGTAATTATTCCACCACCAACATTTAAAATCACAGCTCAGGGCTTCTAGTCTCAGAAATATTACTGCGTATTACCTTGAAGCTCATGTCAAGACAAGGTGTCAAGACAGAAATTTTAACATGTCATGAAAAGGGTAAATAAAACTGCATTAAGTTGTGATTTGAATATGGGGAGTGACAGAAGAGTTCCTGAGAAACTCTGGGGAAAGTGTAGCAGAATGGTCTATGAGGGAAAGGTCTCAGTCTGATGTGCAGGTGCTAGTAAGGTCCTGTGTGGGAGGTCCTTGAGTTGTGAGGCATCACGTGTGGCACCAACAGTGGTGCCAGAGATGGCCAGACAGAGTCGGGAGTCATCACACAAGAGCTGTGAGGACCCCCTTTCCCCTGCTCTTTCTCTTGTTAGCCTTTTCTCCTTCTTTCATTCCAACTTTTGGAAGGAACGTCCTTGTCTCCACTTCTTGGGGGTATCTCTGGAGAGGAGATGTGTGCCTAAGGAATTAGGACAAATACAGCATGGGCATTCTTATCAGACAGAGAGCTGAATGGGAATACTAAGAAACAAGGTTGGTATGAAGGCTAGCTTTTCCCTTTTGCTTCATTCCATGACCATTCCTTTTGGTCAGACTCTGTAAGTCAGTGAAATGCACATCTTATCCCTTTGTTGGAAAAGTGTTGCAGTTTTATCTGCTGGACAACAGTTGGAGAAAATTGTCTCTTTGTTTCAAACTTGATTTCTCCTAAGTAAGGGAAGTGAGTCCTTGTGAATCTTGAGGCTGGAGGGCTCCTTCCCTTGGCCTGGTCTGGACTCCCTCCCATGGGGCGTAACCAGTGTTGGGTTGGCTGACTCAGACGTTCATATGCTCTCTGGCTCTAAGTCACACTCTCTTCTACCTTTTGGAGGATCCTCAATTATAGAGAGGAATTGGAGTGGGAAACTACTGAGTAGGCTTCTGACACAGCTGCTAAGGGAATGTTCAAGCCAAGGAGGGCAGCTCAAGACAAGGAGGGCATTGGGCCAGTGTGTAGGGAGGACCCAGTGGGCTCAGGGCCAGTACCAAGGCCAAGGTCAGTTATTGCACCTGGTCATGGCCTCCTCAAAAATGTCTTCCTTTGAAATGACATTATGAGAGTAAGCCAGCCAGTGTTAGGATCCAGGGAATTACACCCACTTTTCTGTGTTCTAGTAATTTGCTTCATCTTTATTTTTGACATTTTTCTCTTTAATTACTGAAAAGACTTTTAAGCAATTCTTTTTTCAAATTCCATCTCTTGCCCATCAACATGAGGCCTGTTTGCTTTATACAGATAGTTTGTAGGACATGTGGCATTTATTGGTAACTTCCTTGTCCCTTCAAGGTCACAGGGATGTCATTGCCTGAAAAGGTTTGGGAAACACAGCTCTGGTTTAATGCCTGCTCATTTCTTTTTTTCCCCTCCTATCTGTTTGGGAGTGTTCAATGCCTTGTCAGTGTAGAAAGCAAATATACTAAGATTTATCTAAGTTGCCTTTGTTTAGCAACTGGCTGTTTCATTGTGACTTTAAATTTAGCCTCTTACTAATGACTATGTGCGTTTACGAGGAGAGGCTGGCTTTGCAGATAATAAAGCAGGTGTGTTTCTATGCTTAACTCCCTCGTCTCATCACCTGCTACAACCCAACTTCCTTCTCATTAGCTATAGGAATCTTTGAAGACCTTCTATATCCAGGGCACTATTGAATGCTACAGAGGATTCAAAGAAGTAGAAGACACAATCTCTGCCTTCAACATGCTCACAGTTGGGGAAATAAGCCATTAAAAAAACCTATTTATTTATTTATTTATTGGCTGTGCCCGGTCTTAGTTACGGTACGCAGGATCTTTTGTTGCGGTGCGCAGGCTCTTCATTGCGGATTTCAGGCTTCTCTCTAGTTGCAGCTCACGGGCTCTCTCGTTGTGGTGTGCAGGTTTTTCTCTCTCTAGTTGTGGCATGCAGGCTTCAGAGTGTGCGGGCTCAGTAGTTGCAGCACGCGGGCTCTCTAGTTGTGGCACGCAGGCTCAGTAGTTGTGGAGCATGGGCTTAGTTGCCCCTCGGCATGTGGGATCTTAGTTCCCTGACCAGGGATCGAACCGGCGTCCCCTGCATTGGAAGATGGATTCTTAACCACTGGACCACCAGGGAAGTCCCAAAATAAGCCATTTTGGAGCATAAGAAAGACTGTGGGCTTTGCAGTTTGACAAACTTTCGCCTCAGTTCCATAATCTGTAAAGTGGAGATAATAATCTTTACCTCGCAGAGTGGTTTTGAGATATAGAAATATTTCATATAAAGGTTTAACCTCTAGGAGACATCATTATCATTTATTTTAAAAGGTGATATTACTAGGGTGTTTGTGGAATGCAGATCCACAGCACAAAGGCAAATCAGAGGCAGAGAAGGGCTGAAAGACTCCATAGATGAAGAGGATTTTTGTTGTTGCTGTTTTTGATGTTAAGAGGAAGGATACCATGTATGTCTTCATTTATTTCTCTGTCTCACATAAGGCTGACCTGCCTCCTTTCTGAAATCTTAGCTGCTGCTTCTAATGGAGAGCCTGGAGCCTGATGCCTCTGAAAAATGGATTGTGGCCAAGATTCTACACGTGACCCCCACCAGGGCTCATGAAAGCTAGTCCACTAGCTCTGTGCAAGAGTGGGAGGGGAGCCAATTGCGTCTTCACATTTATCAGTAGGGAACAGAAGAGAGTCAGAAGAGGAGGCAAAAGGTGGCAGGGGACTCAGGCCACTGAGGTAGCTGGACAAGGGCAGGGAGTGAGCAAGAGGGGAAGAGGGGAAGATGAGGGGAAGAGGGGAGAGGGAGTGTGGTCCTGAGAGAGAGCTGGCCTTGGACCAAACAACTCCACCTTCGCAGTGTTTTGGAGTCAAGTGTCTTACCTCTACTTTCCTTTCTCATCCCCAGTCCAGGAGGACGGGAGAAAATCCTAGTTAAAAAGTCCTGAGGATCATTTGCCGTGAGCACGAGACACCTCAGCACTCCTCACAGCTCACCATTCTTTTTCTCTGTTTTCATCCCTACATCCTTTTTTTAACCTCCTTCTACTCAATTTTCTTCCTCTTCTCTCCCAAGGGTCAAGGAGAAGAGAGGGGAGAGAAGAGAAGAGAAAGATGGAGGGAAGGTGGCTTATGTGTGGTTATTTCTAGTTCTCCTCTGGGATCTGGGCTGCTGGGAACACTGCCCTCTTCCAGTGAATTTCCTCAGGGTCACAGAGACTAAACATCACATTTTACTGAGGCTGTCTTTATAAAAAGCCTTTTTGGTGCATTCTTGTTGAGGTCTATAGTGTTTGTTTCTTTGGTGCACAAATCTGATGGGAGAAGGCAGATCAAAAGAAGTTGGAGGGGATAGAAAAGCAAAGAACAAGAGATGCAAGGTTCTTGGTGGTGAGACAATAAAATCCTGGCTGCCTCAGTTATTGATTCCACCCCTTCTCCTCCCTCCTCTGCCATCCAGCCCAGGAAAGCTCTATGCATAGCCATGGACCTCTTTTTTTTAAAAAAAAATTTATTTATTTTATTTATGGCTGTGTTAGGTCTTCGTTTCTGTGCGAGGGCTTTCTCTAGTTGCGGCAAGTGGGGACCACTGTTCATCGCGGTGCTCGGACCTTTCACTATCGCGGCCTCTCTTGTTGCGGAGCACAGGCTCCAGACGCGCAGGCTCAGTAACTGTGGCTCACGGGCCTAGTTGCTCCGCGGCATGTGGGATCTTCCCAGACCAGGGCTCGAACCCGTGTCCCCTGCATTGGCAGGCAGACTCTCAACCACTGCGCCACCAGGGAAGCCCCTTATGGACCTCTTAATTCTGCCTCTGCTTTCCTTCCAGAAGCCTTCTGTCAACCCTACAACTTGGAGGTAATTCCTTCCCCTGTGTTACTTTATTCCACATTGGCTTCTTCCACTGTTGCAATTATCACACTGTATTATAATTATACTTTTGTTGCCTTTGCATCTCAGTGTACTGTGGCCTCCCTGGGGAGAGGGACTGTGTCTTTTCTTGTTGTATCCTTTGGCATGTAGTGGATACTCCGTTGATGTATGTTGAGTGTTGAATGAATGAATTAATCCTGCCTTGCAGAGCCTGCCACCCATTTATCCTCTTCCCCATCTCCTGAAGCTCACCTGGCTCAGTCCCATTTCCCCAGGATACTCTTCTCTGGTGTCCAATGTGAGAAATGGTGTAGAGTTCAGCTAGCACCTGCAGAGCCTTCACCAGACACCATTCTCAGAACAAATATATGATTAAGCCATGATGAGACAGTGCCTTATCTTTGTGACCCCAAAGAAGTCTGACCTCAAGAATAGAAATGAAGGCTTTTTGAGGGAAAGGATGGACCTGAAAGCATCTAGTAGGAAATCTAATTCTCTAGCCACTGACAGCGGCTTCAAAGTCTCAGATCATAGAACAGGGCAGGGCAGAAATGTTCATAGCACCCACCGTCAGGTCACAGGTGGGTTGTCATCATTCAGACTCTACAAAATCCCTTGTAAACAAGCTGAAATAAGATGATCTTCATTTTCAATTGAGCCCAAGGTAGTAATTTCTTGGAATGTGAAAAAGGAGGCAAAACCTAATGGGATAGAGAAGGAAGAACAAGTCAACATGAATCGGAGGGAGGAAAATTGCTTTTTGCTGTGGTTTCTGAATAGGTGATGGTCAGAGCTGGCAGCAAGCCCAGGACATGTCAGCAGTGCTGGAAAGGAGATGTTTTTGTTGTAAATCTTGTGTTGATTCTCTCCCCTCTTTTCCCCTTCCCCTCCCGGCAGCATCATGTTCTCCGTCGGGAAGCCTCTTACACAGGCTGACATTTCCTGGCAAGTAAACCTGAGCTGCCTCCCCAGAGCACTGTACTTCTGTTAGGGCCAGGATCACATTCTGTCTTAGAGGAGTTGTGGGTGTAGCTGTCTTCTTCTCTCAAAGCAAGCATATCGCAATTTCTCACTCATCTACATTGTTGTATCAGTGCTTGCAGACAACTTTCCTCATTGTTAAGGACACTCTAAATATTTTTACTTCCTTGAATTAAATTTGCCTTTTGGCTAAATTGTCACATGGACAGGGACATTCACCAAGTTCAAGAGTAGTTTTGGCTTCCCAGTCGGAAAAAGTTGTCTTATAGCAGGTATCCTACATGGGCCTTCCTACCACTCATTCCCAAGACAACTTCTCAGGTGCATCTTTGCCTCTCCAATTGCCCATATTTTTCTGCCATTGCCAAAGCCCTATGGTCTCAGCTGGTTTTTCTCTCTTTTGGGCCATTCCCTCTCACTTCATCCTGTGGTATTCTTTATACCTAAAAGTCCCCTAAGACTGGGCCCAGAGCAGGTAATGGTCCCCACAGAGGCCCTTTCTTTACTATACTTCATAGAGAAGTGACAACCCCTCTTACTGCTTTTCTTTGGGGAGACAGACTGGGACAAAAATGAGTCAAGGAATCATAAAAAGCTGGCCTTAATTCCTTGTAAGTCAAAGACTGGAAACCCTAGTGGAATTATGCTCTGTTCTTATTCATAAGGGTGAGACACTCTCAACTCCCCTGTCCTATCCCCCTTCATAAGTATAGGCTGGAGGACAAAATTGAGGTGGAGCAGTGAATAAGAGTTGACATTTTTTGAGAACTTACTGAATACCAAACATTAAACCAAGTTCTTTACATACTATTTTGTTTATTCTTTTCACTAACCCTATGAGGTAAGTATTATTGCAGTCCCACTTTAACAATGCAGAAACTGAGCCTCACAGAGGTTAAGTTGCATGTTCAAGACACTCCAGCTATAAAGCGTTGGGCTAGGGTTTATATCTTGCTCCCAAACAATAGTATTAACTAATAGTCACCTCCTAATAGATGTCTTCTAAACTCCAGTGAGGAGTTTGCATCTTTGAGGATGTCAGACTGAGTAAACGTCCATTTTACTTCTTCTGAAAGGAATAAACTATTACAGTCCATTTCTTTATTGCTGGTCTAACAGGAAACATTCTGGTTCACTACTTATAAACCAGTTCTTAGAACTAGGACCTTAAACCTTGACTTGGTACAGGAAGTTATGTGTTTTGCATGCTCAGGAAGCAGTGACCGGAATAAAGTATTTGGCAAGTTTTGTACTCTGATTGAGAACTGGGGAGGTGGGGAAGATAGCTGAACATCTTTCCATTCTGCTAAATATTTCTCTGCCATGTGATTTTTAATGGCTGCATAGTATTCTATTGCATGATGTACCACAATATAGTTGCATGAAATCTGGGCAGTGGGGGAGTTATTTAAAGCAGGAGTAATTTTACAAAAGAGAATTTGAGGATTAGGTATACAATAACCAGATCTTTTTTTTTTTAACATCTTTATTGGAGTATAATTGCTTTACAATGGTGTGTTAGTTTCTGCTTTATAACAAAGTGAATCAGCTATACATATACATATATCCCCATATCTCTTCCCTCTTGCCTCTCCCTCCCTCCCACCCTCCCTATCCCACCCCTCTAGGTGGTCACAAAGCACCGAGCTGATCTCCCTGTAATAGCCAGATTTTTAAGCTTTATAGGTTTGCTTGGGACTAGCTCTGTCCAGAGAAGGTAACATACATGCTGTGTGATTTTCCAGGTAGTGAGGGGAGGGGCAATCCTTTGTAGTCTAGCTTCATCCCAGCCACCTCTATAAAGATCATCCAGTTCAATCTTGGAACCTTAGAGAAGGTCAAAGATTCAAGTTCCAGTTCTCCTAAACCATCTACAGAAAACAATCCAGTCTTCTTAATCCAATGGATCAGACTAATTTGTAGTTCAGATCCACAGAAACCTTTATTAAGTGAAAGAAGGTAGAAACTTAAATATCTTAATTGGGTGCCAGTTGTGGGAAGAACATCCATAATGTGATCCTCTGTCCTGGCTACATTTGAAAGAATAGCATGTTCTGAAAAGAAACACAAGGGGAATTAATCTGATTTTACCTACTGGCTAAGGATCAAAATGTTAAGAGAAGCATAAGAGATCATCTTTCCAAAGCAGGAGGGGTCTACAAATATCAGATACACTGAATTAAGTCGTCAATCAGAGTCATGTCCTAGAATTGTACCCGTGTACCTGGACAAACCATTTCCTGTTTTGTTTCAGGTCCAAGATAATAGATTATTACAGTGGAGAGGGACATCTAGAGACATTTAATCTGGGCTCCTCTTTCACACTGGACAATAAGGGTGGAATCTTCCAAGCAAAAGAGGGTGGGATACTAAGATGGGAAAGGGGATAAAGTACCTTCTAGCTTAGTTAGGGCAGGGATCAAGTCTTCTCACCATCAACTCCTTAGCACCTAGCATAGCATCTGCCATAGAGTAGTAGATAATTAATACATATTTTGAGAATTAATAAAAGAATTAGAGGTTGAAGTGGAATTGTGGATTGTCCACTGCCATACTTGGTACTTCAATGGAATGTGTAGAATGTGTGGCAAAGGGTATGGAGTCACCCTTTTCTCTGGGATTGGGTCTAGGCCCTCCTCAGTTTCTTAGCTTTACATGTCAGGAATTTCCCAAGAGATCATTATACTTCAGTCTTCTCAGGAATAGAAGCGACTAAGAAGGGATGGTGTGTAACTAGAAATTTAAGAGAAAGGCTGGGTGGGAGGGAAGAGTGCTGACTTGACTCTGTAGTGGCAGGGACCCCTACCCATCAGTAATACTCTGAGCTGTGGGGAGAAGCTGGGGGGGCTATGTTGGTGGTTATAGAGTAAGAGATGACCTGGTTGACTTTGATTATTGACCAACCTATTACAATGGAATGGTTGGGGAGCACAAATTTAGATGGAAATAAGTCCACTTGCAATAAGTGAACCTAATCCTTACATATTTGTCTTCTTTCTGGGAAGATGGAAAGCTCTTCGTCAGAACAAAGATATCCTGGTGGAGACACATGCTGAATAGAAATCAGATTCATGACTTTTGGTTCCTACTTTTTGTTGGACTAGCCTTTGAAAAGTCAAAAGAACTAGAGAGAAGGATCTCTATTTCCCTTCCATAAAGCCAGGTTGGCCCATATTTATATTCCTCCTCTATACAATTCGTGTGAGAGTTCAGGGTCGGGAGATCTCTTCTGTAATAAGCTGTCACCAGAAGGCTTTATTATGTTGAGGAAAAAGAGAAAAACCCCTGCAAATGATGGTACTTGAAATAAGAACAAACTTTCTGGGTAACTGAATGGTAGGAGACTCAGCATTTTAAGAAATTATTTCTGATCTAGTCTATCATTTAGCTATGGCACTTCCTCCTCAAATTATTAATAACTCAAATAATGCACATTAATTCACAAGGGGACTCAGGGGTTTACAGAATGCCCAGACACACAAGCGTCAAAAGTGCCTCCAGACCCAGCAAGAAGCCATTTCTCAGATGTTACTCTTGGCTGGGAAGGGTGAGGAGGAAGTGGTGGCCTTGCCTCAATGTGATCTGCAGTGAAAAGTGGAGTGAGCATGAGTCACTCCAAACCCTATCTGCACCTCATCTGGCACCTTGCTTGTGAAGATGCATGCTGTACAATGGTTCAGAGCACTGCTTTGGAGCCAGATAGCCTGGACAAGTTACTTGACTGTTCTGTCTCTCAGTTCCCTCATCTGTAAAATAAATCGGGGGCAGGAGGGAAAATAGCACTTATCTCATTGGGTTGTTGTGACAATTAGATAAACTAATACTTGTTAAACACTTACCACAATGCCTGGCACATTTTATAAGTAATCAGTAAGCATTTAATATTATTATTATTATTATATATGGGCTTATTCCTTCAGTTCAGGTTTCTGAGTTTCCAATCTGAGAAACTTGGTAAGACAACTATTTCCCAGAGTGACAGGCAATTTGTGATGATTTGTGATAATAGAAACCAAGGATAATAGTAGGTGAACACCCACACGTAAACATGACACCTTATTCTAGCCAGACAATCCAATATCCTTCCCTGGCATACTTTTCTTCTGAGAAGGAAATCAAAGTAAATAGAGCTTTACTTTCTTCTCCTGACCCTACATACTTCCTATGGTAGGCATCAACTTCATTTAATGAAAATTTTGTTGCAAGAGGGAAAACAGGCAGAGTAAACAACCCTAATAATCAATTATTTTTGTTAAAGATTTTTTTGATGTGGATCATTTTTAAAGTCTTTATTGAATTTGTGACAATATTGCTTCTGTTTTATGTTTTGGTTTTTTGGCCGCGAGGCATGTGGGATCCCCCACCAGGGATCGAACCCACACCCCCTGCCTTGGAAGGCGAAGTCTTAACCACTGGACCGCCAGGGAAGTCCTAGTACATGTACTTTTGATTCACACATCTTAATAGTAACGGACAACATAGAGTCATATTGAATTCTTATTATCTACCACTTATACTGCGATTAAAATGTTGTTTCTAACACTGCTGCTCCATTATTTCCCATTTCTCCCCACTGCAAGAATTGTTATCTATATTTAAGCACATTTTGATAGACTTTTATGGAATAATTTTCCATGTGCCAGGCACTGTGCTAGACTTGAATAGGACAATGCCTTTTCCTTCTAAAAAAAGGGGAGGGAAACATATATCTCCAAAACCAATACTAGGTTATAATATTGTATATATGAAGATTTAGGGGGCCAGAGCTTTGAAATAATTGGTGATTTCCTGTAACACTGCATGTTAATAAAATCCTCATTTGTTTTAGCTAGAGAAAGATCCCAAGATCATTCATGCTGAGATGACCCAAGAACCAAGCCTCATTTCAAGGCTTCAATCAGCTTTCACATAGAATAAATCAATAAGAAATGTGGAGCGCACTATTTACAATAGCCAGGACATGGAAGCAACCTAAATGTCCATCAACAGAGGAATGGATAAAGAAGATGTGGTACAGGTATACAATGGAATATTACTCAGCCATAAAAAGGAATGAAATTGGTTCATTTGTAGAGACGTGGATGGCCCTGTAGAGTGTCATACAGAGTGAAGTATGTCAGAAAGAGAAAAGCAAATATCGTATAATAACGCATATATGTGGACTCTAGAAAAATGGTATAGATGAATTTATTTGTAAAGCAGAAATAGAGACACAGCATAGAGAACAAATGTATGGATAACAGGGGGGAAAGGGGTGGGGTGGGAGGAATTGGGAGACTGGGATTGATACATATACATTATTGATACTATATATAAAATAGACAACTGATGGGAACATGCTGTATAGCACAGGGAACTCTACCTAATGCACTGTGGTAACCTAAATGGGAGGGAAGTCCAAAAGGGAGGGGATATCTGCATGTGTATGGCTGATTCATTTTGTTGTGCAGTGGAGGCTAACACAACATTGTAAAGCAACCATACTCCAATAAAAATTTAAAAAAAAAGAAAAAGAAATGTGGGACAACCTGAGAGCCTTGGAACAATAAGGACATGATATGAATGAGAATAAACCTTAAGCTTTGCATGGCTGACTCAAGGCTTTCCAACTGATTTGCCAACAGAATTGAGTTTAGATTCCGTATTGTGCACTGCTTCATAGTAAATGATGCAACCCATTTCATCATTTAGTAATCTGCTATGAACTAGTTTCCTTCCCAACATAGGAAGGATGCCTTCTTGGTCCAGTTTAGGTTTTCTCTCTAACAGTATTGTTCTCCGTTTTTATCTGGTCTCCTGGAGTTCTAGGCTCCTGACCACTAAGACAGAGCAGAACTGGAGCTAGTTGGATAATGCTACCAGTGAGTCAGAGCCCGGTGAGTTAGTACAGTGCTGGAGTCTTTCTCTAATGATCTTTTCTGGCAGCTTCAATTGATGCTCCCTTACCAAGAGAGAACTGGCAGGTCCAACTCTCAAGTCCCAAATTTTCTCCAGAACTTGACTGTATGCCTACTGGAGAGTTCCTTCTAGATAACCCACAAACCCTCAAACTCAGTTCATTATATTTATTCCCCAAATCTGTTTCTCATCCTGTGTGATCCAGGAATGACAAATAGTCATCTAGTTGCCAGGGCTAGAAATCTGAGAACCATCCTTATCTCACTCACCACCACTGCCCAATAAGTCACTAAGTCATTTGCATCTCTGAGTATCTCTTGAATCTGTCCTGGCCTCTTCATACCAAGTGACTTTCAATATCACGGGAGTAGGGGAGCATTGGCAGAAATTATGCTGGGAGTTAGGGGTGGGGGGGAGGAGAGGATAATTTCTTTTCCTGGAGCTGCCACTCCTATCCTCATCTCACATCTAAATTAATGTAATAGTCTCAATCTTGTCTTCCTCCAATCCATCTCCAAATTGCAGCCCAAGTAATGTTTTGAAAATGCATCTCTTATGTAAGAACTGTTAGGAATCTTTTGAAAAAAGTGTAATGCAGGGCAGGGAGCACTTAGTCATAGCAGATAATAAAACAGTTTTAACACTAGTACATGAATTTGAAGATAAATCAATGGAACAACTAAGAAAGTCTGGAAATAAATTCAAGAATGTATGGGCATGATTAATATAGATAAAGATGGCACCTCAAATCAGTGGGGGAAAATGAGAATAGTTAATAGTTGTTCTTGCTTCCTAGCTTCCACTGCCAGATTTTTCTTTGTCTATTTGCCATGGTCACACCTGAAGTGGTGTATGAGCATATGTGTTCCTTGAGGCCTACATGGTTTTCCTAGTCTGTATCTTGGGATCAGGGTACAACTACTGCTCACAGCACGTTAGTAAGAATGTCACCACATCTAGCTGCAAAGGAAGCTGGAAATGTAGCTGCTAACTGAGTGGCCGTGTGCCCAGAAAGAAGGAAAGAATGGATCTAGGGGGACAATAGCATTCTGCCTCCTTCAGTCATTCCATAAATATCATTTCAACACCTATTACTTGCCAAGCATATTCTAGGCATTAGGGATACAGTGAAGAAAGCAAGCAAAAGATCTATGCCCTCATGTTTACCTTCAATGGCAGAGCAGGAGTGGGATGGGGTGAGAGCACACCAAAAATAGTATAAAAAAATATATATATATCTATCTCAGATGATAATAAGGTAAATAGCCAAAAATAAAGCAGAGAAGCCATATGGGGAGTTCAGGGAAACAGGGGTGGCTTGTTGCAATTTTAAGTATGCAAGTAAGGAAAGCCTCCTCTGAGCAGGTGACATTGGAGCAAAGCCCTGAAGGTGAGGGAGTGATCTGTGCAGATCTACGTGGGAGAAGAGCCCTCAGGGAGTGGTACGAGGATGTGCAAACACCCCAGGCAGGGTGATGCTTAGAGCATTTGAAGAAGAACGAGGAGGTCTGTGTTGCTGGAGCAGGACAAGCTAGGGGGAGAGTAGTAGGAAATGAGGTCAGAGGGATATCAGTGAGGAGGGTTGAGGAGGGGGTAGCAGTTTATGTGGAGCCTTGAAGGCCATTGTCACAACTTTGGCTTTTACTCTAAGTGGGGACGAGGCCACTGGAGAGTCTTGAGCCAAGGACTGTCGTGCTCTGACTTACATTGAAAAGCTACTATTATGCAACTAGCTTATGAGGGGCCAAGGATAGAAGTTAGCAGGTGATTGCAATAATATAGGAAAGAGATGATGGTGGCCAAGACCATAGTAATGGTGAGGGTGGTGGGAAGGGATCAGGGTCTGTGCATTCAACCAACTACATATATATATATATATATATATATATATATATATATATATATATATATATATAAACATCTTTATTGGAGTATAATTGATTTACAATGGTGTGTTAGTTTCTGCTTTATAACAAAGTGAATCAGCTATACATATACATATATCCCCATATCCCCTCCCTCTTGTGTCGCCCTCCCACCCTCCCTATCCCACCCCTCTAGGTGGTCACAAAGCACCGAGCTGATCTCCCTGGGCTATGCGGCTGCTTCCCACTAGCTATCTGTTTTACGTTTGGTAGTGTATATATGTCCATGCCACTCTCTCACTTTGTCCCAGCTTATCCTTCCCCCTCCCCGTGTCCTCAAGTCCATTCTCTACGTCTGCATCTTTATTCCTATCCTGCCCCTAGGTTCTTCCGAACCTTTTTTTTTTTTTTTTGATTCCATATATATGTGTTAGCATACGGCATTTGTTTTTCTCTTTCTGACTTACTTCACTCTGTAGGACAGACTCTAAGTCCATCCACCTCACTACAAATAGCTCAATTTCATTTCTTTTTATGGCTGAGTAATATTCCATTGTATATATGTGCCACATCTTCTTTATCCATTCATCTGTCGAAAGACACTTAGGTTGCTTCCATGTCCTGGCTATTGTAAATAGAGCTGCAATGAACATTGTGGTACATGACTCTTTTTGAATTATGGTTTTCTCAGGGTATATGCCCTGTAGTGGGATTGCCAGATCATATGGTAGTTCTATTTTTAGTTTTTTAAGGAACCTCCATACTGTTCTCCATAGTGGCTGTATCAATTTACATTCCCACCAACAGTGCAAGAGGGTTCCCCTTTCTCCACACCCTCTCCAGCATTTATTGTTTGTAGATTTTTTTGATGATGGCCATTCTGACTGGTGTGAGGTGATACCTCATTGTAGTTTTGATTTGCATTTCTCTAATGATTAGTGATGTTGAGCATCGTCTCATGTGTTTGTTGGCAATCTGTATATCTTCTTTGGGGAAATGTGTATTTAGGTCTTCTGCCCATTTTTGGATTGGGTTTTTTTGTTTTTTTGATATTGAGCTGCATGAGCTGCTTGTAAATTTTGGAGATTAATCCTTTGTCAGTTGCTTCATCCGCAAATATTTTCTCCCATTTTGAGTGCTGTCTTTTTGTCTTGTTTATGTTTTCCTTTCAATTATATTTTCAAGTCAATTCATATACAAGCTCCCTCCCACCCCCCACCTATGTGCAGGTATTCTAAATGAATGAATGAATGAGTGAATAAACAAGCAACACATTAAAAATTTTATATCTGAAAGTGTTGCTCCTCTCTTTAAAATTCTCCATCATCTATTGACCTTGGCATATAAGACTTCCAAGATCTAGTCTCACCTATGTTGCCAGCTTCATTTTTTTCACTCACCTCCTCCTCACTTGGATACCAAACTGCTCCCTTTCCCTCTACTAACCTCTTCCTTTCTCCACCAGAAACCTCTCTGTGTCATTCGATTCTTTCACTTTCACAGGCAGGGACCATCTTCTTATCATTATTTGCCCAGCATAAGCCTCGGTTCCTGGTGCATAGAAGGTATTGGGTGAAATTTGTTTGACTGAACTAATTTTCTAGCTCTCAGCATGCCCACTTATTTCCTCGCTCCCTTATCGCCTTCTTGTACTCTATTTTTATTCTCGTTGCTATTTTTTCCTTTTCTCACAAATGAATGCAAGGTGGCGCAGTGGTTAAGAATCCACCTGCCAATTCAGGGGACATGGGTTTGAGCCCTGGTCCGGGAAGATCCCACATGCCACCGAGCAACTAAGCCCATGTGCCACAACTACTGAAGCTGATGCACCTAGAGCCCGTACGCTGCAACAAGAGAAGCCACCGCAATGAGAAGCCCACGCACTGCAACGAAGAGTAGCCCCCACTCACCGCAACTGGAGAAAGCCCGCGTTCAGCAATGAAGACCCAGTGCAGCCAAAAATAAATAAATAAACAAATAAATAAATTTATTTAAAAAAAAATGAATACAAATACAAATGAGCTCAGTCAGGCCAGACACAAAAATTTTCAACTGTTCGGAAGGTAAAATATACCCACTTACATGTCTCTCCTTCTCCCCTTTAAAAAAATTTACATCCGGGAGACCTGGGTTCAAACTCTTACTTGCTAGGTTTGTGACTTTGGACAAATTACTTAACTTTTAGGTCTCCATCCTTTTATCTGCAAAATAAGGACAATGATGCTTATCTTTTAGGTTTGTTTGCAGATTGAATAAGTTATATATATATGTATATATGAAGCAGGGTGTCTTCATTTGAGTGTCAGAAAAAGCTTTATAGAAATAGGAGGTATTATTAATTTCCTTCCTTTATAGATGAGGCTCGAATTCATATGTCCATAAGTGAGAGAACCAGATTAGACTTCAGACTTTTGCTTCTTAACCTGATGCTTTCCTATTTTACCATCTCCCCCACTTTGACTCCAGGCTTATCAAAAATCAGTGTCTAGTTGAGAAATTCTCAGTATGGATGATACCCTGGACTTCTGGGGTAGGCTGTTAGGAATTTACCTAAGTAGAATTCTAAAATGACTGCAAATTAATAAACATAATTAATGAGCTCCTTGCTATTTGCCCAGCACTGCTATAGTTGCTTTAAGGACCACAGGTCAGTGTGAAATCACGTTCCATGCCCTCAATGAGAAGATTGCACTGACAATTCCGACATCTATAAAGTGACAGTGAATGTGACAAGACTGAATACACAAGGCGATGAGAGTCATGTACATGCTCTAAGACCTGCTCTTCCAAGGAGCTGAATGAATGGGGGAAAGTGAGGCTGGGCTTCCTGAAGAGGGGTACACAAAAATAGCATCCAGGGGAATGTATAGGATCTGGCTAGGCAGGGACAAAGGAGGGGCTAGCCAGGAGAAGAGATGAAAGGAGAAGTAGAGAAGCAGCAGCTCTGCCAGACTTCTGTTTTTCATGCCCTTGATGTAACGGCAGTTATCACGGTTTAAAAATAACTGGAAGACACGGGTGTCAGCAGCAATGGATTCTGTTAGACAGCCAGGTTAAAAGGTTAGAGCCTGCAGGCCTGCCCAGGGTTTGCCCCAAAAGACTGCCTTGTCTGGACTCCACCTCAACAGGGTTCTGCATATCCTCTGTCTGCTTTTTTGCTTGGGGGGGCCGCTGTAGGCTGAGAATAGAGAGAGGAAGGACATATGCTCTGAGAGGGAGCTCGGGAAAGCCAGGGGACAGAGAAAGAGAGACACAGGCCCAGCTGCAGAAAGAAGCAATCACTCACAGATGGCAGTTTGTCAGGCTGGGAGCTGAGCTGGGTCAGCCACTTCCTACTGAGAGGGAGAGGGAGGAAGTGGAAGGGGGGCTTGTGTAAAGAGTGGCTAAGGCCAGCCTCCGCAGGCAGCCCTCTCCTGGTGCTGTCACCGGGGACCTGGGTTTGCTAAGCTGTTTTAGGGAAGCAGTGAGCAGGGCTTCAGTGATAGTCTGAACGTGCATTAGGGCATTCCAACAAAGACCAAGGAGAAAGAGATCATCCCTGACTGAGGAGGAGGGATGCATTCTACTCACACTCCAACACCAGTATGAAATTCAAACAGGTTTTTTTTTTTTTTTTTTTTTTAAAGACAAACACTTAAAATAGTCATGAACTGCTGCAGAACTCTCTTATATGTTGTTGGTAGGATTGTACGTAGGTATGATAGTTTCAGCAGGTATCTTGGAATAATGGATATATTCTTTGACCTAACTATTCCAGTTTTAGGGATTTATTCTAAGGAAGTAATCATGGATGTGGACAAAGATTTATTGAAGCATTATTCACAAGATTTACTGAAGCATTATTTTTGAAATAGTGAAAAATTGCAGGCAAACTAAGTGCTTAAGAATAGGGACTTGATTAAATAAGTTACAGGAAGTTCCTATGAGGAAGTACACTGCAAACATCAAAACTGATGCTATAGAGCTGGAATCTACAAATTGCTGCCTATGGGCCAAATCTGGTAAGCTGCTTGATTTTTTATGGCCCTTGAGCTGGGAATGGTTTTACATTTTAACTGGTTATATAAGCACTCATATAATAGCGTCAGTTTTGCCTCTAGGTCTGCAAAGCTTAAAATAGTATGTAAGCCCTTAAGAAAAAGTTTGCTGACCACTGCCATAGAAGAATATTTAATGAGATGCAAAATTTTCACTTTATACATAGTTATGTGAACATATAGTGTTAGTCTAAGTTATCTATTGCTGTATAACAAGCTATTCCAGAATACAGCAGCTTAAGGCCACAGCCATTTTATCTGTGGGTCAGGAATTTGGACAGAACAGAGCAAGGATGTCTGGGGCTGCCCAGGGATTGTCTAAATGATTGGGGGCTGGCTTGGGATTCTTCAGGGAACATATGTCTTAGTTCGCTGTTCATGTCTGTGATTGGACTCACTGATTCTTCTCCATATGGCCTCTCACTGCATGGTGGGCTGAGGGTAGTTGGATTTCTTACATAGCAACTAATTCCCCCAGAACAAAAGCAGAAGCTGCCAGAGCTGCTAAGTCTGGGCATATTTTCACTCTGCTGCATTCCATTGATCAAAGATTGTCACAAGAGCAGCCCAGATTTAAGGAGCTGGGAGAATGTGCTCTATCTTTTGATGGGAAGAGTAACATACGTACACAGGGTGGGAGCAATTGTGTCAGCTGTCTTTAGAGACTATCACAGTGTGTGAAAAACAGTAAATATGCATAGATACATACCTACATTCATGGGCTTCTAGTGGTGACCATGAGAACAACTTTCAGGGCATACTAACATGTAAAAAGAACAGCCTTACAATTTTAGACATCTGTAGTAGATGTCTGACATATTCATGCTTACCCGTCATCTTTTGAACAACGTTTTTAAATTTGGGTAAATGACCTAATGTATAAGACATAAATCAAATTTCCCACCTTGCAGTTAGGATGCAAGCATGTGAGTGTAACACAAAACAAAACAAAACAATATAAAACAAACAGATTTCCTAATCTTGAGGTCTAGGAAATCTTGAGCTCTGGAGTCAGACTATCTGAGTTCAATTCTCAACTCTGATACTTACAGTCTGTGACTTTAGACTGGTTATATAATCTTTATATGCCTCAGTTCCCTCATCTATAAAAAGGAATAATTATAGAGCCAGTCTTCGAGGGTTGCCATGAGGCTTAAGTGAGTTAATTCTTATAAAGAGCTTAGAACAGTGCCCAGCACATAGTGAGTGATTAATAAGTGTTAGGATAGGGCCTGGGCTCTGCCAATCAGACATGAACATAAAACTTCAGTTCAGATGTGAACAACATGAGACAGCAGCCAGCTCTGTGTGAAGCTCAGAGCTGTTGGCAAAGGTAGCTGGAAAAGTGTCTAGTTTTTCCCCTAGTCACAAGATCAAAGTGGCATTGATGTTAGTAGCAGTCATCAAGTTCCAGGGATTTATACTCAGCAGGTAGTTTCTCCATTGGATCAGTTCTGTGTGGTTTTGGGCATTATTCCTGGAAGCTTCAACTCTCATCTGTTTTTCCAGCTAGTTCAATGATTCTGTGAGCTAAAATTTCTTTTAATAAATTCTTTTGTCCCCCTTAAATTATGCCAAGTGGATTCTGTTGTTTGCAATCAAGAACTGTGCCTGGTTTAACTTTGACATGGCTTCAGGGATGTCAGGGAAGATCTCCTGGGCTATTTTTCATGTCTGATATTCTGGTATCAGGGGATATTCCTTAAAAGGATTTTCTTATACATTGCATGTCAATACATGCCAATCCTGGAAGAGAGCTATCACACATATCACACGTTATTGTGTAACGTGCCTTGTATGGAACTAGGGGGAGCTAACCTGAATTCCTGCCTAAGCATCATGAGCCTGGAATCAGATCTGGTTCAATTTACTCCTCCCTAGTTCTCCAGGACTTGGCAACATGACATGGCTTTGTCTTATCACATTTCCAGAGTAGCCTGATAATGACCAGAATTTCTTTTTATCTTAGAATGTTTTGCATTCTTTCCCTTGGGTGACACATACAATTTATATAATTTTTTGTATTTGTCTGCTCCATTTAGACTAAACAAGTGAGTAGAGCCAAGACATACCTTTGATGTTATGATTTGGAACATACCCACACCCATCTGGGAAATTTTCAGTAGTCATTGACAGGTCTTGTCAAAAGATGCCAAGAACCCAGAAGAAGGAAACGCAAACATTTGCAAGCTAGAGGTAAAGCTTAAGTGGCAAACTGAGTCTACCATTGATTACATGTGTAATAGTTGTGGTGAGGGGAAGGGGCTGAAAGTGGGAGAAGATGGTAAAACATTTAAATGGGAGGGGAACTTTTTTCTTGGACAGATGGGGAAATTGTATAAATTGGATGTAACACCTTTGAGCTAAGCAGGAATGCATTACCAATGCTCATGATGCTGCAAGAATCATGACATCAGTATAATTTCTTAAGATTCCATGAGGCAAAATACTGCCATCTCTATAGCATTCCAGGAATACTCAGAGGGGCTCATGGTGTCGGTAATGATGACTAATAACTTATCTCAGAGAGATGAGTCTATCAGGCCCTCTTAAGATGTTTGCTGACTGCAAGATGGTATTGGCCCTGTGGATGGGGACAGAGAGGTATGGATGGGGCACTTAGGCAGCCAGCGTATCAGAGGGAGTATTGACTGGGGTTTGAGTTAGGGACAATGAGGGGTAGGTTGAGGGAGGGCAAACACAGAACTACAGGGAACGAGAAGAGCCACTAAAAATAATATGAGATTGTTGGAGATAAATCTCACATATTCATACATTTTATTAAGATCACCCCTGCTCAAATATTTCACAGAGGTCTGTGTGGCTTTTCTGTCTTCTTCCAGCTGAGAGTATCTCTATGGAACTTTGCTTCAAAGTGAGAAGAATAGAGATCAAGAAATCAGAAGTTCAAAACCTGAGTTCTCAGATTAATTTTTTATTATCTATGTGTCCGCGAGCCTGTTGGTTCATTTTGTTATGTGAAGAAAGTTACATCTGCAAAATGAGAAAATAATACTCATCTTACACCTGGGACTATTCTGATTATGAACTAGATATGAAATGATATTGGAGAGTTATTATTAATTTTGTTAGGTGTGAAAGGTTAAATCCCATGTTGCTTATAATTTGCTAAAATAATTCAGTAAGAAAAAAGATGTAGATATATACCAACATGTTCATATTGTGGAATCCAGGAGATGGATATTTGGGTTATTAACACTATTCTATCTACTTCTCTGTATGTTTTTAATTTTCATAAATTAAAAGTTAGAAAAAATATCCTTTTTACTTATCTCATAGGATTGTTGTGAGGATCAAATGAGAAAATGGATGGAAAGCGTTTTAGAAATGGTGAAGGGCTAAATAGATGTGGGTTGTAGTTCTTTTCATTGTTCTTAGGAATAATAAAAACTTAATCCAGCTTTGCCTATGTTTAGATGAGTGCTCTTGGTTTCTCTATTCTACTTTCCTCACCTGGGTAATAAGACCAAAGACTTCACCTATTCCAAGGACTCAAGGGAACGTTTTCTCTCTTTCTTTCCTTTCTTTTTTTTTTTTTAACACCTTTATTGGAGTATAATTGCTTTACAATTGTGTGTTAGTTTCTGCTGTATAACAAAGTGAATCAGCTATATATACACATATATCCCCATATCCCCTCCCTCTTGCGTTGCCCTCCCACCCCTCTAGGTGGTCACAAAGCACTGAACTGATCTCCCTGTGCTATGTGGCTGCTTCCCACTAGCTATCTATTGTGCATTTGGTAGTGTATATATGTCCATGCCACCCTCTGACTTCATCCCAGCTTACACTTCCCCTTCCCCGTGTCCTCCAGTCCATTCTTTATGTCTGCGTCTTTATTCCTGTCCTGCCCCTAGGTTCTTCAGAACCTTTTTTTTTTTTTTTTTAGATTCCATATATATGTGTTAGCATACAGTATTTGATTTCCTCTTTCTGACTTACTTCACTCTACGACAGTCTCTAGGTTCATCCACCTCACTACAAATAATTCAATTTCGTTTCTTTTTATGGCTGAGTAATATTCCATTGTATATATGTGCCACATCTTTATCCATTCATCTGTTGATGGACACTTAGGTTGCTTCCTTGTCCTGGCTACTGTAAATAGAGCTGCAATGAACATTGTGGTACATGACTCTTTTTGAAATATTGTTTTCTCAGGGTGTATGCCCAGTAGTGGGATTGCTGGGTCCTATGGTACTTCTATTTTTAGTTTTTTAAGGAACCTCCATACTGTTCTCCAAAGTGGCTGTATCAATTTACATTCCCACCAACAGTGCAAGAGGGTTCCCTTTTCTCCACACCTTCTCCAGCATTTATTGTTTGTAGATATTTTGATGATGGCCATTCTGACCGGTGTGAGGTGATACCTCATTGTAGTTTTGATTTGCATTTCTCTAATGATTAGTGATGTTGAGCATTCTTTCATGTGTTTGTTAGCAATTTGTGTGTCTTCTTTGGAGAAATGTGTATTTAGGTCTTCTGCCCATTTTTGGATTGGGTTGTTTGTTTTTTTGATATTGAGCTTCATGAGCTGCTTGTATATTTTGGAGATTAATCCTGTGTCTGTTTCTTTGTTTGCAAATATTTTCTCCCATTCTGAGGGTTGTCTTTTTGTCTTGTTTATGGTTTCCTTGCTGTGCAAAAGCTTTTAAGTTTCATTAGGTCCCATTTGTTTATTTTTGTTTTAATTTCCATTTCTCTAGAAGGTTGGTCACAAAAGATGTTGCTGTGATTTATGTCAAAGAGTGTTCGGCCTATGTTTTCCTCTAAGAGTTTTAAAGTGTCTGGTCTTACATTTAGGTCTTTAATCCATTTTGAATTTATTTTTGTGTATGGTGTTAGGGAGTGTTCTAGTTTCATTCTTTTACATGTAGCTGTCCAGTTTTCCCAGCACCACTTACTGAGGGGGTTGTCTTTTTTCCATTGTATATTCTTGCCTCCTTTATCAAAGATTAGGTGAACATATGTCTGTGGGTTTATCTCTGGGCTTTCTGTCCTGTTCCATTGATCTATATTTCTGTTCTTGTGCCAGTACCATACTGTCTTGATTACTGTAGCTTTATAGTATAGTCTGAAGTCAGGGAGCCTGATTCCTCCAGGTCCATTTTTCTTTTTCAAGATTGCTTTGGCTATTCGAGGTCTTTTTTGTTTCCATACAAATTGTGAAATTTTTTGTTCTAGTTCTGTGAAAAATGCCATTGGTAGTTTGACAGGGATTGCATTGAATCTGTAGATTCCTTAGGGTAGTACAGTCATTTTCACAATGTTGATTCTTCCAATCCAAGAACACGTTATATCTCTCCATCTGTTTGTGTTATCTTTAATTTCTTTCATCAGTATCTTATAGTTTTCTGCATACAGGTCTTTTGTCTCCTTAAGTAGGTTTATTTCTAGGTATTTTATTCCTTTTGTTGCAATGGTAAATGGGAGTGTTTCCTTAACTTTTCTTTCAGATATTTCATCAATAATGTATAGGAATGCAAGAGATTTCTGTGCATTACTTTTATATCCTGCTACTTTACCACATTCATTGATTAGCTCTAGTAGTTTTCTGGTAGCATCTTTAGGATTCTCTATGTGTAGTATCATGTCATCTGCAAACAGTGACAGTTTTACTTCTTCTTTTCTGATTTGGATTCCTTTTATTTCTTTTTCTTCTCTGATTGCTGTGGCTAAAACTTCCAAAAGTATGTTGAATAATAGTGGTGAGAGTGGGCAACCTTGTCTTGTTCGTGATCTTAGTGGAAACGGTTTCAGTTTTTCACCATTGAGAATGTTGTTGGCTGTGGGTTTGTCATATATAGCCTTTATTATGTTGAGGTAATTTCCCTCTATGCCCACTTTTGGAGGGTTTTTATCATAAATGGGTGTTGAATTTTGTTGAAAGCTTTTTCTGCATCTATTGAGATGATCATATGGTTTTTATTCTTCAATTTGTTAATATGGTGTATCACATTGATTGATTTGCATATATTGTAGAATCTTTGCAGTCCTGGGATAAACCCCACTTGATCATGGTTTATGATCCTTTTAATATGCTGTTGGATTCTGTTTGCTAATATTTTGTTGAGGATTTTTGCATCTATGTTCATCAGTGATATTGGCTTGTAGTTTTCTTTCTTTGTGACATATTTTTCTGGTTTTGGTATCAGGGTGATGGTGGCCTCATGGAATGAGTTTGGGAGTGTTCCTCCCTCTGCTATATTTTGGAAGAGTTTGAGAAGGATAGGTGTTAACTCTTCTCTAAATGTTTGATAGAATTCGCTTGTGAAACCATCTGGTCCTGGGCTTTGTTTGCTGGAAGATTTTTAATCACAGTCTCAATTTCAGTGCTTGTGATTGGTCTGTTTATATTTTCTATTTCTTCCTGGTTCATTCTCAGAAGGTTGTGCTTTTCTAAGAATTTGTCCATTTCTTCCAGGTTGTCCATTTTATTGGCATATAGTTGCTTGTAGTAATCTCTCATAATCCTTTTTATTTCTTCAGTGTCAGTTGTTACTTCTTTTTCATTTCTAATTCTATTGATTTGAGTCTTCTCTCTTTTTTTCTTGATGAGTCTGGCTAATGTTTTATCAGTTTTGTTTATCCTCTCAAAGAACCAGCTTTTAGTTTTATTGATCTTTGCTGTTGATTCCTTCATTTCCTTTTCATTTATTTCTGACCTGATCTTTATGATTTCTTTCCTTCTGCTACCTTTGGGTTATTTTTTTTTGTTCTTCTTTCTCTAATTGTTTTAGGTGTAAGTTTAGGTTGTTTATTTGAGATGTTTCTTGTTTCATGAGGTAGGATTGTATTGCTATAAACTTCCCTCTTAGAACTACTTTTGCTGCATCCCATAGGTTTTGAGTCATTGTGTTTTCATTATCATTTGTTTCTAGGTATTTTTTGATTTCCTCTTTGATTTCTTCAGTGATCTCTTGGTTACTAAGTAGTGCATTGTTTAGCCTCCATGCGTTTGTATTTTTTACAGATTTTTTCCTGTAATTGATATCTAGTCTCATAGCGTTGTTGTCGGAAAAGATACTTGATATGATTTCAATTTTCTTAAATTTACCACGGCTTGATTTACGACCCAAGATATGATCTTCCTGGAGAATGTTGCATGAGCACTTGAGAAGAAAGTGTATTCTTTTGTTTTTGGATGGAAAGTCCTATAAATATCAATTAAGTCCATCTTGTTTAATGTATCTTTTTTAAAAAAAAATATTTATTTATTTATTATTATTATTTTTTACTTTTGCCTCTGTTGGGTCTTCGTTTCTGTGAGAGGGCTTTCTCTAGTTGCAGCAAGCGGGGGACACTCTTCATCGCGGTGCATGGTCCTCTCACTATCATGGCCTCTCTTGTTGCGGAGCACAGGCTCCAGACGCGCAGGCTCAGTAGTTGTGGCTCACGGGCCTAGTTGTTCCATGGCATGTGAGATCTTCCCAGACCAGGGCTCAAACCCGTGTCCCCTGCATTGGCAGGCAGATTCTCAACCACTGCGCCACCAGGGAAGCCCTACTGTATCTTTTAAAGCTTGTGTTTCCTTATTTACTTCCATTTTGGATGATCTGTCCATTGGTGAAAGTGGGGTGTTAAAGTCCCCTACTATTATTGTGTTACTGTTGATTTCCCCTTTTATGGCTGTTAGCATTTGCCCTATGTATTGAGGTGCTCCTCTGTTGAGTGCATAAATATTTACAATTGTTATATCTTCTTCCTGGATTGATCCTTGATCATTGTGTAGTGTCCTTCTTTGTCTCTTGTAATATTCTTTATTTTAAATTCTATTTTGTCTGATATGAGAATTGCTACTTCAGCTTTCATTTTTTTCCCATTTGCATGGAATATCTTTTTCCATGCCCTCACTTTAAGTCTGTATGTGTCCCTAGGTCTGAAGTGGGTCTCTTGTAGACAGCATATATACAGGTCTTGTTTTTGTATCCATTCAGCCAATCTGTGTCTTTTGGTTGGAGCATTTAATCCATTTACATTTAAGGTAATTATCGATATGTATGTTCCTATTACCATTTTCTTAATTGTTTTGGGTTTGTTATTATAGGTCTTTTCCTTCTCTTGTGTTTCCTGCCTAGAGAAGTTCCTTTAGCCTTGTAAAGTTGGTTTTGTGGTCCTGAATTCTCTTAGCTCTTGCTTGTCTGTAAAGGTTTTAATTTCTCCATTGAATCTGAATGAGATCCTTGCTGGGTAGAGTAATCTTGGTTGTAGGTTTTTCTCTTCAAGCCACTCCTTTCTGGCTTGCAGAGTTTCTGCTGATAGATCAGCTGTTAACCTTATGGGGATTCCCTTGTATGTTATTGGTTGCTTTTCCTTTCCTGCTTTTAATATTTTTTCTTTGTATTTAATTTTTGATAGTTTGATTAATATGTGTCTTGGCATGTTTCTCCTTGGATTTGGACTTGATTGACTATTTCATTTCCCATATTAGGGAAGTTTTCAATGAAAATCTCTTCAAATATTTTCTCAGTCTCTTTCTTTTTCTTTTCTTCTTCTGGGACCCCTATAATTTGAATGTTGGTGCGTTTAATGTTGTCCCAGAGGTCTCTGAGCATATCCTCCATTCTTTTCATTCTTTTTTCTTTTTTCTGTTTTGTGGTAGTTATTTCCAATATTTTATCTTCCAGGTCACTTATCCGTTCTTCTGCCTCAGTTATTCTGTTATTGATTCCTTCTAGAGAATTTTTAATTTCATTTATTTTGTTGTTCATCATTGTTTGTTTACTCTTTAGTTCTGCCATGTCCTTGTTAAATGTTTCTTGTATTGTCTCCATTCTATTTCCAAGATTTTGGATCATCTTTACTATCATTACTCTCAATTCTTTTTCAAGTAGACTGTCTATTTCATCTTCATTTGTTTGGTCTGGTGGGTTTTACCTTGCTCCTTCATCTGCTGTGTATTTCTCTGTCTTCTCATTTTGCTTAACTTACTGTGTTTGGGGGTCTCCTTTTCACAGGTGGCAGCTTTGTAGTTCCCATTGTTTTTGGTGTCTTCTCCTAGTGGGTAAGTTTGGTTCAGTGGGTTGTGTAGGCTTCCTGGTGGAGGGGACTGGTGTCTGTGTTCTGGTGGATGAGGCTGGATCTTGTCTTTCTGGTGGGCAGGACCACGTCCGATGGTGTGTTTTGGGGTGTCTGTGAACTTAGTATGATTTTTGGCAGCCTCTCTACTAATGGGTGGCATTGTGTTCCTGTCTTGCTAGTTGTGTGGGACAGGGTGTCCATCATTTTAGCTTGCTGGTCATCGAATGGAACTGGGTCTTAGCATTGAGATGGAGATCTCTGGGAGCTCTTTTGCCATTTGATATTACATGGGGCCAGGAGGTCTCTGGTGGAACAATGTCCTGAACTGGGCTCTCCCACCTCCGATGCTCAGGCCTAACACCCGGCAGGAGCACCAAGACCCTGTCAGCCACACAATTTGATGGGAAGAGAGAGCTTAGGCTTCGCAGGAATTTTATTTCTTTACTTCACTTGAATGTTTTGTACAGGATAACTCAGAGTTCAGCTGCCTAAATCTGTGGCTTCAGAGATCACATGGGTAATATGTGAATGGAAATTAACCCGTTCTTTTTATAGCAGTCAGGTAAGAAAGTGGGGCTTAATGTGTTCAACCTCATTCCTAAATGGCCTTCTGGTGTTGGAGAGTCTCCCAGAGAGGCTTGGGTGGACAGTTGGGGACACAGACGCTGGGAGCAGCCATATTTGGGAGCTTGTTCTACATGCATGTGGAAGCCCAAGGGAACGTTTTCTGATTTAATACTTTCTTTTGTTGTGCAGAAAGGAGGCAATGAAGTCTACAGAGAGCTTTGGGGAAAAGTAGGAGCTGGATTCTACTCCTCTCTGTATGTGGGGAATAGACTCTAGATGGTCAACTAATTATAGCATATCATAGCATCCATTCCTACTCACCAGCTCGTTGGCATCTGGAGGGAAACCTACATGCATGATGCTAATAATTAATGCTTTCGATCTAAGAGAGAGGAGGAAATGATGCAGGGTGAATTACTGAAGTTTTGTAGGATCACCTTTCAGCCGCTTATCTGACATTTTCCTCAGAAATTTAAACCCTTTGGAGACTGAGTATTTGGGGAAAGAGTACTGATACAATATGCCTATGGGGACATTTATTTTCTTCTTCTTTCTTCCCAAACTCTAAGGGTTATTCCTAAACGTGGAATATAGCTACATCTTCCCCTTCATATTTTAATGAATATAAATTAATGAGCAACATACTATCCTTTGCAATTTTATTCTCTTTTCATATAGACATAATTTTTCTGAGAAACAGGGAGCACTGTGCTTAGTAAGAAAAGATACTTTATATTCAGCTATTTGCATATTAATATTGCTGTACCATCCTTCATATGGATGATGTATTGGTGATACCTATATTAAATTGCTTGCTCTTGTACTTTGAATAAAACTAAGTACTGGGGAGAACAAACTCTCCAGGCTGGCTAGAAGCCAGGCCTCTCTTTCTTTCCAAACCACTTACATGATGAGACCTTGGGTAACCTTGAAAAATCACTTTGGTTTTAAATCTACTCTCTCTACCTTTGTGAAATTAAAACAATGGTGTGTTCAACCCATTTATTTCCTTGGGGGATATGATTAATGGGAAAGTTGTGTCCAAAATACTTTGGCTGCTTTAGAAGAGATGTTCTACTAAAGGCGATAATAGACAATCTTATAAATCATTAAACCTCTGGGTAGTAGTATGTTGTCTGGATATAAAATATTCATATTATTATTTTATATTTTGCAAATTAGATCTCTCTAGCACATCTAGGATTAAATTGGATGGGCATTTTTTCATCCTCAGAAACCATGCTGTTGCTTCGATTTAAGAATAGGAAAATAAACCCTGAATCAGTTATATTATAATGATAAATAAGATTGACAAAATATATGAAGTAATTCAGTGGGTTGGAGAGAAAATTTTTATTGGAAAAAAATCAGAAAAGCTATTCAGTTGATCATTCCTAGCAGAAAATCACTGTGAATAACTAAATATTAAGCACCCTTCTCAATGAGTTCCACAGCCTGTTAGGATGGAAATGTTAAATCATTATGGGAAAACCTCTAGACTTTGTTTACTGTAACAAAATGCATTTTATAGTAAAAACTGATGGCTTAACATGAAACAAAGCATAACCCTTGGTAACCCAGAATACTTTTACATGGCCTCTGAGAAGAAGAGGCAAAAGAACAAACTGATACCAGATAATTCTTTTGAGGAGATATTTCTGAGGCAAGTTCTTTAATTGTAGATGATTAATGCTAATTATCAACCTCTTCAATAGTCTCCTTGTAATTCTGTAGGATGATGCTATTCAGTGTGGTGGTCCTGAGCCACTGAGAAGTCACAGAATCAAGATTAGGGCTGCAAGAACCTTTAGAGATTACTAGACAAAACTCTCTCTTCTACAGAGGAGGAAACTGAGGCTCACGGAGGCTCTCATTAAAATATATTTAATGTACTGTACAAACTGTTTATTTGTTAGTTCAACAAATATTTATTGAACGCCTACTATGTGTAAAGCAAAGATTTATTGATTACTTCCTTTTGCCAAGTACTCCAAAAGGCACTGGGGATGGGTAACAGATCTCCAACAGAGTGGGCATTAATAGGAAAGACTTTGTGGAAGCAAATAAAGTGCAGTAAAACACGTTTAAAGAGCTATGGAAAATAGAGCAACTCACTATTCCTGGCACAAGAAATAGCCTAGTACTACATTTCTTAAACTTCATTCCATAAAATGTAGTGGTCTATACTAGTAGAGGTCTTGAGAAAAAAATATCCTTAGTTCCATAAGGTAGGAAATGTTGCTTCTCAAATTTATTTGAGTGTGAAAGTATCCCTCGACTCAACTTTCTTTCCATCTTTCTTTTCTTCCTCCTCCCCTCCGTGTTCCACCCTTCTCTTCTTCTTATCCTCCTCTACTCTCTCCTCCCTCCTCCTTCTCCTCTTCCTTCCTCCTTCTTTTTCTGGTAGAACATTTATTACATCTCACAAAACTCTCATGTTCTTTAGGACATTCTGAAAAGTGTTTGGCCATTGCTCAGTTCATCAGAAAGATCCATTAGCTAAGAGATCATATTCTCAAAAGATTCAGCTAATGGACGTTTACTGTAGTTCCAAACCGTGGTTGGAATAAGTGTCCCAAAAGTAATAAATTAACAACTTTTCCTCATCACATATGTAGAATGTTGAAGCAATAATTAATATAACTTGTGGGAATTTGGTTATTAATCAGAAATGAAGTAATTTGGAGATATGTAATGAACAATCACTTCCTGTTTTGCTCCAATTAATCTAAGATGCCTGGCACAAGAAATAATCCAGAAGGTGTAAGATTTCAGAGCAAATTCATGATTGAGGAAATGCTTCTGGCTGTCAATAAATGCAGGCTGAACCTCTGAATATAAAGTCATAATTCTAGTTATTACTTTAAAATGTATATCTCAGAAATAACTAAATTTCCTTGTCAATTGCATTATTATGAACTTTCATCAAATCTTTAACCGTGGTCATTTTTAAGTCTTTTGTCATTTACAGACAGTTCTGGGTGTGCTCTGATGCTTTTGCAAAAATGTTCCTATAAAAGGGTTTCATCTGCAAGGAATTCATGGAAAAGACTCTGACAAGTACAGGTTTCTGGTAACTGACTATACTGCTGAACTGAATGAATAAGCATTTTCAGAACTCTAATGGAAAACTGATGAATTCATAAAAGTGCTAACAAAAGATCAAGATGAAAAAAAAATTAATTACATGGGACTGAGTGAACTGATGAGGATGATTATAATTTTTGTGACTTTCTGTTTGAATAAATAAAAAAAAATCCCACAAGGACTCAGAGGCAAAAAATATACAAATCAATTTTCACTGCAAAGTAAAGGAGCCATTACAGTGGAGGATTACTGGACTGAATGTCAATATTATGACATAGTATGAGTGTGTTTCGTGTTTGGTAATTGCAATCATTGTTGCTTTTGTTGTGGTCATCCATTTACAATGCTTGGTGTCAGTTTATTTATCTCTTGTAAAAATAAAATACAGTGTGTGTGTGTGGGAAAAAAATAGCCTGTTTTGGCAAAAATTAGAGTAATAGACAACGTTATAGCACTTTTTTCTTGATGAGATTTCATCAAAATCAAAAATATAAATCATTCCTTGGGGCAGTCAGATTACCTATCTGTCTTTTTTTCTTGAAATTTCACTTAGTTCAGAATGATTGCAATGTAACACGTCTTTGCATACTATTTTATTGAGTTTATTATCTATATTACTTGTAAGGTGCTTTGTATATTCAATATATATGTGTGACATATATCATGTAACATATGATTTGTATTTTTTTTTTTTTTTGTACAACCTTGCTTAAAGTTCTGTATTGTGTCAGTGAAGTAATCTGGAAGTGGAGTTTGTGGAGCAGCTTGAGTCATATGTGTCTTTATTATTTGTCAAGTCAGTGTCTATGGGAAGAGTAGACATAAAATTAGTCGGATTTTGTTTCTTACATTCCCCCACTCCACTGCATTTTATTTTCTAGTCTCTTGTAATTCCTGGAAACAACTGTAGGTAGCCAATAAAAATCAAATAACTAATAACAGGTGCTTCAACAAAGTACTCTGGAAACTCATGTTTGTTTAGATCTCAGCTTTTCTGTCACTTCCTCCAGGAAGCTTTTGTAAAAGACTGGGCTAAGTGCTCCTCTTAGATGCCCCCATAGTACCCTCCCTCTATGGCTCTCTTTCTTCTGTTTCTCCATGTTTCTTTGTTGATTACAGTCTGTCTCTCATATTTTACAATAAAAAGCTTCCATATAAATTTTTACTTGTCCTGGGTTTTCCTCTTTATGAGAGTACTTACCTTGTCACACTGAAGTTGCCTGTTTGTATCCCTCTCCAGACAGGGTACAAATTAGGTGAGGGCAGGAGCCATGTCTGTCTGGTTCATTATGGAGTTCCTGGCAGCTAACAGAGCAGTCAATGAACGTGTCAAATATAATTGAGTTGGATTGACCCCTGCTCAGTTCAAACCCTGCTGCACCTCTTCATGTACCTCACTGGGCTGGTGTTGACTTCTCCATCTATCAAATGAAAGTTTTCAGTTAAGTGATTTGCCCATGGAGCCACAGATAGTGCTTCTGGACTAGACCACTATACTCTGTGTCTGCACAGAGGCTGAATCTCTTCCAAAGACCCACAGCCTGAAATGTTTTCCTTCTCTCTAATGGAGAGGGGTATGAGCATGAACTTTTTCCAAATCCAGGTGTACATTCCACTCCTTCATGCTACCTTCCTGAAATGTCCCAAGTGAACTTTATAGCTGGAATCTTCTTAAGCTGCAGGGACCCAGGTCCCCAGGTCCCTAGGAAACAGACCCAGCTGTGTGCTAGACCACCGTTATTATCTGGATCAGAGTTAGCCTGTTTGTGGGCCAACTATAGTGTCCTCCCTGATGACAAACCCAGAATGCGTGAATGGGTATGTGTCCAACAACCCTCTAGTTTCCTTGATTTTCTCATGTACCTGCCAGTTATGAGTTCACCTTAACCTTTCTTAATCTCTTTATATTTTTATCTTGTATCCAACTCCCTTACATCTTTTTGAGGTGATAAGTTTTGATGTAAATTTTTAAAAATAAATTTATTTATTTATTTTTGGCTGAGTTGGGTCTTTTGTTGCTGTGCACCGGCTTTCTCTAGTTGCGGCGAGTGGGGGCTACTCTTCGTTGCGGTGCATGGGCTTCTCGTTGTGGTGGCTTCTCTTGTTGCGGAGCACGGGCTCTAGGTGTGCGGGCTTCAGTAGTTGTGGCTCGCGGGCTCTAGGGTGCAGGCTCAGTAGTTGTGGCCCACGGGCTTAGTTGCTCCGCGGCATGTGGAATCTTCCCTGACCAGGACTCGAACCTGTGCTCCCTGCATTGGCAGGCAGATTCTTAACCACTGTGCCACCAGGGAAGCCCTTGATGTAAATTTTTATTTGTCCTCAATTTACACTGTTAATGCTTTAAGGACATTTTCTGGCTCTATTCCTTTTCTTACTATAAAGTATCTTATGAGCTTAAAGAAATGTCTCAACCTCTCTGGAGATTGGCTTAGGTAGTTGCTTTATGTCTCAGCACAAAAACACTATGATTATCCTGCCAGTATTTGATTAACGTTGGTGATTTCCTGTGTTCTTAGTTTGTGATGTGTATCTTAATCACCTCTTGCATTGAGAGCCATAGTAAATACAGTACTAAAAATGTTACTACCATCGCATCTATTAAAAAATAAAAATATTTATTATCACTGTGTGCCAAGAACTATGCAAAGAATTTTACATGCATTATCTCATCTAATCTCTTTTTTTTAAAATTTTAATTTTAGCCTTTATTTCCTTATTTATTTATTTTTTGGCCGTGCTGCGGGGCTTGCAGGATCTTAGTTCGCCGACCAGGGATCGAACCTGAACCTGGACCTCCGGCAGTGGAAGCCCAAAGTCCTAACCACTGGACCACCAGGAAGGTCCCTTATCTAATCTTCATAAGGTCCCCATTTCACAGACAAGGTAACTAAGATTCAGAGAGGTTAAGAAAGTTGCATAAGGTTGCAAAGTTAGTAAGGGTCAGACCCAGGATTCATATTCAGAAATGTCAGATATTATAGTTATTATTATTATTTTTTTAAAATCTCAGCAGAGGCTGGTACTGGAAACTTCATGGAACCAATCATGGGGAGAATTTTGCTAGATTTCCCATCATCCACTCACACAGACCCATCTCTAAAGGGCTATAAATCTCTTTTTGCCCAAGAGTAAGCAGCTTTCAGGGGTGGTAAAACTTGTAGGTTCCACATTATGCCTGTTACCATGCTTATCAAATGATCCTCTTTGTTAATACAGAGCTCTCTCCTTCTAGTGGCAGATCAAAAAACTTTAGGGTCACCTCTTTCTCTCACACCCCACATTCAATCCATTAAGAAATCCTGTTGGTTCCATTTTCAAGATATGTCGGAATCTGACCACTTCTCATCACTTCCATCTGCTGCTAATCTGATCCAAGCCACCATCCTCTTTAACCTGGATTATTGAGATGGCCTCTTGGTTTCTTCACTTGTCCCCATTCAACCTTTTATAAACTCAGCAGTAATCTTTAAAATCATATGCTAGAATACATTGCTCCTGTACCCTCAAATCCTTCTTTTTCTGAATAAAAGCCAAAATCTTTACAATAGCCTACAGTTCATAATCTACCCATACATCCCTTCCCTGAATTGCTCCCACTCCCACATTACTCCTCTGAACTTCTGTTGCTCTTTCCCCGCCTCACCCCAGGTTAGACTCCTCAAGCACAAGGAGATGCGACTGCTCCCAGGCTTTTGCACTGACTCTTTACTCTGCCTGGAATTCTTTCTCTAGATGTCTCCATGGCTATACTCTCTCATCTCCTTCAAGTATTTGCTCAAATATCACCTTATCTATTTAAAATTGCAACTTTCCTGAACTTCCAACTCTCTTACTCAGCTCTGTTCTCCCCCCATATCTTTATAAACTTACACATGCTACACAATTTTCTTACACATCATGTTTATTTCCTACTGTCTGTATCTCCTCATTAGAATGTAAGTTCTGGGAGGGCAGGGATTTTGTGTCTTTGTTTACTAATACATGCCTCATGTACCAAGAACAGTGCCCTGCTTACTGTACATGCTCAATTAAAGGCTGTTGAATAAATGAAATAATGACTACTTAACTTTTACATTTTAATCAGTCCTCTCTGCAGCACAGCACCAACAGGATTTGCAAAACAGAATTCAGGGAAGTTTGGATAATGTTTTTGCAGACTTGAGGGTATACTGTCTTCACAATTTTAAAGATTTTTGAGATAGTTTTTCTCTAGTTTTCCATTTTCTGGTCTAAAGAGTTATGACCTTGTCAAGACTTCCTCTGGTCTCAACTCTGTGCCTATTGTCATTTAGATTACAGCTTTCTGGATCTCACTTGTTTTCCAGGGGAGTGAAATTTCCAGATGCGGCTGCCTGGTCATTTATAAAGCTCATGCATATACTGTTGACTCTTGAACAACGTGGGGGTTAGGGGCGCAGACCCTTTGTGCAGTGGAAAATCTGAGTATAATTTATAGTCGGCCCTCCATATACGTGGTTCCTCTGCATCTGCAGTTTCTCTGTATCTGAGATTCCGTATTCGCAGATTCAACCAACTGTGGATCATTTAGTACTGTACTATTTACTATTGAAAAAAAAAATCCATGTATAAGTGCACCCACGTAGTTCAAACGCATGTTGTTTAAGGATCAACTGTATTAATATCTCCAACAATATTCAGGACTCTGGTGGAAATTTGGCCTCAGTTATAGTGTCCAGGATCCATTTAATCAAGCCCTCGATGCCTCTCTTGGATGTAACTGATGGTTGGACCCATTAACGTGTAAATGTAGTTTGATTTATGTTTCCGCCAGCTGCTTTTTTGCTTCTTCACACGGCTAGAAAAGAACATTCTGCAGTTTCCACCAATTTGGCATTTTCCTATGAGACATACTTAGTTTCATTGGCAATTAGGAAATTGCAATGTGTACTCCATCTCCCATAGTGTTTATAAAAATGTTCAATTAGTGCTTCCCCCGGCCCTCGTCCCCAAAAGATAGCACTTTACAGTTCTGCATCAACAGAGATATTTGTGTATCCTTATTGTTTGCTTCCCATTTCTAAGCTAGTTCCTTACACATGGGCTTTTACCCTGTAGCAATTCATTTAAAAACACCTTTTGAGGTGCAACTTTGAGTATTTTTGAGAGTCTAAATCAAGTGGTTCTCTAGACTCTATCTTATTCTTATAACTATCTTTTAAAATAGCTCTAGTACAATCTAAGCATGAAATAATAATGATGGATAATTCATACATTTGCACAGCACTTTACAGGTTATAATGCTTAGTAGGAAGATCATGGATTTTGGAGCCAGAGAGATCCAAATTTGAAACTCAACTTCAGTGTTTACTGGTTTTGTAACTCTGAGCACCTTATCTCACCTTTCTGAATCTACTTTCCCTCATTTTTACAAGGGTGGTAAAACCACCTTGCAGGTTTATTACACGTTGAAGATGGAGGGATGGTGCTTGTAGAGGACTGAAGAGTGCCTGATGCAGAGCATGGGGATAAGTGCTCTTAATGTGGGGTCTTTCCTTCCCTGTTCTCATGTAGATTCTCTTGTTATGATCTCCACTGCCTCTCCACACAGGACTCTGTGTGGAAAAGAAAATTCTTACCCTCATGGAGCTTACATTTTGGAGGTGGTGACAGAAAATAAGAGCAAAGAAAGAAATACACAGGCAAGTAAACATATAGGACCAGATAATACATGAATGTAACAAAAATTATCTAGGGAGTACTAATAAATACTGTAGATGCAATAAATTAACAAAAGGGCCAAGGAATTCCAAGAGCCCAAATTCCCACCAGAGATATTCAATCATAGGTGAGCTTGTAAGCCCCATGCTAGGACTCCAAGAATAGATCAATTTCCAATTATTATACCATATTATGTATACACCAATATTACTTAAAGGCGCTGGTCTGATCCCTTGCAGTAAACATGGACCCTCCTTTTTCTGAAATCCATAGTAGTTGGCATTTCTCATTATATTCTATCTTATTTTATAGCATTGTTTCCTCAAATTATTTGATAACAAACTTGTCTTTTTTTTTTTATGTTTTGCTTTTTTCCAAGTTATCGTATTAAATAAGATGTTCTTTGGCATTTCGGAAGTGCTTGTTTGTAGCCACTGCTGTATTCATCTAAAGACTGCTTCAAGAACACACTAAAAAAATGTGCCATGCCTTATTCATGGGTGTGTGCAGTGCTGTACCTAACACAGTGCCATGTACACAACAGATAATACTTATTTATTGAAAAGCATACATTGGAAAATTCTGCACGGGAGACTATTTAAGAAAGAGGACCAGAGAAGGTCATGGAGTGAGTAAGGGGCAAAAGTGAGATTTGAATCCTTGTATCTTGACTCTTGTCAACTGTTCACATTTAAGTGTTCGGTAAAGCTACCCTTCCGTTTTCCCCAGCTTTCCAAGTAGGAGGGGAGACACGTGGGTCTTGAGTTTCCAGGTTCTCCTTAGAATCTTTCTTAGTTGTGTAGGATGCCTCAGGTATCAGTTAGGTCTCAGTCACAGGGGCCATTTGTGAGGATAACAGTTCTGGGCTTTCATGATTGAAACAGTCCTGTAGTTTTTACCTCCAAAGTCTCACTAGAACTTGTCCCTTTTTTGGTCCCTTTAGAACTTCTCTATCACCAACACTAAGGTGCCATCATCTGTCCTGTGGACCACTGTAGCCTCCTCCTACCTGGTCTGTGCATATCAATTCCTGGTCCTTCCAATGCAATTTGGGGTTTTTTTCTGCTGCACTATTTCAGTGCTCATCTTCCTCGGAGAGGTTGCTGACGTGGAAGCAGCAGCAAGACTCTGCTTCCAAGGCCTGTACTCCAGCTTTGAGGGTGTGTCCCAGATTCACCCTCCAAACACATCTTTTATTACTATCCTCATTCATCTTTCAAACTCTCAGTTATCTCTATTATGTGTTTACCAATGAAGAATTTTATGAAAATGAAGGACAAAGGGACCTTTTAGAGATTAAGTTTTATTCTCCTTAATACTTCTCCTTTCCCTTGATAACCAAATTATCTTGAAAATTAACTATCTTTATGATACCCATGGAAGTGGAAAAGTCTAAAGGAACACTCAAGATGGTCATTTGGAAGAATACTCTTGGTAAGCTATGTTAAAATAGTTCTAAAATATAGGTTAAGTTGGCTACATAGATACCTGACATACTTAGGCACTAAATGCTACTCGTAAAAAATTAAGAGGAATTTAGAGTGGTTTTAAAGTTTGGTACAAATGACAAATTGAAGAAGAGCCATGCGGTAAAATAAATTTCATTTCTATATTTAGTGTTGAAAAGTCACAGAAATCCCCTGGCCACTGATTGTGGAAAATTTAGTTTTGGGCTATAAATGCTAAAATTCCAGTTATTCAAAAGGGGTCAAGCAAGTCCTTAAAAAATTATGATTAAATTATTCAAATGAGGTCAAGAATGTTCTAAAAATTGGAAAAATTATTATTAACTGTTTTTACTGCAGTACTAAAGTACATGATTTCATATATTTTATATTCTAATTATTTTCTTTCCTTGACCTAATTTAATGGGTTAGAAAGTTCTCCATTTGACCACCTGTCTTGATGGAATGAAGTCAACTAAATTGGATACTCCTGTGTTTTATTTTCTCAGTGTATATGTGAGTATCAGGAAGACAAAATTTTAAAAGGTGGTGGTTATAAATTTGAGGTCTTTTGAGCAAGAATTACATATTTTTTTTTTTTACTTATTGCATAATGTAAGTAAATTAGTAGAGAAAACAAGATTTGGGACAATGATGATTTTAAGAGAAAAATATATTCTCAAGCTCTTTGTGTGCTAATAATGATTTGCTAATTGCATATCATCTTTATTCATTAAAGCACTTTCTCTAAGGACTATTAGCAGATTATACTTTATCAACTTCATATATGCTTTTATATGTATGTGAAAGTAATGAAACTGTATTTCTTTGAGAAGTATTTTGTTGCTCAGACTTTTTACTAACCAGGTGGATCTTCTCCTGGTTTAGGACATTTTTGAGATTAGATTCTGGTGAATATCCTTGTTCATAAAAGCCACACTTTCAAATCATTTCATTTTTCTGTGGTTTCCAAGAAAAAACTAAACATTCACGGGAAAAAGTCAACATCCTGAAGGCGCCAGTGTACTTTTAATATTTCCATTGGCTTGGGGAAGAAAAACATAATTTATCTCCCTCCCTAGCATCTGCTTAATTTTACACCAAATACATTATGTTCGGTGACAACTTTCTTCACTCACTGTGTCTTTTAACTCCAAATTCTCAACTTTAATGATTTGCTTAAAAAGGATGAAAAAGAACACACAAGTTGCCTTTAAAAGTCTACATTTATTCTTTATAGCATGTCTTTTTCAAAAACAGAACCCGTATTTAGTGTGTGTCTGAGGCAAAGTTGTTTAATTCCAAACTTTCAGTTCTATAAGTTTCCGAGAAAGGTAGTTTCAAGGACATCAGGGAAACAGCAAATCCAGATGGACAATTTACTTAACATTTCCAGTAGATATATTTTCAATTATAATGTTATTGGCCATGTATTGAATATAAATACTTCTCTTTCTATTAAAATCCCTATTATAAAATAATCTGATTTCACTATGTTATATAATTTTGTATTCAATTAAGAAAATTTCTTAGCTTAACTTCCTAAACTTTCTGATTAGTAGGGTCAGTCCAACAGAGAAATTAGAATGCTGCTCTGGGAAAAAGTGAGTGCCTCATGCCTGTAGACACCAGTCCAGTTTTTGCTAGAGCAAGAGCACTCCACTGAGATGGGGGTTAGACACCTAGATACTGCTCTCTTCATTCACTAACTAGCTACACACCTGTGAGCAAACTGCTTCTTTATTATCTATCTATCTATCTATCTATCTATCTATCTATCTATCTATCTATCTATCTAACATCTATCTATCTGTCTAACATCTATCTATCATCATCATCTATATATCTGTCTATAATCTATCTAATTAATTTTAGGTAAATTTTGATGGGTTGAAATAATGATTTCTGATATGGCCCCCTCCCTCCTCACATTCACTGGTTGTCCCAGAGTCTGCTTCCATGTGGTCTTCAACTAACCTTGCTTAGGTTTGCAGACAAGTACAACTGACCCTTGAACAACATGGGTATAAACTGTGTGGGTCCACTTATGTGGATTTTTTTCAATAGTAAATACTACAGTGCTACATGATACATAGTTTGTTGGATCCACGGATGTGGAAGAACTCTGCATACAGGGCCTATTATAAATTATATGTGGATTTTTGACTGCAGGAAGGGTGGGTACTCCTAACACCCATGTTGTTCAAGAGTCAACTGTAATTAGACAAGAGCATCTTGGTATTTCACCTTTATCATGTTTAGCTGCTCCCTTTTCAATGTTGAATATATCTGTATTATTAAGGCTTGGTGGCGTAATATTAAGGGGTTGAATTAGCTGCTATAACATGATTTTTCAAACACAAAGTATCTATTGAGTGCTTACAACGTACAGGCAACTAGAAACTCAGTACTTGTGCTAGGGTCATTATTTAAAAAAGAAAAAACAGATTTGAGTCTCATTGCAAAATGTCTACTGTGTACTTGGAGATACAAGTCATATGGAGACAAATACATCTAACCATGGGAGGGTTGCTCCCATACTTCTGCTCAAATGTTACCCCTTAAGAGGCTATCAGTGACCACTCTAAATCAACTATTACCAATGCATACTCTGTCCCTGTACCCTGTTTTATCTTTTTCTACATAGAATTTACCACTACCTGATGATTTATACCTGTATGTTTGTGTTTTGTTATTTGTTTATTGCTTTTCTCCTCCACTAGGTTTAATTTCTATGAGGCTAAAGACTTTGTCTGTTAATTGTCATATCCCTGATGTCTAAAACATTAGTTGGCACCATCAATATTTGTTGAACATAGAAATAGTTGGTGTATGTAGTATAGGTCCAGGAAATAACAAACTTTTTATTAACGGAAAAAAAAACTAAAGAAAATTCTGACAAGAAACACTCAAGAAAATGAATTATTATGGGTACATGCCTGTCTTTTAAGGATGGATGAGAAATTCTAGGCAGTGGCCAAACGGGTAAGGGAATAGTCTTAATTTGCTCTCTAGGGTATTTAAAGCAGGGCTTGAGATAGGGCAACAAAAAATACCTGGTTCGGCGAACCAACCCAACACCCCACTAAAACCTCAGCAATATACACAGGTTGGTCTTCATTCAGGTTTAGAGAGGCATCTAAGGAAGAAAACCTACAAAACAGGTAGTGGTTTCAAGGAAAAGGTGGGGGAGTTCACATTGTCTGAGAGCAAGAGTATGGAACCAATACCTTCACAATGAGACTCCCCAGTCCCCCCAGGGTGAGGACTTACCACGCGTGCCGGCACCACTATTCTTCCTAGAACAAGGCATGCAACTTGGTGATTGTATTCTGGGGCCACATCACTGCACTTTAAAGTGGGTTCTAGACTGGATCCTTTCCTTTATTTTCATGCAATTTTGAATAAACATTAAATTTACTTTTATTCTTGGAAGTAAAATCATGTAATTTGGAGAGTTAATAAAATCCAGAAACCATCATATCAGCACTTCATTGAAACCAGAGCAGTCTTTCTCCTTTTGTCTGGGATGTCTTATGTTGGTAAAGCAGGAGCTGGTGAAGCAGGAAAACTCTGGGGTCTTGATCCTCTGAATGTCCTTCACAGACGATAAACAAATCAGAGACTCTTAAGGAATTTTCCAGTGCTGTAGGACTGATGAATTTAGTTGTGTCACAGATTGAGAAAGTGTAGGAGAAAAGGCAGTACAGAGTTAGAGAATGGGTATGTTCACTTGGGTTTCTCACAGCAAACTATTCAAGCTCTCCTTCTCCTTGGCCACAAAAGAATGCAGTGTTAGATTTCACCTGTCACATGGCCCAGCTGTTTCAGGAAAATATCACTTACGTTTTCCATTGAACAGTCCTGTTGCTATTTCCAGCTGATATTGTGCAGGCACTGCATCTCCTTGCAGGCATCCTTTCACTCTGCAGCTGGATGGTGTTAATGAGGCCAGTGCTGTGGACTCAGGTCTGATTAGTTGGCTTTGCATGAAGAACTTGACTTCCCCTGATGGGCAAGACCCTCAAGTCTGCTCAAGGTTTTATGCTACTGCTCCCTAAGGGAACAGTTGGAGTAAATGTCTCCAGAAGAGAAGCTAGGGATGTCCTTTTCAGTCTGAAGGGCAGACCAATAAATTATTGTTGACCTGAATTTGAAATTGTTGCTTTAAGTGAGAGATAATACATTTGTGAGAAGTTCGTTAGGACAGAAGTTATCCTGACTTCTCTCTGGTTTGACCATTATTTGTTTTTGTAGACTTAGGTATATCACATAACCTCTAGATCCTTGTTTTCTCATCTCTAAAATGAGGAAGATGGTAGTGCTTATTTTATTTATTTGTTTATTGGCTGCGTTGGGTCTTTGTTGCTGCATGCGAGCTTTCTCTAGTTGTGGCGAGCGGGGGCTACTCTTCGTTGCGGTGCGTGGGCTTCTCATTGCGGTGGCTTCTCTTGTTGTGGAGCACGGGCTCTAGGCACGTGGGCTTCAGTAGTTGTGGCTCGCGGGCTCTGGAATGCAGGCTCAGTAGTTGTGGTGCATGGGTTTAGTTGCTCTGCGGCATGTGGGATCTTCCCGGACCGGGGCTCGAACCCGTGTCCCCTTCATTGGCAGGCTGATTCTAAACCACTGCACCATCAGGGAAACCCCAGTGCTTCTTAATCTTTTAACCAAATCACCTTTAATAAAAAAGAGTAAATATATAAATACAGTGGCTATATCTGATGGTACCAAATTGTTCACAAGTTCCCTTTTGCCTACAGGATATTACAAACCCTTGCCATTTCAGGCCATCTATAACCTGGTTACAATGTATCCTTCTGCCCTGCTGTGACATCACCCTCTTTCATGAATGTATCTCTCCATGCATGCCCATGGTTTTCTGCCTTGTGCCTTTGCTTCATTGTCCCCTCAGCATGGAATATCCCTTTTCTTTTCCCTACCTCTCTACATTCTAGGCATCTCTTAAGGCCTGGTTCAAATGCCACTTCCTCGCAAGCTTTCTTTGATTCCCTCAGAAAGAATCCCCCGTTTTTAGCTTAACCACACCTCTCTTGGTGCATGTACTCTTTACTTTGTTTTTGTCTTTACTTTCTTTACTTTGTTTCATTATCTTCTCTGCTGGTTTGTGTTTTTCTTGGAGATAATTATGGCTTCTTTTCCATCTTGATATTTGTCTCATTCCCCCTGCCCAGTTCCATGTCTATCACAGAATCGTGTGCATATTATATTTCCATTAAATTTTGTTGAAGTAATAAATAATTTAGCCATAAAGAGGTTGAGCAAGAGTATATTGGTGGAACAACAGAAATCCATCTGAATTTTCAGAAAAAAATAACTTAACAAAATTACCCTGTTGATCTTTCATCAATATCATACCCTTTAAAAAAAACATTGCGCAACTCATGTTTACTTAACACTTCACAATTCATAAGGTCTTTTTTTTATATTTGATTACATTTCATGTCCAAAACAGCCTTTGTGGGTACATATACTGCAATATAATTCTGACATTAGCCATCTGGAATTAGCTCAGACTTCACAAGTGAAGATCACAGTCCCCACAAGACCGCCTTCACTTCACTTCAGATGCCAGTCATAAGTTTGGGGGTCCCCAGGCCACCTACACTTCTTTTTTTTTTTTTTAAATCAGTCATCAATTTTATACACATCAGTGTATACATGTCAATCCAAATCGCCCAATTCAGCACAGCACCATCCCCACCCCACCATGGTTTTTCCCCCTTGGTGTCCATATATCTGTTCTCTACATCTGTGTCTCAACTTCTGCCCTGCAAACCGGCTCATCTGTACCATTTTCCTAGGTTCCACATACATGCATTAAGATATGATATTTGTTTTTCTCTTTCTGACTTACTTCACTCTGTATGACAGTCTCTAGATCCATCCACGTCTGAACAAATGACTCAATTTCGTTCCTTTTCATGGCTGAGTAATATTCCATTGTATATATGTACCACAACTTCTTTACCCATTCATCTGTCGATGGGCATTTAGGTTGCTTCCATGACCTGGCTATTGTAAATAGTGCTGCAATGAACATTGGGGTGCATGTGTCTTTTTGAACTACGGTTTTCCCATCTACACTTCTGACTAAGTGGCTACAAATTAGGGGTTCTTATGACCCCCTCAGGTTTGACATTCACTAGAACAATTCACAGAATTCAGGAAATTACAATTATAGCTTTATTATAAAGGATACAGATCAGGACCAGCCAAGGAAGAGACCATTTGGGTGAGGTCTGGTAGGGCTCCAAATGCAGAGCTTCTGCTGTCCTCTCCCCCTGGAGTCAAGGCATATCTCCCTCAGCATACTGATGTGTATCACCACCCAGGAGGTTCCTCTGAGCCTCTGTTCAGAGTTTTTATTGAAGTTTCATTGGGTAGACATAATTGATTAAATCACAGGCCACATGATTACAATCTCCTGCTCCCTTCCCTCTCCAGTGGCAGGGAGGCTGGGCTGATAACACGTGGCTCAAAGCCCTAACTCTCTAGTCACATGGCTGGACTTTCTGGTCTGACCAGCCCCCAGCCTGAGACATCTCCTTGGCATAAACTCAGTGGTGGTCCAGGGGCCCCCCATGAATAACAGACATTCCTGTAACTTGGCTTAGAACATTCAGTCCCAGCAACTGGGGACAACAATCAGACAGATTCTTTATTATACAACAGTGGGAAATAAAATATTACCCTCAATTTACAGGTGGTGCCGAGGAAGAAGAAATGACTTATTCAGTGTCACAATGCCGCAGTGTTCCAATCCTGGACCACTGACTTCAAGTCTTGGTCTCTTCCCGTTGCACCATGATGGCTCCCCTAAAGGAAGGGTAACACTGCATTGTCTTTGTCATTATATCCTTTGAACTCCTTTGAGTAGCTGGATTTGACCTAAATGTTCCCTGGGAACTATGATCTCTGTTCCCAGTGGTTATTAAGAGCTCCTTCTCCTTTGGTCTATGGCCCATTGATGCAAAGAGTGTGGGGTTGGCAGCCACTGACCAGGAGACCCATTGTGTGACAGGTGTACAAAACTTGGCAGACTTTGAAGGTGAGGCTGCCCTCTCTATTGAGCCCTGGGGAGCAGTGGAGCAAAGGAGTTAGAAACGTTCAATTTTAGTGTATTTTTCCCATAGGGAAATCTCCACACAATATCAGAGCATTTGTTATTGGAAAGATATCTATACAGTTGGCCCTCGAACAACAGGAGGGAATGGGACACTGACCCTCCCTGTGCAGTTGAAAAATCCATGTATAACTTTGACTGCCCCCCAAATTAACTACTAATAACCTACTGTTGACTGGAAGCTTTACCGACAACATAAACAATTAACATGTATTTTGTATGTTATATGTATTATATACTGCATTCTTACGATAATCTAGAGAAAAGAAAATGTTATTAAGAAGATCATAAGGAAGAGAAGATATATTTACGGTAATGTACTGTATTTATCGATACATGAAGTTTACATCATCTGTTTACAAGAAGAATTGTCTGTTAGTACCTACATCAATATTGTCTTTTTAAAAAAATTTTTTTTTATTGGAGTATAGTTGATTTACAATGTTGTGTTAGTTTCAAGTGTACAGCAAACTGAATCAGTTATACATATACATATATCCACTCTTTTTTTAGATTCTTTTCCCATATAGGCCATTACAAAGTATTGAGTGGAGTTCCCTGTGCTATACTGTAGGTCCTTATTAGTTATCTATTTAATGTATAGTAGTGTGTATATATCAATCCCAATCTTCCAATTTATCCCTCCTCCCACCTTACCCCCTGGTAACCATAGTTTGTCTTCTACATCTGTGGCTCTACTTCTGTTTTGTAAATAAGTTCATTTGTACCCTTTCTTTTTTTTAGATTCCACATATAAGCGATATCATATGATATTTGTCTTTCTCTGACTTACTTCACTCAGTATGACAATCTCTAAGTCCATCCATGTTGCTGCAAATGGCATTATTTTGTTCTTTTTATGGCAGAGTAATATTCCATTGTATATATGTACCACATCTTTATCCATTCCTCTGTTGATGGACATTTAGGTTGTTTCCATGTCCTAGCTATTGTAAATAGTGCTGCAATGAACATTGGGGTGCATATATCTTTTCTAATTATGTTTTTCTCTGGGTATATGCCTAGGAGTGAGATTGCAGGATCAGATGGTAGCTCTATTTTTAGTTTTTTAAGGAACCTCCATACTGTTCTCCATAGTGGCTGTATCAATTTACATTCCCACCAACAGTGCAGGAGGGTTCCCTTTTCTCCACACCCTCTCCAGCATTTATTGTTTGTAGATTTGTTGCAAAACACTTAGATGTTATATGTATTACACTAGACATAAAAAATGAAAAAAATATGAAAAAGAAATTCACATTTATTTACAGGTATAGCAATTCCTGCATTAATAATGAAGAAGCAGCAATATGATTTATTTATGAAACCTAGTGTAATGAATGATGCCATGTACAGCATGCAAGTGTTTGTGTGTGTAAGTTTTGATAAATTTTTAACTTTTTATAATAGATTTGTGTATATTTCATGGTAGTAAATGATAAAATAGACTAGCATCTACACATATATATATATATATATATATATATATTTTTTTTTTTTCTTTTTAAGGGAAGATATTCGCCATGTATTTCTTCTTCAGGTCTTTTTTTTTTTTAATTAATTTATTTATTTTTATATTTATTTTTGGCTGTGTTGGGTCTTCGTTTCTGTGTGAGGGCTTTCTCTGGTTGTGGCAAGCGGGGGCTACTCTTCATCACGGTGCACGGGCCTCTCACTATCGCAGCCTCTCTTGTTGGGAGCACAGGCTCCAGACGCGCAGGCTCAGTAGTTGTGGCTCACGGGCCTAGTTGCTCCGTGGCATGTGGGATCTTCCCGGACCAGGGCTCAAACCCGTGTCCCCTGCATTGGCAGGCAGATTCTCAACCACTGCGCCACCAGGGAAGCCCTCTACATATATTTTATACATTCAGGATATATCTAACTTTTTCCTATTTTTTGGATAGTTTCAGGCTACGTGGTCTATCTACAAGTTTTTTTCAAAGTGTCACAAATCTCCAAAAATTTTTCCAATGTATTTATTATCCAGTATATTGTGTATAAATGGACCAGCGCAGTTCAAACCCTCGTTGTTCAAGGGTCTATCCATCTAATCTCTCTCCTCTCTCTCCCCTTCTCTCTCTCTCATTCTTTCCAAATCATCTATCAACAAGTTTCCAGCAACCCTGCAGACTGACTGTGGCTCTGGCCTGTTTCTGATAACGAGGAAGGAAGTACAGGTAAAGTTAAGATCCCAGGCATGGCTGAAATACAAACAGATGAATTTTTTGGATATTACTTCTTTCTCCTTCCCCCTTTTCCATAATTTCCCCCAAGTCATTCTGATTCCCTTCCTCTTTCCTAGTTTTCAGAGTGCCCTTTTACTTCTTTTCCTGCATGAAGACATCACCCAAGTCATATAACATTCTCTATGTGCCAGGCACAATTCTATATGCATTATATCTAATAACACCCATAATTCTCACTATTTTTATCCCCATTTATGATGAAACAGATGCAGAGAGCTGTTTAGTGAGCCTTCCAGTGTCTTTCAACTAGTTAGTATCAGATCTGGGCTTCAAACTTTGGCATCCAGATGCCCAAGTCTCTACTCTTAACTACCTCACTAAACTACCTTGATTAAGGAAAAAGAACTTCACTTTTGAAAGTCGTGTAAATTTGGGCTAAACTGCTGTCTTTGTTCCTTTGGGCTGTGTGACCTCGGTCAAGCTGTGTAAACCACTGGAACCTCCGTCTATCATCTTTTAAACAGGGTAAATAAGCTTTTCCTCCCTGTGATGCCACAAAGTCAGAATAAGGAAAAAGTGCCTAAAGTGTGGGTAGTATGCTCTCCGCTCATTTTCTTCTTCCAGGACAGCAAAGCAAAAGGGCTTTGAGTGGGGATTGGTGCTTCCTCTTTGAGATTCACCCTCAGCTCGGGAGTGCAGCCAGGTTGCCATCTTCCAGACCACCAACACCCCCAAAATGACTTTCTGAAAGTTCACCCAGCGAGGACCTGGCTCTAGCTCCATGTCACACCACACAGCTGTGCCCAAGTCACTTTAGAGGAGGAGCTGGGTTGTGTCTTTGAACTATGACTTTCAAGAAAGTGAGCTGCAGTGCCTGGAAACTTGATATGTCAAGTCACAGTACAGAAGTCCGTTTTGCTCACCCCAAAGCCATTGCTCTTTCTCTCTGTTCCGTGACACTTTTGGTCTCTGCAATGGAGAGATTGTGGGCAGGAGCCTGAGACATAGGGTTTTTCATCTGGAAAGTCCAGCAGAGACCAAGGCAGGCCATAGTCGTTTCCATCCTGGCTTTAACTGTACTGCTCAGTGCAACGACCAGTAGTTATAGCCCTTTTACTATAAGTTTACCTCTTTGGGTTTTACCACTTCTTAAGGAACTGCCCTGTACAGAGAAGTTTCTTAACTTCAAGGCCAAGCTCAAGTTCTAGCCTGACTCTGTGGAGTTTCCCTGTCCCACCCAATAAAAACAATTACCAGTCTCTTTAATTAACTCCCCTTTGTTCTACTTGATCTTTGGTTTCACATGGCAGTCTCTGAATACTAATAGTGAGCTCCTTTGGGGCAGGGATATTACTTAATTCCTTTCCTTGTTGAGTGCCTAGATCCTTGCTTGGTACTTTCCTGATGTTTAGTAGATGACTGTTGAATTGAATGGTTGTGTATGCTTGCCTGGCTTTGTACCTTTGCATATAATAGTATTGTTCCAGAACTTGCATTGTTCCAGAACTTTCTACTGTCTATCTCAGAGGTTCCTCATTAGGCACTTACATTGAGGTCATTATTTGACTTCATTTTGTTTTTCTCTGAACATTGAGGCAGGCTAGCAGAGTGGAGCAAAAGTGAGGCTGGGAGCAGACAGACCTGGTTTAGAACACTGATTCTGCCATGCTTTTGCTGTGATGCTGGGCAAAGGGTTCAAGGTCTCTTGAGTCTCATTTTACAGCTGTAAGATGGGGCTAGGACATCCAGAGCTGTTGAGAACCCATGTAGTATCTTTGTGTGAATTAGAAAAGGGACTCTCCTGAGGACTGTGGGCCCTTGGCTTGGCAAGCCGAGTGTGTTTGGGTTTCAGCCTCCATTTGCTCTCCTGACTGGTACACCGTGCAAACCTTTCAAGGCTGCTCTTAGAGGACCTCCCTCACAAGGCTAGTATGAGGGCTAAATGAGATTATGTATGTAAAGAGTGTACAGAAAGCAGGGAGTGAAAGTGCTTTGTTTTCCGGGACCTGAATCAAAATAACTATGCTGTGTATCCACTTGCCCTCCCACCACCCTCAACCCTGACAACCTTGGCCTCTATCGGTCCCATACCGTGGGAAAATCCAGGGCGACCCTGAATGGTCAGCAGTTCGTCACTGGAGTTCCTTGTCTCCTCCCTAGGTATTGTGTCCCCACCCCCACTGCAGGAGCCCAGTGCCCATTCTCTCTCCTTCCTCTTCTCCCTCCCCCAAAGAAATGCTGTTTCTGAAAAGAAGCTGATCTCAGTAGTCTGAGCCTTTTCTTTTTTCTAATTGTGGACTGACAGCATTTCTCTGTTACTGGAGATAGCTCTGGCATTACTAAATATATACGGGACTTGTTTGGGAAATGTGGATACACTCCCGAGTCACAAAGTAGTTGCTTCTTCTGAGACACGAGGCAGATCTGAAGATGGACCCTAGAAGGGACAGTATTGTACTGGCTGCAGCAGATTCCCACAGATACCCCTATAGACACATGACATTTGGATAATCATATTTTTACCAGACCCTATAATAAGCCAATAAACTTTAAACCAAGCAATGTACATACCAGCGTTCCCTCATTTCCCTGACCCCATCTCATCACCCATCCTTACACAGGCTTGGTTTGTCTTTCTCTCTCCTTTTTTTCTGATTCTTCCTGCTTATCCCAAGAGAACACAGCCAGGATTGCTCGCATATTTATCCTTGAAGCCCTTGTTTGCAGAACCTAGGAGAGAGCATGGGAGGAGAGCTGATGATAATTTCACCCTTGCTCCTTGATGTGCCCTGAATCCCAAACAGGAGCCAAACTGAAGCACACCGGGACAGAGGTTTCAAGGCACTAGCCTCTCTCAAACCGGAATCCTGGATGGGAGCTTCAAGGGGATTGCTAATGGTGTACGAGACCGCAGAACTTCCTCCTACAGGGACTCTGACGTAGATAGAGGGCTGGCATTTATTTTAGATGTTAAGTGTCCCCTGGGACAAAGCAAATCATGAATAAAGACATATCCTTTAGCTAGCTATTTTCATGCATCTCAGTAAAATTTATGCTACATTTTTTTTTTTGTTAGTCTACTGTCAGTATAGCAGAGCGACTGAGTCTTGAAGGTAAATAATCTGGATTTGAATCTTGTCTCCTCCAACTATGTAGCTGTGTGAATGTGGGCAAATTACTTTGCGTTTTGATGTCTCGGGTGTCTTTTCAGCAAAAAGTGGGTGGTAATGGTACCTACTTCATCAGATTATTATGCGGGTTAAATGAAATAACATATGCCAAATGCCCAGCACAATACCAGGCATATTGTAAAAGTGCTTATAATTTTAGCTGCCTGTTAGTACTGGAGATATTAGTGACAACAAAAAGGATTCTCTTTTAGCCTGGGGAAGGTTCATCTGAAACACAATTTTGTGTTAAATATATGATTTGGAATTTGGGAGAGGCTTTCCCTACTTTGCTGCAACACAATATTGTGGAATGACCTTCACTGGACTTGAATCCAAAGACCAATGTTTTTGAACCAATATTTTGAACAATGGATGTTCATTCTGAGTCTGTCTTTATTAGACTAGAATCTTGGGGGCTACACCTAACAGGTTTTGGCCTCAGTTCCCTAATGTGCAAAACAAAAAGACTGGATAAGATTAACTATGTGGTCCTTTCCAACTACAAAGCCGTGTGATTCTTTGTTTCCACTCAGCATCTCTGGCTCAAGGAAGAGTCTGAGTCTAGATTTTGATCCAGATGGCTGCTTGGCATATTCGTCAGTAGCTGGAAGGCCTGGGTTGCTACTGTTTTTGCCTTTGATGACTCACCTCTGTTTCAGCAAATTGGGCTGGTGAAATAAGGGTTCTGTCAGCTTGGATTTCTACATCCTTGCCTGTGCAGGTGGCTTTACAACAGCAACAGACTTCCCAGGTAGATGGTTTGATGTGGACAACTTACTCCAGACAGAGAAGGCAGAGGCCTGGCTGGGTCCCTTTACTGCTTCCCACTACCTCTTGTTCCCTAGCTCTTTGGAAGTCTAAAGTTTTTTGTTTTTTGTTTTTTTAGTTGGATTTTTCACTGGCATCCTTTATAACATAGTTTGAATCACTTTTTTTTTTTTTTAACATCTTTATTGGAGTATAATTGCCGTACAATGGTGTGTTAGTTGCTGCTGTATAACAAAGTGAATCAGCTATACATATACATATATCCCCATATCTCCTCCCTCTTGCGTCTCCCTTCCACCCTCCCTATCCCACCCCTCTAGGTGGTCACAAAACACCGAGCTGATCTCCCTGTGCTATGCGGCTGCTTCCCACTAGCTATCTATTTTACATTTGGTAGTATATATAAGTCCATGCCACTGTCTCACTTCTTCCCAGCTTACCCTTCCCCTTCCCCGTGTCCTCAGGTCCATTTTGTATGTCTGCATCTTTATTCCTGTCCTGCCCCTAGGTTCTTCAGAACCACTTTTTTTTTTTTTAAGATTCCATATATATATGTGTTAGCATACGGTATTTCTTTTTCTCTTTCTGACTTACTTCAGTCTGTATGACAGACTCTATGTCCATCCACTTCACTACAAATAACTCAGTTTCATTTCTTTTTATGGCTGAGTAATATTCCATTGTATATATGTGCCACATCTTCTTTATCCATTCATCTGTCGATGGACACTTAGGTTGTGGAAGTCTAAAGTTTTAGAAAGTGAATTCCAGATATCTAATCTTACTCCAAAGCTGTGCTCTTGGACAATGTGCTCTGTTGTGTTAGTACAATAATACTGAATCACCATTATAAATGTTCTGACAATTAGTCTGTGGAGATAAATTAGTCTATAGGCAATGGTCTATGTGAAAATTAGTTTATGTGCAATAACTTCCCATAAAACAGAATTAAGACAGCATGTGAATGAGTGGAGTGAAACAGACATATAGCCCATTGGGCACGAGAGTCATTTATGGTAGAAATTCCTTCACTCTGGGGCCAAAAGGCCCCCAAAGAAGTCATGGCCACACTTTGACGTGAGGTGAAGGGACCAGTGGTTTTAGGTCTTGTTTTAGGGCACAGAGAAGGTTTGCTGGTGAGGAAGGCTACACATGTGGCATTGATTTGTGGCACCCTGGATGTCCTCCCCAGGACGATTCTACGAGGCCTCATCTCAGTTTCCTCCAAGAAGCAACTGTGACAATTAGGCCACTCTGGCACTGCCACAGATGGGTGGCCCCAGAATAGACAGAGTGGATTGTGAGGGATATTGGGGATCATATAACTAGAATCTTTCAGGGACTCTTACAGTCTCCCCCATATAGCAGGGTCAGACTGCACTGTACACATTGGCTTTGGGGAACATGGGGCATAGGGTCTAAGCAGATGCAGTTTTCTTGTCAATCTGGCTGAGAAAACACTCCCCAGGATGATATCATAGTTCATGTTTGCTTTTTAAACCTTGAGGGATACAAAGGTGTTTTTGGGTGACTGTCCTAAAAAATACAAAGTTTGGGGGCAGTGGTTACTCTCAGGATACATGGATACCTGGCTTCTCAGTGAGCTCATCACATGTGTGTAACCCGGATGTTTGCTATGATTTCAGATATGATTCAGCTCAAACCATTTTATGTATAGGTTGTCCAACGCCTTTCCTAAGACTTCTGTAATTTCACAGAGGGCTATGTTTTATAGTTATCTCTAGCTCTGAACTTCTGTCATTACTGAGTTAATTTAGTTTTTAGATTATGGTTTGTATATAGTTGCTGTTCCACACTGGTTAGGATGGCTAAGGGAACTCAGCTCTGTCCTCTGATTTGACACACACACACACACACACACACACACACACATACACACAATCTTTGCGGGTCTATCAGACTCTCCAGAAAGACCGAAGCCTGAGAGAAAGGGCACAGAAGTGTGACGTTTACTTTGAGCAAAATAAAACGTTCAAATTCATTATGAAATGCCTTTGTTATTAAAGATCCTTTGGACAGTCTACCCTCTTACTTGGCCATCATCTCTCTCCTCTTGCTTCCTGTTTATTTTGTTGGTTTGGTTACTTTTGCTCCTCATATATGGGCATTTCACCTTCCTCCCCAGTGATTCCCCAGAGATGGCTCCATTTCTACAGGGATTCTGATGCCAGATATTCAGATCATACCAGCATGCCCTACGTGTATAACATTGAGAGGGGTCTTCTCCCAGAGCTGGTTTCGGATCTATTGTTTCTAATCTGGTTTATGAGCAGTGAAATAGCGGTGAGTATGGTTATAATGCTTCCATCTATTCATCGCCAGACCATTTTGTTATATGCTTTCAAGGAGCTGATTACTCTTGTACAGCCATGTACCTTCATGTCTGGAGTGGGTTACTTCTAGAATCTCACTAATTCTTAGTCAATGGCTGCTTAACCCTCTCTGATATGCTAACTGATAGTCATCCGGAATTCTGCCATCTACTTTTATTCTAAAGGGTGGAACTCAACACTTACTTTATATTCTTCCTCTCCTCCGCTTAGGGAAAGCCCACACTGACCCCTCCCTCCATCACCTCCCTCCCTTCCTCCCTTCCTTTGGGCTCTACACCCACAGAGGTATTTGAGGCAGGTTGTGTGTGTCCATGGTCTCAGGTGGATGGATGTATGTCTGAGGACTCTCAGGCCAGTCAACTGCAATTCTCCTGGGTCTCCCTTCCTCAGAGAAGTGCTCCTGCATGGGGTATTCTTTCAAGAAAACTTCCTTTTATCTTCAATTTATCAATTAGAAGAGCTTTTTGAGAATTCACTGAATTCTATTAACAGTGTAATAGTTGCTGTAAATTATTATATTCTATCTTATATTGAATTCTCCATGATATTTTTATTCCTACTTTATATCTGATTGAATCAAGGACTTAAACTGTTTTGGGTGAGTATAATTTAAATGTTCATTTCTGCTACATGATACTTATATAGAGTTTCTAGAAACTTAGCCACAAGTTCTTATTTTGGTCCTGGAGGACAATCTCATTAGTTTTTACATGGCTCACAACCCACTGAATTAGCCAATATGAACACTTAAAATAGCCCAGTGTCCTCCCCCAAGCAGTGTAAAGTGGAGTTGAGTCACTGAAGGGGAAAGTCCACATCTCAAGTGTTATTATGGTCAAGAGGGGGTGAATACCACATCTTCATCACATCAGAGCATCTCCTCAACTTCAGAAGTCTCTGCTGAGCAGAGCTTGTGAGACAGCTGGGCTCTGCAGCAGGTTGGCTGTGTGACCTCACATAGCCTGCTGTCTTGGTTCCCATGCTTGCCCTCCATCCCACTGATGAGTAAAGAGATGGATTTCCAAAATCTGTGATGAGATAGGTTTAGGGTGGGGATGCACAGGAAATACCCATCACCTCAAATAGCCCAGATCAAAAAACCACTGCAATGAAGTAATAGTTCACTTCTCTCATCAGATGTCTGCTTAGTTGAGGACTGAAGTAGAGGCAAGTGGTGGTGATACCAGGTGTGGTGGTAGCAGGGGTAGCTGAGGAGCAAGGTTCCAAACTCACTGTCAAGGCGGGGGTGATGTGTGAATTTCTGGGGCTAGTGGCTGAGGAAATATGGGCTGGAGAAATGGAAAAAGGCATGTTCACTTGGGCATTTGAGATGATTTTCAGAGAGGAAGGTGACTTTCCTCTATTTGCTGTGGGCTGCTAGGTGGTGGGGAAAAAGGAGAAAGCTGGGCTGTAGGATTAGTGTGAGGCTGGGCGAGGAGTACATTGGGACTCGTCATTTGCTGAAGGGATCCAGTGCACATCAAAGTCACAGAGGAACAGGCGTGTCATCCTCCAATCACACATATGGTATTTGACTTGGGTCCCAGACTTTGGTAACAAACTGAATATATGCAACTGACCTACAAGGCCCTGCAGAGGGAGACTCAAATGCATTGATTCAGATTTGAGTTCTGATGATCACGGCTTTACTGTCACTTCTTCTAGGAGCCCTCCCTGACCCTTCACATTAAATTAAGTTTCCTGGACATACCCACACCATTAACAGCTATAAGATTCCTTCTTAGCACTTATTGCTACAATCAATTCTACATTCATTTGGTTATTGTCTATCAGTCATGTGGACAGTTATGTTCCGTGAAAGCAGGAATTGTATCTGTCCTGCTCGCCCCTGTCTCTCAAAGCCTAGCACAGTTTAATAATTATTTGTTGAATGAATAAATACATTACATAAATGTTCACCAAGCCCCGACTGTGTGAGGAGATGGCAGGATGAGTTGGGCCCAGGCCCACCCCTCAAGTGGCTTGCAGGCTGGTGGTGGAGCAAAACAAGGAACAGCACAGCACAATGGGAATGAGCCCCAGGAAAGGAATAAAGAGGGTTCAGGAGGAGATGGCAATTAGTAATACCATGTTTGCAATGGTCAGTTACAAGATGATGAATAAACTAATTCATCCATATTTACAATGAGACTATAAGGGATGCATGGCAAACATTATAATTTCTTTTTTTTTACAGAGGGGAAAACCAATAATCAGAGATGGTCTGAGATTTGCCCAAAGTGGTGGTATCAAATTTTCCCCCTGTACAAGGATTTATCATTCCTTTTGAGTCAGATCTTGAGGAATGAGAAAATATTGGCAGTCAGAAATTGGTGGAAGGAATGGAAAGAGAGCCATCTTTCCATTAGGAGCAGGGAACATTAGTAAAATCATGGCTGTTAACATTCCAGGATGTGGGAATCACAGCACCAAGAATATCAGGGAACATTCTAGAAGGGAACATAGACCATCTGGCCCAGACCCTTTATTTTAAAGATAAAGAAACTGAGACCCATAGAGATGAAGTGGCCCATTCCACAGGCACAGAGCTGTTAATGTGAGAGGGATTAGCTAGAACCAGGTCTTTGGCCCTTTAGAAAATTATATCTACCCCAAATGTTGAGTTCTGTGAAGTGGGTTCCAACGTTACCTTTAGTTGGGGAAACTGAACCTTGGAGGGTAAGCAACTTCTTACACTGACTGACAGAGCTGGGATTTAATCTGGGTCTCAGATGATCCAAGGTCTGTGCTCTTAAATTCTTAGATAATACTCTTCCCAGGTCTGTTGTTGGGAAAGCATTATGGTGCAAAAGCCAACAGCAGAGCTGGAACTGGCATCTACAACTTATGACCTTGAGTTGAAAGGTGTGGCTTCTTATCTCTCTTACATTGGAGAGTTAGTGTAATTTTAAGGACTTCAAAAAGGGTCTCCTTTTTTTTAAAAAATTTTATTGGAGTATAGTTGAGTTAGCAATGTTGTGTTAGTTTCAGGTATACAGCAAAGTGAATCAGTTATACCTATACGTATATCCACTCTTTTTTAGATTCTTTCCCCTATAGGCCATTACAGAATATTGAATAGAGTTCCCTGTGCTATACAGTAGGTCCTTATTAGTTATCTATTTTATATATGGGACACAAGGACTGGGTCACATCTTTTAGCCGATAGCAGGAATTCTACTAACTTGAACAAAAGTTTTTTATGTCATAAGAGAATGCTTAAACATTCTTCTGAATAAAGGTAACTCACTAACTTGGGAATTTATCAGCTCTAATTGTAAACCTAAGTTGAGTTTTGAGCATGTTGAGTTTGAGTGAGAGATACTGAGTGCACGTTAGGACCTATGAGCAACAGTGACGTTAGCTAACATGAATTCTGTGCTGCCTCAGGGCTAGGCCCAAGGTACACATATGTTGCCTTGTGTAATTCCCTGACCCCCTTATGGAGTATGTTCTGCTTTTACTCCCATTTAAAGATGAGGCTTTCTCTGTATATATGTCCAGGACATATCCGGGATATATATATCCAGAGAAAACCATAATTTGAAAAGATAATGCACCCCAATGTTCATTGCAACACCATTTACAATAGCCAAGACATGGAAGCAACCTAAATGTCCATCGACAGAGGAACGGATACAGATGTGGTATATATATACAACGGAATACTACTCAGCCATGAAAAAGGATGAAATAATGCCATTTGCAGCAACATGGGTAGACCTAGAGATTGTCATACTGAATGAAGTAAGCCAGACAGAGAAAGACAAATATCATATGATATCATATAATATCATATGTGGCATCTAAAAAAATGATACAAATGAACTTATTTACAAAACAGAAATAGACCCATAGACATAGAAAACAAACTTATGGTTACCAAAGGGGAAAGGGGAGCAAGGATAAATTAGGAATTTGGGATTAACGTATACACACTACTGTATATAAAATAGATAAAAAACAAGGGCCTATTGTGTAGCACAGGAACTGTACTCAGTATTTTGTAATAACCTATAAGGGAAAAGACTCTGAAAAAGAATATATATATGTATGTATAACTGAGTCATTTTGCTGTACACCTGAAACTAACACAACATTGAACTATGCTTCAAAAAAAAAAAAAAAAAAAAAAGATGAGGCAGTGGAGGCATAGAGAGCTGAGGACGTATGCCTAGAGTTACAAAGTCAGTCAATGTTGGATCTGAGATGTGGACCCGAGTAGGTTGTCCACTCTCTTAATTACGTGGTCCAGACCTCAAGATGGGCCATGGGAAGTTTTAATACGACTGATGATCAGAGACATTTCCAGAAATGGAAACAGCCTATTAGGTCAGTACATTTTTGATATTACCCTGCTTCTACTCCTGACATGGGAAATTGCGGTGTTGTTTATTTTCAGGCGGCTTTTTGAGTCTAGTTTATGAAGTCTAGAAAAGCGTGGGAAGTCCTGACCCTTTATCTTAGACACTTTCAAAACCTCATGCCACTTACCCTCAGATTCAAACTTGACCTCTAGTTGTCGTTTTTAGTTAGAAAATGCCTGCTCTCAGATTCTCCGCTGGAAGTCATGGATTTCTGGGATTCTATTTCCAAGAGTCTATCAAAGCACTTGTTTGCAGTTGGTTGATGTCACTTGATGGATTAAGGCTTTACTAAAGAGAACACAAGCCCATCAGTGTTTCAGCGTCATTTAGCAGTCATTTGCTATGTCCAGAAGTTGTGAGAGATTTAATTACCTGGAAGGAAGGAAGGAAGGAAGGAAGGGAGGAAGGGAGGAAGGGAGAGAGAAAGGAAAGAAGGAATAAAAGGGAAATTTTCTTGAAAAGTTGAATGTTGAGGTAGGCACCAAAAGAGATGGCTGACCTGAGGTTAAAGCTCTTAAATAAAAGTTTGCTGCTTAGGGATTTGTAGCATCATATAAAGTCTGTGACATTTGGATGTCAACAGTGTCCAGTTAACCTGAGGTGGTATGCTGTCTTCAACAGGGTCAATTGCTGGGGTGGGTCTCGCCTCAGTCAAGAATAAATGGGTTTTGTGATAGCTGTGATAGTTATCATATTTTATGATTGCAAGCAGATGGCTCTGGGCTTATGTTACAAATAAAAGTTCTGTCAAACACTAAGAGACTTCAAAGTCCCTCAAGAATGGAGTGTACTTGTGGGAAATGACAATTTCCTGTCATGCATTAGAGGGTTTAGAGAGGGACGGACTGCAGTGTGCACAGCGTGGAGGCCAATTTGAAGTTTATTATGCACAGGAAGTGGAGGGGCAATTGTAGAATTTGCCCCTTGATGCAAAGGAGTACTGTGGGTATGGACTTGGCCACCTCAGAATCCTGACCTTTGCCCAAGGCACTTCCTCTGCTTGTGAATTCCTTCTCTTAATACATCATTTAACAAAATCCTACTCATCTGCCAAAAAGAAAAAATCAAGCAATTTACTGCTGACTTTCTTTCTCCATCTTCCTCATTAGACTGTGGCCTCCTGTAGGCCTGGGGCTGTGACTCTCACACAGAGTTTCCAGGGTTTAGCACAGGGCACACAAGAATGTCTTGAGTAAAGAAGTCTTCCTCCAGAGCACTGCCTCCCCTCGGTCTCATGCCTAATCAAGAATATCATTTCTGTTGTTGCTTCTCTTTCTTGCACCAAATAAATGATCCCATTCCCACAAAATTTGTCCTTGTCTATCGCCACTGCACATGCTACCTGAACACCCTCCACTGCTCCCACAAAGCCCTGACAGGAGGGGGAGTCTCTTCCTCTGGCGTGATGGGCTGGAGAACCTCATTACCAGTGGTTCTGTTGGTGTTATAGGGTAATATGAACACTTGTCCTGAAGACGTCAAAGAAGACAGAGTGGAAATGAACACTTAGCTTGTCTAGTTCTCAGTCTATAATAAGGAATCTGCTTTCAATGTGGCTGGGTCTTTGACTTGGTTTCCTATAGTCGAACAACCAGAAGAGGCTTCCACCTGCTTCCACCATCACATCTCCCAATCTACCTTTCCTTCTGTGGATGAAACATCTCTACTCCTACCTAAGCCCAGCTTCCCTCCAGGGCTCTGGACCTCACCTGTTCCTGCCCCATCAAGGGCATCACTCCGGCTTTGTTTCTGCTTTCTCTTGAATCTTTCCTTCTCTTGCAGATTTTCCAATTGACGCCCAGTATGCCGTGTTGTATCCTGTCTAAAAATAAATTTCTCTTGAACACATACAAGAGAAATGAACTACTGACCCAGACGTGAACTACTGACCCAATTTTCTGCTCCTCTTTATGGCTAAACTCTTCAAAAGGATTATCTCTTCTAGTTATCTCCACTTCCTTTTCTCACGTCTTCTTTTGAGCACACTGCAATCAAGTTTCTTTTTCTTTCATCACTCAAAGAACTGGACAAAACAAAACAAAAACCTGCTTTTGTCAATGTCACCTATAGCCAAGGTGATGATTTGTCTTATTTTGTTCAGGTCAGTCCTGGTTTATGCCTATTGTCCTGACATATTTTAATAATTGTGAGCGTCTTCCTTCACTCTCAAAAATGTTCTGGGGGCTTCCCTGGTGGTGCAGTGGTTGAGAATCTGCCTGCCAATGCAGGGGACACGGGTTCGAGCCCTGGTCTGGGAAGATCCCACATGCCGCGGAGCAACGGGGCCCGTGAGCCACAACTACTGAGCCTGCGCATCTGGAGCCTGTGCTCCACAACAAGAGAGGCCGCAATAGTGAGAGGCCTGCGCACCGTGATGAAGAGTGGCCCCCGCTTGCCGCAACTAGAGAAAGCCCTCACACAGAAACGAAGGCCCAACACAGCCAAATAAATAAATAAATAAATTTTTTAAAAAATGTTCTGGTTTGGGCAAAGATTATACGATCACTTTACCATCCAGTAACCTCTGTGTCCCAAATCCAAAGGTCAATTTTCATTTTTACTCCCCTTAATAAGGCATTTGACCAGTTTCTTGCACCCTCATTCCAGAAATGCTGCCTTCCCTAGCCTCAGGGCACCATTTTCTCTTCTTTCTTCTCTTACCTCACTGGAGGTTGTTTTTCAGTTTCCTTTGGGGTCCTTGAACCTCTTTTCTTTCCATTTTCAGTGTTTTGATGACCTTATCCTATTTCATGGCTTTAAATGTAATCTAAATGTTGATGATAGTCAAAATTATATTTTGTACCTGGACCTGTCCTCTGCACTCCAACTAAATCTTTACTTGGATTTCTTATAGGCATATCAACCTTAGCACATTAAGAACCAACTCTTGATTTACTCCCCAAACTTACTGTCCTTTAGTCTTCCTCATCTCAGTAGATGACAACTTCTTTCTTTCACTTTCTTGGGCCAAAATCCTGGAACCATCCATACTTCCTCTCTTTCTATCATACCTCCATCGAATCCATCAGCAAATCTGTCAGCTTTAAATTTAAAATTTATCCAGATGAGATCTTTTTTTTTTGCCGTCTTCATTACTATTTCTGTAGTCTACGCCACCATCATATTTTACATTCTTTATTTTGGTTACCTGCTAACTGGTCTTCCTGCGTCTACCTTCCCCTAATCTCTTTCAGAGTCTAGTGGCTACAGAAAAACAACCTGAGTGAGTCCTGTGATAGCCTATGAGACCCTCCATGATCTGGCCTGGTACCTCTCTGACTTCAGAGCCTCCCACTCTCCTCCTGGCCCTCTCGATGGCAGCCAAGTCAGCCCCCTTATTGTTCTTCAAGCATACTGAGCCTGTGCCCATTCCACCTCACTGTCTCTGTGTTGGTTGTTCCTTCTGGATGGAATTCTTTTCTCTTGGGTCCCCCATGGTCCTGTTTCATCATGTCTTTGTTCATGTGTCATGTTTCCTGACAGCCCTCTCTATATAAAATAAAACCACCACCACTACCATTACCTCCCCCAAAACACTCTGTAGTCCCCCTACCCTGCTTTATTTTTCTTTGTTATACTTAAAACCACATGACATTATCTGCCTGTTTGTTTTCTGTCTCTTCTGCTATAAGCTCGTGAAGACAGGGACTTCCTCTCTTGTTCTAGGATTTACCCCCAGCACTTAAACAGTTCATAGCATGTAATAAACATATGATAAATATTTGCTGAATGAAAGAATGTACAAACTGATTTCTAGTCTTACAAAATGAGGTTGATGACGTGTTTTCCAAAAATGTCCTGATGTCCAAGAATTGATATCCATTGGCAAGCATGAGAGATAAACATAATATAGTAAAAAAGAAAAAAAAATGACTAGGCTCTTCTTGATATAAAAAGATGACAATACCACCAAAATTTTCCCAAAACAGAGAAAATTTTCTTTAAATTATATCACACCCATATGGGAAATATTATACAACTATAGAAATGATTTTCAAAGGATATTTAATGGCAAAGGAAAGTGCTCGCAATATAATGCTAACAGAAAAAGAAAAAAGATAACCAACTGTATGGTCTCAAATACGTAAACACATGTATATGTCCTTGGGGGGAAAAGCACGCCGAAAGGAAATGATCCAAAACATGAATAATGGTAATTTCTAGGTGGTAGAATTATGGGCAATTTAAATTGTCTCTATGTTTTATACCTTTTCTATCTAAATAAAATACCTTTTCTAAAATACCTTTTCTATCAAGATACCTTTTCTATCTAAATTTTTATCATGAATATTTATTGTTTTACCATCAGAAAAAATAACTTCTATACTTCTAAAATGATAGCATTACAAACTCACTGAAGTTAAGACATTCTCTGAGTTTTTGCAAACATGATAAAGGATTAATTTTTCTAGGTCCACAATTCTCTCTGACTCTGTTAAAGCTAACTGTATGCATTTGGAAGTCAACTGGCTGAGCTTGGAAATTCATGGCCTGAGAAATCACACTTTTAAAGTTCTTGGAAGCAATATTATCTTTGCTCATTAAAACAGGCTTGTTGGGGCTACCAGTTGTTAGCATCTGGTTTGCATTTATATAATGGGTAGGAGAAGTTAATAATATTAACATATTTAACATATTAAATAATAATATTTAATATAGAAGACCTCTGGGTAATGCCACCTCTACATTTAACTATTATGAATCTGATCCTGTAAGGCTTTATTGTTAACATATCATTAAACTGCTTCTCTTTGTCATGCTAGACCGTGGCAACATTTTTGAAGAGCCTCTTTCAGTTACTAGAAATTATAGTTTAAGTCTGAATGTTGTATGTGAGAGCATTAAAAATATATTTAAGGTTGCAATTTATTGTAGAGAAAAGGTTGACCATACTTCACATGGATCAACTATTCAAAAACCTAAAACTCAAAACCCAAATTCACTCTAGACCTGTGGAGTCAGAGTTAAAAATCTCTGTTCCTGTTCTCCTTTGCTGTCTTGACTCTGTGATGGCAATATTGAGCTCAAACTCATGAGGATCTCAGATAAAAGACATTGTTAATATGCAGGTGCTTATTTCCCCCTTCCTTTTGGTATTTTTCTGAGCTGTGACTCAATTTTTAAAAGATCACCTATTAAAAATGTATTTTTTGGAGTCAGAAGAATTCGACACAGTAATAGTGAGAGCAGGTAGTTTTGTGCTGTCCCCAGCTCACTTGTGAGCCAGCTTGTACATTGTATGGTCTCATCTTTGTTTTCAAATCATTAAAAAAATCCTAATTGTAATACTACAATTTAAAGAATAATAACAATAATAACATTCTTATATGCGGAATCTAAAAAAAAAATGATACAAATGAACTTATCTACAAAACAGAAACAGACTCACAGACTTAGAGAACGAACTTATGCTTACCAGTGGGGAAGAGTCGAGGAGGAGGGATTGATTGGGAGTTTGAGATCAACATGTACACACTGCTATATTTAAAATAGATAACCAAAAAGGACTTCCAGTATAGCAGAGGGAACTCTGCTTAGTATCCTGTAATAACCTAAATGGGAAAAAAAATTGAAAAAGAATAGAAAAAAAAACCCCAAAACAATTGTTTGAAAAAAATAAATAAAAAATAAATTCAAACAAAAAAAATTAAGACAAATAAATAAATAAATAAATATTGATAGATTGGGTGTAAGTAAAGAATAATAACAAAATGAACAACTGTGCATGTTGGCTATAAATAGAAGTTTATACTAAGTTAGAGGCTCTCCTGAACTTTCCCCCAGTATTACTCTCTCTGAACCCTGAAATAACCACTCTTCTGAATTTTGTGTTAATCACTCTTTTGCTTTATTTACAGTGTTATCACTTACATATTTACTCCTACTCAATATATTGTTTAATGTATGCATATTTTTGAACTTTATATAAATGGAATTATAATGGATGTGCTTTTCTGATGTGCTTATTTCTCCCAATTTTAATTGAGATTTTTCCATGTTGATCTACGTAGCTGGAGTTCATTAATTTTCACTGCTGCATAATACTCCATCGTATGATAGTACCACTATTTATTCACCCATTCTATTGCTGATGAACATTTGGGTTATTTCCAATGTTTGCTATTACAAACATGGCTGCTATGAAGATTCTTGAATATAACTCCTAGAACACACGTCCAAAAATTTCTCTAGGTGTAAATTTGTGAGTGACTTTCTGCGTCATTGGATCTGTGCATGTTTAACTTTACTAGGTTATGCCAAATTGCTCTCCAAAGTACTTATATAAATGTATACATCAGTGAATGAGAGTTCTCCCTCCCTCTATATATTTGCCAACACTTGGTATTGTTCAACTTTTTTACTTTTACCTATCTGAAAGGAGAAACTTGGTATAGTAAGTCCAAGTTGCAAACTTTCAAAGATTCAAACCTGCATTCGCATGTCAAATCACGTGTTAGTTCACGTGTCTGGCGTACATTGTCAGGTGCATACATTCTCTACAAGTGGTTGTGCTTTTGTGTACTTTACTGTACAGTACTGTATAGAATACAGTAGTACAGTATCTTTATTTCAATCCCAGGATGTCCGGAAGCAAGCGATTTTCTTTGAGGAGACACTTAGTATGTGAGGCACAGGACCTGAACATAGAACAGTACGTGAAGGTTGCAGCAGCTGTTCAGAATGCAATCCAGTGTGCTACCATGCCTTCTATGATGAGAAAAAAAGAGCTACTACCCAGACATCACTGAATCATTTTTTCAAGGGGGTAGAAGAATTGAATCCAGCAAGGAATCAGAACCTGTGCCATCAACGTCAGGCATGAGTAAAATTGCAGTTTGCCCTCCATCTCCTATTGCTGACGATCCTTCAGCTATACCATCTCCCACCTCCTTCCCTCCTCTAGTCAGTAATTCTTCTTGCCTGTTCACTCGATGTCAGCCCCTGTATGCCAGTTGTTGTACTGTACTACTGTACTTTTCAAGGTACTGTATTGTAAGATTAAAAGTGTTTTCTTTATTTTTTGTGTTTGTTTGTTTTTTATGTATTATTTGTGTAATAAGTATTATAAACCTATTACAGTACAGTACTATATAGCCGATTGTGTTAGTTGGGTACCTAGGCTAACTTTGCTGGACTTATGAACAAATTGGACTTACGAACATGCTCTTGGAATGGAACTCCTTTGTATGTAGGGGACTTACTGTATCTCCTTTAGCTTGAATCTGCTTCCTTCTAATCACTAATGAGATTAAGGTTAAACATATTTTCATTTAAATTATAGGCTCTTTGCATTTCTTCTTCTATGAAATACTTGTTCATAGGTTTTGCCCATTTTCTAGTTTTTATTTTTTATTTTTTTGAGGGGAGGGGAAGTCTTTTTCTTACTAATTCTAGGAGGTGTATTTTTCAGGATACTAATTTTTCTGTGTTACTTGTGTAGCAAATATTTCTGTCATATAGTGGTTTGTGTTTTTACCTTCTTTATATATCTTTACATGAACAAAAGTTGTTAATTTTAATGTTATTAAAATTATCAGTCTTTCAGGGTTTTAACTTTTGTGTTTTTAGTCATAAAGATATTCTGTATTTTCTTCTAAAAGTTTTTTAGTTTTTTTTCACATTTAAATCTTGAATCCATCTGGAATTTTTGTTACTGTGAGACAGGGATCTTATTTCCTTTTCCGCTATATGGCTAAGCAATAGTTTCAGAATCATTTATTAAACTGCCCATTCTTTCCTCACTGATATGTGATGCTCTGTCAGTCATAGATTAAGTGGGTCTATTTCTAGGCTCTTTATTCTGCTCCATGGGTCACTTTGTCTATTCCTTTCCCAACATACCACTGCCTTAATTACCTACCTTTAAACAAGCTTTAGTTCATCTCCACCTTCTGGGGTATGTCTCTATGCTTCTCCTCCTCCTTAGGTTTCTTCATCTAATTCAGTAGTCCTGTCTATTCTTGAAATTTTGTGTCTAATTAGAAGGCTGTTGCAGTATATCTAGTTGGCCATACATCCAGAAATGAATGTGTCACTCTTCTTCCCCTTTCCAATTACTTTTTGTCTTATAGAGTTGTTTTGAAAGTCACACAATGAATAGAAAAAGTACTAGAGGAAAGAAAACTGTCTTCAGTGATTTCTAGCACTAGAGGTCCTTCCCTTTCTTTTTGATCATTCTGCTTACTCTTCAGGCTCTGTGTTTCTCATCTATTCATAATCTCAACACATGTACCATCTGAGCTGACCTATAAAATGGACTCAGACCTCTCAGACTGAAAGTGTAGGCAAAGGAACATACCTTAAAGCTGTAATTTCCTGTGGCCGCTCAGTTTCACATTCTGCTTCTTGGACAAAGCAGGTTTGGTGATTACACATGAGGCCATGAGGAATGGGAGAAATCCAAATCCTAGGGAGAGGGTGCAGGATGAGACACTGGAGATGGAGAAATCAATCTCACTTCCATGAGACCTGCAAGTTTCTCCACTCTGCCCACCTCCACCCTTTCCTCCTGCACAGCCCCTCCCCTTCAAAGGCTTCAAATGCTTGTCTTGGGAGCAGGGGCCTCAGGTCACAGCTCCTCCTACTCTTTCCTCACTGCTGAGGTATGTCCTTCAGTGGGCTGGGGAGAGTGGTGCTGCGATGAAAGACCCTGTGGCTTCCCTGGTGGCAGCTGTGGGTGTGACCAAGTGACTGGGTACTTGATGCATGAGTATATGTCATCTGGGTGGGAAAAGAGCAATAATACTCTGTGATCTTTGTGGTGGGTTTCCCTCTCACTCCCCCCAACCTCTTCTATTTTAATCTGTGTTGCCCCAGCCCTTGGGTCCCTTGCAAATGTCACCACGTTCTCCCCTGCATCCCCCTCATTCTCTTCCGTGAACTTTTAGGGCATCCTATGGGCAGGGCTTACATTTAAGGGGGTTGGATGAATGACGCATGATGCCTCCCCCCTTCTACTTTCAGGAGGACTGAAAACCATGTTGCTAAATTTCAGCATATTTGCCTAAAAGAAACACTTTTCTTCATAAAACATTCTACTTCCTAATTTCTCCCACAAAAAGATATGGATTCTCTCTTTTTTGTTCTCTCTTTCATATTATTAACTGAAAAGGGGGAAGCAGATGGAAGTAAAAGCAAATTTGCGGCGAGATGTGTGTAACTGGTTGAGTTTGTCACCTTCCGTTGAGAACTCTTCCAATGTACATTCAGACTCCGTCAACATACCAATCCCAATGATGGGTGCAATGAGGTGAAGAAAATGTTTTATTCACCAAGGTTTCCTTTAGGGAAAGTATTATATTTGTTTGGAAGAAATACTTTGATGAATTGCTTGGGTTGAAGTGTAAGACTTCAGGGCATGCTCAGGCAATAAAACTTGCTCTCCAACTGTGAGACATGAGATGATGAGTAGAATGTATTTTGTTCTTGAGAGGGAAGGGGAGCTGACAGACAAGAAGGGAACAAGAGTGACTTGATGGTGTTCTCTCACTTCGTCCCAGCTTACCCTTCCCCCTCCCCATGTCCTCAAGTCCATTCTCTACGTCTGCATCTTTATTCCTGTCCTGCCCCTAGTTTCATCAGAACCATTTTTTTTTTTTTTTTTTAGATTCCATATATATGCGTTAACATACGGTATTTGTCTTTCTCTTTCTGACTTACTTCACTCTGTATGACAGACTCTAGGTCCATCCACCTCACTACAAATTACTCAACTTCGTTTCTTTTTCAGCTGAGAGAGTAGCACTGACATATATACACTACCAAATGTGAAATAGATAGCTAGTGGGAAGTAGCCGCACGCACAGGGAGATCAGCTCGGTGCTTTGTGACCACCTAGAGGGGTGGGATAGGGAGAGTGGGAGGGAGCCTCAAGAGGGAGGGGATATGGGGGTATATGTATACATATAGCTGATTCACTTTGATATACAGCAGAAACTAGCACAACATTGTAAAGCAATTATACTCCAGTAAAGAAGTTAAAAAAAAAAAAAGAGTGGCTTGATGAGAGATTGTGTGCTGTGTGATGCAACACTGTCTCTTCGTCCCTCACTCCTCCCAGAAATCAGTACACTTTCTGATCTCCCAAGTGCTTGAGGTCAGTAGAATTTTTGCTGAAATCTGAGGAGCTGATTTTCTTGTCAACACTGATGTGGACCTGACATAGAAACAGTGTATGCAGAGGCAGATGCTGGAGGCATGGTATTTTACCATGAGAAAGCAAAAGTCTCTAGGAATTTTCAGAAACTGTGGGGGGGAGTTTTGAAGTTACAAAAGTTGTGGAATTTGAGGCTTCACCTTGACCTAGATGTCAGAGGGACAGAGAGGCCCATTATGACTACAGGGTTGCATAAGGAAAGTGATTTGGTTTCTCATGAAAAACTGTAAAGCTTCTTACCTGGTAGAATACAACTTAGCTACTTCACAACAAGTAGATTAAACCTGGGTCCCTTCTATGCTATATCATTTGCTTGCTGACTGTTGCAGCTTTTAACGGTTCGTGCTGTCAGTGCTTGTGTGCACTGTGCAAACATTGGATGTTTCATCACCTTCAGACTCCAGGACTCAAGGCTCAAGGAGTCCCTTGATCTCAGAAAACCTAACAGATACTTTTGTAGTAGTGAATCTATATACAAGATGCTGTTTTGTTTCTTAAAGCCAGAGCCAGCGGCCTTCAACAAATCATGTTACACTCTACTTGTGAGAGAAACTTATGTGCAAATTTTATTTTGAATATTACATTATTAGGGATTCATATATACATTGATTTAAGAACCAATGTGTAGATTACTTGCAATCAAAATGGCAGAGGGAACTGACATATACAGATAACCTTCACTCCAATAAGTGCTGAGTAAAATATAAGATAATATGACCTGATATACCATGAGATAAATTAATTTCTGAATTCAAAAACACGGAAGGGAAATCTGGAGGTGCTAGAACTGAGAGTGAACTTAAAGGCAAAGCAAAGAGCAGGAGCTGAAGCCGAATAGTGCACAGTGCCTACAGAAGCATGTTATAAACCTTAGTCGGGGGGAGGCTGGGGTTTTCATGGGTGGAAAAAAGGATGAAGTCTCAAGCTCCCTTGACGTAGAGAGTTGAAATTGACTCCCTTGCACAAAGCCAGGTATCACAAGTGCTCCATCCATGAGACAGATCGGAAAATTTCTCTCTGATAGTCTGGGGACAAGCATATGAGTAGGTCACATTTTCTGGGTAATGGGTTGAAAAAGGATAACATAAGAGAAATCAAGATCTCAAACCTAAGTTGAGAATACCAACCTAATTTACACTACCTGCACAGTGTTGAAACTCTAAGCAAGGAAACTAACTGATGGTGAGAATGTAAAGTGGTACCGTTTGGCAACTTCTTAAAAGTTAAACATACATCTACAATGTACTATGATCCAGCCATGCTGCCTCTAGATATTTACTCAGAGAAAAATAAATATATGTTTATATAAATACTTGTACATTAATATTCATAACAACTTTATTTATAATAGTTCCAAACGGGAAACATCAAATGCCCATCAATAGATGAGTGGTTAAATAAATTGTCATATATTCATACAGTGGAATACTACTTAGCAATAAAGAGGAATGAACTATTGATATGCACAAAAACATGGATGAGACCTAAAGTGTTCTGCTGAGTGAAAGGAGTCAGAAATAAACGAGTATATAATGTATGATGACATTGATATTGACCTCTAGGAAATATAACCTAATTTATAGTTATAGAACACAAATCAGTGGTAGTTTGGGGATGTGGGGTCAGGGAAGGAAGAGAGGGGAAAGTTATGCATAAAGAAGCTTTCAGGAGTGATGGATACGTTCATTTTCTTAATTGTCACTTCATGGGAACATACATATGTCAAAACAAAAATTGTACACTTTGAATATATGCAGTTTATTGTATGTTAATTATACCCAATTAATACATTAAATAATTTTGAAACAAAAAAATGCATTATAAAATTTAAGAATGATCACTAAAATAAAAGGAATAGAATGTATAACTTTCAAACTAGTGGAGGGAAAGGAGTTAATTCTTCTATTGAATTAAGCCAGTGGAATGGAGGATGGGGGAAAATAGAAGTAGGTGAAAGTATAGCTGGAAGAAAAAAAGTCAAGATGAGAACAGCAAACTTTTTTGTAAAGGGCTAAATAGTAAATTTTTTTGACTTTTCTAAGCCATATGGTCTCTGATGCAACTACTTACCTCTGCCATTGAAGCATAAAGGCAATCACAGATAATGCATAAACAACTGAGCATGAGAGTTCCAATAAACCTTTATATACAAAAGCAGGTGCTGGGTTACATTTGACCCAAGGACCATAATTTGCCAACTCCTGGTATAAATGAATCCAAATTTGTCAGTAAGTATAATATAAATGGAGTAAACCTATCTATTAAAAAGGCAAGCTAAAAAAAAATCAGCTATTTGTCATTTACAAATGTACTTAAAACATACTGATAAAGATGGGTTAAAAGAAAAGTAATGGAAAATATATGCCAGTAATAGAGTAAATAAAAGTCTAGGAGGCAATAGCAATAGAACAAGAACCAATATTTATAGATCCAGGCACTGTTGTAAGTGTCTAGGTCATATAGTTAGGAAGTGCTGAGCTGGAATCCAACCCAATTTGTGTGTTTCTAAAGCCCATATTCTTAAACACCACTGTATTTTGACTACTAGACAAAACTGAATTGAGGAAAAAGCATTTAAAGTTACACAAAGTGATTTTACTTAATTAATAAAAGGGGACGAAATTACCTAAAAAGTAACAACTATGAACCTATATGTATCTAAGAACATTGGCACAGATACACACACATAGAAACATACACACATGTAAGACACACGGGGAGTATTATACAGAGAAATTGACAAATCCAGAATCACAGTAAGAAATCTCAACACTTCTCTTGTAGACCATGCAGATAAAACATTATGAAGAAATACATGTGAAGATATATCAGTGCAAATAATAACCTTGATCTCATATATTAAATTTTGCACCCAGCATGTAAGAAATATGCATCTTCTTCAAGTACCTATAGAATATTTACAAAAATTGACCATAATTCAAGATAAATATATAATAGAAAAAAATATTAATATTCTCATATACCAACAAGAATCAGTAAAAAATATGATGAAGATAAGGATGATGATGATATTTCAATCAATTTGGCAAAAAAAAAAAATGAGGTACTTGGGAACAAATCTGACAAAATGTGTGGAGAGACAGCATGGCACGGTAGATAAGCATAAGGACGCTGGGAATAACTTGCCTGCATTTAAATCCTGGCTGCTATACCTGTGTGACTGTTGGAGGAGGTCATGGAGAGGAAGTGACTGCCGGTTGACCCCTAAGCTGGACTCAGACAATTGGAGGTTCCTCACCACCTCTCCTGTCCTTGGAATGTACATTCTGACAACTGTTCCCACAAGGGGAGCTGTTACAAGGACTCAGGCTTGAGAGAGTAATGTGGTTGTTGGGACCATCTGGACTGAACATGGCACTGAACTCAGTTAAGTCCTCTATGTAAACTTTAAGATTCTGTTGGGCAAGTGTGGAGATCTACTCATCTTTCAGCCACCCAAGATAAGCCTTGCATGTAAGTTCCATTGCTTATTAAAATTGCCACCTACCAATCTGGAGTGGTCTGCCTCTTGCTTTGCTCTCTCCCTGTCATCTATGTACTGGGGCCAGGATTGAATTTCACTGGGGGAACTCCAACCTCAGAAACAAACCCAATCACACATGAGACTATGATGCATGATGCAGATAGTGTTACAAATCAGTGGGAGAAAGGATGGACATTGTTTAGTCTACTTCAAACATTTTTGGCCATAATCCACAGAAAGAAATATATTTTATTTCATAGCCCAGTGCCTACCCAATGTATACTTATGTCTGTATGTTTTATGAAACACCATTTACTCTTACTATATAAAATGTAGCCTATTTTCTATGTTATTTCATTTTCTGAAAAATGGTGGCTAGGACCCACTAAATTGTTTTCATGTATCATGAGTAGATTGGAAAGCTAGAGTCTGAAAAATGTTAGATTAGCTAATAAATGTACAGGGAAAATGAGCTTTCTGTATTGAAAAATATAAGACTACATCCCCACCTCACGTTATATTTCAAACCAAATTCCAGACAGATTAAATGACTAAATGTGAACAACCTTTCAGATTGAAACATAATTTAATATTTTGATGGTATGATGGAAATATTTTTAAGTTTCAAAAGGACAAATGACAAAGGAAAATATGGATTAGTTTGACAAACTCAATTTAAAACTTCTCTACTACTGGGAAAATTTGCAGGATTAGTAACCAGAATATTAAAGGGATTCTTAAAAATCAATAAGAAAAATCTAACAACCAGATAGGAAAATGGGTAAAATATATCAGTGGACCATTCACATAAAAGGGAGTTTGGAAGGCTAACAAATATGAAAAATGCTCAAACTTCCTAGTAATCAGAGAAATGCAAGTTACAACAATAAGATTCTATTTTATAAGCATCAGACTGGCAAAAATATAGACTGATAATACCAAGTTTGGGGAGAATAGGTGGAAATAAGAATTCTCATACTCTGCTATTGAAAGCGAATCATAAAACATTCATGATAAAATTATGTACATATCAACTGTAGGATAATGCTTGCCTCTGCTGGGGAAGGACAGGAAATAAGATGGAGGAGGATACTAAAGAGACGGTACTGTATTAGTTTTTTAAATATCTGGAGGAGATAATACACAATGTTATTTGTTAATTCTAAGTAGCAAGTACAGTGATATTTGTTGTTTTATTCTCTATACTTTTCTTTAAATAGAAAATATTTTCTATTTTTTAAAAGGAGAAAAGATATAGGAAGACATAATTATGAAATTTGCTTTTCCTTCAGCCAAAGGCATGAGCTAGTATATAGTCTTTAGCCACCTTAAAATGCCCCGGGGGCCTTATTCCTGTAAAAGCTGTCATCAGGCTCCTTAACTGGAGAGGTGGGAGCTAATTCTGACCAGCACCTTTGCCCTTCCAGGTTGAGAGTCATGTCTCTGCACTCTGATTAGGTTTGTGGAAGGTGAGAGAAGACCTTCAGAATTGGTGTCTGGAAAATCTCAGTCCTTTAGGGGTTCTCAAGGTTGAGCAGGGACAGAGTGGGGAGACGTGTTAGAATCTCCAGGTGTTTAGTAATTGCACATGCAGGTTGAGAACTACTGTTCTAGGCTGACTTTTCCAATTCTACTTTAATGTCATTGCATTTCTTTTATGCCCATAATATCTAGTCTTGGGGTATTTGAATCAAATCAACTTCAGATAATGAGTTCAGTCAGTAATTGTTCATTGAACAACTGTTTTGTGCCAGACACTGTAGTCAATTCTGGAGGTATAAAAACGAGCAAGAATTCCAGTTGTCCTGAGGAGCTTATAGTCTATTTGAAAAAGAAGCTTAGAGTGTAGGGTAATCTATTTCCTAAGTAGGTTAATTAATCAGATTAATGCTTCAATAATGGACCATTTCAGATTGTGTTTTGATTCCTATGACAGAGGTGCTGTATTTATCCTTCAGAGCACAAATAGCAAAATGAACATTCCAATCATGAAATCTTTCAGTCTTCAGTGTAATCTTTGCCCAGCTCAGAGAGCCCAGAGGTTGTATGCTGCTAACTATAATCTTTCAGAATTTTCCTCAGAAAGTTTGAGTTTGGCTTGAAGCAAATGCCTTCAGATTTTCAGACTCCACCAGTGCTGCTGTGTTCAGTTGAGCGTTTTGTACACTGTACAAGAATGTGCAGCTGAGGAGGCAAGAGGAAGCTGAAATTCAGCCCAAACAGCCCTCTTTTAGTCCTGTATCTATGGAGTTGCTTCTGTGTAGAAAAGCATCCCTTTCTAATTTGTCCAGAGAAGAAAACATTTTTATAATTTACATGGAGGTATCATATAGGCTAGCAGGTGGCCCTGCTAACCATAACATTTCTTCAGTTCAGTACAACCCACAGAATTATACTGTATGTTTACTTCAGAGGTACCACTTGAAATACTAGGGACCATATGTTTATCCTAAGAAAAAAATGACTCAGAAAATATATTTTTGAAACTAAAATGTTAGGACCGGAGAGGATTTTAGAAAACATGATGTTCAAACCATCTAATTTTCTACGTGTAGAAAATGACTTTGACTTTTAGAGCGTAATGGAAAGTTGGAGATTATATTTATCTCCCTCATTTCAGTGATGAAGAAATCAGTTTCTAGAGAGGTGAAGCAAGTAGGGATCACAGACTTACAGGACTTCTAATCCAGTATTCTTTCAATTTTACTATATTCACTGCCACATGGTTGGTTAATGCAGACGAGTCCAGAATTCAGAGCACTGATACAAGTTAAGTGGCGTCAAAACAGGTTTCTAATTCAAACGCAGGAGACCTAGGGTCTGCCACCAAAACCTGATTTCTAGTCTTATCTTCTCCATATGAAGCCCACTGAGATTGGACAATTTAGGGCATATTTCAATCTGTGTGCATCGTCTCTCAAGAGCTCTCTTCAAGTAATCATTCTCTCTTCTCTTAGATTTCTCCATATCCTGTCCCACTTCTGAATTTGGCACAGGAACTGTGGTTGGTGTGATTGCACTTTCACATGTAATCCAAAAGCAAATATTGAGAAAAAGCACTTTCTCTTCTGATATAATCTCTACTCCTTGGTCTAGGGCAAGGGGAGGGGTAAACTAAACATCTCAGTCTTACTCTGTGTCTGTCGTATTATTTTCCCAGGTGGCCCATAATTGGTCATAGGCAGTGCCTACGTGTGAAAGTGGCACATCTTCAGGAGAGAGTGCTTCTGGAGGGAATTGCTTCTGGCCTTGCTATTATCACTTCTTCAGAATTTTAGAGAACTCCTGGGTGCTGCCCTTCATCCCGGGGCAAATGGGGCACAGATAACCATTCCTCTTAGAGTTCCTCTTTCTGACATGGATAGCATCATTGCCAGGGCAACTTGACGGGATATATATTTTGGGTGAGACTGCATGAGAAGAGGGTTCTGATGGACTGCAATGAGTCCTGGCTTTGCCACGTAGCAGGATGACCTAAGCCAGTCTTTTTATCCTGTTCGTATCTGGCTCTTCATGAATAAAATGGACACAATCGTACCTGCTCTATCTTTCTGTACAAGGCTCTTGGGAGGATCAAGCAAGGTAAGGAATTTGAAAATGACTGGATTGTTTGCTGAATCAACCTGAGGCCCATCCTGGGGATTCCTTGCAATGAGCACTGGGACTGGGGTAAGGGAGGCTGTTTTGCCAGCTGGAGGAGCAGTATGTGCAGCCTCAGCTTCCCACAAGCTCTCTAGGTGCTATCAGTATGGGAATGCCACACCCGAGCATCTGGTATCCATGCTCAGAATTCCCCCCACCCCTGCATTTCTAAGGCTACTTTCATGAAATCGCTCTTAAAAAAACGAGAGCAGCAAGGGATGGGGTCTCGTAGACAGAACAAAACTAGAGCAAAACTTTTGATGTGTCCAGTTGTGCACGGTCAAGCCTATTCATGGGGCTCGAGAGACAGAGGGCTGCATGCATTATTCTGTGCTAAGCCTTCTGTCTGAATTTCAACCCATACCATGAGATTTTTGCCCGTTGTTTGCTTGAGCTCCTCTCTCAATGGGGTGGGCATGGGGGTTTAAGAATGGAGAATGAGTGTGTTTCCCTGACTATATATCTTTGTATTCCAGAGGCCCAGATAAACGCCCTACAGAATGCTTGCTTTACTGTGTAACCTTCCTTTAATTTTTGGTGTCATTCATTAAATGTTGAAGATAACAATAATTTACAATGTTCATCACTGCTCTTGGCATCATGGTACTTCAATGAATATTCCTGGTGGGATGAAAGGGAAAGGTCCTGTGAAGAGGAGGCGGTTATAAGAAGGAACAGGTCAAAGATCTGAGGATGGAAAGAAATAATTCCTTCTTACTTTTTCTCTCTCTTGTTAAGTGGCGCTCCAGATTCTTCCCAAACACCTCCAGGGATGCACCATTTATTGCATCTCAAGGCAGCCCATTCTGTTTCTGGACGACTGCAACTGGGAGAAAATAATTTATAGTGTTAAGCTGAAATATGCTTCTCTGTATTTTCAATTCTTTCGTCTTAGCTTTATCCTAAAGATAGTATCTTTTCATTTAAAAAGACTTGCCCTACATAATGCATTCAGGAGATGCTGTCATAATAGTCCCACTGTTGCCTACAGGGTTTAAATCAGAGTTTCAGGCTCGGTAGAAACCATAAAGTTCCTCTAATTAGCAGTCTTGTAGATATCCTTCAGGGCTTACATTTGGGGAAAGTACAGTAGAACTTGCATGATGGTAAGGAAAGAGAGCCTTAGACAAAGAGGCAGTAGTGGGATCTACAAAATATAGGAACATTTAAAAAAAAACCCTGTAAACAGTATTCAAAGAACCCACTTATTGCGCACCTATTATAATAGGCACAGTTCTAGGTGCTGTGTCTACAGTGTAAACACAATAGGTGAAGTACCTGCTCTCATGAAGCATACCTTCAGATGAGTGTAATGGGAGTGTAATGGGAACATTTAAAAAAAAACCCTGTAAACAGTATTCAAAGAACCCACTTATTGCGCACCTATTATAATAGGCACAGTTCTAGGTGCTGTGTCTACAGTGTAAACACAATAGGTGAAGTACCTGCTCTCATGAAGCATACCTTCAGATGAGTGTAATGGGAGTATACCTCAGGGGTAGAGCATTTGACTGCAGATGAGTGTAAGGCCAAAAATTAAATAAGTAAGGAAGACAACTTCACAAAGTGATAAACGCCATGAAGGAAATGAATAGGTCAATCAGGTAGGCAGTGACTCTAAGTTTATCTGTAATTTCAAAATATATAAGTTTTTTTCTTTATGAGTTATTCTTTGGGAATCTGGTTATGGTATCTTTTCTCTACCTAGAAGTAACATTCTCCTATATTTTCTTTTGTTAAGCTTTATGTATTTGTTTTTCAAATCTGGGTATTTAATTCATCAGGAGTCTTTTTTTGTATGTAATGTAAGTTAGGAAACATTTTATTTTTCTCTGTAAAATAAAGAAAATATTCCAACAAAACATACTGAATAATATATCTTATCCTCTTCTGATCATTTAATATATATGTATCTATATAATTTCATAATATATACATAATTTGATAGTATATATATAATTTCCATTTTTCTGTTTGCTCTTCGCTAAAGGTTTTTTATTACCAGAGCTTTGTCTTATGCCTTAACATTTGATAGGGCATATTTTTCCTCTATGTTTTTCTTTTCCCAACTTGCTTCAGCTATCTGTGAATATCTTTGTGGCACACAAATTTAAGAATAAGATTAGAAAATTTCTTCCCAAAATTATTTGGATATTTTTATTGGCATGACTTGGAATTGCATACTAGACGTTGAATACTAGATGAATTTGGGGGGAAACTGACATCTTTACAATGCTTGCCCTCTACTTCATAAATATTTACACATGTCTTTTGTGTCCTTTAATAGAGTCAAACATTCCTTTTATATCAAAGTGATATGTATATATTATGGAGCAGAATGCAAAATTATCATGAACTTTAAATATCAGTAATGAGACTTTAGGGAACTGTTGGAGTATTGTAGCTCCCTTCTCATCAAGACTTTCTCATCTCTGGGAGTGGACTCTCCCCTCTATCAAGACTCGGCTAGACAAGTTTTAGGAGCCCTGACTTTACACATCTGCATCTTACACATCTGCAAAATGGCTCTCTTCTGCCTGAGTCGCTAAGTATGTGGGTACTGCGGCCAGATCACTTGTGTTCAAATCCCTGATCAATCACTTACTAGCTGTGTAACCTTGGGCAGGTGCTCTAACTACTCCAAATCTTTAGTTTTTTCAGCAATAAAATGGAGAAACAAATCAGATGATGCATGCCAAATGCTTAGCAGAGTGCCAGACCTGGAGTAAGTGCTTACCAATGGTTAGCTACCAGGATGAGCAATTTTAAGCTATACTTGCTATAATCTAATATATGAAAATGTGTGTGTGTACTCATAAATAACCCTTCTAAGGAAGCTGCAGCCTATAACTCTTCTTTGTTTTGTTCAAAATGCATAACTATTAACAAATCAAGTGCAGGAGGGTAGATAGTCTCAATAAAAAAAGAACTGAAATAGGCCATAAAAGAATAAAACTGAGGCAACAAGAAGCTGATACAATATTATGTATTTAATATAAAGGAGATAAAGAGTTTTGCAGTTGGAATTAAGAATCATTTTGTTATCTAAGTAATTATAATGTAAGGGGAAAGTAGAAATCAAGAGGTTGAGAATGTCAGGAGTAATTACAACAGAGTTTTCATTACTCTTAGCTTGGGACATGGGCAGAAGCAACAGGAAGGAAATATTGAAGGGTGTTGTATTAAAAGTTAAGCTGCAGTTGGGGAGGAAACCACAACTCTGAAGATGACATTCTCTTGAACGAGTTTGTTAAAGTAGCAGCATGAGCAAGTGACAATGCTGAAGTCAGAGAAAGTGACTGCCCAGGCAGGGAACTACTTCTATTGAATTACCTCAGAAGTGAATGTTCCTCTCCCATTGGGAGGAGCATGGCCCACAGACACCTGAATCTTAAGTCAACTGTACTGCCACTGGAACTTTAAATATGCAGGGTTCAAATACTAATCAGTAGTAGCTGAAGTATGGGGGAGAGGACTCAGTTTATCCTGGGTATGAGTTTCCTTTTAATTTTGGTATCAATAGTTATTTTTCTTACTGCTACAACATAAAGGTAGGTAATTTATGTTTAATGTCTATTTATAAAGCTCTTTAAATGAAATCATATTTTTATTGAAAAAGCACAATTATTATAGGTTCTAGAAAATACCAGGAAATAGTTTAATCATCAATCAAATTGCTAATATGATTAGTTCCTGGTGGAAGTAATGAGGTTGAAAGATTAAAGAGTCAGAAATGCATAAGTAGTTTCTAGGGGACAGGCATTTGTAAATTCAAATTGTTAGAAGGAATATATATGGTTGATACACTGGGTATTATACTAATTGTTAAACTTTCCACTGGATTATTCCCATCAGCATACAAACTTGATGTTATTTCTCCCATTTAAAATTAAAATAAAGAAACAAAAACCCTTTCTTAACCCCACTTCCTTCTTAGGCTATAGTCCTTTTCTCTTCAAACCTCTATAGTGACATTTTTTTTTTTTGCAGTTTAGGCAGCTTTACTTTTTATTTATTTATTTTTTTTACACCCTTATTGGAGTATAATTGCTTTACAATGGTGTGTTAGTTTCTGCTGTATAACAAAGTGAATCAGCTATACATATACATATATCCCCATATCTCCTCCCTCTTGTGTCTCCCTCCCACCCTCTCTATCCCGCCCCTCTAGGTGGTCACAGAACACCGAGCTGATCTCCCTGTGCTATGTGGCTGCTTCCCACTAGCTATCTATTTTACATTTGGTAGTGTATATAAGTACATGCCACTCTCTCACTTCGTCCCAGCTTACCATTCCCCCTCCCCGTGTCCTCAAGTCCATTTTTTAGGTCTGTGTCTCTATTCCTGTCCTGCCCCTAGGTTCTTCATAAGCACTTTTTTTTTTTTTTTTAGATTCCATATATGTGTGTTAGCATACGGTATCTGTTTTTCTCTTTCTGACTTACTTCACTCTGTATGAGAGACTCTAGGTCCATCCACCTCACTACAAATAACTCAATTTCGTTTCTTTTTTACAGATGAGTAATATTCCATTGTATATATGTGCCACATCTTCTTTATTCAGTAGACAGGTATATAGGTCACGAGTTGAGAGGAAACATCAGGGCTGGAAATAAATTGAGAGCCATCAGCAAATATATTGCATTTCAAGCCATGATAAAGGGTGAGTGCACATAGGTAGTGAGAGCTGATAGAAAAAAGAAGAGAGGTTCAAGGACTGAGCCTTAGGACACTCCAAGGTCTTCAGGTTGGGAAGATGAGGAAGAACCAGCAAGAGAAATTGAGAAGTAGTCAGAAAGTTATGTGGTGTCCTGGAAACCAGGATAGGAGAGTGCTTGCAGGAAAAAGGGAGTGAGCGATTTTGTCAAATGCTTGGGATAGGTCAGAAAATGAGGACTTATCCAAGATAAGTTTCTGACTACTTCTCAAGTTCTCTTGTGGTTCGTGAGAGATGATGTCTCTCAATTTATTTCCAGCCCTGATGTTTCCTCTCAACTTGTGACCTATCTACCTGTCTACTTGACATTTCCATTTGGATGTCTAATAAGCATCTCAAACTTAACATGTCCAAAACTGAGCTCTCAAACCTGCAACTCTTGTGTTTTCCCCAGCTCCGTGAATAGTGGTACCATTCTTCTAGGTGCTCACATCAAATGGCTCGGGGCCATCTTTATTCTCCTCATTCTCCACTATTCCACACCCAGTTTGTCAGTAAATTGTGTCAGTCCTACCTGCAAAATAGAACCAGCATTTGAGCCTTCCTTACCAATCCCCTGCCACCACCCTGATTCAGTCCACAGTCATCTCCCACTTGGATTATTGCAATAACCTCCTAACTGGTCTGCCTGTCTATCTTAGCCTCCTGTGATCTATTATCAGCACAGCAGCCAGAGTGACCTGTTGAAGCCTAAGTCAGACTGTATCACACCTTCTACACATCTATCCAGTGTCTTCTTTTCTCACTCAGAGTAAAAGCCAATGTCTTAACAACAAACTATAAGACCCAGAATGGTTTTGCTCTCTGTCACCCCTATGACTTCATCTTCTACCTTCTCCCCATTAATTTCCCAAACCAGCTACTTTGGACTTCTTGGCTATTTCTTGAATGTGCCAGGCACACTCCCACCTCAGGGCCTCTGTATTTGCTGTTTCCTCTGCCTGCCTGGAGTGCTGTTCCCTATCACCTTCAGCTCTTTGCTCAAAAGTCATCTTCTTAGTGTGGCTTTTAACAGTTACCCTATTTAAAATCTCAATTACCTCTTCCTCAATATTTCATTCTCCCCTTCCAGGCTTTATTTTTCCTCCTTAGCATTTACCACTTTCTGGTGTGTATTTCACTTGTTTAATCCTGTTTACTGTCTGGTTTTCCTGCCAAATGTTTGCTCCACAAAGTCAAAGATTTTGTTTTGTTTATTCTTGTAGCTCCAGTTTTTAGAAAAAATGGCAGACATGTTGTAGGCTTCAATAAATATTTGTTGCATAAATGAATAAAACTAAATAAATTGTGGACAAGATAAATATTTCTTAGAGCTCTATTTCACTACTGGTTTTTCCAAACATACATTTAAAAAGAATACTTCCATCTTTTCAAGTTGAATGATTTTGGCCATTCTTAGTCACAGAACCATTATAATCTTTAGCCACCAGAATTTTCAAATGCTGAAAAATGACATTAATTGTAGCTACATATATATTTTAATTGGTCATTTATTGAGTACCCATTTAGTGCCAGAAATGGCTATTTGCTGAATTGTTATTAGAATAGAGATATTTGGAGACAATCAGCTTGATCATTTATCAACTGTGTGACCCTGGGCAGTCACTAAATCTCTCTAGATCAGAGGCTCTTCTCTGTAAATTGAGACAATGATATAGGACATTCCTCTGACTTGTTGAAGACTATATAAAAGTTTAATATATGCATAATTGCATGCTGCACAAGAAAACCAACTTCACTAGAGGTAATGGTTCTTCTAGTATTAATATGTTTTAACATGTATGCTTTTGCAAACACTACAGATATTGCTGCCCATTATTCCCTACTGTAGAGTAGAGATGGAAGTAGTACTTGTCAGGGAGGAAGGGACAAGAAGAATATCATTTTTTTCACTTTTATTGAGATATAATGGACATATATTACTTATAAGCTTAAGGTGTACAGAATAATGGTTTGACTTACATCTATTGTGAAATGATCACCACAATAAGTTTAGTTAGCATCCATCATCTCATATAAATACAATAAAAAAAAGCAAAAAAAGAAAAAACATTTTTTCCTTGTGCTAAGGAGAACATCATTTTAACAGGGGGGAGAAGTCTTAACTGACTCCAGAGAGATACACTAAAAACAACAACAAACTTACGTTTTGCCATATTTTACTGCATACCAAGCACTTTCTCATATCTTAGTTCATTTTTGAAATACATTTGGTAGCCAGGATTGATATTATCGTCTTCATTTTTTTTAGAGGGAGAGCTGAGGCTTATTTAAGTGATTTGTCCAAGGTGACAGAGTGGGCTAGTCGTGGAGCTAAAACTGTATTTCTGATTCCTTTACTAACTCTCTTTGGCATGTCTGATGCTCCTACACTACTAATTCTGTCAGCTGGGTGAGAGCCTCACTGCTTTTCACTTAACTGGTGTCTACTCATTGAAACGTTGGTGATCTTGGCCAGAATTTAAGCTACCTCACCCTCTAACACACCTTCTCTTATTGCTTTGGAAAGGTCCTCTGAGGCCAGCAGTGAGATGTGGAAAACCACAGAGAAGACTTTGCATCCTTTTTCACATCCTCTTAGGCACTCAGTGAGATGATAAAATGCCCATAGTTCATGAATGGCCAAAGAAGGAACAGAACCTTGAGATAGAAAATGGCTGTCCAATCAATAAGCCTTCTTCAAGGGGCTATAGTGTGACTCACACCGAGGGGAGTACAAGCAAGATTGGATCACTACTTTTGGTTAGATGGCTGACAACCTCAACAAAATTCTCTTACTTAGTATCTGATTTCATTACCACTCTGCTTAAAGATTCCCGTGGCTCCCCCAAACACCTTGAGGTTAAAGTCCACATGCCTTGGTTTAATAGAAGTCCTTTGCTATCTAGTCTCTTCCTTCCTTTGGTTCTTATCTCTCACTCCACTCTAGCTTGCCCTATCAGTATCCACATATTTTCTTTATCTACCCTCTCTAAGTCATTGAACTTTTCCTTCGTCCAGAATGCTGGAACACCCTTCCTTCCTTCTTTAATTGGAACCCCCTACTCATCAATCCTCTGTGACTCCTTTCTTTTTTGCCCCACCCTTACCCACTAGAAGGGATGTCCCTTCTCTGTGCTCCCACAGAACCCTTTGCTTTTTTCAGTTACTGTTTTATTACTCTGTGTTACAGCTGGTTCCTTGATTCACCCATTGTTTCCAGTGCTATCACTGGGTTTGGAATTGCTAGATGCTTAGTAAAATGTCTATTGTATGAATGACTAATATTAGTGAATGTTTGTCAAATATGAAGTAATGATTGGCAGAATAATTTTAATTGTCTTGTGTAGCCTATGATATGAAATATGGAGCTCAACAGACAATAAATATTCAGAGGCATAACCTCCACTGACGTGTTGGACCTCATGACCCTCTTGACCACTGGGATTGACAGGATGTTTTCAGGTGTTCAAGGAGCATCCTTGCTAGCCTAACCCTGCAAAGGTGCCGAGGATCCTCCCTCATAGAATGGAGCTAATGTTTCCCCACTGATGTCAGGTAAAGGCCAGTGAAAGCAACAGGATCATGAGGGCATGTAGATATCAGAGGAAATGGTTTGCCTTTGTCACATGCACCCCCCCCCCAGAATACAGTACACAAAAAACACATTGAATAAGAACGCTGTAACCCATAGGCACATGGTGAAGCATCATGAGGAGAAAAATCACAATGTGACACTTATATGGTGTGGCGAGTGGAACAAAGATCAGCTTTTCCACTGATATAGGAGTCCCCCTCAGACCACTGACTTCTCTCGAATATCTCACCTTCCTCAGACAGATCTTTCCTCAGCCTGCTGGTTAGGTGGCTACACTGGTGGTCTTTTACCAGGGGAAATCTCCAGCTCAAGGGAGGGTCCAAGAACCTTAGAGTCTCCCATGGAAAGTCTAATGAGTAACATTTTAGGTTGGTGAATAGCAGAGGCTGAGAAACTTGGGGGAGGGGCAGGTCAGAGTTTTCCTCTTCTGCTTTTACTTCTCCACTCAACACTTTCAAAATAGAAACTATTTCCTCTCTGCTCCACCACCTGCCCCCAGTCTCAGCTTCAAGGTGGTCTACCACAATATTTTGTACTGACTGACAGTGGAGAAGCCGCCAACCTACCTGTCAGACACTACATCAAGCAGAGGAAGATTCAGCCCATGCCACACCAAAGAAGAATGTCTTTGATATTGGGCTGGTCAGCATGAAAAGGGAATGGAGATGATGAGAGAGCTCTGGGAAGAACGCATTGCCTCTTGAGGTCCGAATGTAAGCAGGAGAAAGAGATATTGATGATCTGGAAATTTTGCTTGGGAGATCCTCAAGTATAGGAACCATTTGTCCTCTGCACCTCTGAACCTGCAACCAGAATAACACCTGGCACCAGGTGGTGACTCAAAAATCTTGAATACATCATCAAATAAAGGAAAGAGGGAGTATGGGATTATTCCCCAGAGTGTAGCTGGGTGCTTGCCAGGTAGGGGCAACTGAGTAGAAATAACTTTCATTTTGTCTTTTTTCTAAGGGGCAAAAAAAATAAAAGCAGAAGTGCTCAGTTATCTTCTTTAAATAACAATAAAGAGTTTGCAGCATGACATATTGTATAACTGCTTTGTAGACATCATTTACATGATTAAGAGCTAACTGGGATAGGGGACAGATTCTTCAGGGGCTACTGGCCTGGGTATTGAGTAGTAGTATCAGTTGTTACCCACTGGCAAGGCAATTGCACTCAAAGGTGGAGTAGACGATCCTAAACATGACGTAACTTGAGAAAAACAAGTAATACTAGAAGTTCTAAGTAAAGTGAGAAAAGTAATGATGAATTCTCTTCTTAGTTTGATGAAATCATGGATTAACTTTCGAGAAGAGGTGTCTGGAAATCAGAGCTTGGGTCTAAACTTACAGCTTTTGATGCCACCTTCACCTCTGCACCTGGACCCTTCTGATTTTCCCCCACATTCAATAAAATTTCAGAAAGGTATGGTCATCTTTGATTCTTTCTGGAATAAACAAATTTCCAGATTGGCTCAACCGTGTGAAGAGAAGGAAAGGAGGAGCTGGCTTTGTGGCTCTGTCTATTACTTGCTAAATCTACGTATCTCATTTTGAGTTCCAGAATGTTGTTTATTGGCTTTCCCTTTTTTGTTTTTGTTTTAATTTCGATTTTGATTTTGGCCTTTGATAAGTTAGTTATTTTGTCTGCTTGGATTCCTTTCCCATTTTCTGAAGACAACCCCTTCCACCGTCCCATACAAATGTTTACATGAGAGAAGCGTGTTTTTATAATAGAATCCTCATCCCCCCAGCAACAGCTGACTGATCCAAGAGTGAGCATTTGACTCAGGACTCTGTCCCCTAGGGGTCTCTAAGTGATTCCAGTTTTAGTCTGGACGGGACTTTGAACAGAGAAAATAGAAACCAGGGTAGCTGTGACATACCATGTAGAGTCTCATGAAGCACTGGAAGCTCACGTGCTGTGAGAGAGGGGAATAGAACCTGGTATAGACATGCTTTCCTGTCCTGTCTAAAATGCTCCAAGCCTGCATGCAGACTGTTCTCTAGGTCTGGGCACATCTTTGCTCATGGCTTCTATGAGTCACATTTGTATCCTTACAACAATCTTCTCATCTCTACTTAAACTAGTTCTTACAATCCCAAGTGCTAATTCTCATCTCCCCAACCCCGATTTCAAGGGTGAGGCCTCTTGCCTCCATTCTTAGCCTAATTCCTTTGTCCCAGCAAAGGGTTTTAGCTCAGTCTTCTGCTAACATTATTGAGCAATTTAAAAAGTCTCAGGCACCTTATGAATATCTACCACAATTGGAGGATCTGGGAGGATCAGGGAAAGCCTTTATGCTGTAAAGTGTACAGGTGCTCAAGAAAGATATCACATTTCTTCTGTTCTAAAATAAAACCAGTGGTAAGGCACTTAATAGGAATTTTCAGAAAAAAAATGAAAATATGCTACCACATTCAAAGTAAACAATCTAAAGCTGATTCCAAATTTAGAAATGTTAAAAATGTGAAAAAAAGTAAACATCTTGGAATTGTGGCAATTTGGTAATGCTTTAGGTTTAAGAATTACATGGCATGTCACATTTTCCCACTATGTTTTCTACATAGAGCACTATTAATCAGTGTGTGATCCTTAAGTCACTAGTCCAGAGATATTCCATGAAAAGAGCTCAAACGTTTAATGACAACAAATCTTTTTCTTCCTCTTCATTATGGATCTTTTCTTACAAAACGTTTTGAGGATATTCTCCAGGAAAACAAAAGGAGTAAATTGAGAAAAATTGAATTCATAGGCCTATGAAATAGTGGATTTAACCCCAGATAGCAATAATGGGAAGCCCTAAAGTAACACCCGGGCAGCAGGAGGGGAGAGGGCTCTATAGGAGGGAGACCTCTAGGAATAAGGGCAATTCAATAGACTACCTGACATATACAACAATTGGGGGAAAAAGTTAGGATTTGTGGATTGCATATGGGATGAGAGATTCAAAAAAAAAGTCAATTAGAAATTACAAGGAAAACTAAAACATGAGCAAGGAAAGAAATGTAATAATTGAATGTGGTTTGGCTCTGCATTTAGCAATGGTCCCAAATTCATAATAATATAAACTGTAATTATTGAATCAACTTACATTCATCTATTGGAAAGACAAAGTACAGGAGGGAAAAATAATGTGTATATAAAAAAAATCCTAACCTGTTATAATAGTAAGTCAATTGATAGCATCTAAAATTCATAAATTAAAATATACCATATAAGCAATATCTATATAGAGAGACAAATATAACTATAGAAGAAATAGCTAAAAGAGTTAAACATAGTTTAACTATGGCTGGGAGCTGTGAATTCGTGAGCAGAGATCCTTTATTTTCATGATAAATCTTCATCTTTTAGGGCTGTTTGGCATTTTTAGAAAACCATTTTCATATGTTTCAATGAAAATCTTTAAAGTACATATATTTAGGATGATACAACATTTTTTAGTGAATCTGAGTCTACTAATCATGGTTTCTTTTTCTAAATACTAGCAAATAATTTATTTATTAATCTGTTTTAGAAACTGGGCCAAACTCAACATTGTGTCATTTGGAAATCTACCATATCTTCATATTTGAAAATAGAGACAATACGTACTTGTTTCCCATCTTCTATCCTCCTTTCATTTTCCATGATTATTCAGATTCTCACTGTTTACATGCTTTTAGTATTCCAGGCTGGCATATTTTCTTGAGGTAACACAAGGGCAGAGAGAGAGAGAGAGAGAGAGGAGAAACAAGATGCAGCTCAAACATGGGTGGGCTGGGTGGACCCATATTCATGTTGTGGCACAAACTCAATTATGATTCAGCCACAGTAAGACCCAAACAGGCTGGCAAAGCAGAGTGTCATAGAATCTGTGCAGATGCACTTTTGGAAATCAGTCATTTCACATCTCTGTGGTCTGAATGTAGGGGAGGAATGGGGATCTACTCAGATCTGTTCATAGGGGGAGGTTTGGCAAGAGCTACAGAGGTAAGAGAGCAGAAGAGCAGCTCTGTGCTGGAAATGGGGACATGTCTGGTATGGGAGGGCAATAATTTGGGGGCTCTTCTGATTAGGATTCTAGGATGCAAAAATAGAAACTAACTAAACTAACTCTAGAAACCTAAGAAAAGAAGAATATTGAGTAGCTCACTGAATTGTCCTAAATTCTGGAGAACCTGGATCAGAGAGCAAGGGATAATCAAAATGACGTCACAGGGACAGTTTCCTTAGGATGCTGGCACCATCACCACTGAGCACTTGTCAACCCAATGCTGAATGCCAGCGCCCTTCAACAATGGCTGCCTTACTGCCCGACTCTAGATCCTGTCACAGCTACCATGAATAAGCTCTGTCCCTGAACCACTTCATCATTCTCTTTAGATTCAAAATTCTAAGGAGAAGTATCCACTTGATTTAAATTTGCCTCGTGTCCAGGTTATTGAGAGAGAAATGTGTCCTCCATTTTCCATAGTGGGTGGTAGAGATTTTATTCCCATTTATCTTGGATTTTGGCCCAGCAGGACAGGTGTCTGGATGCTGGATAACCGATCTCCATGTCCAGATTTATTAGAGATCAAATGTGGGACTGTGTCTACAAAGCAGAAAATTAATGGTCTCAGCTGTGGTGAACACAGAGGGCAGAGCCCAGCCATTGAGACAGGGCTGACGTAATTCATCTTGGTCCACAGATTTGAATCTATTAAAATGTCTAGCCTCTGTCTTGCTGTTTACCACCAACCTCTAACTTCAACTCTCTTAACTCTTTTAACTACTTGCTCTGTCTTTGCCACTTTGAAAATCATTTCCCTTACTAGAGAAGATAGAAGATAATTGAAGCTGATTTATTCTCTTTTTGTTGACTATGTTATATTGCAAAAACTAGAAAATGCTGCCATGCTTATTAGTGGGCTTTTAAAAAGTGATACACAACATAAGATTACAATTATTTATATTATGGGAAGTTACAGAAAGTAAAACAGAGTGTATTTTGGATGTGGGACAAAATCTAACAGGAAAATGACAACCCCTTCGTCACTTGCAGCTGAGAACTATGCTCAAGGGAATCACAGCTTTCATGGTCTCACAGTTGGACGTAGGGCTGCCAGATTTAGCAAATAAAAATACAGGATACCCAATTAAATTTGAATTTCAGATAAATAAATAATTTTTAGTAAATGTGTGTCTGTGCAATATTTAAAATATACTAATAATTATTTGTTGTTTATCTAAAATCCAGATGTAACTGGGAATCTTGTGTTTTACCTGGCAACCCTGGTTGAAGGAGACCTCAAAGGAATTCAGTCCAATCTTGATACAGAAATATGTTCTGCAGAGCAGCAGATCTGGTGTCTGCCCCACACCTCACTCAATATCCCTATTCAAAAAGCAACAAATCATTTAGGAACAGAATATGCTTGGTCAGTGTTTTGTGTTCAAATGCAAAATCTGAAAAAAAAAATGAAAAGGAAGGTTTAAGTATCTAGGTAAATCAGGAAAAACTCCCATTCAGTTGTTGAGTCATTTAAGCAAAATCAAGTGTTTTCTTCTTTCATTACTGAATCAAGTAGGTAATTATCCTCACATAACATGACTCTGAAATGTTCTTTTAATAGCTTTTACTCTCTTGTACATAACATTTTGCATAATAGTAGCATTATATTAATAACATCAACTAATATATATTGAATGCTTTCTCTGTGCCAGGAACAATTCTAAGTAATTTGCATGTGCTAGCTCATTTAATTCTTGCAACAGCTCCATATGGTAATCAGTATTATTACTTTCATTTTATATAGATAGGGAAATTGAAGCACAGACAGATTAAGTGTATTCAGTAACTGACTAAAGGTCACACAGTTACCAAATGATAAATCTGGCTATGAATACAGCATTCTAGTTGGCCCTTAACCACTACAGTATATTACTTCTCAGAGGTAGATATTCCATAAATAAAATCATATTACATTAAATATAGTGTAAACTGGGTATTCTGGGGTCTGAAACTACACACTTGGTTCTACAACTTCAATAGACTTCCTGGTCTGAACTGCTTGATTAAATGGCTCCACATTATAGTACCTTCTGTAAGCATTGTCAGCTTGTACTTAACACCTCTAGGGTGAGAAACTCCTCCTAAAGTAGACATACCAGTTTTCTTGGTGATTCTCCTCTGGTACTATTTTCCCACGCACTCTAGATTGATCCAGTGTAACATATGATTACAAGCAATCTCTTGCCAATAGGTAAAGATCAGTCTGTTTTCCTGAGCATCTCTCTGCTTTGGTCCAAACACTCCCAGCTTTTTCAGCCATTTCATTTTGAGCTATGAAGAAAAATTTGCTCATGCTCAAGTTCTGTGGTTGTCCATGAATATTATTTTCTTGGGCATAAACCTGTCAATAGAAATTTTCTTATCATAAACTCTAGTATATGTTCAAATACAAATTTATAATCTTTTACAGGTTGCCCACAAGGAAATTTGCTTCTGTGGAACTTTGGAATGGAAATTCTGTCTTTGTAACTTTCCATAGTGATTCTATGTGCATTGTCTTTCTGAACCAGTTTTTGGCAGTGAAGAGTATAAATTAGGAAAATATTTTTCTTTTGTGTTTTAAGTCTGCTACATTTTTCAGAAGATCTAAGTGTAGGACTTTTGTAGTGAAAAATTATTAAATCCCTACATTTACCTGCTCCCATGTCTAATGAAAGGGCATCCTCCAATTCTTTTCCCCCTTGTCATTTCAAAAAGCAAATTTTTGCACTGAACAGGTTGTTTTAACTTCTGCTTAAGTAACCTAGTGTCAGAATTCATGGGAACATATGGAGAAAGCAGATAAATTGAGAAAAGTAATCTGGATTGCCTGATTTTAGAGACAGCAAACAGTGACTGGAGAAAGTTTTGTGAATGTGACTAAGCTTAGCCTCTGAGGAATATCTGATGGTGGTCTGAGTCTAAGGACTAATGGTTTTGAAAGTATTCATCACCACTGGTGACGAAATTTCACTGAACTTTTGGTTACTTTCAACAAACCACATAGACCTACTGTGGATTAGACTATGTTTTAGGGGTAGTATATTCGTGCATACATACTTTGAGGGACAGAGAAAGAGAGAGAGACAGAGATAGAGAAACAGAGAGAGACAGAGAAACACACACACACACACACACACACACACACACACACACAGAGATCTGATAAGAAAACAGCAGCTGTGGTATGATACTCTGTTAATAGCATCATTGCTATTCTCTTAGGATGAAGAAATGAATAACCAGGCTTCAGCAGCAGTGCCAGTGCTGTTAGTAGGGTCACTTCTACCATTATTTTGTGCTACATTATCAAAAAGAACCCCAGACTTACTTTTATTCCTTTTAACTGTAGTGGATTCTGGTAGTATAATGATGCTCCTCCACAGATGCGGGTGATGCCAATACCGGTGGATACCATTTATGTAACCTGGCAGCTGTGCTTCTGGTAATTTGCCTAAAGAAATGATTGGTCAAGTACACAAAGATATATGGGAAAGGACGTTTATTGCAGTTTTGCTAATAACTGCCTCTCCCTCATTAAACTTATCTAAATATCCATCAACAGGAGACTAGTTAAATAAATTTTGTTACATGCATTTAAGAGATTCTCAATGGCCATTAAAAATGACACAGTTATGTATCTGTGGAATATGCTTATGAATGTTCTTAGGTGAAAAGAAAACAGGTTAAGGAACAGAATATCTAGTATATTCTTATTTTTGTCATCTATCTCTCTACCTAAATACATAAGAAATATTCTGGAAAGATAGACACCTAAACACTGGGAATGGTTATCCCTGGAGAGTAGAATTATAGATGATATTACCTTTATTTTTGCTTTTCTGTTTTTCAAACAATTTTCTATAATTACTATTAATTAAACTTTATATAATACAGACAAAATAAAATTGTTTTCAACAGAAATAAGTAGACCATATAACTTTATTATTGCTTATAAAAATACCACTTCTGCAGATCCTTAACTAACTAGAACAGATAAGAGAAGTCTTCCAACAATACATAGTCTAAACATGCAACTTATATGGATCTACCTTAGTCACAAGATATATTGATCCTTTCTTTTGTTTGAATGCTATGCTAATAATTAATTATTATTTTTAAATTATAGAGCTGTTACTACTAAAAAATTCAGCTTACTTATTCTAAAAGTTTTTGTGTTTCCTTAAAATATTCAATTATTTTCTCTATTGTTACCAGTGTTCCTAAGCTGGTACATCCAATCAAATAGAAAGCCTTACCTTATCTTTTAGGTACAATACTTTGGAGTAAGAAGATCATCTTGGCAGACAGTAAATGTAAAGAGCATTAATTGAAGGCTTTCTATTATCTGTCAAATGTTTTGATTAGTATCACTTACTTCTCAAAAATAACCTTATGACACAGAAATTATTCCCATTTTCAGAAGAATAAACAGAGATTTGGGAGAGTTAGGTGATTCCTAGCATCGTACAGTTAGCCATAGGCAAAACCAAGACTTAGACTCAGGCCCGTTGATTTTAAATCCCATTTCCTTTATCTATATCATATTGCCTCAAGAACAATAATGAAGAACTAATTGTTTGGCAACTTACTATCAATAAAATACATTTTACTATCATTGGAGATCATTCATTCCATGTGAGTTCTTGGTTGCAAACAACAGAACATGCTTTTGAAGAATAATTACCAAATTACACTGTGGGACTGCCTACAGGTGGGTTCTCACAATCATGACTCGATGACTACAGTAATCAAGACAGTGTTGTATTGTCAGAAGAATAGACAATTTTATCAGTGGAAGAGAAAAAGAGCCCAGAAAGAGATCTACACAAATATAGTCAACTGATCTTTGACAAAGGAGCAAAGGCAAACCATTGGAGAAAGAATAATCTTTTCAACACATAGTTCTGGAACAACTGGGCATCCACATGCAAAAAAAATAAAAATAAAAAAGAAAAAGAAAATAGACATAAACCTTATGCATTTCACGAAAAAATTAACTCAAAAAATATCATAGGCCTAAATGTAAAATGGAAAATTATTAAACACATAGAAGATGACATAGGAGAGAATCTAGATGACCGTGGGTTTGGAGATTTTTTAAAAAATTTTAGGTATGACACCAAAGTCATGCTCCTTAAAAGAAAAAATTAAGTTGGAGTTCATTAAAATGATAAACTTCTGTTCTGTGAAAGACTCTGTCAAAAGAATGAGATGATAAGCCACGGGTTAGGAGAAAATATTTTCAAAAGACATATCTGATAAAGGACTGTTATCCAAAGCACACATAGAACTCTTAAAACTCAACACTAAGAAAAAACAACTTGATTAAATAATCCAGGCAAAAGATCTTAACAAACACCTCACCAAAGGAGATATACAGATGGAAAATAAACAAAGGAAAAGATGCTCAACATCATACCTCATCAGGAAAGTGCAAATTAAAATAATAATGACATACCACTACACACCTATTAGAATGGCAAAAATTCAAAACACTAACAACACCAAATGATGGCAAGGATGTGGAGCAACAGGAATTTTCATTCATTATTGGTGGGAATGAAAAGTGGTGTAGCCACATTTGAATAGTTTGGTAGTTCCTCACAAAACTAAACATAGTTTTACCATATGATCCATCAATTGTGATCCTTGGAATGTACCCAAATGAGTTGAAAATGTGCTCACACACAACCTGCATATGGAGTTTTAATAGCTTTTCTCAAATTTGCCAAAACTTGGAAACAACAAAGATGTCCTTCGACAGGTGACTGGATAAATAAGCTGTGCTACATCCATACAATAAAATATTATTCAGTAGTAAAGAGAAATGAGCGATCAAGTCACAAAAGACATGGAAGGAACTTAAAAGTATATTATTAAGTGCAAGAAGTCAATGTGAAAAGACTACATAATATATGATTTTAATTATATGGCATATTGGAAAAGGCAAACTATGGAGGCAGTAAAGAGTGGTGCTTTCCAGAAATTTAGACTGAGGGAGGGATGAATAGGTGGAGCACAGGTGAGTTTTGGGATAGTGAAACTATTCTGTATGAAGCAGTAAAGGTTGGGTGCTTTTGTGGAAACCCATAGAATGTACAACACAGAGATTGTGTCCTAATGGAAACTGCGGACTTTGGGTGACGATGTGTCAATGTAGGTTCATCAGTGGAACAAATGGACCCCTCTGGTGTGGGATGATGATAGTGGGGAGGCTATACATGTGTGTGGAGCAAGGGGATATATGGGGACTCTGTACTTTCTGCTCAATTTTGCTGCGAAACTAAAACTGCTCTTAAAGATAAAGTCAATAAAAAAGAGTGTATATATTTGTATGTATAACTGATTCACTTTGCCATACACCTGAAACTAACACAACATTGTAAATCAATAATACTCCAATAAAAATTTTTTGAACAGTCAGTTAGCTAAAAACAAACTCCAAGGCTTTTGTTCACAATCATAAAACTCTCTCAAAATATGGCTATGTGGAGCCTTCTATCTGCATAGTGAACTCTTCTAAATCCAAACTTGTAGTGGTAGTTTGATTAGCTCAGTCTAAGCCATATGACAATGACAGGTTGGTAATGGACTCAGGACTCTACGTTGAGGAAAAGGACTATGATAGGGGAATGTCCATAGACATAGGAAGTCATATTGTCACCATTCTGGCAAATACCCACTACACACACCAATGTGGAAAGGGAACAAACCCACATTAATATATTTCAATGACTAACTCCATTATAGGCATAATACCTGAATAATTAGTTCACTCTCTTCTCCCCATTGAAAGGAAAAGAAAAGTCTTCTTCATTTTGATATTTTCTTCCTTGAATTTCCATACGTGCACTTTTTTTTGGTGGAAATACCAAAATACCTTCCAGAAATACCTAAAGTGCGCGTGTAACTTTGTCTAATTGTTTTCAATACATTCACTTCTAGGAACTGTTTACTAAAAGGGTTAGCATTTCCTCACACTAACTTTTTAAGCACAAATAAGCAAAGTTTACACATTTATTAAACTCCTTTCATGTCAGTTATGCAAATGTAATTGCCCCTAACAAATTTATTTTGACTATGTAAGAAAAATCCAGATGCTGAATATCTAAAGACATGTTTTTTAAATGTTAGGACTATCAACTGATTCTAACAGTGGGAGGATGATTCCATCCTTGATTTTGATGGTAAACTCAGTAATTAATGGACTTTGCTATTCCATAGGAGATAAAAATGCAAGGATTAAGTAAATTTCTACAGCAGGGATAATATAAACAACATGAAGAAAGAAAGAAGAAACAAGAACTAAAAAAAGGGCAGGCTCTGGGAGTGTAGATGTTAGTGCAGGTGTGGTGACTCATTTTTGTGGACTATTGATTGTGACCCAAAGGGAAATAATCACGGTCATCAAGAGAAGGAAAAGGTAAATAAACTTAGCTAAGTAGCAAAGGGGAGTATAAAACTTTTATAAGTATTATAGGGAAATTTGCAGGAACAGGTTTACATTTATGGCTTATTATGAAAGATATTAAAATACCATAAATACGAAACTGTATAATGCAATTACGTGTACAAATCACAACTTTTAAAAAGATGATGATCAACACTTTGAAAGTTTTAAAAGTTACTTGAGTAATGTCTTTTACAGAAAGGAACTAGATGGGTTAGAGTTGTGTGGATTTCCCAGGTCACAATGCAGTTCATAATTAATTTTACTTTAATGTCTGTCCTGGTTGGATGCAGTGAACTGCGAAGAGGATCAGCAGAAAAGGAGCCCCTGCAGGTGATGGGGGGAAGACTAGTGTGCAAGCATGCATCCACCACATGAACCTATCACTGCGTACTTTTTCCACGGGGGCTCTGTCTTGTGTAGTTGGAAAAGCAAAAAAACAAATGCATTAATCTTTTTCCCCATATATATTACATTTTTTAAATTGGTAATGGTCTTTCTTCTGACTTCCACTGAGACCTGCCAAGAGCTATGACAGAATAGGCATGTTTCCTGGTGTTGCCCATAACTGCAATGTGCTTTTTAAGAGTATTCATAGCAGTTTTATTAATCAAAGCCAACAACTAGAAACAATCCAAATGTCCATCAGCAGGTGACTAGATAAATTGTTCTAAATCCATGCCATGAAATACTATTCAGCAATAAAATGAAATTAACTTCAGATGCATGGAACAATATAAATGAATCTTGAAAACACTATGCTGAGTAAAAGAAAGCAGACTCAAAAGATTACACACTGTATGCTTCCACTTATATAAAATTTAGAACAGGCAAACTAATCTACAGTGACAGAAAGCAGATCAGTATTTGCTTGGGCCCAGGGATGGAGAAGATTGAGTGGGAAAGGACGCAAAAGGTAACAGAAATGTTCTATATCTTGTGGTACTAGTTACAGAGGTGCAGTCATTTCTCAAAATGCATTGAACTGTGTGCATCCATAAGTGTAATTTGTTTTCCCATTCATAAAAAGATAGTGGATTGGCTAGATCACTTTTAAGATCTATCGTAGTCCCCATATACTTTAACCTTTTCCCTCTACATATATTTCATCACACTAGGATAATATCAGTGTAAAGTATAATAGTTTGCTCCAAGTTAAATTGAACAGGGCTTCTCTTTTTAGTTCTTTGAAGAAAGAAGAAAATTAGTTTCTATTCCTTTAGTTAATCAATAAATGTTTATTGAGTTCCTACATTATAGGCACTGAGAATTCAAGACTGAAACAGTCTTAGGACATTATATTCTAGTAGAGAGAGAAGAGCAATACACAGAATATACAAAGACGTGTCAAAGGTGATGATAAGAGCTATGAGTCCAAATAAAGCAGGTGACAAGAAATTTTAGGAGTGGGATGGTAACTGCTCTTTTATATGGAATATCCAGGCTAAGACTCTGATAAGACAACATTTGATCAATTTGTTTTTACAGTCAATTTTGGGGACCCACTCAGGTCCAATCTAGTATCATATGTTCTTTAAGTGAATGCATACATTGTCAGAATCCTTCTAGGTTCTGTGTATTGGTTATTGGCCCGTGGCACTAATATTAAATGTGTTGACTGAGGCTCTGACATTAAGGATTCAGGTTTTTTTCCTTCTGCTCTATCAGAAAAAAAATTGGAAAAATTTTCAGTAAAGAATCAAATTAAAAATTGTTTTGGTTAATCAGAGAGTTAGGTAATCCATAACACTCACATACAAATATTTCCACAATAAAGGTCTTATTGTATTTGTGACTGATCCTTTCACTGGGAAGATAGAAATGTCTTCCTGCTTGAGGTTAAAGGTGTCTAGTGACGTACATCTTCCTCCTGGTATTTCAAATATGGGGAGGAGATCAGGTAAGGGAAACAGAGGGTCATAGGTTTGGCTGACTCCAAAAAATCAATCGTTAGTATTCATAAAAATAAAATCATAAACTCTGATAAAAACCACATTCCGCTCTTTGTCACCAACTTCTCTGACAGGTTTGGTTCTAGTTTCAGAGTCTTTGTGATGGTTTCAGTGTCTATCTTTTGATTGTAATCACTACCATTTATTGAGTTCCTCCTATGATCCAGACGAGTTATATGTTCCGTTTCTAATTCTGATGTCTGTGAGGTGAGGATGATCTTGATTCTCCTTCATGTAACACATCTTGTATCAACTGAACCAGGATCAGGATAAGATTGAATGATCTGCTTTTACGGCTCGTGATTCCCATTCCAGTATGTGGTTTCTCAAGGAAAGGCTCCTTAGGATCGCTGCTGCCCATGGATGTTGGACCTCAGGTATATTTCTTTCCAGGCAGATTGAGTCTACCTGACATCCAGTTTAGGAAATCCATAAATGTTTGAATTCTGCACCACAAAATGCCGACTTCTGAAATAAAGGAAAACAAAACCAAAAATGACTCCTGTGCTTACTAATTTTAACTCCCGACAAAGTGATTGACTTGACATCATAGAGACTAAGCACACTTCTTCTTCCTAACCTAACCTTCCCTGGAGAGTTGGTTACTTTGACTGGATTGCCTGTCCAGCTTCCTTATTGATCTGTGAACAATGAACAATGTAAACAAGACTACGTTTAAGCAACTTCTGTACAGTGACCAACATGCAACATTTCCTCTGTCACCTTGATCCTGCTTGATCCTGTGGATCCCTGGCCCTGAGTAACACATTCCCATATAGTGGAGAGCAATAGTTTTTAACCTTTTGATAACCACAAACATTTTTAGAAATTTCTTTGAGTCCTTTTTGGTGACTGTACCTTTTATCAAGGAACAAAGGTGAATACAAACCTACTTAATGACCAAGTGCCTGCCTGTTAGTGGCATATACTTTTATTAACAGAGAATAAACAAATAGGTAATAAATGACACAGGGGATTGAAATGTCAGAAGCTAGCTCTTACTGGATGTCTTCCTCACTCTGCCAGCCTGACCATGAACTTGATAACTTCCTAAGGGAATGCGCAAAAATGTTTTGGTTTACTTATTTAGTCTTTTTTTCTCTGTCTGCATGTTTTACATCATTGATAGTATATTAAGCATAGCTTGGTTTCAATAATACCTACAAATCAGGGGGGACCCAGGGGTCAGCAAACTCTATAACGGCAAATATTTTAACCTTTGAAGACCAACTCACCAACTCTGCTGTTGCAGTGTGCAAGCATCCATAAAAAATGTAAGCAAGTGAGCGTTGATGTGTTCTGATGAAAATTTATTTACAAAACATGAGGTGGGTGTATGTGCTATGCTACTAGTATAGACTTATTAACAGTATCTAATCATTTAGAGGTAATATCTGTCCAGCATAGCTCATTAGAATTCACTAATTTAAAAAAATCCAGTGACTCAATTTATTAAATAAAATTTTACAGATTTGACTATAATTACTCAAAGTTCATGCCAGTGAAATAAATAGATATTTTTCTATATAATTCTTGTTTTCAGGAGAAAAAAATTAATTCTCTTTGCACAGTATCTCAACGTAAGTGTATAAAAAAAAATCCTGTAAAAGTTAAGCACTCATTGTTAGCAGTTTCTGAAAAAAAAGCATCAGTTATTGTTTTAATTGGTTACTGATTAAGACCTAATATTTTTTCTAAGCTGTGAGAAAAACAAGATGTACAATTACACATTTTATTGGAAAATAAGCAGAAACAGAGTAGTAATCATGGAGAAAACTGTCACAGAGTCAAGATTTCTCCCCAGGCTGGGTAATTCAACTGAAAAATGTATAATCCAATTGGATTTCCAAATAGCATCAAGTTCTATACCTGTGTTGAATTCACCATCAAAATATTTCCAACCTCTCTTGCTCTAGGACAGGCTCTAGTTTTGGAGAGTGACTATGTTGAGCACCCACTCCTATCACACCTAAGTTTTATTATGACCCTCCTAAGACAGATACCAATGCTCTGCATTAGTATCTCTAAAATACGTCTCCAGTTGGTTTAAGTCTTCAATGAAAAAGTGTTCTGTAAGTTAAAAATATTTAGGAAAATCTGGGTTAGCTGAATTTTACTGCAGGTCTTCTCAGAACCCTTAACATGGTGATATACACTGTGATTTAATAAAACACAAAATTTCCCAAACTACCTGGAAATGGACTCCTGTCTTCCTTTTTCACAGAATAACTTTCAAAACTAGTGTTTGGTATCATCTCACACCGGTCAGAATGGCCATTATCAAAAAATCTACAAACAATAAATGCAGGAGAGGGTGTGGAGAAAGGGGAACACTTTTGCACCGTTGGTGGGAATGTAAATTGATACAGCCACTATGCAGGATAGTATGGAGGTTCCTTAAAAAACTGAAAATAGAACTACCATATGACCCAGCAATCCCACTACTGGGCATATACCCTGAGAAAACCATAATTCAAAAAAGGTCATGTACCACAATGTTCATTGCAGCTCTATGTACAATAGCCAGGACATGGAAGCAATCCAAGTGTCCATCAACAGATGAATGGATAAAGAAGATGTGGCACATATATAGAATGGAATATTACTCAGCCATAAAAAGAAATGAAATTGAGTTGTCTGTAGTGAGGTGGATGGACCTAGAGTCTGTCATACAGAGTGATGTAAGTCAGAAAGAGAAAAACAAATACTGTATGCTAACACATATATATGGAATCTAAAAAAAAAAAAAAGGTTATGAAGAACATAGGGACAGGACAGGAATAAAAACACAGATGTAGAGAATGGACTTGAGGGCACAGGGAGAGGGAAGGGTAAGCTGGGATGAAGTGAAAGAATTTCATTGTTTCATTAGGTCCCATTTGTTTATTTTTGTTTTTATTTCCATTTCTCTAGGAGGTGGGTCAAAAAGGATCTTGCTGTGCTTTATGTCATAGAGTGTTCTGCCTATGCTTTCCTCTAAGAGTTTTATAGTGTCTGGTCTTACATTTAGGTCTTTAATCCATTTTGAGTTTATTTTTGTGTATGGTGTTAGGGAATGTTCTAATTTCATTCTTTTACATGTAGCTGTCCAGTTTTTCCAGGACCACTTACTGAAGAGACTGTCTTTTCTCCATTGTATATTCACGCCTCCTTTATCAAAGATAAGGTGACCATATGTGCGGGGGTTTATCTCTGGGCTTTCTATCCTGTTCTCTTGATCTATATTTCTGTTTTTGTGCCAGTACCATACTGTCTTGATTACTGTAGCTCTGTAGTATAGTCTGAAGTCAGGGAGCCTGATTCCTCCAGCTCCGTTTTTCTTTCTCAAGATTGCTTTGGCTATTCGGGGTCTTTTGTGTTTTCCTACAAATTGAGAAATTTTTTGTTCTGGTCCTGTGAAAAATGCCATTGGTAGTTTGATAGGGATCGCACTGAATCTGTAGATTGCTTTGGGTAGTATAGTCATTTTCACAATGTTGATTCTTCCAATCCAAGAACATGGTGTATCTCTCCATCTGTTTGTATCATCTTTAATTTCTTTCATCTTATAGTTTTCTGCATACAGGTTTTTTGTCTCCTTAGGTAGGTTTATTCCTAGGTATTTTATTCTTTTTGTTGCAATGGTAAATGGGAGTGTTTCCTTAATTCCTCTTTCAGATTTTTCATCATTAGTGTATAGGAATGCAAGAGATTTCTGTGCATTACTTTTGTATCCTGCTACTTTACCAAATTCATTGATTAGCTCTAGTAGTTTTCTGGTAACATCTTTAGGATTCTCTATGTATAGTATCATGTCATCTACAAACAGTGACAGTTTTACTTCTTCTTTTTCAATTTGGATTCCTTTTATTTCTTTTTTGTCTCTGATTGCTGTGGCTAAAACTTCCAAAACTATGTTGAATAATAGTGGTGAGAGTGGGCAACCTTGTCTTGTTCCTGATCTTAGTGGAAATGGTTTCAGTTTTTCACCATTGAGAACGAGAACATGGCTATCCTTGTTGCTGTGTGGTCTGGGGTTTAGAAAGGAAATAACCTAGAGACTATCAATAGGGAATTGTAAGTGCATCAGAGAATATCTGACAGCATAGGGCACTGCTTAAAAGTTTAGGCTTTGGAATCTGGAAGATCTGAGTTTGAATCTTCACTCTGTAATCACTAAGCTTTGGGATTGTGTGTGGATTACTTAACTTCTCCTAGCCTCAATTTTCTCATCTATAAAGTATAGATAATAATTCTACTTAATTTATAATATTGTTATTCATAAATGGGTTAACGCCCTTGAGTCCTTAGCACAAAGCCTCTCACATTGCAAATGTACAGTAAACCTACAGCCATTGAACGCTGTAAAAAGACTGTGAAGTGATATATGTGTAGGCATATTTATCTGAGAGATGTTTGGAAGAAGGTACATCAATAGTGGTTAAGTGGTTATCTCTGGGTAGTGGGATTTGGGTGAATTTTTCTTAAAAATTTTTTTCTATAGTGTCTGACTTTTTTTGCAATAATCATACTGTTTTTATCAAAAAAGATGACAAAGCTATTTTAAATTAGGGAAAAAACTAAGTACAATATAAGAAAAATATACTGGAATTATGTTTCAAAGAAAATAGTTGTAGTAATCTTTCTTTTAGTTTTGTCCTTTAAAAAAATGGAACCTTAGGAGAATGAAATCTTGCCATTTCCAACCACATGGATGGACCTAGAGAGAATTATCCAAAGTGAAATAAGTCAGACAGAGAAAGACAAATAGTGTATAATTTCACTTATATGTGGAATCTAAAAAAAAAGCAAATGAACAAGCATAACTAATCAGAAACAGAGATAGATGCAGAGAAAATAACAGGTGGGTTTCAGAGGGAAGGTGGGTGAGAGGAAAAGAGAAATAAGTGTGGGAAACTAAGAGGTACAGACTTTCAGTGACAAAGTAAATGAGTCAGTTATGAAATACACAGTGTGGGGAATTTGGTCAATAATTTTGTACTGTCTTTGTATGGTGACAACTAAACTTATCATGTGACCATTTTGAAATGTATAAAAATATTGAATCACTATGTTGTGTACAAGGAACTAATATAGTTTTTTAGGTCAATTATACTTCAAAAACAAACAAGCCAACAAACAAACAGAAAAAACAAAGGATTGGATTTGCCGTTACCAGATGTGGTGGGAGGGGAGAGGGGAGATTGGAGGAAAGTAGTTGAAAGATACAAACTTCCAGCTGTAAGGTAAATAAGTACTAGTGATTAATGTACAATGTGACAAATATAATGAACACTGCTGTTTGTTATATATGAAAGTTGTTAAGAGAGTAAATCCTAATGGTTCTCATAACAGGAAAAATATTTTTTTCTATTTCTTTAATGTTGCATCTATATGAGATGATGGATGTGTAATAATTACTTCAGGATGTAGGTAGATCAAATCATTATTCTGTACACCTTAGACTTATACAGTACTGCATGTTAATTATATTTTAATGAAAATGTGAGAAAAAAATAGAAAGGAAATGGTAGAAGAATAATAAACTTGTTTACTATGGATAAAAATAACCAGAACCGTAGCTGCACAATTGGATTAATCACAGCTGTATGGCTGAGGCAGGGCATGCTAGACCTTAACTGCTCTTCTTTCCAAACACAGATCTAGATCACATTTCCCAGATGCACCCTATTCTTCCCCTCTGTCCTTGCTTCTAGGATGGGACCAGATAACTGGTTCTTACCAGTGAAATGTGACCAAAGAAAAAATGTCAGTTCCAGATCAAAGTAGTTAAGAGTAGGTGTGCTTTTTCGTGTTGTTTCATTTCCTTTATGAAGCTGGAAGAAAAGGACTCCCAGGCTGTAAGGGATAGTTTTGCTCAAAGGTACAAGCAGACTAGATTCCTGAGTCACATTTTGGAGAAGCGCCCTTAAGAAACACAACTTGCTAGGCACTTCTGCACTGACTTTTGTGTGAGTGAATGGTAAACTATTTTTTTTTTTTTTTGGTGTTATGCCAGTGAGAGTTTTGTTTGCTTGTTATAGCAGTTAGTCCAATCTGAGTTATGGAATTATAGGTTATCATCATTGGTCTACGTATGACCTTCTTTTATACAATTAATTAAGTTGTGTAATGTTCCACTAGTAACCTACCTCCAACTTAACATTCAAATAACTTGAGCATTTCAAATAACTCCTATCTATGTGCTCCTTCCTTTTGATATTCTCTAAGTATACATCTAGGAGTGGAATTTCTGGAGCTTCAGGGTATGCAAATGTGTAGCTTTACACAATGATGCCAAACTGCTATTCAAAGTGTTGTACCAATTTCTAATGCCATGAGTAATTCGTGTTGCTCCATATCCCTGGCATCACAGTAGTACTATCAGACTTAATTTGGCCATTTGAATGGGAATAAATTGGGGTCACACTGTGGTTTGATTTACATTTTCATGATCACCAGTGAGCTTAAGCCAAGACACTTCTGAAGAAAAAGATTAAGGAAAGGGGGTTTGCCCTACTAGAAATTAAGGTTAAATTATAAGTCTATAGTAATTAAATAGTAATAGAATTGTATGAGTCAAGGATAGACAGATTTACCAATGGAACAGAGAATTTGAAAGAGATGCGCATGTATGTGGAACTTTAATATGTGACAGGTAGTGTGGGAAAAGGAAGAACTATTCAAAACCAGAGCTAGAAAATTCAGTTATCTAAAGAGGAAAAAAACGCATTTGGATCTCTATGTCACACTACAGACAGAAATAACCACTAGAAATGTTAAAAATTTTAGTGTCAAATACATGACTTTAAAACTTTCAGTGGAGTAAGTTTTGTTGACTTTGGGGAAGAAAATAATTTATTAAAGCACAAACGTACTAACCATAGAATAAAATATAGATAAATTTGATTACATTGGTATTAATATTTTTTTGCACATTAGAGACATCATAAAGGAAGTGAAAAGGTAAGCTACCAACTGAGAGAAAATATTTGCAACACTTATAAAAGACAAAGAATTAGTATGGAAATACATAACGAAATCATACACATCAAAAAGAAAATGACAAATTATCCAATAGAAAAATGGAATATTATACAAACATGCATTCTACAGAAGAAGAAATTTTTATGTGAATTACATATTATGTATGATAAAATATGAATTAATTTTCTTTTCAGATGAATCAAAATATTCAAACCATACAGTAAAAAGAAAAGAGAAAATATACTGAGTTTTCTTGCTTTCACCCTTCACGCTCATACCTTCTTCTGTTAAAAAGCAATGTTTTCCTTCAAAAAAGGATTCTACAATTCCACTCTGTGGTCAATCACATATAAATGGTACTGATCTTCCAGAGTACTAGACTTTGAGGGTACAAATGTTTTATGTGTGCTTATGCCTTTTTACACACTCATACACTTATGCATTCTTATACATTTACATTTAGTATGGATATATTAATTCAGCACTTTCTTTGTGCAAGGCATTGTCCTAGACTCTGAGGAAATGAAAAAGACAAACAAACAATTCCAGGAAAATGATGGATAATAAAAAAGTAAATTATTGTTATATTAGAAGGTGCTAGGTACTATGAAAGAAAGTAGAGCAGCAAAGAGAAATCAAGTGATACCAGAATTGGTATGTGTGTGCACTTTTAAATTGGGGGGGTCAGGGAAAGCCACAATGAGAAAACACTATTTGAGCAAAAGGTTAAAGGGAGTAAGGGACTGAGCCACGCTTATGTCTGAGGGAAGAAAATACCAGGTGAAGTAAACAGAAGGTGAAAAGACTTGAAGGCAGGAGGATGCTGACATGTCTGAGAAACAACAGGGAGGTCATTGTGACTGCAGTGGAGAAAGAAGGGGGGAAGAGTAGCAGGAGATGATGTCAGAGAGTAAATGGGAGATGAGAACATAGGTCATGGAGGTACTTGTAAACCCTTGTAAAGACTGTATATATTTACAGTCTTTGCATTCTAGACAAATAACATTCTTTGTCACTTTGTTATGGTTTTTGACCTAAGTCTATTTTGTCTAAATATAAGTATAGCTAGCCCTGCTCCCTTTTGGTTTCCATTTTCGTGGGATATCTTCTTCCATCCCTTTACTCTGAGCTGATGTGTGTCCTTAACGATGAAGTGAGTCTCTGTAGGCAGTATGTACTTGCGTCTTTTTTAAAAACCCACTTAGTCACTTTAGGCCTTTTGATTGGAGAATTTAATCCATTTACATTTAAAGTAATTATTGATAATTAAGGACTTACTAATACCATCTCAATTGTTTTCTAGTTATTTTGTAGTCCCCTTGTTTCTTTTTTCCTCTGTTGCTGAATTTATTTGTGAATTGATGATTTTCTATAGTAATATGCTTTGATCCCTGTCTCTTTTCTTCTGTGTATATACTGCTTTTGTTTTGTGGTTATCGTGAGGCTTACATAAACATCTGACAAATATAGCAGCCTACTATAACAACATAACGTTGTGTGCATGCAAAAACTCTATCCATTTTAATCCCCACTCCATTTTATGTTTTTGATGCCTTAATTTTCCTCTTTTTTATATTGTGTATCATTAACAAATTATGGTAGCTATATTAATTTTTAATACTTTTGTCCTTTAACCTTTACTCTAGGGTCAAGTGATTAACATAGAGCAAAGCATCTGAATATATTAAACAATACTTAGAAAAAAAAAAGACTTTGCTGTTCACTCATGAAAATGTGCTCCATTGAAGGATTTTTGAGCAGAGAAGTAACATATTACTTACATTTTGAAATGATTACCTTTGTCAGGGTGGTAAATTGACCAAAAGAAAATAAGGGAGGAATTAGGAAAATCAGTTAGGAGGCTGTTGCATGAATCTGCTAATCCAGGTGAGAAATGAGGGTGGCTTGGAGTTGGGTCTCTTGGGGTGATGAAAACGGTTTAGATTGTATTTTGAAGACAGAGAGAAAACAGTATTTTCTGACAGTTTGGGTGTGGCATGTAAGAGAAAGAGAGGAGTCAAGGATGAGAAAAATTTGTTCTAGTATCTTTCAACTGGTTGTCAATCAACGTCCACATTAGCAGATTATGCCCATTTTGCAATAGGTTTCTACTTTTTTGTCGGTTACTTATTTCTTCTCCATTAGAGACTGTAGTGCATGCTTTGAACAATTGAAATGAATAATTCATTCTCAGAGTTTAAGAAATTCCATTTCAATATGCTAAGTAAAAATTCAGCCATTGGTCAATTTGTCTATTTGACTATAAACATGAGAGGAAGACATAGGCACAATCTTCTGGTTTTATGTTTTTAGCTGTTCATCCTTTACTTAATGTACAATACTATAATGTTGGTCTTTTGAAAAGAATTCATTTATTCAAAAATCATTTGGTGAGCGTCCACTATATAGCAAACATTTTGCTAGTGCCAGAGACCCAGACAGCACTGAGGCAAATACCTGCTCTCAAGGACCCTGCCATCTAGTGGGAGATGAAGAAATGTAATTGAGTAGGAGAATAAAATGAGATTAGTGGTAGAACAGTGGTGGCTAGAAAGTTCCAAGAGGTCATTGAAGATGGCACAAGTTAATTGTATCTAGAGAATTCAGAAAAACTTGTAGAAAGAGGAGGAGTTTACAAATAATTATGTAGGGAGCTGGGATAAGCATTCCAGAAAATGGAAGCAATATACTGGGAGTAGAAGAGAGGATGGCCCATTTGGTTGACTGCACAGACATTTATTAAGGCTAGATGTTTTGGAGCATGTGCATGAGTGGTGGAAAATGAGTCTTAAAAGAAGCAGTGTTATATCTTGAACACCTTTAAATATGACAATGAATGAATCCTGTAGGCAATGGGAAGTAGCAAAGAGGTTCTCAGCAGGAAAACAACCTGATTAGATCAAGACTTTAGAATGATTACTCTGGCAATGCTGTGGAAAATAGATTGGAAGCAGAGGAGACCCAAGCCTGGGGAATCAGTTGGTATACTGCAGTAGTCCTAACAAGTGATGGGGTGATGGGGTCTTGCCTTGAGCAGTGTGGAGAGAGAGGAGAAGACATACAGAAGAGCTACTTTGAAGGTATACTTAGTCCAGCTTGGTTGAGAACAACATATGGGTGGCTAGCAATGAGTCTAAGATGACCCAGGTAATCTGTATTTGGAAATTGAATAGTAGATAACACATTATTCGATGTCAAAGAGTAATAGGAGGAGAAGCATTTTGAGTAGAAAGATGTGTTCAAAGTTTAAGAAATGACAGTGTAGCCAGGTGGAGATAACTAAAAAGCTATTTGAATTTCTGAGTAAAATCTGGGTGGAAAATTAAATGCCATTAATGAAAAGTATATTAGAGGTTAACCTATAATTTTTATAGAAGTATAGGAATTAGTTTTCATATCCTTAAGAGTGATGGCAAAAACTTTTAGCTATACATATATTTAATCAGAATGTTATTTTCATATCCCTGAATGGTAATGACAAAACCTTTTAGCTACATGCATAATTAATAAATGCATTTTATAGATACTTATGTTAAAAAAAAACAAGACAAAAACCAACAACAACAAATTGAGTGCCAGATGGGTTGTACTGTAGTCAATACATTGAAACCCTGCTGGAAGCATTGCAAATGGAAATTACATTTTGGGAAGTATATATGTCAATATGTCACAAGAGTTATAAAGAGGATCATATGATTTTGCCTAGTAATCCTACGTCTGATGATTGAAAGCAAAAGATTCAGTGTAATTAATAAAAATTTACCCTACAGATGTGGTCTATATAACAATAAGTTAAAAGGGAATGGTTTAAGTGCCTGTGTATGTGTTTATTTAGAGTAGAAACATGAAAACTATGAAGAAACATGGCAGCATATATACATAGATGTAAAAATAGTCTTTATAATTGTCTCAACTCTGCAAACATATATATACCGATAGATACTCATTGAAAAACATTAAAAATGAAAACAGCCAGAATGATAAGATTATAGATAATTTCCGTTTTCTTTTTTCCAAAATAAAGTTTTTCTCAGGACAACTTTTCAAAATCTTTTAAAAATGTATGTGTTAAGTTAAAATAAGGCAAACCCGTGCAGATAGACAGGCTCCAATCATCATTATTGAAATGTTTCTTGGGTATGTGGGGAGGCTGGTGTAAAGAAAGGGGATCACTTGAATGAGGGCAGAGGAGAGAAATAAGAAGATTAAGGCAGAGGAGTGAGGAGCTCAGGGAAGCCACAGCATCCCTTCACCTCCCTATGGCGTCACTGGGCTTAGGATCCACCGTGGTGGAAGCCTCATGTCACAGCTGATGTTACACGAGGCAGGAGGGGGAGATGGACCACAGTGACCACCCACCTTGTTTCCTTTACACTGTCCCTGTGCTGGGCCATGACACTGGCATGGCCTTGGGGCATGTGTGCAGTGGAAGGTTTGAATTTAGACTGGTGGCAGGAGATGAGACAACTACGTTTCTTTTGTGCACGTATTTGGTTTCACGGACACATTAACCACAGGAGGAGGAGAAAAGGCCACAAGGTGTTGGGTTAGTATGAGTGGAGACAAAGGAACTTTTTTTTTCAACCAAAGAAAGCATCAGTATTGCAAAGACTTTCCGTGATTCCACACCCATCTCGAAAGCCCCCTCTCACCACAGGAAGTGCGCTGATCACTGGAGGAATAAAAGAGACTGAAAGGATCAGTTCCTCAGCCTCTCGCTGCACAGCTCAGCAGGACTTCAGCCATGAGACTTCTCATTCTGGCTTTCCTCGGGATCTGCTGTCTCGCTGCATACACTGTGGAAGGTAAGTCAAAATCTTATTTATGAGATAAGCAGCATCTACATATGCAGGCAGTGGCCACACATTTTGGTTTTGACTCAGGCTTTGACTGGAGTATACTTTCTCCGAGCTAAGCCTCAGGCTCCCCATGTGCAAAATGGGAATAATTTGACTCTAGGAGACTTTGTAGATTTCGAAGATAAAACTTGGTTACAATCTGGGCTCCTATTTTTCACAACCGGGTGATTTGGGGTAAATTTCTTCACCTCTCTGTGCCTATGGTTACTTATCTATAAGAAGAATGTTATAACCGATACGCTTACCCGGGATTAAAATGAAATAAATCTTATGATCACTTATCAGATTTCCACACAATTCCTAACTTCTTGATTAATGTTAGCTGTGCAATGGTGATGACGACTTTGAAGCTTTTGCTTATTTAGTATTGTTCTTGAAAATTCTCCAAATTTTGAGAGTTCACAATGCGGGAATGAGCTAGAGGGTGTATGTTCTGAAGGAAATCAATGTTTTCTATTAAAACAAAAATGACTGGTAGCTCATACCTTCATACCCAGGAAATCAATATTACCTTTAAGTGTGTAGGAGATTCTATTATTACTGCTATGAATGTTGTTCCCACTGATGATCAATTTCTTGAGTTTATAAGAGCACCATAAGTGCTAACAAATATCAATGTCTTATATACAATCAAATAAACTTACAAGACATACCCAGATGAGACTTAACTACACTGAGACTTACCTGAGCATTCTACACATATTTCTTAAAGGATCATTTTTTCCCAGCTGGTTGGAGTGTATTTCTCCTTGTGGCTCTGGCAACAAAAGAGAATATCCTTTGGGTATAATTATTGTTTCAGTTAGCTCTCTTTTCAACCTCCTAATCCATAAACTTATTACTTAGACTAGAATATCTGAACCTGATCATGGATGCCAAGGGTGTCTGTAAATAGAGATGGCAATGTCTGGAACTCCCTGAAATTTTGTCCCAAATAAAAAAATATCGCTGAAACAAAAAGTTTAAGACAAATGTTGTCTTAACCATGGCTTGCTGGCATTTTTCTGAGACAATATTCTGCCATTTGGTGGAAACCCATGTATGGGTAGGGGAAAGAAGACTGAGGAAGACTGTAGACACTTGGGTATTTCCCTCTTTCACTGGGTTCAGAGATAGTTCAGCATTAAAAATAAATTGGCAAAAAATTAAAAATAAATAAATAAATAAATAGGCAAATGTAGAGGGTTAAGAATGTACAGGCTGGATATTGTGTGATGGAGAGAAGGAGAGATGAAGAGCAATGTTAGTGAATACCTTCTGCTCAGTTTCATGTTTATAGAAAGACTTCTGATATCAGCAACACTGTAGCTCAAACTTCGTCATCATCAGCTATTATTTTAGATGCTGTTTTGCTGAATATTTCTCTGAGAATATTTGCTTCCTTGAGAAGCAAATACCAGTCTCTTCAACTTAGGAGGAAATCAGCACTTAGAAACCCTTTTTAGATTTTAGAAAACCCTTACTATTATTAACTCTTCCAAGTTATTTTCCCTTCCCGAATGTAAGATGTTCTCTACACTTAAAAAGTTTATTCCCCTGGACCATTTCTATTGAGGATGAGTACTTTATGAACTACTTCTTTTACATATTTTACATTTTACCATTTAAAATGAGAACGCCTTTATGTATTCAGTCAAAAATGAGCTACCTCTCCCATATTTAGTGTTCCTTTCCCAAATTATTCTTTATCATGTCACTCTTTGTTGTTTTATTTATAGCATTCTAACATTTATAGTATTAGAAATTATATTTTATTTTTATTTGCATGGTTTTCTTTGCTAGGTGTGGGGAGTGAAGTTCTAGAAAAGACCATCTGTGTGAGTCTGACTACCCAGCGACTGCCAATTAAAAACATCAAGACCTACACCATCAAGGAGGGCTCCATGAAAGCAGTGATGTGAGTTTCTCTCTCCCAAATATGATCTTGATGGAACACAGTATATAGAAATGCTGCCCTCCTCAGGAAAAATGTCAACAAGGAGGAAAACCTCAATGTAGCCAATAGTCCTTTTGTTTTTCCATATTTACCATGCCTTTATGTAGTCCCAAACAATGTTTATGACAAAAAATTGGCAACCAAGTGAAGAATATCACCCTCCTTTCTGCTTTATCTTAGCAGAAGAATCTAACTGGGAACTAGATGAATAATATACTCAGTCCTGAGGGTTAGGTTTAGAGCGGGATGGTTCAGATCAGGATTTGACCATAGAGACACACTGGTGTGGGATGCCTCCATTCCTATCCTTCCCCTTCCCTGCCTTTCTCTGCCCTTATGGTGTGCTGGAGTGGAGTGCCATATTTTATCAGTTGCCATATCTCAAGGAATAGTGTCAACAACTAGCCTACATGGTACCGTTCTCTTTCCAGGATCTCATCTTCAGAATAGCAACTCTTCCCAACACACAATTGCAACTTTACCTCCCAAAATATGATAAAGAAATCACCTTTTGTCCAGAAAATAAGATGAGTGTGTTTAAATTTGAAAAAGAAGATGATATGTAATAATTGGACTAGATGACCTCAAATGTCCAGTTTAATTACATCACCTGGTAGCAATGATGAGAAAAGGAGCCTGCAGTTTATGCTGAACCAGGGATCTGGGTATTACCTGGAGCTATTTCTCCTTTATGGCAAAATAGATTGCAGAGGAAAGATTTTCATTTATATTCTCCTGAATCTGAAAGACTGTTTTGTCCAGTCATTTCTGCACAAGATCTCTTATATATGATCTGATCTTAACTTCTGGTTCCAAGGCTTTGAGGATGTGACTAACTTTGTCTATCTTTTCTTTGCATTGCAGATTTATTACCAGACGTGGCCTTAAAGTCTGTGCTGATCCACAAGTTGAATGGGTGAAAAAAGCAGTCCGAACAATAGACAAGTCCACCAGGAGAAATGTGAGCCAGACCAAGCCTACAGGAGCCCAACAATCCAACAATACAGCTGTGACCCTGACTGCGTAGTGACCCTCTGGCATCTTGTCCCCTCACTAGCCAGCCAGCTCATTTCCCTTTAAAGCTCATGGACTAATTACATTATGTTCACCTTTTATAAAAGTGCTGCATGAATCAAATGATTTTTTTAAATATTTTTTAATGTCTTTCATATTCATTTAGATGCTCTAATTAATACATATTTATTATTAAGAACGGTCCCAAAGTTTATTCATTCCATATTGGGAAAAGTAATACATCATTTGTGTTCCATTTCTGTCTTAACTGTACCTCCTTTTGATGATAGCCATGATGGGAGAGATTTTGGTCAGTGTTCATTAGAGATGAAAGCTATATTCATCATTTTTAGGTTCTAGCACAAAATGGTTCCCTACACATGAGTTATAGGTGACAACTGTGACAATGACAATTTAAAATCTATTTCAACCTGTCTTCATAATGGAGTTCTATTTTTATGGAATAAAGGAGAAAATGATCCAACCGCTATTGGGGCCCCATTCTGAGGGTTCACTACTCAAAAAGTGGCTTCATTCAAGTTTGATCTGGAGCAAATTCTCATACCTCTGTGTCCCATTTGATCTCCTGTAAAAGAAAGAAAAAAAATATATAACTTGCGAGTTCTTTCATTTGCCAAAGTAGCAAAGATTAGGCTTTTGATGAAAAGATACTTTATTCAACAAAAATCAATTCTCCTCAAACTGGGCAATGATCTCACTGCGTTTCTGTGATTTCCATAATTGTCACTACTCTAGTTATCATACAAGTCATGCTTTTTTGTTTTGCCAATAAGGTTTTAACATTCCAAACACTGTCACCTGGAACATTCTTTGAATGTGTTCATGATTTGCAGTAACGTTTTAATTAACGTTACTTCACCTGGTCACTTAGCACCCCAGACTCATGCCCTCCTGTTCTTATTAAGTTGCTAATTTGATTCATATTTATGACTCTACTATCCAAGTAGCTGATGATGTATACATCCACTCTATCTGACTTTAAATAGTTAAGAGCTGATCAGACCTAGATAGTTTCAAGGGAAGAGAAAGGACTGTTTTACTAGTCATAAGGGGACAATCAGCAATGTCAAGTATTTTCAGAGGGTAACTGAGGGCAGCTTGTTGGAATCAGCTTACTTCTAGTCATCCAGCTAGTGAACCAGAGAGGAAATGATTAACACAGTGCCTCCTAGCAAAGGGTGGTGTCATCTGTCCTTTCTCATTGATATTTGCCTACAATAATGTTCAAAGCTGGTCTTAAACGAAACACTAAGAAGAAAACACTTGTTTTATGAGGGGTGAAACCTAGCAAAGTCACGGAAGATGAAAGGCAAATTTCCTGACTGAACATGTACTTGCATTTCCCAAATGTCTTCCAAACTCTAGAGGTTTTCAAAAGATAATAATAATATATGTGGAAGAAGGTAGGTATACACATCTTGTTATCACATTATTTAAGGGAGCTAGGTAAGGTTAAGAGGTTTCAACCAAATAGTGCACATAACTTTTAACTAACTGATTGGATGTTTTGAATCACTTAGGTAAGACCTGAGTCTACTAACAATAACCCTGTCGTTTTTTGGACTTCAATTCAATTCAATGAAATAATCTAAGAAGGAGAAATCTTACAATATTAATTTGTATTTTACAAATTTTGACTGCAACCCCTCTTTTGTGCTTCTGTGGCATCTTATACTTAACTTTAACCTAAATCTTACCAATTTATATTGAAATTACTCCTTTGCCTGTCTGTGCTTCCCTCACCCCAATCCTGTATTTAGACTGGAAGCTGCTTGTGTGAATTATGACACCAGGTCCCCTTGCCTAGCATAGAACTGTGGGAGGGGGTCAATTAATATTTTTGGGATGAATAACAAATTACATTATATCCTTCATTCTATACTTTCATATTTCTAAAATTATGTATAACACAAAATAAACTTTATTAACAGGAGGTTCAATTCAGCAAATAGTTTTGAGTACTTGCTATAAGACAGGCAGCTTGTTAAGCTTAGTGTATGTCAAGATAATTAAAACACCACTTCTGTTCTCCAGGAACTCACAGCCCAGCAGATTACACTATGATGTAAGAAAACCAATTGCAGTACAGGATTTGAAATAGGTAATAATATGGACATGATAAAGAAATAGAAATAACAGAGAGAAGGGAAGAATTATACTAAGAACGTTCTCTAAAATTTTTCTGAATTTATATATAAGTATGCGTTACCATTATTAAATAGGAAATGAAAGATGCATCCTTAGCTAGTTTGAAGAAAGATGTTGTCACATATTTCTCTCTTCACTAGGAAATTCTTCCACTGTGATTGTAATACTTGTAGAGTATTATATTTGTTCATAGATATTAGATGTAACAATACAGCGAGTCTAAAACTGTCACTGAAATTTAAATGGTAAGAAAACTGAGCCACAGAGAGATTGATTGTCTTGGCTAAGAGCACACAGTTATTAAGAAACTGAGCCTGATCTCAGATAGTGACTTTCTGTGATATCGCAGCCTCAGGAAAGAGAGTGGTAATGTACAACTCTTCTTAGAGTGGGTATGATGGGAGAAGGGATAATCTTTTCAACAAATAGTTCTGGAACAACTGGGTATCCACAAGCAAAAAAAAAAAAAAAAAAAAAAATCTAGACACAGACCGTACACGTTTCAAGAAAAATTAACTCAAAATGTATCATAGGCCAAGTGTAAAACACAAAATTATTAAACATCTAGAACATGACATAGGAGAAAATCTAGATGCCCTTGTGTTTGGAGATGATTTTTGTTTTAGGTATGAAACCAAAGGTCTGCCCCTTAAGAGAAAAAATTTAGTTGGAGCTCATTAAAATTATAGACTTCCGTTCTGTGAAAGACTGTCAAGAGAAGGAGAAGATAAGCCACAGGTTAGGAGAAAATATTTTCAAAAGACATATCTGATAAAGGACTGTTATCCAAAGCACAAATAGAACTCTTAAAACCCAACAATAAGAAAACAAACAACTTGACTAAATAACCCAGGCAAAAGATTTTAACAAATACCTCACCAAAGGAGATATACAGATGGAAAATTAACATTGGAAAAGATGCTCAACCTCATACCTCATCAGGAAATTGCAAATTAAAATAATAATGACATACCACTACACACCTATTACAATGGTAAAAATTGAAAACACTAACAACACCATATGAAGGCAAGGATGTGGAGCAACAGGAATTCTCATTCGTTATTGGTGGGAATGCAAAGTGGCACAGCCACTTATGAATAGTTTGGCAGTTCCTTACAAAGCTAAACATAGTCTTGCCATATGATCCATCAGTTGCTATCCTTGGAATGTGCCCAAATGAGTTGAAAACGTATGCTCACACACAACCTGCACATGGATGTTTTAATAGCTTTTTTTCAAAATTGCAAAAACTTGGAAGCAACCAAGATGTCCTTCGACAGGTGACTGGATAAATAAACTGTGCTGCACGCATACACTAAAATATTATTCAGTAGTAAAGAGAAATGAGCGATCAAGTCACAAAAGACATGGAAGGAACTTAAAAATATACTATTAAGTGCAAGAAGTCAATGTGAAAAGACTACATAATATATGATTTTAATTATATGGCATTTTGGAAAAGGCAAACTATGGAGGCAGTAAAGAGTGGTGGTTTCCAGAAATTTAGACTGAGGGAGGGATGAATAGGTGGAGCACAAGTGAGTTTTGGGATAGTGAAACTATTCTGTATGAAGCTATAAAGGGTGGGTACATTTGTCAAAACGCATAGAATGTACAACACAGAGATTGTGTCCTAATGGAAACTGCGGACTTTGGGTGATGATGTGTCAATGTAGGTTCATCAGTGGAACAAATGGACCCCTCTGGTGTGGGATGATGATAGTGGGGAGGCTATATATGTGTGTGGAGCAAGGGGATATATGGGGACTCTGTACTTTCTGCTCAATTTTGCTATGAAACTAAAACTGACCTTAAAAATAAAGTCAGTCAACTAAAAACAAACAAACTCCATGGCTTTTATCCACAATCATAAAATTCTCCCAGAACATGGATTCCATGTGGAGCATTCTATCTGCATATTAATCTCTTCCAAATCCAAACTTGTAACGGTAGTTTGATTGGTTCAGTCTAAGCCATATGACAATGACAGGTTGGAGATGGACTCAGGACTCTATGTTGGGAGAAAGGACTATGATATGGGAATGTCCATAGACATAGGAAGTCATACTGCCACCATTCTGGCAAATATCCACTACAGACACCAATGTGGAAAGGGAAAAACCCGACATTAATATATTTCAACAACTATCTCTATTATAGGCATAACACCTGAATAATTAATTCACTCTCTTCTCCCCATTGAATAGAAAAAATGTCTTCTTCATTTTGATATTTGCTTCCTTGAATTTCTATATGTGCACCATATTTCTCTTTTCTTTTTTTTTGGTGGAGATATCCCTGCCAGAAATACTTAAAGTGCACGTGTAATTTTTCTACCTTCTTTCAATACATTCATACATTCACTTCTAGGAACTGTTTAATAAAAGTGTTAGCATTTCCTCACGCTAACAGTTTAGGCACGAAATACGCAAAGTTTACACATTTATTAAACTCCTTTCATGTCAGTTATGCAAATGTAATTGCCCCTAACAAATTTATTTTGACTATGTAAGAAAAATCCAGATGCTGAATACCTAAAGATTTATTTTTTAAATGTTAGGACTATCAACTGATTCTAACAGTGGGAGGATGATTCCATCTTTGGTTTTGATGGTAAACTCAGAAATTAATGGGCTTTATTCCAAGAGGAGATAATAATACAAGGATTAAGTAAATTCCTACAGCAGGGATAATATAAGTGACATGAAGGAAGACAGAAGAAACAAGAACTAAAATAAAAGGGAGGCTCTGGGAGTGTAGAGATTGGTGCAAATATGGTGATTCATTTTTGTAGACTATTGATTGTGACCCAAAGAAAAATAATCATGGTCATAAAGAGAAGGAAAAGGTAAGTTGTAAACTCAGCTAAGCAGCAAAGGGGAGTATAAAACTTTTATACGTATTTGAGGGAAATTTTCGGGAACAGCTTTACATTTATGGCTTATTATGGAACATATTAAAATACCATAAGTAAGAAAATGTATAATGAAATTAGGGGTACTAATCACAACTTTTAAAAAGAATATGATGATCAACACTTTGAATTTTTTAAAAGTTACTTGAGTAATGTCATTTACAGAAAGAAGGGAAGTAGATGAGTTAGAATTGTGTGTATTCCCCAGGTCAAAATGCAGTTCATACTTAATTTTACTTTAATATCTGTCCTGGTTGGAGGCAGTGAACTGCGAAGAGGATCAGCAGAAAAGGAGCCCCTGCAGGTGATGGGGTGAAGACTAGTGTGCAAGCATGCATCCACCACATGAACCTATCACTGCACACTTTTTCCATGGGGGTTCTGTCTTGCGTAGTTGGAAAAGCAAACAAAGAAATGCATTAATCATTCTCCCCCATATAGATCACATTTTTGAAAAAGTGATTCATGTTTGTCAATCTCATCTCTTTATTCTTTTATTTTTTTAAATTTATTTATTTTATTTATTTATTTTTGGCTGCACTGGGTCTTCGTTGCTATGCGTGGGCTTTTCTCTAGTTGCGGAAAGCAGGGTCTACTCTTGGTTGCAGTGTGCAGGCTTCTCATTGCGGTGGTTTCTCTTGTTGCAGAGCATGGTCTCTAGGCATGCGGGCTTCAGTAGTTGTGGTTCGTGGGCTTCAGTAGTTGTGGCTCATGGGCTCTAGAATGCAAGCTCAGTAGTTGTGGTGCATGGGCTTAGTTGTTCCGCGGCATGGGGGATCTTCCTGGACCAGGGCTCGAACCCGTGTCCCCTGCATTGGCAGGTGGATTCTTAATCACTGTGCTACCAGGGAAGCCCTATATCACATTTTTTGTTGGTGGGGTCACTCTTCTGACTTCCACTGAGCCCTGCCTGAGGGATGTGACTGAATAGGCATTAGTTTCCTGGTGTTGCCCATAACTGTAATATTGCTTTTTAAGAGTATTCATAGCAACTTTATTAATAAAAACCCACAACTAGAAACAACCCAAATGTCCACCAGCAGGTGACTAGATAAACAAATTGTTCTAAATCCATGCCATGAAATACTATTCAGCAATAAAATTAAACGAACTTCAGATGCATGGAACAATATAGATGGATCTTGAAAACACTATGCTGTGTAAAAGAAAGCAGACTCAAAAGATTACACACTGTATGCTTCCATTTATATAAAATTCTAGAACAGGCAAACTAATCTACAATGGCAGAAAGCAGATCAGTTGTTGCCTGGGCCCAGGGATGGAGAGGATTGGGTGGGAAAGGACACAAAGGGTAACAGAAATGTTCTATGTCTTGTGGTACTAGTTACAGAGGGGTATTCATTTCTCAAAATGCATTGAACTGTGTGCATCCATAAGTGTAATTTGTTTTCCCATTCATAAAAAGATAGTGGATTGGCTAGATCACTTTTAAGATCTGTTCTAGTCCCCATAAACTTTAAGCTTTTCCCTCTCCGTATTTTTCATGATACTAGGATAATATCAGCGTATAGTGGTTTGCTCCAAGTTAAATTGAACAGGGCTTCTCTTTTTTGTTCTTAGAAGAAAATGAAAAGAAAATCAGTTTCTATTCCTTTATTTAATCAATAAATGTTTATTGAGTTCCTACATTATGGGCACTGAAAATTCAAGACTGAAACAGTCTCAGCTCTTAGGACATTATATTCTAGTAGAGAGAGAAGAGCAATACACAGAATATACAAAGACGTGTCAAAGGTGATGATAAGAGCTATGAGTCCAAATAAAGCAGGTGACAAGACATTTTAGGAGTGGGATGGTAACTGCTCTTTTATATGGAATATCCAGGCTAAGACTCTGGTAAGACAACATTTGATCAATTTGTTTTTAACAATCAACTTTGGGAACCCACTCAGGTTCAATCTAGTATCATAGGCTCTTTAAGGTAATGCATACACTGTCAGAATCCTTCTAGGTTTTGTGTATCGGTTATTGGTCTGTGGCACTAATATGAAATGTGTTGACTGAGGCTCAGTCATTAAGGATTCAGTTTTTTTCCTTCTGCTCTATCAGAAAAAAAATTGGAAAAAATTTCAATAAAGAATAAAATTAAAAATTGTTTTCATTAATCAGAGAATTAGGTCATCCATAACACTCACACACTAGTTATTCCACAATAAAGAGGTCTTATTGTATTTGTGACTGATCCTTCATTGGGAAGATGGAAATGTCTTCCAGCCTGAGGTCAAAGTTGTCTAGTGACATACATCTTCCTCCTGGTATTTCAAATGTGGGGAGGAGATCAGGTAAGGGAAACAGAGGATCATAGGTTTGGCTGACTCCAAAAAATCAATCGTTAGTATTCATAAAAATAAAATCATAACCTCTGATAAAAACCACATTCCGCTCTTTGTCACCAACTTTTCTGGCTGTCTTGGTTCTAGTTTCAGAGTCTTTGTGTTGGTTTCAGTGACTATCTTTTGACTGTAATCACTGCCATTTATTGAGTCCCTCCTATGATCCAGACAAGTTATATGTTCTGTTTCTAATTCCGATGTTTGCGAGGTGGGGCGGATTTTGATTCTCCTTCGTGTAACACATCTTGTATCAACTGAACCAGGATCAAGATAAGATTGAACGATGTGATTTTACAGCTCATGGTTTCCATTACAGTATGTGGCTTCTCAAGGAAATGCTCCTTAGGATGGCTGCTGGCATGGATGTCAGGCCTCAGCTATATTTCTTTTCAGGCAGATTGAGGCTACCTGACATCCAGTTTAGGAAATCCATAAGTGTTTGAATTCTGCATGACAGAGGATTTTAAGATTATGGTAGACTTTGTGGCCAAAATGTCAGCCTTCTGAAAAAAAGGAAAACAAAACCTAAAATGACTCCTGTGCTTACTAGTTTAGACAGTGCTATGTTTAGCACCCACCCCTATCACACCTAACTTTTAGTATGGTCCTCGCTAGACAGAATACCAATGCACTGGATTAGTATTTCTAAAATACATCTCCAGTTTGTTTAAGTCTTCTATGAAAAAGGGTTCTGTAAGTTAAAAATATTTAGGAAAAGCTGGGTTAGCTAAATTTTACTGCAGGTCTTCTCAGAACTTTTAATATGGTGATGTATACTGTGATTTAATAATACACAAAAATGTCCCAAGCTTATTAGAAGTGGACTCCATCTTCCTTTTTCATAGAATAACTTTCAAAACTAGTGTTTGGTATAAAACACCTGGGGAAATGCCAATAGAACCAATCTTCCCACGTTCTTTCTTCAGAATTATCTTCTCTGTGAGCTCCCTTAGGGACCTTCTTGCTTCATAGAGTGACATTCTATTATGTAATGTATTAACCATAATTCAGTGTTAATATCTGAGAGTGAGCCTGTATGCTCTATGCACCCCAGGATTGTCTGTGGCTCCTGGAGATTCAATGTTCCTTTTCAAGTAATTAATCAAGCTATGATAGTACAGGTCATGTTGCAATGGATTATGATATATATCTATATGTATGTAGATATAGATATATATCACTCACCAGAACATGAGTCATACCTTATTCTTTTCTTTTCCCCTATTTCTAAGATGGTATCTTACACATAATAAAAACTGGTTTTCTTGAATGAAAGAATAACTTTATGAGTAAATGACTTTAATGGAGGGATTTCTGATATTATGTCAGAATCATGGGAGTATTGCTTTGGGTCAGGAGAGATTTTGGTGGCAACTTGAAAATCAAAATATGAAGGCCACTTGTTTTCACAGCACCCATTGGCAGTACCTGCAAAACTCTGCTTAGAAACCCTTGGGAGTGCAAACAGGCTACTCACTCAATTCATATTAGGTACTATTTTCTCTCTCTCTCTCCCTCTCCTCTTTGCCTTTTCATTATCCTGAACTTGAACGTAAAAATGTACCCTTGAGCTACCTAATTTCCTTAATTTCACTTCTTTACCTGCATTATTGTCTGACATACTATGATCTACATGGCAAAAGAGAAAGAGGATGGTTACAAATTACACTTGTACTTTGTATATTATCTGAGTATTTTGTAGACATACTACTACCAGCTTCCATCCTATTTCCAAGAGGTTAATGAAAGTAAAGATAGAAGCACTGAGTCACTGAAAGTCACTGGTTGGCTGATTCCTCAAAACTAGTTTGTGGTAGAGCCTCTACTGGTATCCGTGGCATAGTTTCTTGTACTCCATTTTAAATGGTGTTTCTTTATAAGTCACCTAATTAATAAGTAAGGAACACATAGTAGAAGAGCTCTGAGTAATAAGCAGTATTCTATTCATTATGGATTTAATGAGAGTCCCCAAACAAAATGTCAGAGCAACAAGATACTTTCCCTTCATGGAGAAACCCCTGGTCTAGATCTTGCACAAGAAATATGCAAACTAAAATATTTTATCTGTATTTTTAAGCTGAGGTTTTCTGTTAGAAAAGGCACTCTTGAGGTTTACAGGAAGTATGTGTAGTTCCTGTGAAAGTGAATAAACCAGTATATACCTAGTACCCTCACTTTTTATGTATTACTAACATTGCAATAATCAGGAAATTTAGTAGAAAAATAGTTGTAATAAATATGACAGCACACTCTCACAAATAAAAAGAAAGGTACAAACATTCCAAAGGAAATGGGCAAAAATTACTGAAAGGCAATTTGTAAAATATTATCAACTTTACTAGTAGTCAAAGCAATTGAAACTGAGGAAGATATAAACATTAACCTTTCACCTATATGTTTGCAATGGCTAAAATGATTGATAAAACCCAGTATTGGTTAATCTGGGAAAACTTGTGTTTTCATACCTTATTAGTGGGAGGGTAATTTAGGCCCTATTTTGACCTTACTATAAGCCACAGTTTCATATGTTATAAATAAATATCCATAGATTTTTTTTTTTAAGAAGGAAGGAAACAAATTTATTGATTACTTATTTTACGTTCATCTATTTCATAATCATGTATTCTCAATAGTGTTTGAAGAATGCTAAAGCATCTTTCAAAATAAGGTAACTGAAGTTCAGGAATGCAAAGTGCCTCACTCACATTTACACAATTATTAAAAATGCGGACTTGGTATTTGTGGCCACTTCTATCTGATGTCCAAGACCATGCCTTTCCAATACACAACAATGAACACTTACTAAAAGTTAATCAAAACAACACACTCCAAACCATGTGAGAGTTTAGTAAAGGAACAAGTTAATGAACCATTAATCCACATACATGCAACATGGAGTATCTGACCAACAAACTACATGGATCTAGGTGTTCTGATTTAGAAAGATGTTTTCTAACTGAGGGGTACAAAACATGATATCTGAGAACCATTGAGCTGGTATAAAATAAATTAAAAATTGCATGTCAATACATACCATAAATGGAAGCACTTCCAAAGTCTGAGTGGTATAAATTGACTTTCACGTAACAAATTTGGCTCTGCAGATCAGTGGAAAAGCAACGACCATTGAGAGGTATCTTATGTGGCACTTATCTGCCAGCAAGCTTCATGTTTACATATTCAACCTTTGCACAGCTTTTTAAGAAAGCAGTATGTATGAAAGTAAGAGACTGTTTTGTGAAAACTTTCTGTAGGGAACTGATGACAAAGAGATACACAGAAAAGTAGAAAAAGTTCAAAGACATGTCTATTCTTCTTGCTGTGTGGTCTGTGGTTTAGAAAGGAAATTACCTAGAGACTCTATCAATAGGGAGTAGTAAGTGCATCAGAGAATATCTGACAGCATAGGGCACTGCTTAAAAGCTTAGGCTTTGGAATCTCGCAGATTTGAGTTTGAATCTTCACTCTGTTATCACTAAGTTTTGGGATTGTGAGTGGATTACTTAACTTCTCCTAGCCTCAATTTTCTCATCTATAAAATATAGATAATAATTCTACTTAATTTATAATATTGCTATTCTTAAATAGGTTAATGCCCTTGAGTGCTTAGCACAAAGCCTCACACATTGCAAATGTACAACAAATCTACAGCCATTGAATGCTGCAAAAAGACTGTGAAGTGATATACGTGTAGGCATATTTATCTGAGAGATGCTTGGAAGAAGGTCCATCAGTAGTGGTTAAATGGTTATTTTGGGTAGTGGGATTTAGGTGAATTTTCTTAAAAAAATTATTTTTTCTATAGCGTCTGACTTTTTTTTACAATAACCATACTGTTTTTATCAGAAAAAATATGACAAAGCTATTTTAAATTAGGGAAAAAAACCTAAGTACAATATAAGAAAAAGTATACTGGAAGTATGTTTCAAAGAAAACAATAAAGTAATCTTGTTTTTAATTATTTATTTTTAAATGAATGGTTAATTTTTTAAAAAATAAATTTATTTATTTATTTATTTTTGGCTGCTTTGGGTCTTCGTTGGTGCGTGCTGGCTATCTCTAGCTGCTGTGAGCAGGGGCTACTCTTCGTTGCCATGCGTGGGCTTCTCATTGTGGTGGCTTCTCTTGTTGCGGAGCACGGCCTCTAGGCATGCGGCCTTCAGTAGTTGTGGCATGTGGGCTCAGTAGTTGTGGCTCGCTGGCTCTAGAGTGCAGGCTCAGTAGTTGTGGCAACGGGCTTAGTTGCTCCACAGCATGTGGGATCTTCCTGTGTCAAGGCTCGAACTCATGTCCCCTGCGTTGACAGGTGGATTCTTAACCACTGTGCCACCAGGGAAGACCTTGCTTTTATTTTTGTCTTTGAAAAAATAGAACCTTAGGATAACGAAATCTTGCCATTTGCAACAACATGGATGGACCTAGAGGGAATTATGTAAAGTGAAATAAGTCAGACAGAGAAAGACAAATAGTGTATTATTTCACTTATATGTGGAATCTTAAAGAAAAGAACAAATAAAAAAATAAAAAAAATATAACCAAACAGAAACAGAGTTATAGATACAGAGAAAAAACAGGTGTTTGCCAGAGGGAAGGGGGTGAGTGGAGGAGAGAAATAGGTGAGGGAACCTAAGAGGTACAAACTTTCAGTGACAAAATAAATGAGTCAGTTATGAAATATACAGTGTGGGGAATATAGTCAATAATTTTGTAATATCTTTGTATGGTGACAACTAGACTTATCATGGTGACCATTTTGAAATGTATAAAAATATTGAATCACTATGTTGGTACCAGGAACTAACATAGTTTTGTAGGTTACTTATACATCAAAAACAAACAAATCAACAAACAAACAGAAAAAAAGGGGATTGGATTTGTGGTTACCAAAGGCGGGGAGTGGGGAGAGGGGAGATTGGATGAAAATATTTGAAAGGTACAAACTTCCAGTTATAAGATAAATAAGTACTAATGATTAATGTACAATGTGATAAAAATAATTAACACTGCTGTATGTTATATATGAAAGCTGTTAAGAAAGTAAATCCTAAGGGTTCTCATCACAAGGAAAAATATTTTTTCTATTTCTTTAATGTTGCATCTATATAAAATAATAGACGTCCATTAAACATTGTGATAATTATTTCATGATGTAGGTAGGTCAACTCATTATGCTGTACACCTTAAACTTATACAGTGCTACATGTTAATTATATCTCAATGAAACTGTGAGAAAAAAATGGAAATGAAATGACAGAAGAATAGTAAAGTTGTTTAGAGTGTATAAAAAAAACAGAACTGTAGCTGCACAATTGGATTAATCACTGTTGCATGGTTGCAGCAGGGCATGCTAGACCTGAATTGCTCTTTTTTCCAAACACAGATCTAGATCACATTTCCCACATGCAACCCCATTCTTCCCCCCTGTCCTTGTTTCTAGATGGGACCAGATAACTGGTTCTTACCAGTTAAATGTGACCAAAGGAAAAAAGTCACTTTCAGATCAAAGTAGTTAAGAATAGGTGTGCTTTTCCATGTTCTTTTTTTTTTTTTTTCCATGTTCTTTTGTTCCCTTCCTGCAGCTGGAAGAAAAGGACTCCCAGGCTGTAAGGGATGGTTTTACTCAGAGGTGGAAGCAGACCAGATTCCTGAATCACATTTTGCAGAAGAGCTCTGAAGAAAGACAACTTGCTAGGAACTTCTGCATTGACTTTTGTGTGAGTGAATGGTAAATTTTATTTTTTTTTGGTGTTATGCCAGTGAGAGTTTGGTTTGCTCCTTATAGCAGTTAGTCCAATCTGAGTTATGGAATTATAAGCTACCATCATTGGTCTACATATGACCTTCTTTTACACAATTAATTAAGTTGTATAATGTTCCACTAGTAACATACTTCCAACCTAACATTTTAGATAACTTGAGCATTTCAAATAACTCCTATCTATGTGCTCCTTCCTTTTGATATTCTCTAAGTATATATCTAGGAGTAAAATTTCTGGAGCTTCAGGATATGCAAATGTGTAGCTTTACACAATCATGCCAAACTGCTATTCAAAGTGTTGTACCAATTTCTAATGCCATGAGCAATTCATGTTGCTCAATATCACTGCCATCACAGTAATTATCAGACTTAATTTGGCCATTTGAATGGGAATAAATTGGGGTCACACTGTGGTCTTGATTTACATTTTCATGATCACTAGTGAGCTTAAGCCAAGTCACTTCTGAAGAAAATGATTAATGAAAGGTGATTTGCCCTACTAGAAATTAAGGTTAAATTATAAGCCTATAGTAATTAAATAGTAATAGAATGGTATGAGTCAAGGATAGACAGATTTACCAATGGAACAGAGTAGAGAATTTGAAGGAGATGCATATGTATGTGGAAATTTAATATGTGACAGGTAGCGTGGGAAGAGGAAGAACTATTCAAAACCAGAGCCAGAAAATTCAGGATCTAAAGAGGAAAAAAATGTATTTGGATCTCTATCTCACAATACATACAGAAATAACTGCTAGAAAGGTTAAAAATTTAAGTGTCAAATACAAGAGTTTACAATTTTTATTGGAGTAAATTTTGCTGACTTTGGGGAAGAAAAGAATTTTTTAAAGTACAGAAAGTACTAACTATAGAATAAAATATTGACAAATTTGATTACATTGGTATTAATATTTTTTTCCATCAGAGACATCATAAAGGAAGTGAAAAGGTAAGCTACCAACTGAGAGAAAATATTTGCAACACTTATAAAAGACAAAGAATTAGTATGGAAATACATAACGAAATCATACACATCAATAAGAAAATGACAAATTATCCAATAGAAAAATGGAATATTATACAAACATGCATTCTACAGAAGAAAGTTTTATGTGAATTACATATTACATATGATAAAATATGAATTAATTTTCTTTTCAGATGAATCAAAATATTCAAACCATACAGTAAAAAGAAAAGAGAAAATATACTGAGTTTTCTTGCTTTCACCCTTCACGCTCATACCTTCTTCTGTTAAAAAGCAATGTTTTCCTTCAAAAAAGGATTCTACAATTCCACTCTGTGGTCAATCATATATAAATGGTACTGATCTTCCAGAGTACTAGACTTTGAGGGTACAAATGTTCTATGTGTGCTTATGCCTTCTTACACACTCATACACTTATGCATTCTTATACATTTACATTTAGTATGGATATATTAATTCAGCACTTTCTTTGTGCAAGGCATTGTCCTAGACTCTGAGGAAATGAAAAAGACAAACAAACAATTCCAGGAAAATGATGGATAATAAAAAAGTAAATTATTGTTATATTAGAAGGTGCTAGGTACTATGAACGAAAGTAGAGCAGCAAAGAGAAATCAAGTGATACCAAAATTGGTATGTGTGTGCACTTTTAAATTGGGGGGTCAGGGAAAGCCACAATGAGAAAACACTATTTGAGCAAAAGATTAAAGGGAGTAAGGGACTGAGCCACGCTTATGTCTGAGGGAAGAAAATACCAGGTGAAGTAAACAGAAGGTGAAAAGACTTGAAAGCAGGAGGATGCTGACATGTCTGAGAAACAACAGGGAGGTCATTGTGACTGCAGTGGAGAAAGAAGGGGGGGAAGAGTAGCAGGAGATGATGTCAGAGAGTAAATGGGAGATGAGAGCATAGCTCATGGAGGTACTTGTAAACCCTTTACAACATAACAATTGTAAAGACTGTAAATATATACAGTCTTTACAATTGTTATATCCTTTTGATGAATTGACCCCTTTATCATTATATAATAACATTCTTTGTCACTTTGTTATGGTTTTTGACATAAAGTCTATTTTGTCCAATATAAGTATAGCTAGGCCTGCTTCCTTATGGTTTCCACTTTCATGAGGTATTTTCTTCCATCCCTTTACTCTGAGATGATGTGTGTCCTTAAAGATGAAGTGAGTCTCTTGTAGGCAGTATGTATTTGGGTCATTTTTAAAAATCCATTTAGTCACTTCATGCCTTTTGATTGGAGAATTTAATCAATTTACATTTAAAGTAATTATTGATAAGTAAGGACTAACTAATGGCATCTTAATTGTTTTCTAGTTGTTTTGTAGTCCCCTTGTTTCTTTCTTCCTCTGCTGAATTTATTTGTGAATTGATTTTCTATAGTGATATGCATTGATTCCTGTCTCTTTTCTTCAATGTATATACTGTAAGTGAGGCTTATATAAATATCTTACAAATATAGCAGTCTACTGTAAGCTGATTAACAACATAACTTTTTGCATGAAAAACACTATCCCTTTAATCCCTGCTCCATTTTATGTTTTTTATGCCTTAATATTCCTGTTTTTTATATTGTGTATCATTAACAAATTGTGGTAGCTATATTTACTTATTTATTTATTTTTATTGCAGTCAGTCAATTTATTAGTAATTAAAGAAATACAATAGTTTTTTAACATCTTTATTGGAGTATAATTGCTTTACGATGGCGTGTTAGTTTCTGCTGAACAACAAAGTGAATCACCTATGCATATACATATATACCCATATCTCTGCCCTCTTGCGTCTCCCTCCCATCTTCCCTATCCCACCCCACTAGGTGGTCACAAAGCACTGAGCTGATCTCCCTGTGCTATATGGGTGCTTCCCACTAGCTATCTGTTTTACATTTGGTAGTATATATATGTCCATGCCACTCTCTCACTTTGTCCCAGCTTACCCTTCCCCCTCCCCGTGTCCTCAAGTCCATTCTCTACGTCTGCGTCTTTATTCCTGTCCTGGCCTTAGGTTCTTCTTAACCACTTGTTTTTTTTTTAGATTCCATATATATGTGTTAACATATGGTATTTGTTTTTCTTTTTCTGACTTGCTTCACTCTGTATGACAGTCTCTATGTCCATTCACCTCCCGACAAATAACTGAATTTTGTTTCCTTTTACTGCTGAGAAATATCATTGAATACATGTGCCACATCTTCTTTAACCATTCATCTGTCGATGGACACTTAGTTTGCTTCCACGTCCTCGTTATTGTAAATAGAGCTGCAATGAACATTGTGGTACATGACTCTTTTTTTTTTTTTCACACACACACATTGTATTTTATTTTTACAAGAGATAAATAGACTGACACCAAGCATTGTACATGGATGACCACAACAAAAGCAACAATGATTGCAATTACCAAACACGAAACACACTCATACTACGTCATAATATTGACATTCAGTCTGGTAATCCTCCACTGTAACAGCTCCTTTACTTTGCAGTGAAAATTGATTTGTATATTCTTTGCCTCTGAGTCCTTGTGGGATTTTTTTTTTTTTTAATTCAAACAGAAAGTCACAAAAATTATACTCATCCTCATCAGTTCACTCAGTCCCATGTAATTAATTTTTTGTTTCATCTTGATCTTTTGTTAGCACTTTTATGAGTTCATCAGTTTTTCATTAGAGTTCTGAAAATGCTTATTCATTCAGTTCAGCAGTACAGTCAGTTACCAGAAACCTGTACTTGACATGACTCTTTTTGAATTATGGTTTTCTCAGGGCATATGCCCAGTAGTGGGATTGCTGGGTCGTATGGTAGTTCTATTTTTAGTTTTTTAAAGAACCTCCATACTGTTCTCCATAGTGGCTGTATCAATTTACATTCCCACCAACAGTGCAAGAGGGTTCCCTTTTCTCCACACCCTCTCCAGCACTTACTGTTTGTTGATGTTTTGATGATGGCCATTCTGACTGGTGTGCGGTGATACCTCATTGTAGTTTTGATTTGCATTTCTCTAATGATTAGTGATGTTGAGCATCTTTTCATGAGTTTGTTGGCAATCTGTATATGTTCTTTGGAAATGTCTATTTAGCTCTTCAGCCCATTTTTGGATTGGGTCGTTTGTTTTTTGATATTGAGCTGCATGAGCTGCTTGTATATTTGGAGATTAATCCTTTGTCAGTTGCTTCGTTTGCAAATATTTTCTCCCATTCTGAGGGTTGTCTTTTGGTCTTGTTTATGGTTTCCTTTGCTGTGCAAAAGCTTTTAAGTTTCATTAGGTCCCATTTGTTTGTTTTTGTTTTTATTTCCATTTCTCTAGGAGGTGGGTCAAAAAGGATCTTGCTGTGATATATGTCATAGAGTGTTCTGCCTATGTTTTCCTCTAAGAGTTTTATAGTGTCTGGTCTTACATTTAGGTCTTTAATCCATTTTGAGTTTATTTTTGTGTATGGTGTTAGGGAGTGTTCTAATTTCATTCTTTTACATGTACCTGTCCTGTTTTCCTAGCACCACTTATTGAAGAGGCTGTCTTTTCTCCATTGTATATTTTGCCTCCTATATCAAAAATAAGGTGACCATATGTGCGTGGGTTTATCTCTGGGCTTTCTATCCTGTTCCATTGATCTATATTTCTGTTTTTGTGCCAGTACCATACTGTCTTGATTACTGTAGCTTTGTAGTATAGTGTGAAGTCAGGGAGCCTGATTCCTCCAGCTTCGTTTTTCTTTCTCAAGATTACTTTGACTATTTGGGGTCTTTTGTGTTTCCATACAAATTGTGAAATTTTTTGTTCTAGTTCTGTGAAAAATACTACTGGTAGTTTGATAGGGATTGCATTGAATCTGTAGATTGCTTTGGGTAGTAGAGTCATTTTCACAATGTTGATTCTTCCAATCAAAGAACATGGTATATCTCTCCATCTGTTTGTATCATTTTAAATTTCTTTCATCAGTGTCTTATAGTTTTCTGCATACAGGTCTTTTGTCTCCTTAGGTAGGTTTATTCCTAAGTATTTTATTCTTTTTGTTGCAATGGTAAATGGGAGTGTTTCCTTAATTCCTGTTTTAGATTTTTCATCATTAGTGTATAGTAATGCAAGAGATTTCTGTGCATTACTTTTGTTTCCTGCTACTTTACCAGATTCATTGATTAGCTCTAGTAGTTTTCTGGTAACATCTTTAGGATTCTCTATGTATAGTATCATGTCATCTGCAAACAGTGACAGCTTTTCTTCTTCTTTTTCAATTTAGATTCCTTTCATTTCTCTTTCTTCTCTGACTGCTGTGGCTAAACCTTCCAAAACTATGTTGAATAATAGTGGTGAGAGTGCACAACCTTGTCTTGATCCTGATCTTAGAGGTAATGGTTTCAGTTTTTCACCATTGAGAATGATGTTGGCTGTGGGTTTGTCAAATATGGCCTTTATTATGTTGAGGTAAGTTCCCTGTATGCCTACTTTCTGGAGGGTTTTTATCATAAATGGGTGTTGAATTTTGTTGAAAGCTTTTCTGCTTCTATTGAGATGATCATATGGTTGTTCTCCTTCAATTTGTTAGTATGTTGTATAACATTGATTGCTTTGCGCATATGGAAGAATCCTTGCATTCCTGGGATAAACCCCACTTGATCGTGGTGTATGATCCTTTTAATGTGCTGTTGGATTCTGTTTCCTAGTATTTTGTTGAGGAGTTTTGCATTTATGTTCATCAGTGATATTGGCCTGTAGTTTTCTTTCTTTGTGACATCTTTGTCTGGTTTTGGTATCAGGGTGATGGTGGCCTTGTAGAATGAGTTTGGGAGTGTTTCTCCTTCTGCTATATTTTGGAAGAGTTTGAGAAGGATAGGCATTAGCTCTTCTCTAAACGTTTGATAGAATTTGCCTGTGAAGCCTTCTGGTCCTGGGCTTTTGATTGTTGGAAGATTTTTAATCAGTTTCAATTTCAGTGCTTGTGATTTGTCCATTTATATTTTTTATTTCTCCCTGGTTCAGTCTCGGAAGGTTGTGCTTTTCTAACAGTTTGTCCATTTCTTCCAGGTTGTCCATTTTATTGGCATATAGTTTCTTGTAGTAATCTCTCATGCTCCTTTGTATTTCTGCAGTGTCAGTTTTTACTTCTCCTTTTTCATTTCTAATTCTATTGATTTGCGTCTTCTCCCCTTTTTTCTTGATGAGTCTGGCTAATGGTTTATCAATTTTGTTTATCCTCTCAAAGAACCAGCTTTTAGTTTTATTGATCTTTGGTATTGATTCCTTCATTTCCTTTTCATTTATTTCTGATCTGATCTTTATGATTTCTTTCCTTCTGCTAACTTGGGTTTTTTTGTTCTTCTTTCTCTAATTGCTTTAGGTGTAACTTTAGGTTGTTTTTTTTAGATGTTTCTTGTTTCTTGAGGTAGGATTGTACTGCTATCAACTTCCCTCTTAAAACTGTTATTGCTCCATCCCAGAGGCTTTGGGTCGTCGAGTTTTCATTGTGATTTGTTTCTAGGTATTTTTTGATTTCCTCTTTGATTTCTTCAATGATCTCTTAGTTATTAATTAGCATATTGTTTAGCCACCATGTTTTTGTATTTTTTAAAGATTTTTTCCTGTAATTGATATCTAGTCTCATAGTGTTGTGGTTGGAAAAGATACTTGATACGATTTCAATTTTCTTAAATTTACCAAGGCTTGATTTGCTACCCAAGATATGATCTATCCTGGAGAATGTTCCATGAGCGCTTCAGAATAAAGTGTATTCTGTTGTTTTTGGATGGAATGTCCTATAAATATCAATTAAGTCCATCTTATTTAATTTATCATCTAAAGCTTGTGTTTCCTTATTTATTTTCATTTTGAATGATCTGTCCATTGGTGAAAGTGGGGTGTTAAAGTCCCCTACTACGATTGTGTTACTGTCAATTTCCCCTTTTATGGCTGTTAGCATTTGCCTTATGTATTGAGATGCTCTTAAGTTGGGTGCATAAATATTTACAATTGTTATATCTTCTTCTTGGAGTGATCCCTTGATCATTACGTAGTGTCCTTCTTTGTCTCTTGTAATAGTCTTTATTTTAAATTCTGTTTTGTCTGATATGAGAATAGCTACTCCAGCTTTCTTTTGATATACATTTGCATGGAATTTTTTCCATGCCCTCACTTTCAGTCTGTATGTGTCCCTAGGTCTGAAGTGGGTCTCTTGTAGACAGCATATATACAGGTCTTGTTTTTTGTATCCATTCAGCCAGTGCACTTCTTTTGGTTGGAGAATTTAATCCTTTTACATTTTAGGTAGTTATTGATGTGTATGTTCCTATTCCCATTTTCTTAATTGTTTTGGGTTTGTTATTGTAGGTCTTTTCCTTCTCTTGTGTTTCCTGCCTAGAGAAGTTCCTTTAGCATTTGTTGTAAAGCTGGTTTGGTGGTGCTGAATTCTCTTAACTTTTGCTTGTCTGTAAAGTTTTTAATTTCTCCATCGAATCTGCATGAGATCCTTGCTGGGTAGAGTAATCTTGGTTGTAGGTTTTCCCCTTTCATAACTTTAAATATGTCCTGCCACTCATGAAAGATCTGGCTTGCAGTGTTTCTGCTGAGAGATCAGATGTTAACCATATGGGGATTCCCTTGTATGATATTTATTGTTTTTCCCTTGTTGCTTTTAATATTTTTTCTTTGTATTTAATTTTTGATAGTTTGATTAATATGTGTCTTGGTGTGTTTCTCCTTAGATTTCTCCTGTATGGGATTCTCTGCACTTCCTGGGCTTGATTGACTATTTCCTTCCCCATATTAGGGAAGTTTTCAACTATAATCTCTTCAAATATTTTCTCAGTCTCTTTCTTTTTCTCTTCTTCTTCTGGGTCCTGTATAATTCGAGTTTTGGTTCATTTAATGTTGTCCCAGAAGTCTCTGAGACTGTCCCATTCTTTTCATTCTTTTTTCTTTATTCTGCTCTGTGGTAGTTATTTCCAATATTTTATCTTCCAGGTCACTTACCATTTTCTGCCTCAGTTATTCTGCTATTGATTCCTTCTAGAGAATTTTTAATTTCATTTATTGTGTTGTTCCTCATTGTTTGCTCTTTAATTCTTGTAGGTCCTTGTTTAACATTTCTTGTATTTTCTCCATTCTATTTCCAAGATTTTTGATCATCTTTACTATCATTACTCTGAATTCTTTTTCAGGTAGACTGCCTATTTCATCTTCATTTGTTTGGTCTATTGGGTTTTTACCTTGCTCCTTCATCTGCTGTGTGTTTCTGTGTCTTCTCATTTTGCTTGACTTATTGTGTTTGGGGTCTCCTTTTCTCAGGCTGCAGTTTCGTAGTTCCCTTTGTTTTTGGTGTCTGCCCCTACTGGGCAAGGTTGGTTCAGTGGGTTGTATAGGCTTACTGGTGGAGAGGACTGGTGCCTGTCTTCTGGTGGATAAGGATGGATCTTGTCTTTCTGGTGTGCAGGACCACGTCCAGTCGTGTGTTTTGGGGTGTCTGTGAACTTATTATGATTTTAGGCAGCCTCTCTGCTAATGGCTGTGGTTGTGTTCCTGTCTTGCTAATTGTTTGGCATGGGTTGTCCAGCACTGTAGCTTGCTAGTCATTGAGTGGAACTGGGTCTTAGCGTTGAGATGGAGATCTGTGGGAGAGCTTTTCCCATTTGAGATTATGTGGAGCCGGGAGGTCTCTGGTGGACCAATGTCCTGAACTCAGCTCTCCCACCTCAGAGGCACAGGCCTGACATCCAGCTGGAGCACCAAGACCCTGTCAGTCACATGGCTCAGAAGAAAAGGGAGGAAAAAAGAAAGAAATAAAATAATATAAAGTTATTAAAGTAAAAAATAAAAAAAAATTATGAAAAATAAAAAATTAAAAACTAATTAAAAAAAAGAAAGAAAGAATGAAGAGCGCAACCAAACTAAAAAACAAATCTGCCATTGATAATAGGAGCTAAAAACTATAAAAAAAAAATGACCCAAAAGCAGAAAAGAAAAAACGGACACACAGAACCCTAGGACAAATGGTATAAGTAAAGCTATACAGACAAAGTCACACAAAGATATATACACATACACACTCACAAAAAGAGTAACAGAAAAAAAATATAACTATATTTAAAAAAAAGGAAGATAGCAACCAAATCAATAAACAAATCTACCAATGATAATAAACTCTAAATACTAAACTAAGATAAACATAAAACCAGAAAAAAATTAGATGCAGAAAGAAAACCCCAAGTCTACAGCTGCTCCCAAAATCTGCCACCCCAATTTTGGCATGATTCGTTGTCTATTCAGGTATTAAAGAGATGTTGGGTGCATCAAGTTGATGGTGGAGACTTAATCCGCTGCTCCTGAGGCTGCTGGGAGAAATTTCCCTTTCTTTTTTTTGTTCGCACAGCTCCTGGGGTTCAGCTTTGGATTTGGACCGACCTCTGTGTGTAGGTCACCTGAGGGCATCTGTTCCCCGCTCAGACAGGACGGGGTTAAAGTAGCAGCTGATTAGGGGGCTCTCGCTCATTCAGGCGGGGGGGAGGGTGGGGTATGGAATGCGGGGCAAGCCTGCAGCAGCAGAGGCTGGCATGACGTTGCAACAGCCTGAGGTGCACCGTGTGTTCTCCCGGGGAAGTTGTCCCTGGATCACGGGACCCTGGCAGTGGCGGGCTGCACAGGCTCCCAGGAGCGAAGGTGTGGATAGTGACCTGTGCTTGCACACAGGGTTCTTAGTGGCTGCAGCAGCAGCCTTAGCATCTCATGCTTGTGTCTGGGGTCTGCGCTGATAGCCATGGCTCGTGCCCATCTCTGGAGCTCGTTTAGGCAGTGCTCTGAATCTACTCTCCTTGTGCACCCTGAAACAATGGTCTCTTTCCTCTTAGGCGGTTCCAGACTTTTTCCTGAACTCCCTCCCAGCTAGCTGTGGCGCACTAGCCCCCTTCAGGCTGTGTTCATGCAGCCAACCCCAGTCCTCTCCCTGGGATCTCACCTCCAAAGCCCAAACCTCAGCTCCCAGCCCCCACCTGCTCCAGCGGGTGAGCAGACAAGCCTCTCAGGCTGGTGAGTGCTGGTCAGCACCAATCATCTGAGTGCGGGAATCTCTTCTCTTTGCCCTCTGCACCCCTATTGCTGTGCTCTCCTCAGTGGCTCCGAAGCTTTCTCCCTGCCACCCATCTCCGCCAGTGAAGGGGCTTCCTAGTGTGTGGAAACCTTTCCTCCTTCACAGCTCCCTCCAAGAGGTGCAGGTCCTGTCCCTATTCTTTTGTCTCTGTGTTTTCTTTTTCTTTTGCCCTACCCAGGTACGTGGGTAGTTTCTTGACTTTTGGGAGGTCTGAGGTCTTCTGCCAGTGTTCAGTAGGAGTTGTTCTACATGTAGATGTATTTCTGATGTATTTGTGGGGAGGAAGGTGATTTCCATGTCTTACTCCTCCGCTATCTTGGCGGTCTCTCTGCTATATTTATTATTAGTACTTTTGTCCTTTAACCTTTACACTAGAGTTAAGTGGTTAACGTACAGCAGAGCATGTAAATACATTAAACAATACATGGGGAAAAAAAAGTCTCTGGTTTTCACTCATGAAAATGTGCTACACCAAAGGATTTTTGAGCAGAGAAGTAACATATTACTTACATTTTGACGTGATCAACTTTGTCAGGTTGGAAAACTGACCAAAAGAAAGTAAGGGTGCAATTAGGAAAATCAGTTAGGAGGCTGTTGGACGAGTCCAGGTAAGAAGTGATTGTGGCTTGAAGTTGGGTCTCTTGGGGTGGTGGGAAGGGTTTAGATTCTATTTTGAAGACAGAGAGACAACAGTATTTTCTGACAGATTGGGTGTGGCATGTAAGAGAAAGAGAGGGGTCAAGGATGAGAAATATTTGTTCTAATATCTTTCAACTTGTTGTCAATCAATGTCCACACATTAGCAGATTATGCTCATTTTGTACTAGGTTTCTATATTTTTGTTGGTTGCTTAATTCTTCTCCATCAGAGACTTTAGTGCATGCTTGGAAAAACTGAAATGAATAATTCATTCTCAGAGTTTAAGAAATTCTCTTTCAAAATGCTAAGTAAAAATTCAGCCATTGGTCAATTTGCCGATTTGACTATAAACATGAGAGGAAGACGTAGGCACAATATTCTGGCTTTATGTTTTTAGATGTTCATCCTTTACTTAATGTACAATCATTATAATGTTGGTCTTTTGAAAAGAATTCATTTATTCAAAAACCCTTCGATGAGTGACCACTATGTAGCAAACATTTTGCTAGTGCCAGAGACCCAGACAGCACTGAGGCAAATTCCCTACTCTCAAGGAGCCTGCCATCTAGTGGAAGATGCAGAAATGTAATTGAGTAGGAGAATAAAATGAGATTAGTGATAGAACAGTGGTGGCTAGAAAGTTCCAAGAGGTCATTGAAGATGGCACAAGTTAATTGTATCTAGAGAATTCAGAAAAACTTGTAAAAAGAGGAGGAGTTTACAAATAATTATGTAGGGAGCTGAGATGGGCATTCCAGATAAAGGAAGCAATATGTTGGGAGTAGAAAAGAGAATGGCCCATTTGGATGATCACACAGATGTTTGTTAAGGCTAGAGGTTTTGGAGCATGTGCATGAATGGTGAAAGATGAGTCTTGAAAGAAAAGCGTGTTATATCTTGAACACCTTTATTTATGACAATGTGAGGTTTGAAATGAATCCTGTAGGCAATGGGAAATAGCAAAGAGGTTCTCAGCAGGAAAACAAGTTGATTAGATTAAGGCTTTAGAATGATTATTCTGGCAAGGCTGTGGAGGATACATTGGAAAGGGAGGAGACCCAGGCCGGGGGAATCAGTTGGTCTACTGCAGTAGTCCTAACAAGGAGTGATGAGGTCCTGCCTTGAGCAGTGTGAAGAGAGAGGAGAAGACATATAGAAGAGCTACTTTGAAGGTATACTTAGTCCAGCTTGGTTGAGAACAACATATGGGTGACTAGCAATGAGTCTAAGATGATGCAAGTAATCTGTATTTGGAAACTGAATAGATGATAACACATTATTCCATGTCAAGGAGTAATAGGAAGAGAAGCATTTTGAGAGGAATTGTGTGTTCAGAGTTTAAGAACTGATGGTGTAGCTAGGTGGAGACAACTAAAAACTATTTGAATTTCTGAGTAAAATCTGGGTAGAAAATTAAATGCCATTAATGAAAAGTATCTTAGAGCTTAACCTATAATTTTCATAGAAATATAGGAATTTGTTTTCATATCCTTAATAGCAATGTCAAAAACTTTTAGCTATACGTATATTTAATCAGAATGTTATTTTCATATCCCTGAATAGTAATGACAAAACCTTTTAGCTACACACATAATTAATAAATGCATTTTACACATACCTATATTAAACAAAACAAGACAAAACCCAAAAGAGCAAATTGAGTGACAGACAGGTTGTCTTGTAACCATTACAGTGAAACACTACTGGAAGCATTGCAAATGGAAATTACATTTTGGGAAGTATATATGTCAATATATGGCAAGAGTTATAAAGATGATCATATGATTTTGCCTCATAATCCTACTCCTGGTGATTAAAAGCAAAAGATTCAGTGTATTTAATGAAAATTTACCTTATAGATGTGGTTTACATAACAATAAGTTAAAAGGGAATAGTTTAATGTGCCTGTGTATGCGTTTATTCAGAGTAGAAACATGAAGATTATGAAGAAACATGCAGCATATTTACATAGATGTAAAAATAGTATTTATAATTGTCACGACTCTGCAAAACATGTATACCAATAGAGACTCATTGAAAAACATTAAAAATGAAAACAGAATGGTAAGATTATAGATAATTTCCTTTTTCTTTTTTCCAAAATAAAGTTTTTCTCAGGACAACTTTTCAAAATCTTTTAAAAATGTATGTATTAAGTTAAAATAAGGCAAACCCGTGCAGATAGACAGGCTCCAATCATCATTATTGAAATGTTTCTTGGGTATGTGGGGAGGCTGGTGTAAAGAAAGGGGATCACTTGAATGAGGGCAGAGGAGAGAAATAAGAAGATTAAGGCAGAGGAGTGAGGAGCTCAGGGAAGCCACAGCATCCCTTCACCTCCCTATGGCGTCACTGGGCTTAGGATCCACCGTGGTGGAAGCCTCATGTCACAGCTGATGTTACACGAGGCAGGAGGGGGAGATGGACCACAGTGACCACCCACCTTGTTTCCTTTACACTGTCCCTGTGCTGGGCCATGACACTGGCATGGCCTTGGGGCATGTGTGCAGTGGAAGGTTTGAATTTAGACTGGTGGCAGGAGATGAGACAACTACGTTTCTTTTGTGCACGTATTTGGTTTCACGGACACATTAACCACAGGAGGAGGAGAAAAGGCCACAAGGTGTTGGGTTAGTATGAGTGGAGACAAAGGAACTTTTTTTTTCAACCAAAGAAAGCATCAGTATTGCAAAGACTTTCCGTGATTCCACACCCATCTCGAAAGCCCCCTCTCACCACAGGAAGTGCGCTGATCACTGGAGGAATAAAAGAGACTGAAAGGATCAGTTCCTCAGCCTCTCGCTGCACAGCTCAGCAGGACTTCAGCCATGAGACTTCTCATTCTGGCTTTCCTCGGGATCTGCTGTCTCGCTGCATACACTGTGGAAGGTAAGTCAAAATCTTATTTATGAGATAAGCAGCATCTACATATGCAGGCAGTGGCCACACATTTTGGTTTTGACTCAGGCTTTGACTGGAGTATACTTTCTCCGAGCTAAGCCTCAGGCTCCCCATGTGCAAAATGGGAATAATTTGACTCTAGGAGACTTTGTAGATTTCGAAGATAAAACTTGGTTACAATCTGGGCTCCTATTTTTCACAACTGGGTGATTTGGGGTAAATTTCTTCACCTCTCTGTGCTTATGCTTACTTATCTATAAGAAGAATGTTATAACCGATACGCTTACCCGGGATTAAAATGAAATAAATATTATGATCACTTATTAGGTTTCCACACAAGTCCTAACTTCTTGATTAATGTTAGCTGTGGAATGGTGATGACGATTGTATATACCTTTGAAGCTTTTGCCTATTTAATATTGATCTTGATAAATTCTCGAAAATTTTGAGAGTTCACAAAGTGGGAATGAGCTAGATGGTTTATGTTCTGAAGCAAAACAATGTTTTCTATGAAAACAAAAATGACTGGTAGCTCATACCTTTACACCCAGGAAATCAATATTACATTAAGTGTGTAGGAGAGTCTGTTATTACTGCTATGAATGTTTTTCCTGCTGATGATCAATTTCTTGAGTTTATAAAAGACCATAAGTGCTAACAAATATCAATGTCTTATAGACAATCAAATAAACCTACAAGACATACCCAGATGAGACTTAGTTATACTGAGACTTACCTGAGCATTCTACACATATTTCTTAAAAGATCATTTTTTTCCCAGCTGGTTGGAGTATATTTCTCCTTGTGTCTCTGGCAACAAGAGGGAATATCCTTTGGGTATAATTAATGTTTCAGTTAACTCTCCTTTCAACCTCTTAATCCGTAGACTTATTACTTAGACTAGAATATCTGAACCTGATCATGAATCCCAAAGGTGTCCATAAATAGAGATGGCAATGTCTGCAACTCCCTGAAATTGTGCCCCAAATTAAAAAAAAATATTGATGAAGCCAAAACTTTAGGCCAAATGTTGTCTTAACCATGGCTGGCTGGCATTTGTCTGAGAAAACAGGCTGCCATTTGGTAGAAACCCATGTACGGGTAGGGGAAATAAGACTGAGGAAGACTGTAGACACTTGGGTATTTCCCTCTTTCACTGCATTCAGAGACAGTTCAGCATTAAAAGTAAGTTGGCAAATGTAGAGGGTTAAGAATGTGCAGGCTGGATATTGTGTGATGGAGAGAAGGAGAGCTGAAGAGCAATGGTAGTGAACACCTGGTCAGTTTCATGTTTTTATAAAAAGCCTTCTGACCCCAGCAACAATATAGCTCAAACTTCATCATCATTGGATATTATTTAAGATGCTTTTTTGCTGAATATTTCTCTGAGAAATATTCTCTGAGAATACTTGCTTCCCTGAGTAACAAATGCCAGTCTCCGGCTTAGGAGTAAATCAGCACTTAGAAACCCTTTTTAGACTTCAGAAAACCCTTACTATTATTAACTCTCCCAAGTTATTTTCCCTTCTCCAATGTAAGATGTTCTCTAAACTTAGAAAGTTTAATCCTCCTGGGACATTTCTATTGAGGATGAGTATTTAATGAACTACTTCCCTTACATATTTCACATTTTACCATTTAAAATGAGGACACCTTTATTTATTCAGTCAAAAATGAGCTACCTCTCCCACATTTAGTGTTGCCTTCCTCAAATTACTCTTTATCAGATCACTCTTTATTTTATTTACAACACTCTAACATTGATAGTATTAACAATTATATTTTATTTTTGTTTGCTTGGTTTTCTTTACCAGGTGTGGGGACTGAAGTCCCAGACAAGACCATCTGTGTGAGTCTGACTACCCAGCGACTGCCAATTAAAAAACTCAAGACCTACACCATCACGGAGGGCTTCATGAAAGCAGTGATGTGAGTTGCTCTCCCCCAAATCTGGGCTTGATGGAACACAGTATATAGAAATGCTGCCCTCCTCAGGAAAAATGTCAACAAGGAGGAAATCCTCAACGTAGCCAATAGTCTTTCTGTTTTTCCATATTTACCATGCCTTTATGTAGCCCCAAACAATGTTTATGACAAAAAATTGGCAACCAAGTGAAGAATATCACCCTCCTTTCTGATTTATATTAGCAGAAGAATCTAACTGGGAACCAGATGAATAATATGCTCAGTCCTGAGGGTTAGGTTTAGAGCTGGCTGGTTCAGATCAGGATTTGACCATAGAGACACACTGGTGTGGGATGCCTCCCTTCCCATCCCTCCCCTTCCCTGTCTTTCTCTGCCCTTATGGTGTGCTGGAGTGGAGTGCCATATTTTATCAGTTGCCATATCTCAAGGAATAGTGTCAACAACTAGCCTACATGGTACCATTCTCTTTCTAGGATCTCATTTTCAGAATAGTAACTCTTCCCAACACACAATTGCAACGTTACCCCCAAAACTATGATAAAGAAATCACCTTTTGTCCAGAAAATAAGATGAGTGTGTTTAAATTTGAAAAAGAAGATGATATGTAATAATTGGACTAGATGACCTCAAATGTCCAGTTTAATTACATCACCTGGTAGCAATGATGAGAAAAGGAGCCTGCAGTTTATGCTGAACCAGGGATCTGGGTATTACCTGGAGCTATTTCTCCTTTATGGCAAAATAGATTGCAGAGGAAAGATTTTCATTTATATTCTCCTGAATCTGAAAGACTGTTTTGTCCAGTCATTTCTGCACAAGATCTCTTATATATGATCTGATCTTAACTTCTGGTTCCAAGGCTTTGAGGATGTGACTAACTTTGTCTATCTTTTCTTTGCATTGCAGATTTATTACCAGACGTGGCCTTAAAGTCTGTGCTGATCCACAAGTTGAATGGGTGAAAAAAGCAGTCCGAACAATAGACAAGTCCACCAGGAGAAATGTGAGCCAGACCAAGCCTACAGGAGCCCAACAATCCAACAATACAGCTGTGACCCTGACTGCGTAGTGACCCTCTGGCATCTTGTCCCCTCACTAGCCAGCCAGCTCATTTCCCTTTAAAGCTCATGGACTAATTACATTATGTTCACCTTTTATAAAAGTGCTGCATGAGTCAAATTATTTTTTATATTTTTATTTTTTATGTCTTTCATATTAATTTAGATGGTCTTATTAATAAATATTTATTATTAAGAATAGTCCCAAAGTTTATTCATTACATATTGGGAAAGATAATACATCATTTGTGTTCTATTTCTGTCCTAACTGTACTTCATTGATGGTATCCATGATGGGAGAGATTTTAGTCAGTGTTTATCAGAGATGAAAGCTATATTCATCATTCTTAGGTTCTAGAGTAAAATGGTTCTCTACACATGAGTCATAGTTGACACCTGTGATAATGACAATTTAATATCTATTTCAACCTGTCTTCATAATGGAGTTCTTTTTTTATGGAATAAGCAAGAAAATCATCCAACAATTATTGGGTCCCCATACTGAGGGTTCGCTACTCAAAAAGTGGCTTCATTCAAGTTTGATCTGGAGCAAATTCTCATACCTCTGTGCTTCATTTGATCTCCTGTAAAAGAAAGAAAAAAAAATATCTTGCCAGTTCTTTCATTTGTCAAAGTAGCAAGGATTAGACTTTTGATGAAAAGATACTTTATTCTAACAAAAATCAGTTCTCCTCAAATTGGGCAATGATCTCACTGTCTTTCTGTGATTCCCATAATTGTCACTACTCTAGTTATCATACAAGTCATGTTTTTTGTTTTTTGGGGTTTTTTTGCCAGTAAGGTTTTTAACATCCCAAACTGTCACCTGGAACATGTTTTGAATGTGATCACAATTTGCAGTAAAGTTTTAATTAAAGTTACTTCATCTGGTCACTAGACACCCCAGACTTATGCCCTCCTGTTCTTATTAAATTGCTAATTTGATTCATGTTTAAGACTCTACTATCCAAGTAGTTGATGATGTACACGTTCACTTCTATCTGACTTTAAATAGTTAAGAGCTGATCATACCTTGATAACTTCAAGGGAAGAGAAAGGACTAACTGTTTTCTAGTCCTAAGGGGACACTCAACAATGTCAAGTATTTTTAGAGTGTTACCTGAGGGCAGTTTGTTGGAATCAGCTTACTTCTAATCATCCAACTAGTGAACCACAGAGGAAACCATTAAAACACTGCCTCATAGTGAAAGGTGGGGTCATCTACCCTTCCTCATTGCTATTTGCCCACAATAATTTTCAAAGCTGGTTTTCAAGAAAACACTGAAAAGAAAACACCTGTTTTATGAGGGGAGAAACATAGCAAAGTCAAGTCACAGAAGATGAAAGGAAAGTTTCCTGAATGAACATGTACTTGCATTTCCCAAATGTCTCCCAAACCCTAGAGGTTTTCATGAGATAATAATAATATGACATGTGGAAGGTTATGGGTAAACACATTTTACTAACTTGGCACATTATCTAAGGTGGCTATATGATGCTAAGTGGTTTCAACCAAATAGTGCACATAAATTTTAACTAATTGACTGGATGTGTTGAATCATTTAGGTGGGACCTGTGTCTACTAACTAAAATGCTGTGGTTTAATGGATTTCAATTCAATTCAAAGAAATAATCTAAGAAGAAGAGATCTTAAAATATTAATTTTTTTTAGTGGCTGGCGACCCCCCTTTTGTGCTCTTGTGGTGTCTTATACTTAACTTTAACCTAAAACTTACCAATTTATATTGAAATTGCTTATTTGCCTGTCTGTGCTTCCCCCACCCCAATCCTGCAATTAGACTGGAAGCTGCTTGTGTGTATTATTACACCAGGTCCCCAGTGCCTAGCATAGAACTGTGTGTGGGGAGTCAATTGATATTTGTTGGATGAATGGGAGGAATAACACATATTACATTATTTCCTTCATTCTACTCTTTCATATTTCTAAAATTATATATAACACAAAATAAACTTAATTAACAGAAAGTTCAATTCAGCAAACATTTTTGGGTACTTGCTATAAGACAGGCACTGTGTTAAGCTTAGTATACATCAAGATAAGTAAAACACCACTTCTGCTCTCCAGGAACTCCCAGTCCAGCGGATGACACTATGATGTAAGAAAACCAATTGTAGTCGAGCGTTTGAAACAGGTATTAATATGGGCATGCTCAAGAGAGAAGGGAATAATTATCCTGAGAATGTTCTCTAAATTTTTTTCTGAATTTATATATAATTATGAATGACTATTATTAATAAGAAATGGAGGATGCATCCTAAGTTGGTTTGAAGAAAGATGTTGTCACATATTTCTCTCTTCTCTAAGAAATTCTTCCACTGTGATTGTAATATTTGTAGAGTATTCTATTCTTTCCTAGATATTTGATGTAACAATACAGTGAGTATAAAACTGTTACTGCAATTTAATTGGTGAGAAAATTGAGCCACAGAGAGCTTGATTGTCTTGGCTAAGAGCATACAGTTATTGAGAAACTGAGCCTGATCTCAGAGAGCAACTTTCTGTGATATCTCAGCCTCAGGAAGGAGAGTGATAATGTACAAGTCTTCTTAGAGTGGGCATGATGTAGGCAATCTCTGAGCAGGGCCACATTATCTCACCAGTCTCAGATTTTTAAAAATAAATTAGAAGTATTTGAAGACTATAACAAGTACTTCCCATTTGACTTTTTCTATGCAATTATTTAAAAATATTTTTATTTTATCAAAGTAATACATGAACATGGTCAAAAGTTTAAGTAGTACAAAAGGAGTACTAATGAAAATGGATAATTCCCTGCCCTATTCTTCCTGTTTTCTAACCTTCCTCCTCACAGACAACTGCTTTAACTCTTTTAAGCTGATGGTTCTTCTGATAGTCACCTTCAAATCACCAATGTTTGGTCACCATTAATTCCTGGGCTATCAATTTTGGGCATTGTTTGTGGCTGCCTTTATGATACATGAAGATTTAGTTCGCTTCTTCCATTCTCTGCATATAATTATGCCGATATTTTAATTATCTATGTTTATAGATTTAGGTAATGTACCTATCATTTATTTCTTATTTTGTCAACTGTGGACCATACTTCTTGACTTTCCATTTTGTAATATTGTTCTGTTGTCTATAGCAAATACTTAAATAGTTTTTACTATGTAACCAGCACTATTTCATTGATTTGTAAATGTTAAGACATTTAATCACATTATAGACCTCAGTTAAAGACAAAACACCTAAGACATAAACTATTGGCTTGTGTTGGATAGAGTTCAGATTTGAAGCCATGGAAACCTGGCTCCAAGTTCATGCTCTTGACCACTATGTCATGCTGCCTTCCTCGCTTTAGGATCCAGTTTCCTGAAGACCAAACCATATGCAATATACCCATGAAAAGTCTACTAAGACCTACATAATATCTTCATTTAACCAACCTAATTAATTAATTAGCTCATTCATTCAGTAAATATTTGTTGAGGGTCTATTATACGCCAGAGGCTGTAACCATAAGCAGAACAAAGCCCCTGCTTTCACAGAGCTTACATTCTGATAAGATGTGCCTTCTATTCCTTACTCCAGGGTATTTATTTGTTTATTTATTTATATATTTTTTTATATTGACGTATAGTTGATTTACAATGTTGTGTTAATTACTGCTGTACAGCAAAGTGATTCAGTTTTTTACATATATGTATATTATATATGTATATATATATTCTTTTCCATTATGGTTCATCACAGGAGATTGAATATAGTTCCCTGTGCTATAAAGTAAGACTTTGTTGTTTATCCATTCTATATATAATAGTTTGCATCTGCTAACCCCAACCTTCCACTCCACCCCAGGGTTCTTTTATCTACTTACTCAACCAACAGATTCTTATTGAGTGCCTAACGTAGTTCGGACGCTTTGCTGAGCACTGGAACGCAGTGGTGAAACCAGACACAATCGTTACCTTCAGGGAGCTTACACAACTAAGCAGACAATTTCAACAATACTGTAACCTGTGATGATAGGGGAAACAGGGAGTGTGAAGTTTGGGCAGACAGGAGCAAACCTGTCCAGGTCTTAGCAGGTGGAGAGGGTCAGGACAGGCTTCCCCTTGAAAATAGCTTTTAACCTGAGACCTAAAGAATGAGTCAGAGTTATCGAGGAGAGTTCAGTGCAATCCAGGCAAAGGAACAAGCAACACATGAAAAGACCAGCAGGCGAGAGAAATCCAGATGCATTAAGAAAATGAAAGTAGTTTAATATGACTGAGAGACAAAGCTAAGGTTTGACAACAAAGAGAGTGTGAGCAAAACGTGAGGTTAGAGAGATGGAGGAGATCACCAATGGCTTTGTCTGCCAGATGGAGGAGTTTTACTCCATCCTAAAGGTAGTGGGAAATGACGCTGGCTGCCAGGTGGTAAACGGAGTGCAGAGAGGAAGGCAGGAGCTGGGAAGACAGTTGGGAAGTGGCTCTGGGCCTGATAAATTTTGAACTTGGCCTGGCATGCTGTGACACATTTTTCCTTTTCCTCATGGTTTTTTTCTGCTTAGCCCGGGAGCACGTTAACGATGCACAATTGCCTAACTCTGGCTGTGTAGCCCCGCTGTACATGCCAAATGCCTCAGACCAGCAAATCCAATCACTGCTTCTTTGGATGTGGGGAGCCAGGTTTGGGATGGGAAAATATTGCAATTATGGGACTTGCTTTATTATTTACACTTTTTTATTGGCTGAGCCAAGACTGGATCTGTGGAGCCAAGATTGAAGCCAACCACCAAGAGGAAGGAGAAGGCAGGGTTGAGAGGCCGTAAACTTGATATCAGTTGGGTTTTAGACTTCCACAGACCAATCGTTTTGGGATTTATTCAATTTTCTGAATATTTGTGAAGCAACTGCTGAGTACAAGGAGCACAGGATCTAGTCTGGTATCATAAAGCCCATGATCTCATGGGGAGAAAGTGCAGTCACCAAAGCCATTCCCACTTGAATGTTCCAAACAACTTAGCTCAGGGCTCACCTCCTCTTAGAGACCTTTCTGATGTCCCCAGCCTAGGTGACATCCCTCTCATGGGCCCACTCAGCCCCTGGGCTTACCTCTACTATCATTCATATCACCCTGAAATACAAGTTTATTTTTCTTTACTTTCTATCTTACTTAGTAGTCAGGGTAGGGACTACGAATTTGATCTCTGTGTACCTAGTACCTGGTATAGTGCCTGGCACATCATAGGCTTCCAATAAATTTTTGTGGAATATACACTACATTATACGTATCTGTACATTAGTAGTTATCATAAAGAGCTATAGGAATGCAGAAGAGAGAATATTTAAATCTGTGCTGGGAAGTTAGGAAAAGCTCTGCAGAAAAGGTGATATAAAAACTGTACCTTTAAACCTGAGAAGAAAAATGCCAGGATGAAACAGTAGGGGTGGACACTCCTGCCAGAGGGAAGTGTGCGAATGAGAAAGCACAGAGGCAGGTAAATCAAGGCCTGTTCAGGGAAACTGCTCATTTCTGGTGGGGTGGCTGGGGTATAGAGCTCAGAAATCACAGAGGAAAGGAAGCCAAGGCTAGATTGAGATCACCCAGAGTGCCATGCCAAATGGTGTGGTTTTAAATAGCGGGTCCCAGGGAGCAGCATAATAAGATCTGACTTGGAGGAAGGCAGAAAATGGTTGAGGGTGGAGGGGAATAGTGAAGTGAACACTGAGTCAGGTTGGAAAAGATGGGTCCAGCCTGGAGGATATGGTGGCCTGAATTAGATTGTAGCAGTGAGGGGCTTGAGACAGAATTAGAATGGCTTGGTTATCAACTGGATGTGGAGAATAAGTTAGTTTGAGGAGTTGAAACTGCACTGAGGTTTCCAGCTTGGGTGGCTGGTTAAGAAACAGCACAACTGATTGGTAAGATTTTAGTCTAATTTCTGGTGTGGTTACTAATAGACTCTGAAGAAAATAAATAGTACCAAGGAAGAGATGCAGAGAAGGAGGAGGTCTGAAAGACTAAAAAACTGATTATCAGCCTTAATACTCAAGTAATTCAGACTTAAAGCCCAAACTACATTTCTATCCCTGTTTGACAGACTATCTTTTTACAAGGATGAGGTAAAAATAAGACTGAATATCTGTGAAACTCTTTATGCCCCTTGGGGAAAAAAGGTACATATAAAAGGAATACAGTATCCACTGGGTGAGTCACCAGCGTTATTTTAAGAGGGATTTGTCACATGGCAGTGAGAGGCAGAGAGGAGCAAAGATATGAATCCATAATGAGAACAAAAAAGAAATGAGGTGAAAGAAAAGGTTTTGAGTGGGAGTTAGGAGTGCCCAAGCATGACAGCAAGGTGGAGTCTGATGAGAGAGGTCGAGGGAGAAGGTCAAAGGGATTTTTTTCTTTCTTTGGGAGGAAGTAGTAAAAATTGGGACAGACTGCTGAGAGTGGAAGGCCAGAGCAGTGACCTGGAATTATTATTTTGGAAGCTAGGAAGGAAATTTAGAGGAATCTCTGCTGAGAGAAAGTTGCCACCCACCCCTGCCTCCCCCCTCAATCCTCCCAAAAGAAATTTCAATCAAATACAAGTGATATATGTTGATTTCCTTTCACACTGTGTTGCCTAGAGTAATTGCTAAGGCTGTATAATTTGCTTCCTCCTGAAACTTGTGATTTCTCTCATCAAGGTGGAATTGCTGAATGAGATATTTAGGAAGAAGTTTCACATTATAGAGTAAGGAAACAAAAGGCCACATGGCTAGACTGAGATGATCTTAACCAGAAGCACCAGATGCTCTATGAGGGAAGAGTGGATTCCCATTTCTCTGAAGCCTGGGTAAGGGAGATGGGTGGGTGGAGAGATGGATGGGTGGGTGGAGAGATGGATGGGTGAGAGGAGAATTGGCAAATTAACCTGTCATAAGCAGCGGGTGAAAGAGGAGAGAAGAATAGTCATGTGCTCTCTCTATCTCTCTCTCCCCTTCTTGCTCTCTGGGGTAGACACTGGTGTGGTAGTTAGAAGTGTAGCTCTGCTTGGTATACATTTGTATACTGGCTTTACCACTTACTATATAGGTGACCATGGGGAAATTCTTCAATTTCTCTGTGCCTTAGGTTGCCTCATTTATAAAATTAGAATAATAATAGTGCTGACTTCATAGGATTATTGCGAGGGTCAAAGCACTTAAAACAGAGCCTGCACATAGTGAAGACTCAATAAATGATAGATTTTATTATCCCTAGTGGATAGGTTGGGATGGGAGGTGGTAAAATTGAGGGTAGATATAAAAGGGAATAGATCAAGCATCTATAAGATTTCCTGTATGCTCACATTTACTGGTTGATACTTCTGTCTTCACCATTTAGGCAAAACTAGGTTTAATTTTCTAAATAATTGCATTTAACTCATCAAGTCATAAAGTGTTCTATGGAATATTTGTACCATGAGAGAATCCATTTAAAAAAAGATACTATAGTCAAATGTATTTAGGAAATGATCATACCATCCTCCTCCTGTTGGAGAATCACGGTGACATAGCTTGTCAAAGTCTCTGAAAAGTACTATGAAAAAGACAGCCATTAAACCTCACTTAGATCTGTGTGCCAGCTAAGAATTGTCACTTGCCATGTGCCTCTACAAGAATTAAGTCACTAGCCACTGCGGTTGCTGACCTTCAACACACCCTGAAAGGAGTTCAGTGTGGAGATCAGGAATGAGGCACTCTGAGAAAAACTAGCAGAACAGGCCTTTCAGATAGATATTTTCAGGAGATTTTATGAGCCCAAATTCTTGCATCTTCTCATATCCAGAAAAACACTAAAATCATTAACGGAGACATCTGCTCCTTGTGACTAGCAGCAAGCCTCTGCCAAAATGTGTGCCTGATTGCATGTATCCCCCTTCACCAAAATCACATATATACTAACCCCCCAACCCCACCTCTTCAGAGCAGTTTCTCAGAGCTATCTGAGAGGCTGTCTCCCAGGCTATAGTCCTTATTTTGCCCCAAATAAAACTTAAGTCACAATTCTCATGTTGTGCATTTTTTTTCTCAGTTGACAGGTGTTTCCTCAAGTTAACCTGAGTACAAAGCTTCTTTCCATATGCCATTGATAAACATCCCAAGAATATCTATTGAACATAAATTCCTCAAAAGATTGGAGACCAAAAATGTCTCAGATCCATAATCCCAAAAGAATAAAACCGTAATCCATCAATAGCATCAACACAATCAGAAAAAGGAATCTAAAAAGTGTTCCCTCACTTGTATCTCTGTAACCTGCTGGAGGCTGGAGTCCCAATTTTGGAAATGTCTGATGTTCTGGAGTGTGTTGTGTGCGTGTGCATGTGTTCATGTAAGGTGCTCACAGACTCTTCGGTTCCTTTATATTGTTAATTAACCAGGTACTGCATAAAGTATCTACCTACTAGCGCTCACTGAATACCTACTATGAATGAGAGGTCATGCTAAGTATCAATACTTTGGGGCCAAAGTAGATATGTGAAGGGTTCTAAACTTTCCTCTTTTGGTGGCTTTGCCTATGCTCTTCATTGTGCCTGGAGAGTGACATTCTTTCTCCTCTTTCTCTTTCTCCAATCATCAGTGTGCATCTCAGGTACCACTTTCTCTAAGAAACCTTCCCCTCTCCTTCCAACTGGATCTGATCTGTGGCTTCTCTGAACCTTCAGGACTTTCTTATGACGTTCATTTTACTCTGCTGTGAGTTGTAGATATTTATGAACTACTTATCCCTCAAAAAATCGGAACCTTTGGCAGGAGGGACTGTGTCTTATTCGTCCCTGTATTCTCTGTAGCACCAACAACAGGGCTTTCCCATCATCTGAGCTCAACATATAGCTGCTGAATTAGAACTATTAAAAGAAACATAAGACATAGTCGCCATCACTTAAGGTATTTAGTATGTAGTTGTGGAGATAATACCTACACATGAAGATGTAATGATAACAGAAGATAGGGGTGAATGATAACTGCCTAGTTAATGGAATGGATGGAGGATGACAGTATGTTTCTTTCAAAGAATAAACTCCACTTGACTGGCAGTGGCTGCCTGACATTCTGTATTGGGTGCAATCTTGAGGCTACTTCCTGGCTCAGTGGAAAGAGTGCTGTGATCAGTCACTGATATCTGCCGTGTGTTATAAACTCACTAGTGGTGGCATGCATTTAGATGATTTGATGATGCTGGTAAGGTCAATGGTGTACGGGTTTCAGAGAAAGTGCAGGTTACTGTGGGTTGACTGGAGTAAGTCAAGGAAAGCTTGTAAAAAGACTTCAACCTGGCCATGGAAGATGAGTAGCATTTAAAAGCCAAAGGAGAGGAGTACGATGGGTGGCTGAGACCATCTGGATGGTCTGTAAACGTGACTGAATCCCGTTAAAGTCTTCATATACATTTTAAGGTTCTGGCGGCCAGTGTGGAGGTCTGCTCATCTTGCGGTGCCCAAGACAAGCCTGCTGTGTGGCTGACAGGGTCTTGGTGCTCGGGCTGGGTGTCAGGCCTGAGCCTCTGAGATGGGAGAGCAGAGTTCAGGACATTGGTCCACCTGAGGCCTCCCAGCTCCATGTAATATCAAACAGCGAAAGCTCTCTCAAAGATCTCCATTTCAACGCGAAGATATCCATCTCCAGCTCCACTCAACGACCAGCAAGCTACAGTGCTGGACACCCTATGCCAAACAATTAACAAGACAGGAACACAACATCACCCATTAGCAGAGAGGTGGCCTAATATCATAATAAGTTCACAGACACACCAAAACACACTACGGGACATGGTGCTGCCCAACAGACAGACAAGATCTAGCCTCATCCACCAGAAAACAGGCACCAGTCCCCTCCACCAGGAAGCCTACACAACCCACTGAACCAACCTTAGCCACTGGGGGCAGACACCAAAAACAACAGGAACTATGAACCTGCAGCCAGCAAAAAGGAGACCCCAAACACAGTAAACTAAGCAAAATGAGAAGACAGAGAAATACACAGCAGATGAAGGAACAAGGTAAAAACCCACCAGACCAAACAAATGAAGAGGAAATAGGCAGCCTACCTGAAAAAGAATTCAGAATAATAATAGTAAAGATGATCCAAAATCTTGGAAATAGAATGGAGAAAACAGAAGAAACATTTAACAAGGACCTGGAAGAACTAAAGAGCAAACAAACGATGATGAACAACACAATAAATGAAATTAAAAATTCTCTAGAAGGAATCAATAGCAGAATAACTGAGGCAGAAAAAAGGATAAGTGACCTGGAAGATAAAATATTGGAAATAACTACCACAGAGCAGAATAAAGAAAAAAGAATGAAAAGAATTGAGGACAGTCTCAGAGACATCTGGGACAACATTAAACACACCAACATCCGAATAGTAGGGGTTCCAGAAGAAGAAGATAAAAAGAAAGGGACTGAGAAAATATTTGAAGAGTTTATAGTTGAAAACAGCCCTAATATGGGAAAGGAGATAGTCATTCAAGTCCAGGAAGCACAGAGAGTCCCATACAGGATAAATCCAAGGAGAAACACACCAAGACACATATTAATCAAACTATCAAAAATTAAATACAAAGAAAAAATATTAAAAGCAACAAGGGAAAAACAACAAATAACACACAAGGGAATCCCCATATGGTTAACATCTGATAATTCAGCAGAAACTCTGCAAACTAGAAGGGAGTGGCAGGGTATATTTAAAGTGATGAAAGGGAAAAACCTACAACCAAGATTATTCTATCCAGCATGGATGTCATTCAGATTCGATGGAGAAATTAGAACATTTACAGACAAGCAAAAGTTAAGAGAATTCAGCACCACCAAACCAACTCTACAACAAAGGCTAAAGGAATTTCTCTAGGCAGGAAACACAAGAGAAGGAAAACACTTACAATAACAAACCCAAAACAATTAAGAAAATGGTCGTAGGAACACACATATCAATAACTATCTTAAGTGTAAATGGATTAAATGCTCCAACCAAAAGACATAGACTGACTGAATGGATACAAAAACAAGGCCTGTATATATGCTGTCTACAAGAGACCCACTTCAGACCTAGGGACACATACAGACTGAGAGTGAGGGAATGGAAAAAGATATTCCATGCAAATGGAAATCAAAAGAAAGCTGGAGTAGCAATTCTCATGTCAGACAAAATAGACTTTAAAGTAAAGACTATTACAAGATACAAAGAAGGACACTACATAATGATCAAGGGATCAATCCAAGAAGAAGATAAAACAATTGTAAATATTTATGCACCCAACATAGGAGCACCTCAATACATAATGCAAATGATATCAGCCATAAAAGGGGAAATTGACAGTAACACAATCACAGTAGGGGACTTTAACATCCCACTTTCACCAATGGACAGATCATCCAAAATGAAAATAAATAAGGAAACACAAGCTTTAAATAATACATAAAACAAGATGGACTTAATTGATATTTATAGGACATTCCATCCCCCCAAAAAAAGAATACACTTTCTTCTCAAGTGCTCATGGAACATTTTCTGGGATACATCATATCTTGGGTCGCAAATCAAGCCTTGGTAAATTAAAAGTAAATTGAAATTTTATCAAGTATCTTTTCCAACCACAACGCTATTACACTAGATATCAATTACAGGAAAAAATTTGTGAAAAATTCAAACACATGGAGGTTAAACAATACACTACTTAATAACCAAGAGATCACTGAAGAAATCAAAGAGGAAATCAAAAAATACCTAGAAACAAATGACAATGAAAACACGATGACCCAAAACTTATGGGATGCAGCAAAAGCAGTTCTAAGAGGGAAGTTTATAGCAATACAATCCTACCTCAGTAAACAAGAAACAGCTCCAACCTAAGCTTACACCTACAGCAGTTAGAGAAAGAAGAACAGAAAACACCAAAGTTAGCAGAAGGAAAGAAATCATAAAGATCAGATCAGAAATAAATGAAAAAGAAATGAAGGAAACATTAGCAAAGATCAATAAAACTAAAAGCTGATGATTTGAGAAGATAAGCAAAACTGACAAACCACTAGCCAGACTCACCAAGTAAAAAAGGGAGAAGACTCAAATCAATAGAATTAGAAATGAAAAAGGAAAAGTAACAACTGACACTGCAGAAATACAAAGGATCATGAGAGAATACTACAAGCAACTCTATGCCAATAAAATGGACAACCTGGAAGAAATGGACAAATTCTTAGAAAAGTACAACCTCCTGAGACTGAACCAGGAAGAAATAGACAATATAAACAGACAAATCACAAGCACTGAAATTGAGACTGTGATTAAAATCTTCCAACAAACAAAAGCCCAGGACCAGAGGCTTCACAGGCGAATTCTATCAAACATTTAGAGAAGAGCTAACGCCTACCCTTCTCAAACTCTTCCAAGATATAGCAGAGGGAAGAACACTCCCAAACTCGTTCTGTGATGCCACCATCACCCTGATACCAAAACCGACAAAGATGTCACAAAAAAGAAAACTACAGACCAATATCACTGGTGAACATAGATGCAAAAATCCTCAACAAAATACTAGCAAACAGAATCCAACAGCACCTTAAAAGGATCATACACCATGATCAAGTGGGGTTTATCCCAGGAATGCAAGGATTCTTCAATATACATGAATCAATCAATGTGATACACCATATTAACAAATTGAAGGAGAAAAACCATATGATCATCTCAATAGATGCAGAGAAAGCTTTCAACAAAATTCAACACCCGTTTATGATAAAAACCCTCCAGAAAGTAGGCATAGAGGGAACTTACCTCAACATAATAAAAGCTATATATGACAAACCCACAGCCAACATCGTTGTCAATGGTGAAAAACTGAAACCATTTCCACTAAGATCAGGAACAAGACAAGGTTGCTCACTCTCACCACTATTATTCAACATAGTTTTGGAAGTTTTAGCCACAGCAATCAGAGAAGAAAAAGAAAGGATTTTTCCCCCATATTTTTAACATCTTTGTTAAGGTATCATTTATATACCATGAATTTTATCCATTTAAAAGGTATAATTTTTATAAAAAATTTATAGATTTGTGCAAGCATCACCATAATTCAGTTTTAGAACATTTCCATCACTCCCAAAAGATCCCTCGTTGCCATTGCATTTAATTCCTGCTCCCACTCCCAGTTCCAGGCAACCACTAATATGCTTTCTGTCTTTATGGATTTGCCTTTCCTGGACATTTCATATAAATGAAATGTTACAATATGTAGTCTTTCGCATCTTGCTTTTTTCACTTAACATTGTGCTTTTGAGGTTCATCTAAGTTGTAGCATGGAACAGTAGTCTATTCCTTTTCATTGCTGAATAGTATTCCACTGAATGAATATATCACATTTTGTTTATTCAACAATTGATGGACATTAGTCATTACTTAATGACTAATATGAATAATACTCCTTTGAATATTTATACATGAGTCTTTGTGTGGACGTATGCTTTCATCTTTCTTGAATAGATACCTAGGAGTGGAATTGCTGGATCTTATTGTAAGTTTACATCCAACATGTTAAGGAAGTGAAAAACAATTTTCCGAAGTGACTGTATCATTATATATTACCATTAAATGATGAGTGGGGATTCAGGTTTCTACATATCCTCACCAAAACTTGTCATCTTTTTTATTGTAGCTATTCTAGTAGATATGATGTACTATCTTGTCATTTTAATTTGCATGTCCCTAATGACTAATGATATTGAACATATTTTCATGCAATTATTGGCCATTTGTATATCTTCTCTAATGAATTGTCTATTCAAATCTTCTACTGAGTTTTTAAGTGGTTTACTTTCTTCCTTGTTATTGAGTTATAAGTGTGCTTCATATATTTGGGACACAAGACCTTTGTCATATTTATGCTTTACGAATATTTTCTCCTAATCTGTGGCTTGTCTTTTAATTTCTTAAAGTATCTTTTGAACCATAAAAGTTTTAAAATTTGATAAGGTCCAACTTATTATTTTTTATGGATTGTGCTTTTGATTTCACATCTAAGAGCTTTGGGTTCTTTTTAAAGGTAAATCTAATAGGATTTGATGATGGATTGCATGTTGGGTATAAAAGAAAAGAAGAGTCAAAGATGACTGATCCTTTTGTTCTGGGCAATCAGAAAAAGTTTCCATTTATTGAGTGAATAAAGACTGGAGAAAGAAAAAGTTAGGGAGTGGGAATCACAAGTTGTTTTGACCAAGTTAGATTTAAGGTTTTTATTAGACATCCAAGTAAGGATGTAAAGGAGACAGGTTTAGAAGCTTAGAGTTCAGCTGTTTGAGATAAAACTTCGAGTCATCCTCATAAATATGGTATTTAAAACCATGGCCCATGTGATGTTACTTAAGGAGTGAATGTGAGTAGAGAAGAAAAGACTTCCAAGGACTGACTTTTGGAGGACTTAAAATAATAGCAGTCAGGGAGAAGGGAAGAAATCAGAGTGGAGATTGAGAAGGGGCATTAAGTATGTTAGATGAACCACGAGAATGCTGCTCTGGGGGACATGTGAAGAAGCTGTTTCAAGAAGGGGTGAGTGACTAGTCAAAGTGTGCAGATACATGAGGGCAATAAAACTGAAAATTAGTTAATGGATTTGGCAACATGGAGGTGGCTGGTGTTATTGATAAGAACAATATAAATGGAGTAATGAGGACTCAATCTGACTAGAACAGTGAAAGGGAGAATGGAAGGAGAGAAAGTGGAGAGTGTGGTTAGGAACAACTCTTAGCCATAAGGAAGAGATTACCCATAATGAATAACACAAAAATGGATGGTAGCTGGAGGGAAATGTAGCACCAAGGGAGGTACTACCTTCCCTCCCTCCCTCCCTCTCTCCCTCTCTTCCTCCCTCTCTCCCTCCTTTCCTTCCTTCCTTCTTTCCTTCCTTCCTCTCTCCTTCCCTCCCTCCCTCCTTCCTTCCTCTCTTCCTCTTCTCCTCTCTTCTTTTCCTCCTTTCCTCCCTTCCTCCCTTTCTCTCTCTCTCTTTTTCTTAAATTTGGGAGATACTACAACAGAAAGGAAAAAATTAATGCAGGAGAGAGAGGAGATAATTTCAGAAGTGAGATTCCTGAGAATGTGAGAGCTAAGTTCCAGTGAACTAGTGTCCATAAAAAGGAACATGGATGGTTGATCCATTGTAAATGAAAAAAGGTAGAGTTTATAAGGATCATTGTATATGGGTTGGTAGATGTGGTGATGGGAGTGTGGGGAAGCTTGCTTCTGATTGCTCTTATTTTTTTCGTGGTCACCAGCTGAGATGAGAAAGGAAGGGAAAGATACTGTTAGTTTGGGGAGAGAAAAGAAAGCATAAAGTTGACATTTAGAAGAGTAGAAGAGTTACTGGACTAGAGAAATATGATGAAATTGAAGGAGTGAAAAAGAAGTAAAGGAGTTTTGGTGTATGTAAGGGAGTGATAGTAATGATGGACTATAGAATCTAAGCTGGAAGAGAGGTAAGTGAGTACCTTAGGAAGGGATAGCCAGTGGAGAGGTAGTTAAGTCAATATATTTGGGGTCATAGTGGAGTGGGGTGAAAGAAATGTTGGAATCAGGATACTAGAATGAATGAGATACAAAGATAGGTTATGATGGCCAGGAAACCAGCATAATGGATGAGATGTCATAATTAGGTGATGACAGTATCTAGGGTATGGTCATGGACGTAAGAGTCTCAGGTATGGTGTAAAATATGGGAGGAGAGCAGGCCAGTATTTGAGAAAATAGTCCTCATGGGTATTGAAATCAGCAAGAACTATAGCAGAAGACAGAGAGAGACAAGCGCTGGGTGTGAACATTTTCAAGTACTGAAGGTTGGGATTCTTTAATTCTGGAGAGGACTGCAACAAAGGGAGGTATCTGATAGTATTGTCTCGTGATCTTATCTTCAGAGTCTCTGTGTAGGGAAAAAAAGAGGTGAGGGAGAAATAGTGGTTTGGAAGCAGCAATAAAATGCAAGAAGGATGCTTAATCTGTCTCCAGACCAGCTGCATTTGTAGTGCAGCAGACAAAACGGCCATCGTGTGCCTGGTACAGAGCAGGTAATCCAAGAATGTCAGTTACTTTTTCATAGTCAGCAACAGAGGTTTTCAAAACCTACATGTCTTACTTTTTAAATTCATTGTATTTGGCTTAAAGTCTGTAGTGGCTTGGAATTTGCAGTACTCTAACTTCAATTTTAAGGCATATTAATGTTTTGGTTTGTCTTAAATGGTCCTAAAAGTTTCTTGGGACACAGTGAAAGACATACACACAACCTCAAGAATACTCAAAAAACAACTGAAAATGTCACTGTTCCTCAGAGTTACACATTTTGGAGGTAAAATGGTGGCTGAAGTTAGTTCCCTTTCTGTGGTTATGAACTTGTATTTTCTCTGTGTGAAATTATATAATTGTTAGAGGGATTAAAAACCCATGAATAAGGCTCTTTTTTCTGTATCTGCTAGTACTCAGGCATCATCAGCGTTTTAGTTCTAATGTAGTCCCAGTAGCATGAATCCTGACTCTTGACCTGTACCTGTTAATGCAGCACCCAAACCCCTTGCAAAGTCCCTTTGACTCCCCAAGAGGTCTCTTACAACTTCCATAAAAGTCCTGCTCCTACCTTACTGGGGCCTCTGTTGCTGTAGGAGCTCGACTGCCCTTCTAGCCAGTAGAGTTGCTCATCCAGGGTGTTGAGGGGTGTGTTCTGACCTGAGTCCTGTCTCTTGCTTGTCTCTGTCACCCCGTGGTGTAGGTGACTTACCTGGGCCCATGATGCTCTTTGGCTGTAAGAGTGAGAATGTGCACTCCTTCTAGTTATGGGTAATTGGGAATGGGGAGGATCCCGCAAAAGGATTGCTTGGTCCCTGAAGTGTTAAAAAGAGGGTAAACTCGCAGCAGGTTCGTGAAACCCCTTTTCCCCTAGACCTCATACATGCCTATCAGGGTGGCTGAGTTAAGACAGGTTCCAAGCACCAGTTCTCACAAAGAATGTGGAAGCCGTGACTCCCCTTCCATTCAGAGAGTCTAGTCATCACAAAGATCCCCCTCTTTTTTTTCAATTTCAGACTCTGTCCCAGTTTCCTGCAATCTCACTGCAACCCAACTTCAGGGACAGCCTTCTCCCCACAACCTCCAAACAAAGGAGTTTTTTTTTTTTGTTTGTTTGTTTTGTTTTTAACAATTTCTGCATATACCTCAGTGCCAATGGTGCAGCCACTATAAGTTTGTTCTTTTTTCTCTCAATTCCCATCTTTACCCCTTTTCCAGGCTCCTTGGCATTTTCTTGAATCACTGGATGCAAGTACGTGCTTAGAGGGAGGGGCGCTGTCACGTCCAAAAATGAGGTACACTTGTAGACATCCCATTGTGCCTCTGTTCTATCAGATCAGATGATAGATCTTGATCTAAGCACAAACCCACCATCAGATAAAAAAAAATTATAGTACTAGTATAGGGACCTTCGCAGAGAATGGGTTGAACATAGGACCATTCCATTTTCTATCACTGTTGATTCAACTGGGCTATAGTCAATTTATTCCATCTGATATAAACCACAGCGCTTTTTTTTTCAATGTTTGCCTCATTTATCATACTCCCAGTCAGTTCTGTCTTTCCCAGTATTCACAGTTATTAGATGGTTTTAAAGTATTTTTTTCTCTCAGGCACTTACAATTTCATTCCTCCCCCCCCCAAACAAAAAAGGTAAAATGTATGATACTAATAATAGACATGGAGAACACAAAAAAGTAAAAAGGAGAAAACAAAAATCTACAATCTTACCATCCATAGATAATCATGGAGTTGTTACTATTTCTATCTTGCTTTCCACTCTGCCCCTATGATTTTTTTAAAAATTGTGATTATACATAATTTTGTGCCTTGCTCTGAGAATATAAATGCCATAACCAAAGATTTCTTTAAGATCTTATTGTTGATTAATTTGATTGAAAGCAATAAACAAGATAAAGTAAAATTACAGTACAGCTAATACAAAGTATCCACTACTACTGGTATTTTTTGAAGTAATTCTGGAAGGTTCTTTCAGAGACTGACCCCTTCCTAGTCTACATCCTCATCTCCAGCCACAAGGAAAAGAAAAACAATAAAACAGAAAAGGTAAGTTGACATTTTCAATTTCTGTCCTGTCTCGGTATAATGGGATCTTTCCACCTTCACTTCCAGTGAGTAAGTGACCAGTTGCTATGATTGGGAGAGTCCATTATGACCCTGAGATGTTGGGAAAAGGGACAAATCACAAATGCCACTCAATAATTCCAATTTTAGCGAGATTTTTATCACCACCCAGGAGATGTCTGAAAATGATCTATGGGTGATTTGAACTGAGCTGGCCAACTCCTATTTCAAAAGAATTGAAAAAGGGGATTTATGATGACACTGTCTGCCTATTTTCCAGACCAATGTTCACAGTATGTTACTGAGAGCAGGTTGGTCCTGCTGCTATTTCATGCCACTGGCAGGCCCTTGCCTTCCACAAGGCAGAATCACTTCATGTTGGAAATTAGCTCACCAACTTGGTTTTGGCAAGGAAGACAGACACATAAATCTGATGTAGTAAAGAATACAGTAATGTGAACTTTTCTTAAAAACAAAGAATATATATTTATTTTTGAAAAGGTATGATTATATACCCATAGCCAACTGGTTATACTAATAAAGACAATCTGCATGCTGATTTCTGGAATGCACGTTGTCCCACCACCCTTTTTCATTTTGTCTGCTCTAACACCTCCTCTTTTATGCTTACAATGGGAACAGACCTATCAAATTAAGCACCACAGGGAAAATTGTTCATCTGGTTCATGAGGATCTGAGGCAGATGGTAAGTTAACCATCTGACAGGCAATGCTGGCTGCTCTTCTGAGATTTATAGTCCAGTTTTACAGTTCAAATTGGATTGGGTAAAGTTTGCATTGAATTTACTTTGGCAATAGGAAAGTGTCCAGACCCATGTTGCTCTGTTTGTGACTTGAGGTCCTCCACACCACAACCTCACCTTGCAAGTCGACCCCTGATAAGTCAAATGCACAACAGGACTGATGATGGACCCCAGAGACAAGTTCCTCCCCTGTTCCCTTCCCAAGCCAGCAGCATGAACAGTTGGTGAGTTTGTCATTTTCAGGATTGTCACAGAGACACAAATAACAAGTATACATCTCAGTCTACAAACATAAGTGTGCAAGGAACCTAGCTTTCTTTATTTTCCAAGTTGTTTTCCAAATCTCTACTCAATGGTAATTTCAAGCCTCATTTCACTAGGATCAGGCAATGCATTCTCAATCAATTTGGAGTCTCTTCTTCCCACTGCCATTACCATTCTGGGGTTAAGTCTAATTTCACGAGATGTGAATAAAGACAGTGCACTGGGGCAAGGACCCATCCAGTCCTTGGCTCACACAACATCCACTGTTCCATGCAGTTGCCATTGGGACATCCCTCAGTTGAGTCCATGTTACTCTCTCCTCTACTTCTGAGCTATGGGATTATACTGCTGCTTTTGTGCCCCACTGGGGGTCCCAGAATTTCTGCTAGGGGCCTAAGCTCTGTCTCCACAGTTTGTTCTTTCTCAGAAGAGCCATCCTCCTGCTCATCTCAGTAGTCAAGACCTAGTTCAAGCTCACTTCCTATAAGAGACCTCTCCTTGTGACTCTAAAGCTCATTTCACCTCTTTTCCCTTTGAGGATCCAATAGCACGCATCTAGCACTTGTCATGCAGGGATTGTCTTGTTTAGCTTTTCATGAGTGTTTGTAGAACTTTTTAGGGATGGGCTCCATCACCTTTACCTTCCGATCTGCACTAATATGTCTTTCTCAAATAAATTAGTACTCCATCTTGCAGCTAAGAAGTCTACAAGCTCATGTAGAAGGGTGAGGATGGGAGGCACAGGTAATGGAGAGAAAATGCAGATGCCTATGGTAAGTTGTGAAGATTATGCACCAAGTCAAAAACATGCCGTGTATATACTTTATCTTTTGCAGTACACTATAATTCAAAGGCAACCTCTTTGTATTAATGATTTTTTTATCTCTACCAGCATACAGCCCAATTGATAGATATATCTGCTATATGCTGACTCTATTCCAAGTACAATGAAGAAATAAAAAGGGAATTAAAAATTAAATAAAAATTCCCACCAAAACAAAATTTCTTCTCAAGATGTTGATTGGGAAACAACATACACAGAAACTGAAACCAAGTGAAACCCTGCGGGGTCTTCCTGGTGACATACATCACCCCCTCTCTTCTGTGATCTCTGCCTCTTGTTTGTAGAAAAGCTTTAGTCTCTGAGGTCTTTCCTGAGTTCCAAAGAACAAATTTAATCAGAGAAGTGAGAAAAATGCAGAAACAAAGAAAAACTATCAAGCAAGACAAATTAATAATAGTTTAGCCATAAAACAAAGTCAAGAACCTTTAGCTCCTCCTCAAAGGCTATAGATAATATTCTGAGTCATATCCTTGAGTTGTTGGGTGGATTTTAAAACCTCACCAGGTGGAAGAAGTTAACTACATGCTGACCATAAGCATACAGACCCCAGACAGGTTGGAACCAGAAGATTGATGATGTTGACTCCCAATATACCACCCGGTTACTTACTAACAACCAATCAGAAGAATGTCCATGAGCCAATCATGTACCCCATGACCCTCTCCCTTATACTGTCTTTAAAAACCCTTCCCTGAAAGCCATTGGGAAGTGTGGGTAATTTGAGCATTAGCTGCCCTTTCTCCTTGATTGACCCCATGTTGCAATGAACACTGTACTTTTCTTCACCGCAGCTCGGTGTCAGAAGATTGGCTTTAATGTGAGAGGGCAAGCAGACCCAAGTTTGGTTTGGTAACAAAATGACTAATAGATTAGCTCAAATAATGAATTCCTCTATCACCTATTTATTAGTAACTCTCAGCAAATTCAGTTCAGTTCAATCACGGTTTGTTTAATTTCTACAAATTGCTGCTGTATGACATAGAGCAGGGGACATAGAGAAAAATAAGATGTGATTATAGGGTTACATTTGATATGACTGCTTGGAATTTCCTAGCAGGTGGGCTTGTTATACAGACATAGATAGAAACACAGATATACAAGAAACTATTATTTTCTTAAATACAATAATCGTTTTTCAAAGAGGTACCCTAGGACTCCAACTTACTCCTAGTTGGAAAAGGGAAAAATACAGGGTATGATGGTTTCAGGTAGAAAGAAAGTGAGCTGCAACATTTCAAGCCAGGAAGCTCATCAAAAAAATTCAAAACATACATTATATTAGTTTCAGGTGTGCTAATATAATGTTGTATGTCAATTATACCTCAATTAAAAAAAAAAAAAACTTCTCAAAAACCAAAAACAAAACAGATGCTGTTCTTCTTGGGTAGTTGACTAAGGACCAATTCTATGCAAATTTTTGTATACAGACCTTTATTGAAATCCAAGAGTTGCTGCTATTTGGATAGCTCTTGCATAGAGTACATATAAATATTATTATCTAAATGGAGACATTTTTGAAAGCAAAAGGGAGCACTACTATTATTAATTACTCTGTGACAACAAGAGGCATAAACCTGGAGTACAGCTACCCTAGTCTTGCAGACTGACAGTCAAAGTGAATAAAAAGAATTTAAGAGCAAACTAAAACATAAAGAGACAACACAGACTCCGGAAACCTCTTCTGAATAGAATATCAAGCCACATCTGACTCAGAAATAGATTCTCCTCCTATTTGCAGTAAGAGTGAAACAGTCTCCCCAGAATAATCCCACGAACTTTTCTGCCACTTCCAGAGTTCACCTTTTGCAAATTTCCTGAACTGGGGCTTTACTGTTCTCAGATCTGGAGTTATTACAATGTTTACTTGTCTTCGGGCTTGCGGGAAAAGAACTAAACAAAGATGATGAATCTTAAATGTCAAGAAGATCATATTATTTCAGTGTGTTTGCATGGGACATTGAATTTGTGAGCAATGCTGAGTATTGAATGTATACTTAATAAATTTCCCTATAGGCTATTTTAATAACATTCATGTTATTCCTTTTATAAAGTAGTACACATATACTTATTATAGATCATTTTAAAACTACAAGAAAAATATACAGAAGAAAATTGAATCACCTGTAAACCCAATACCTAGAGAGAAAACATTTTGGTATATTTCTATTTGTGTATTTCAGATAGTTGAGGTTATTCCATATAGGTCATTTCTTCTTCCCTTTTCCACCTACTGTTCGACCACTTTAACTTAATTGTTGTGCAATATTCAATAATGATGCCACTTAATGTTTATTGATACTGCTATATAGCATATAATTTTACCCATGTCACAGTCTTATGAGGTAAGTGATTTTATTAACCCATTTTGAAGATGAAGAAATTGGGCAAATGTGGGTTAGGGAACTTGCTCAAGGTTTCACCAGAATTAAGTGCAGAATCAGGCTTGATCCAAGTCTGAGTGATCCCAGAGCTCAGCTGCTAACCAGTAAGCTGTGTCCATCAGGTGTTGGTTATGAAAACAGAAAAACAGAAGGTTTTTTTCAGTATGAAGGGATTTAATACAGGGAATGTAAGGCTCATACAACCTTGCATACACCTCCCATTGGGAGAGAGCAACAGTCAGGATGGCCCTAGATCTAGAAATACAGTAGTGATGCCACTATTGTTAATCTCAGCTTCCAGGAGCACTTGAGAGCTGCTGGCAAAAGCTCACATCAGTCATTTGCTGATGCCCACACATGCCTAGAGCTTCTGCCAGAAACAATGGCCCATCCTTTTCTCCTGCCTTGTAAACCTTGGAAAGTGCCACGCCTGGTGATATCCACAAACACCTGCTGCCAAGGAAATCTGTGACATATAGTTTCCAGGCTTTCAGTACCTGTGGTGAAGGGGAAAGCTTAGAATGACAGGGAAGATACGGAGATGCATAGGTGATATCAAATCCACAGGTTACGAGACAGAGCAGACTTTACTTAATTTTCCCCATCATGGTACATTTATGTTAATGCCTTGGCCTATGACTACAAATGAGACAGTGGTAACTCAGATTTCACTGGCTTGTGTCCCCACCTGCATACATGTTAACCACGCACCCCATTTCAGTTCTCTCTGGGAGCTCAACTGAGCTCACAAATGGTCCTCCCTGCTCTTCACTCCTGGCCCCTTGCTCTGCTTACTGCCTGCACAGCCACTGGAGGGCAGCACGTCCCCACCACCGCTGTGGCTGGTGCCTCTCCCCAAGCTAGGTCTCCTCATCCTCCCACAGCTGCAGACCCTCAGGTTACCAAAGCATGCCTCCAGCCCCACTGTCTTGAACCCAACCAAGGTTGTCCCCCAAGTGATGATGGCTCTGCACTGAGTCCTCCACCTCTTTCCTGAGTACCAGACAGTGTTTTCAAGCCTCTATGTCTCGTTTATGGAAACAGCTTCTTCAGCTTGTGTTGAGTAATCCTTTCTCCCTTGTGGTTGAACTGACCCATGGGCCTGGGTTGCAGGGAGACACCTCACTGCCTGCTCCATCACTCACCCTAATCTCTTCCCCTCAGCGTACAAGCCAAACTTCCCTCTCAGAAGCTCTTTCCTCAGTGAAAATCAACGCATGCAGAAGACACCAGTTAACTACCAACTCTGACATTTCACGACTTGTGTATTTATTGTCTGAACCCTTAGGTTCAGAAACTTTCTCCATACCTAGTGCTCTGATGAAAATTTTGGACATGGCTCTTTGTCCAGTGTCTTTCCTTAGAGTAGGTTCTTAAAAATGGAATCACTGCTGTGGACTTGAAACAAACAGACTGACAGATATTTCTCCAGCAAAGATGGGTTTATTTGGGATCAGCAGAGAATTTCAATTCGGGGTCTGCAATTATGAGGAGCAATGTGCAAGTCCCTAGCAAGGAAAGGCAAGGAGGATACTTTTATAGAGAGGAAAAGGAAGTTGGGAGTGCTATAGTAGTCCATAACGTTTCATTGGCTGAGTCCTTGCAGGAAAGGAAGAGGAGTCTTTCTTCTTCCTGTTGGACTGTGCTATGGTTGCAGGACATGAGAGCTCCCCCTTCTGGTCTCCCAACTTTATTTAACTGAGGTCTCTGTTTATTAATTTTTCACACTGTAGAAAAGAGAATAAACATTTTTAAGGTTGTGATACAAATTGTTAGCAAATTGCTTCCAAAAAATTTTTACCAATTTATACTTCTACCAGCCAGTAACAGGGCTTCTACTTGAACCCTGGCTCACTGCACCTTCCGCTGAATAGTATTTTATCTATCTATCATCTATCTATTTTTCTATCATTTATCATCTATCTATCTATCTATCTATCTATCTATCTATCTATCTATCATCTGTTATCAATGTAGATATTTGTCCATATACTATATATGTGAAGTATATAATATACTTATATCTATATATCTATGTCTATGTTTATATTTATATAATTTCCCTGAGGCTGCTTTGATCACCATATCAAGTGAATTATGACTCAGTCCTCTCTCTCATATACATCACTGAGACTCTCAAACACCAAACATTCCAAAAATGCAAGGAAAGTAACACCCCCAAGACATTTGTTTAGTCAATGGTAATTGTGACAATTGTAACTGTTGACTGAATGCAAGGTATTCTTCCAGAGGTTGAAGTGGTATATTGCTAAGGAGTAGGTTAAGCTGTGAATGACCAAAAATCCAAAATACAGTGAGTTAAGCTAGATAGATTTTTCCCTCTTTCTCATACCAACAAAATCAGGAGTTACGCAGGCCATGAATGGTATGAAATCCATTGAACCAGGTTCTATCCGTTTTCCATTCCCAAGTTTGTACCCACATTCCATCCAGCAGGAGGAGAAAAGAGAAGTCATGTTTCTTCTTTCCTGAAGACATTTTGCAGAAATTGTACATATTACTTCTTCCTACAGCTCATTGCCCAGAAGTGAGTCATACAGCCAAGCTCAGCTCCAAGGGAGGGTGAGAAATGCAGTCTTTTTTTTTTCCATGTGATCATTTTCCAGCTAAAAATCAGAGGAGTTAAGTAAAGAACAGATACCGAGGAACAAATACATTCCTGTCTCAGAGGCATATTAAGTATAATATATGATGTTTGTTATTAAATGACTCACAATTTATTTATCTCCTGGAACGTCTATGTTCCTCCTTTACATAGAAAACACAATGCTGTGGATAATAGCCTACTGTTTTTGTTTCCTTTAATTATAGTCTGCTTTTCCTTTGACATAGATTATAGTTTTAGAGATATACTTCAAATTTGTTTTGTACTTCAAAAAGCTGTAACTTCTCATGCTTTGCTCTCGTTCCTAGCCCAGCCTCTCTGTCTGGCCATTAACTGATCTGAGAATAAACACTCAAATGCAGCAGGTGAGTTGTGAGCCTGGAAATTTGCTTCATATCCTTTACTTGAAAAAAGAAAAACAAAAATATACTAAAACATCTGGAAGCAAAGAAAAAAGCTAAGAGAGAAGAAAGACAGCAAGTTTCTGTGATATGCATCTCAAGTTATACTGGATATAGCTTCCATTATCCAAATTAAAAAAACCTAATTTGGACAGGCCAAGGAGCTTTAATGGAAAGAAATATATCAGTAGACTCAGAGCAATTTACAGAGATGGAATTTCATCATAGTACTGTATATATCTTGTGCATCTCATCAAGTGCACAACAGCCCCAAAAAATAGTTTCTTAAATTACTGGTCAAATAAAGACAGTGACACAGATTTTATGGATTAGTGACATTAAATAAAGAACAGAATTAGCTTGAACAATGGATCCCAGAAGTCTTGAGTCTTTTCTTATCACCTATAACCACTTAGCAAATATTTTTTCTGCTGCCTAATTGGTTGGGCTAAATGTCTCTAATTTTGAGTTAATTCCATCTTTATTTCCAGCTTTCCTATCCCTCTCCTGAGCCACATATACATGCAGTGTACTCTACTCAAGAAATACTTTCTAAATGAAGCAATTTGCCTATAGTTGATACTCAGTTCGCATACATATGTTGATTGATGGCTTTTGTCTGAGGATTGTATGTGTTGAAAAAAAAAATCTATATACCACTTCACATCTCCTAGGATGGCTATAAAACACACACACACACACACACACACACACAAACACACACAACAAAACAGAAAGTAATCAGTGTTGGTGAGAATGTGGAGAAATTGGGACACTCATATATTGCTAGTAAGAATGAATAATGGAGCAACCCCTGTGGAAAACAGTCTGTTGGCTCCTCAAAGAGCTAAATATAGAATTACCACATCACCCACCAATTGTGCTCTGGAAAAGAACTGAAAACAAGGGCCCAAACAGACACTTGTATACCAGTGTTCATTGCAGCATACTTTATAATAGGTGAAAAATTAAAATAGCTCACGTGTTCAGTAACATTTGAATGGATATACAAAATGTTATGTGTAATACAATGGAATATTATTCAGCCATATAAAGGAATAATATTCTGATACATTCTACAACATGATAAACCTTGAAAACATTAAGCCAGACACAATAGGACAAATATTATATGAGTTCACTTATACGAAATATCTAGAATAGGAAAATTCATAGAGCCAGAAGGTAAAGCAGAGGTCGACAGGGGCTGAGGGGATGCAGGAATGGGGAGTTATTGCTTTAATGGGTACAGAATTTCTGTTTGGGGTGATGAAAAGTTATGGAAAAAGATAGTGGTAATGGTTCTATGATGTTGTGAGTATAATTAATGCCACTGAATTGAACTCCTAAAATGGTTAAAATTACAAATTTTTAATATATATTTTACCACAATTAAAAAAAAAATCTGTTGCTTTGGTCTTTCACATTAAAATGGTACTGCATTTTATAGTTTACAAAAGATTGTCATGATATTTAATCCTCACAGTTCCATGAAGAGGGCAGAATATTTACCATTTCCTGCACCCCTGTCCTACCCCTGCTTTAATGATGATGAACTTGAAGTTTAGAGCGATCATGTGGTAACTTGCAGAGGTAGCTCTCTTACCCAAGTCTCTTCAAGTGCTGATCTCCTAGGGATTCAAACTCTGGGAATTCTTCCATGGCTAGTTGATCTTCAGATTCTTCCAAACTGAGTTGTTGCCATAGACTTTTAGCCTCTGGTTATGACTGGCCTCCAGGCCACCCCTAACTTTGAAGATCTGACCCTCTGACTGAATGATTATTAAAGAAGTGTAAATTCGGTCAAAACCTGCCTGGAAAGGGATTTAATTTATACCTTCAGAAGATGCACAGGAAGAAGATGCACAGAAAATCAAATGGAGTGGATCTGATGTTTCCCAAAGCTGGGGCAAAAGTTGGGTTAGCCTGGAAAACTTAAGACAGCCTGGGAATTGTAGATCAGGGTCTAATTCTTTTAGGGTCATTGAGAGCCCACGTTACTTCATTCGATTCTCACGAGAATGGAGGGAGAAATGGCAGTAGGAATGTTTTCTCCTTTTCACAGTTGAGAGAAGGTTAAGTGCTTGCTCAAGGTCATACAGTCAGAGAGGACTAACAGGAAAATAGACTCAGGTACCTTAACTTCTAGGTCAGGGCTCTTTCCATTATGCTGCAGCTGGCTGCTTCTAAGAGACCCAAAGCCAATGCCCAGAAAATGCCATGTAGAAGACTGCTGTTACTATTCTAAGTTGAAGTTGGGGGAGGGATGCAGTGGGTACAGCCAGAGGTGGAGTGTGGGGATGCCATCCTGCCATCATGGATATGGAGTCTTTTTTATGGCTTATGCCACTCCAGCTGGCATAAACAAGACATAGCTAAAGATTAAATGTCCTGAACAGTATTAAACCATTAGATTTCTTGACACCATCTCCCAGAATTCTGTCCTGTTTACGTTCTCAATCAAGTTTCTGTTTATCAAATTTCTAAAATGTTCATGAGGAGATGTCCTCTTCCTGCCATTGGGCAGGGAACAAATACTCTCTCATATACTCTAGGAAGGAAAACAATTCCTTTCAGTCCAGAGCTCAAGTTGCCAAGAATAAACTGCTTTACCCCTACCCCTGTCTTGGGTGACCAATTTGTCCCAGTCTGCCTGGGACTTTTCCAGCTGAAAGTCCCGTGTCCTCCTTTTAACCCAGGACAAACTGGGGTAGTTGGTCATCCTACCATGGCCCTGATTTTCTGCATCACCTCCCCCGTGAACCCAGACCTCTTCCATTCCTACATTTAGGGCTAATTTTTGCAAAGTTGATCCTTCTAGGACAGGGGTTGTTAATAGCAAATAGAAGTCCCATGAGATAGCCTGGGGCAGAGGGAGAGGGGGCTTTCCACGGATCTCCCAACTTAGGCATGATGGTGTTGATGGGAAGGAGTTCCCTCTTCCTGCTTCTGAGGGTGATGAATCAGATCCTGCAAAATGCTCTGTCCTCACTAGAAAGACGTTCTGTGGCTCTATCTACATCTAACCAAGGCAGATGGATTGGTGAACTGAGCTTGATGGCCTTTTGCTCTGTGGGACAAAGAGAGTCCCCGTGAAGCTACAGGACAGATTTTTCCGGGTCCTGGGCTTCCTGGTATGAGACTTGAGAGGCCCCTGGGAGTGGAAGAGAGTGGCTGTGGCTGGCTGGAAATGAGAGATATTGGTGCCACTCACTCCTGCCAGGAGGAAATTAGGACTAACCCATTGCCCCAGGGAAAATTTTTTAATGTTTTTAGAATAGAACATTCTAGTAAAGTCAAGCAGGGAGCAATTATCTACGACATCAGTCTACCGTAGTAACTGAGAAGATTCAGAACAAACCAGTTTGTCCTTCATTTCTCTTGGCAAAGTAGGTCTGATGACTTTGGCTGGCTTTACCCAACTCAATGCGGCTGGCAGGTTGTCCCAGCAGATTAGATGAAGCGCTGCGCTAGCCGAGAGGTTAAAGCACTTGCTCAGGTGCCCCCTTCCCAAGTGTTCCTATTTCCTTAGGACCGAGTTCTCCTTTCAGGCTTAGATCCGGCCGCCTTTCTCTCCTGTCACAGGGTATTTGCTGCAGCTGGATTTGTTGATTTAAGGCGTGACTATTTGACAGCTCCGGGGGCGAGGGGAGGGGAAGGACATCTAGTAGCATTTCAGCTTCACTGTCCTGCCGAGACCTTCGGTAAAGAAGAAGACGGATGCACTGCATGTGTGCGCAGCGCTTATGTAAGCTGCAGGGAGCAGCGCGGAGTGGAGAACGGGAAGACAGGCGGGGGCAGGGAGATCCGGTGAGGCAGGCCCAGCAGTGCGGATCCCAGCTTGGAAAGCTGCGCGTGGAGGTGCGGCAGGACTGTACTGCTGCAATGCAGAGACAGCAGCAGGGGCGGAGGAGGGTTTGTGAGCTCCTAGCTGCGGTGCTGGGACGCAAAGCCCTAATTTGGCAATGCTCAGCGGGTAGGGCTGAAGATGGTGGGAAAGCTGCCTTACTGGGGTTTGTTTGTGGCAATAGGTGGGGGTGTGCAGTGAGGGAGGGAGCGAGGAGGCAGAGGGGAGAGGAAAAGGCCAGAGGCCTTTGGGCTGCTTTGCGGGGGGAGGAATTAAAGCAGCAAGATTCTTCCTTATGATCTCAGCCAGACTCCTCCCCATCTTTGACTCTCCTAAACCATGGCCCACAGCTGCCCACCCCAGCACCTAGTAACTAGCAGAAGCTCTGCTGGAGTCATCATGTTTGGAGATACATGACAGCTTCTCAGCTAAGTAGGCACCTCCATGTTGCACCAATCAGGTGGTTGCCATCCCACAATATTTCTTTTGAGTTTATTCTGCACAAGGTACCAGGCAAGACCTTTCAGGGCATATCCCTGCCCTCTGGGTCTTTCAGGATAACTGTAAGAAATAAGCAAGGGCCCAGATAAATAAAGCATACAGCTGAATATGGTACCTCAAACCCTTGAGGAAGATGCAAAGTGCCATATGTTCTTTTCCTGTAGGTTCAAATACCTAACGCCTTTCCTTCCAGCTGATTTTCTGCTTTGAAGGAACAAGATATGGGTTATTTTGTATGATCACAGCAATCTGATCTGGTTGTCAACAGGACAAAAGCTGAAGGTACATTTCAGCTTCTGTTCAACTTCAATAATTTTCACTCTCTTTTTGTTCTGGTAGAGAAAGCTGGCCTTTAAAATCAGACAGACCTGGGTAGAGATCTTGGCACTGTCATTTACCTGCTTTTTGTTATTGGGCAAGGAACTTCACTGTCAGTTTTCTCATCTGTTAAGTGGGGTTAAATAAAAAGTGGTTAAGAGCACAAGCTCTGAAGTTAAACTGCCTGAGTTTGACTACACAATCTACTACTTATTAACTGTGATCTTAGGTAAGTTGCTGAACCTCCTGGCATCTCAGTTTCTTCATCTGGAAAATGGGGACAATAGTACCTACCTCATGGGGTTGATGTAACGATTAAATACGTTAATATGTGCATAGAGTTTAAAATAGTGGCTAACAAGGAATAAGTGTTTTATAATAATAATAGCGGCCAATAAAGAATAAGTGTTTTAAAATAATATAATAATTTTATAACAACAATAATTTCACCACAAGGTTGCCGTGAGGTATAGACAACATACATAAAAGTACACGGAAAATAAATCTGAGTACACGTAATTGCCTCCTTCCTTTGCTTATCATGAGTTAGAAAACAACAGAAGAGCCCTTCTGCACTAACACTCTGAACCACATAACTAAGTCTTATATGGGTAGATAATTTTTTCTTCTTTTGCTACTGCTACTCTCCTTCTAAGAAAATGGAAGCTAAAGTTGACATAGGGAGTGATTATTGATATGATACAGTAGGTCTTAACAGTAAACACAGGAGTTATGCTAAAGTACGATCTTCAAAAAGGTAAAAATCATGACTCATATACAAATACACAATGAATACATTTCAAACATTTTATTTAACCCATCAATTAATTAGGGAATGAGTAAGATGCTAAAATCTGTTCAGAGGAGAATTTGAAGAACACACACACACACACACAGCATCAGGAATGTTGAAATGAATTCTCTAATAGATACAAAACTGGTTAATAGCCTATAGTGCCATAAAGTATAATACTTGGAGTTAACTTTTTTACAGGATGGAAATCAATCAAATCTCTACCAGACAAAATTCATTTGCATTTCTATAGACGAGAATAATTTGCTTTACTATCAGTTTTCTACAAGTTAACTTCTATTCATACAGATCTGTAAAATGGCCTAGTTTATGAAATATAGAAGCAATTAATCCCCAGAGAGTCTGCTAGCTGATACCCAGATCTTCACTGAAAAAGCACCCAGTAAAGTCCCTAATAATTACAGATAAATCAAAAGATAAAATATCTCTTAAATTGGAAAGAAGGGATATTTATTTGTGAGAACTACTTACACTTGTAAGTTGACTGTATAAATTGAGGTGAATTTATATTTGTGATGTTACCTCATCAAACACCTTGGGGTTCCTAGGACCAAGACCATCCTCCTTCAAATGTGAGAGTTTAGAGGTGATAGCTGATACTAGGATTGCTAATAGCAGAAGCTGCTTTTGGCCGACAAGCTTCTCAGAGATATTCTATGGCTTGATGACTCTTCTTCCAGAGTCAATGCAGCCTTGAGAGAGAAGTTAAGCCACAGGTCTCCAAGAGAGTGGGATAGGAAACCCGAAGTCGGGGTGGGGAAGGGGAAAAGGGAGGCTCAGGCCTCTTGCGGTTTGATCAATGCTAAGCCACTGGGACACAAAGTAGAATAGCTCTTTTCTGTGACTTCTTGGCTCCTCCAACACTGTCTGCCCAAAGTCCATAAACAATATTTGTATTAACACATTCAGTCTCCATGAAGTAGGAGATTTTTTTCTAACTACTTTGGATATAATCATGGGCTAGTAGAAATGTTGAGAATTGCATGATTCAGACTCCTTGGAAAGTTTTCCCCAGGAACTCAATGCTGAGTGTGCCCTTACTTCCTAGCAGGGAATCAGCTGTATCTCTCAAAGCATGGTCTGGGAGCCCCTAAATTACAATCACTTTGGGTGTTGCCTCCAAACTGCTGGGCATGAAGTCATTTAAACAATCAGTGGGCCAGACTCTTTCCCATCTCCTTTTTTTGGAGGTGAGACCAGCCAGTTTCTCAGAGACACCACTGGGAGGAAGGAAGGTGACAGAGAAATGTCATAGAGTAAATTTCACCTGGTTTGTGCTACTTGGTGATATAGTACATATACCCTAGTGGTTCTCTAACTCCTGTGTTTGGGGAACCAGGGAGAAGTGAAAGAAAACAGTGGAATCAACCAAATCTGATTTATTCATCAGGAGAAAAAGAAATGGTTTCTCTTCCTCTTTTCTTTACTCAGGCCACATAATTAAGTCTAATTAATGGAAAGTGGGTGTAGGGGTTGTTCAGAACGTATTTGTAGTTGTCATTACCCAAAGACAGCAATCAACATGCAGATGAGACTTATCTCTATCTTACCATAGGAGAGGAACATGGATTTTTGTTAATGAAGGGGAAACGGCAAATGGATATTTGTTGTGGCTTCTCCATCCACGGGTGGCCAACTGGGGTGGAGGGGGCAATGGGATGGAGAGCCAGGAGACACATTTTGTGTCCTGAACTGACGCCACCCTGTATCGACTGCCTGCTTTCTGTCAGGAGAGGCTAAGTGCTGCACTAATGTTCTCTTCTCACACTACTGGAAGAGAAGTGAGGACCAAGGGATCTTATTCCTTCCTTCCTCGCCCCAACCTGAGCAAAGATGAGCCTCTAAGTGGCTTTCCCTGAAGTATGCCAGGCCACTGGGATTTTTAACCAGAAAGGGCATTTCAGGGTATTGCAATTTGGCAGCTTTAGAGATCCACTCTCATTCTGACCTTCAATCTAAATAATTAGCGTCTTCTCATCTAACTAAACGAAGAAGATCTGGGGCAGCATAGGACAGAATTAGAAATAACCCACCAGGAGGTGAGAGCTCAGCCCGAGGAGGACAGCAACTGGCTGTAACCTAAATGGAAGAAAACAAATCAGAGGCAGACAGAAGCCTCCTCAATCTGCACTTGTTGTTTTTCTAAAAAACTGAAAAATGACTCTTTTTAAAAAAATCCTCATTATTTTATTGAAGTACAGTTGATTTACGACGTTATGCCAATCTCTGCTTACAGCAGTGACTCAGTTATACACATATAGACATGCTTTTTTTTTTAACATCTTTATTGGAGTATAATTGCTTTACAATGATGTGTTAGTTTCTGCTGTATAACAAAGTGAATCAGCTATACATATACATATATCCCCATATCCCCTCCCTCTTGTGTCTCCCTCCCACCCTCCCCATCCCACCCCTCTAAGTGGTCACAAAACACCGAGCTGATCTCCCTGTGCTATGCAGCTGCTTCCCACTAGCTATCTATTTTACGTTTGGTAGTGTACATATGTCCATGCCACTCTCTCACTTTGTCCCAGCTTACCCTTCCCCCTCCCCATATCCTCAAGTCCATTCTCTACGTCTGTGTCTTTATTCCTGTCTTGCCCCTAGGTTCTTCAGAACCATGAAAAATGACTCTTAGCAAACTCCTTTAACAAACAAATAAACCTAGGATGAAATTTCCAGTGCACCTCCTTCCCTGACAGGAATAATAAATTAATCCTAGGCTGCAGCAGCTGCTAGGGCATCACTCAGAGCTGTTTCCATCCAGTCCCAGGAGAGCCCCTGAAGTCCCTCCGCCCTGCTTCCATGCCAACTCCACTAAATTTAGCTCTTCCAGCATGTGCACAGTCTATATTTAGTACCTGAAAGTCAGAGTTCAGCTTTCAATTCATCAAGCCATCAGTCATCCCTCCATCCAAGCGACACATAGAGAAAAATCCTTCCAAAAGTAGCACTTGCTCTCTACCAGGGGTGGAAGCCATTCTTAGAATGGGGAATTCACTGAGCCAAAGGGGTTTTCTCCTCACCCAGATGGTGTAAGGAGCTCCTGAGAATGCTAGGCACAGAGCCAGGGTGTGGAGTGTGGCTGCAGAGAGCCAGAGGGCAGGGGGAAGAGGAAGGAAGGAAGGAGAGAATGGCCAGCAGGCCCTGCTGCACTCTTTCTGTCCCCACTGAAATTGCAGGCAACTGGGTGTGGATGTTGACACCACACCTTACCTTAGATGTCACTTCTTGGTGGAAATTTGCCCTGAGACCCCTCAAAGAGGATTAAGAGCCCCTCCTCTGCACACAGTATTTCCTCTGCTATGCTCTACAGCAGCTACCCCATCAAATTATGATGTGCAAATAAATCACCTGGGATGTTGTTAAAATGTGGGTTCCCATTTGGTATATCTGGGGCCTGAGATCCTGCATTTGTAATGAGTTTGCAGGGCAATACTCTGGTAGGACAGCAGTGGGGCTGTTCTGGGGCAAAGGTGATACGAGGCTGGCCAGTGGGTAGCAAATCTAGATGTTGCCTCAGGGGCTGAGCTTATAAGTTCATGGGTGAAGGCATTATAGGAGGGGTGCTGGGAAGGGAGGAAAGTGTCGGGTCTTCTTTTATCCACCCCCACCGAACCACCATTAGCACCGTGGTTGCAGGCCAGTGGCACTGCACCAAAGTAAAGGAGAGATCCTAGAACATGGAAAAGAAGGCCCATGTCTGTGGCTCTGAGCAGCTCCTATTCTCCCACCTGGAGACATCTCATTAGGACAAACAATGTTGCAGGGGTACCTCAATGGGGGGCATCAAAACACAGCTGGGGCTGCTGTGCTGGGGCCTGGGTTTTCCCAGGGGCAGCCCAAAAGATAGACTGTTAACTGCTCTCATAGTATAATCCAACTGGGAGTTGGGAGGAGGTTTCAGGATACTATAAACTAACAACAAAGAGTAGTGAAAGGCAAAATACCCCAGACAATTAAGGAGATTATTTAATTCAGGCTATTGCAATAGGAAGAACATTCATTAATAAATAACGTCTCAAAGAAAAGGAAGGAAGGAGACTTGGCATTATAGGGGTGGATAAATGAGAGCCTCGAGGAAGGGTCTTATTTCAGAATATTCAAAATATTGGAGGACAATGTGGTTAATGATTTCAGAGCCCAAAAGTTTGGAGGAACAAAAGGATGGAGGAATTTATTAACCTTAGAGTTTTATAGGAACACAGGACTCAGGTAAGTTTCAACCATCTTAGAGTATAAGGTGGTGACTCTAAAGTGTGGTGTGGGGATTGCTGTGGGACAGGGACAGACATGAGTACATCAGAGCTCAGATAAGCAAGAGGTCTCTGTGGACCAGTGTTGGCTGGAAGCAGTGATATTGTGGAGCTGGCTTGAACTGCTCTCAAGAGCTAATTTAAACATACATCGATATTGCAAACTGACTGTTACACAATTGGTAGTTTGAAATTGGCCACGATGGGGTATTTACACCATGAAAATTGGCAAACACTATAAATCAATGCTTCTCCTCTGTCCACTCATCTAGAGAGCTGGTTGTTACACATTCATCAGCATCCCATCGCCCAGAAGGCCCTGTGGAGGAGTCAGAATTTGAAATAGATGTTAAAATTTGGGAAAAGAAGTATCTTATATTTCTCCTCCACAAGTCAGTGCCAGAAAATAGAGGGTTAACACTTGTACTCCTTAAACTCCTAAACTAAGTACGCAGAGTTGAAATAGAAATAAATTAAGCATTGTTTTAAGTAAGGGCATATGGTCTGAAAAAGAATTTTTATTTTCATTTTACAATGGGACAGAATTGTCCCAGGAAATTTGTGACATATAGATACAGTACTTGTGTGCCATTCTATTATCCAGAGAATTCTGTTCAACAGATATTTTTTGAGCACCTATAATCTGGTGATTATATTATGAGATCTCTAGTGCCTTCTGAATTGTCAAAGCAAGATTACTTTATGTTTCTTATTGTTTAACTCTTGTATATTTTGTGTTTTTATAATTATCTTTTAAAAGTACTACAATTACATCCACCTCTTTTTAAAGGAGAGATTTGATATCCTACATTATTCAAACATAGCCAACAACATAGCTTGGTATAGGCATGAAGAAAATTCCATGTTGTCATATCAGAGTAGGGTATTCAATGCTTCCAGTGCATTTCCTATTTGAAGGTGGATATACCACTAACCTTATTATCCTTTTACCCTAATCAATTCTTTGGATTCTAGTTCTCTCTCATAAGAAGGATTCATTTGTTCCCCAATTTTTAAAACTACAAACTGTTGAATCAAGTGCGGTCAGAGAAAAGAGCAGGGTTATATTAGGACAAACCTATTCCTGCTACAGAAAAAAAAAAAAAACAAAAACCCTCAAAGTATATATCAAATCCAGAACTCTGCTCTGAAGAAAAAAATAGGAGTTAGCTAGACATAGGAGGTGGGAGGAATTCCAGTAAAAGGAATAGTATTTGGTCATGCCATTGTACTCTAAAGCATTTATTGTTGTCTTAATTGAAACATATATAGGCTTGACATAAGATGAGAGGTGGGATAAAATAAGGAGGGATCAGATCAGAATCAGGCAATAGTCACACCATTTAGGGCTTTGTGGTTTAATCTTACTTGGGAGTTTGAGCTTTACCGTGAAAGCTGTAGGAAACTCTCAAAGGATTGGAATCAGAGCAGTAGAAGCAGTATGGCAATAGGTTGGAGGAAACAGGATATTGGGGAAGGATGTTAGTCTTTTTTTTTTTTTTTTTCTTTAACATCTTTATTGGAGTATAATTGCTTTACAATGGTGTGTTAGTTTCTGCTGTATAACAAAGTGAATTAGCTATACATATACATACATCCCCATATCTCCTCCCTCTTGCCTCTTGTCTCCCTCCCACCCTACCTATCCCACCCCTCCCCGAGGCTGGCAGGATGGTTGGAGATTCTATTCAAGAGATGTTAAGGAGAAAGCATCTGCAGTCTTGGTGATGTAATTGATTGATTGGAAATGGGGATTCAGAGAGAGAAAAGTATAAAAAGATTCAAAGGTTTCTGTGTCTAAAGACTGAATAGATAGTGTACAATTTGCCAAGATAGGGAATGCAGGAGGATTTTGAACAAACACATTTAACATGTATTGGTGAAGAGCATCTTGGGGCAAATTTGCAAGCTTCTCATAATTCCTTATCTCTCTAGTAACCTGCTATATTTCAACAGTAACATGACTTAAACTGCCTTCATGGTGGTTAATTATGGGTATATGTTAATTATGTGTATAAGTCAAATAATATATGATTAGGAATGAACAAATATGAATCTGTATACTAGTAAAAACCTCCACAGTAGCTAACCTTGTTTAGCTGACTTACTGAGTCATCGGCATGCTCATCTGAATTCCACTGACTGCCATACGGTGTCTTTTAATATCACTTGGGCATTCTTAAACTTCCGTTTTGTGACGAAAAACTTTAAATATTTATTTTATTGATTGATGTTTGAAAAATAACAATGGAAACATGATATTATTGTTTTTAATAAAATGAACTCACTGGAATCCATTTTTGAACCTTTGGGTTTTGCCAACCGCCATTTTGGAAACATTGATATTCCTCATTGTGATAGAGACCCGACATCAATTAGAATATGTGCTCCAGAGCTCTAATATTGAAAACTATTTTTTAAAAAACAGAATTCATCCAGAATTGAATTGTTTTAATGTACTAGTATTCGTTTGCTAAGAATTTGATATTGATTTTAAAATACATTTCTTCCTCAATGAGTGTGATCAATATGAGTGAAACTTTCAAATCACATGGATCACTTTGTTACCTTTGACTTCTAACCCTGCCACCAGCGAGCTTACCTGCGTTGAACCAATCCTTTCCTTGTTTTCTGCCTCATTACAATGGAAGTTCTACCTCCTGTCAGAAGCTGCCTCTTTCAACTGAACCTCCAGGTTCTCATCCCTTCTGCTTCCTCTGGGGCCATACACTATCCCTTTCTACTGTATCTTCAACCTCTTCCTTTCTAGTAACTACCCTTAACATGAAAGTATGCTCACATCTATTCTACCTTATGGAAGAATTCCCATTCAAGCCTAAGCCACCTGCATCTACTCTTCTGTTTTATTTTCCTTCTGTTCACAGCCACATTTCTTGAAATAGTAGTTTATTCTGGCTGCCCATTTTATCACCTCTAATTAACTCTTCAACTCATAAGGTTTCTGTTTCCACTACTTCCTTGAAACTACTCTTATTATGTTTATCTCTGTATCACTAAGTCTACAGGCCACTTGAACTAGTGTAAAGAGCTTGGTTTTTTTCTCTGGGGTTGGAAGCCATTGGAGAGTTATGAACAGAAAAAATGACATAATGTAACTTATATTTTATCAAGGTCACTCTGAAAGGTGCAAATGTGAAGGCAGGGACAACTGTTAGAATGCTATTAAAATAGTATTTGTGAGGTATAATGGTGACTTGAATACTAATATGGTAACAATGTAAATAGTGAAAAATGGTCAGATTCTGGGGATGTTTTTTAAGATAGAGTTGATAGGATTTGAAGATGGAGTGGAAATTGAGTGTGAGAAAAAAATAGGAGTCAAGAGTGATTCCAAAGTTTTGACTTGAACAAATGAGAGGATACCAGTCAATTCTATTCTTTCAAGTTGTGCATCTCACAGAAAAAACTCAGACTATCCTGCTGTCCCACTGAAAACGGGAAGGACTTTGGATTTTACTCTGAGTGACATGAGAAGCATGGAGGTTTTTGAGCAGAGGAATGACACAAGCTTACTTACATTTTAGAAGATCACTCTGCTGATTAGAGAATAGATTATAGGGAACACGGATGGAAGAAAGGAGATCAGTGAGACAGTTTTGCAATAATGCAGGAAAGACACAATTGTGGATGGAACCAAGGTGGTGACAGTGGAAGTAGTGAGATGTAGTCAAATTCAGGCTACTAATTGAGAGAAGAATTGATGTTTTGTTGATATGAGGGTTGAGAAGAGAAGAGGAGTCAAGGATTACTCTAAGATCTTGTCTTGTGCAACTGGAGGAATGGAGTCACTACCATTTACTGAAATGTGAAAGACTACAGGACAAGCAGGTTCAAGGATGGGATGAGAAATTAAGAGTTTATTTTTTGGCATGATAAATTCGAAAAGCCTATTAAAAAAACCAAGTGGAAATATTAACTGGCAGCTGTATTCACAAGGCTGGTGTTCACACGAGAGATTAGGTCAGAGTTATAAAATAGAGAATTATCAGCATAGACAAGATATTTAATTCTATGAGACTGAAGGAGATCACCAAGGGAGTGAATATAGATGCCGAAGATATCTGAAGGCTAAGCCCTGGTTCTATGTACATTTGGATGCCAGGGATATAAGTAGGAACTAACAGAGGAGATTGAGAAGGAGCAGTCAATGAAGTAGATAAAGAACCAAGAATGATGTTCAAGAAAAAATATTTCAGGAAGGAAACTGTGATCCTTAGGGTCAAATGCTGCTGTTAGGTCAAGTAGGATGAACTGTGAGAATTCACCCCTGGATTTAGCTTTGAGGGTGTTAGTGTTTGTGTGTGTGTGTGCATGTGTGTGAGGGATTGAACATATTGACAAGACCAGTTTTTAATGCATGCTGAGAAGGAAAGTCTGATTGGAGTGAGTTCAAGAGAGAATGGGAGTAGTGGAAGGGAAGACACCACATATAGACAACTCCTTATGACAGTTGCTACAAAGGGGAGCAGAGAACTAGGGCAGTAGCTGAAGGCAGAAGTGAGGTTGAGAGATGGGCTTAAAGTGAGATAAATAACAGTGTGTTTTTATGCAGGTAAGAAAATTTATTATGTGGGAAAGAGATGAGACATTGGAGGGAGAAAAATCCTTGAGGAGGTGCCAGGGGGTGGGACCCAGAGCACAATATAGGGGTTAACTTCAGCCAGCACCATGGATAGTTCATGAATTGAAACAGGAGATAAAACAGCTCATAGGTAGAGCTGCCAGTAGATTGTTAGGCAGCAGCATGTGGAAGATCTTTTCTGATTGTTTCTAATTCCTATGGGAAATAAGAAGCAATGCCATCACTTGAGAATGAGAGGAGTTGTTGGAGGTTTAAGGAGAGAGGAGAAGGTGTGAAATTCTTGCCTAGGAGAGATGGAGAGTGAATAAACTAAGGATAATAGGATGGGGAGGATCACAAAGAGCCTCAGGTAGGTTAGTGATCATCCATTGAAAGTGACACCAGTTAATATGGTTGCGCTTTTTTCTCCAGTTAGGCTGAAGGTTCAGGGAGGAAAGGGTGTACCCTCATCTCCCTTCCTTTTCTCATTTTTTCTTGCAGTGCAAAAAACTCCTTTTTTTTTCCCCATTTTTTCTTGCAGTGCAAAAAACTCTTGAAGCTCTTGGCTCTTTGTTTCCAAACTCTGATTCCAGATGAGAGGTGGGGCTTAAAGAGAGAGAGATCTTTCTCTGGAATGTCTGTTCTTCCTGCCAGTCCTCATTCATCTGGCAGGCCAGCTTTTGACTGCACTGGTATTTTAAGCATCCAAATGTGTTCTAAGCCAGCCTGGCAGCCATTCTATGCAATCCATGTCACTGGTCACTGCCCTTTACACCAGAAGGGACCTAGGGACCTTTGGAATCCTCAGTCAACAGAGCCTGGTCTGAATTGCAATGGAATCCATTTGGTCAGGGACACTAATAGACTGGATTCACAGGTGGGTAGATTTGGAATTTTTGTTAAAGGGAAGAGGGGTGTCAGGGAAGGAGGTTGCTGGGAAGGAGTAAAGTTTAGATATGATTTAAATAAAACAGGCTTCAAAAAAAATGTTCTTCCCCTGACCGCCACCCCTGCAAAAGCTGCACAAAGTAAATGAGATAGGAGGTTAACCTATAACCTAGATTCATAGATACGTATTGATGCCCTCGTCTCTGTAGCCTGGGAGTGATTACTTCATTTATACCCATAAAGTACTCAGAACAGTATCTGGCAGATAATAAAGCTCAATACATATTAGAAAACATAATAATAATACTGTTATACTACTATTATTATTTTATTATTATGCCTTGACTAGGGCTGAGTTGCTTCTTGTTTCTGTGTCTTTTTCTAGACCATGAAGAAAATCTTATTTAAATAAGCAACAAAAATTAATAGACTGATTAACTTGGTTCTTATACAAGGATGACAGCCCCATCTCTGAAACACCACAAAGATGTGACGTGAAGTAACATTTTGAGTAGTGGGAAGACATGGGGTTTTGAAACAGAGATGCCTTAGCTCACCTGCACTTAGACAAGTTACTTAGCTTCCAAGAACCTTACTCTTCTGAAGTATAAAATGAGACAGCAATAACCCATCCTGAGATTGTTATTGGAATTTAATAAATCAATAAATATAATTGTATTGTGAATAGCGTTGGGTATATAGTATATATCCAACAATGGTACCTCTGATTATTGGTAAGTTTTGTGGATTCCTTATGTGGTAAAATCCTTCCTCTTCCCCATGTACAGAATTTTTTTTTACCTTTTCAGGGCCAACTTGATGCCGGTCTCCACAAAAATTCTAGTCCAGATTCTCCCAGACAGGTTTAATCTTATTTCCTCTGGGCTCCTATTCCATTTTGCATCGTTTCCCCTCTCCTTCCCCAATTCATCTTGGAAGTCTTTTTCCTTGCATGTCTGTCTCTTAAGCTAGATTTTAATTTTTTTAATATATCTCTGAATCTCCTTACCATTTAGCAGAAAGTCTGGGATGTAGTAGACGTGTAACAAATGTTTACAGAATTCATTGAGAGTTTTCTCTAATCTTCAAAGCTGAGAAACTGACCTACATTTAGAAGGGGCTCATTTCTCTCTTTTCCCAAATTTCCCCTATCAGAATTTTGGGAACAATATAGAATAGTGAGTAAATGTATGGTGTCTGAAGTCAGTAGACCTCTTATGGAATCGCATTTCAGCAGTAACATAGTGTATTGCCTGATATATCATAAGCAGCTAATATTATGTTATCTATTATTATTATTGTCATTGTAGGTGCTATCATCATCATCATTAACAGAGAGACACTGTCTGTCCTGCTTATAATCTAAGTAGGGAAGGAAGACACATACGAAATGCCACCAGAGCACAGTACAAGACCGATATTTACTAGCCCTCGCTTGCTCTTGGAGCACGAGGATAGCACAGCTGGATCCAATCAAGAAAAGATCACTCTCCAGGGATGACAGAAAGGAAACAAACTGTTCCTAGGTGGTTTACACTGCTTCCTGCACTAGCTGATCAAAGTAGTTAGAGCAGATAAGTGACCAGTAAAGTCAGGCAAAAAATGGATCCTACTTCCGTGCCAGGGATGAGGTAGCATGTTATAAAAATGTACACTTAAAACTATGAGGACAAGTGTTAGCCATCAGATCTTCAGTGACTGAAAGAGTCTCAGATTTGTTGTAGGAAAGTGACTGTGAAAGGGAAGGTCAGACAGAGGAGGACATCTCAGTCACTTAAGCTGCTCATGGACACTTCTCTGCCATAATTGAGGTTCATTTTATTAATATCCAAGAAGAGAGGAACTGAAGCTGTAACACATACGGCAGTATGGTGTAATAGAAGGAAAAGGAGATTCAGTCCTGGATTTATTACTTACTAGCTCAGTGGCTTTTGTAAATTACTGAATCTCAGTGATTTTCAGTTACCTGAGGATGGTTGGGAGGGTTAGAGATGATGTAACATACCCATGCTCACTAACTGGCAACGTCATCATTGAGGACTCTATCATTGAGAAACACCTGAGCTTTTTCAAATTAGAGAATAATAATCAAAACTAACCATAACCAAAAAAATTTCAGTTAAATGCTCTGACTAGTTTTGGGCATGGGCCTCCTAAGACTCTTCTTGCCCTGGATCAAAACTTCAGAAGACAGTAAATAGGCTTTTTTCTATTCTGGGTCCTCTTCTATACCACAAATCTCAGTTTAGAAAATTATTGAAATTGTTCTTAGGGGCACTGAGCTGAGGTGTGGGAAGACATCAATGCCCACTGTTCCTACTATAGAGAAATTGCTCAAGGGCACATGTCCCACTGATGGTGGGTTAGTGATGTCATCTTCCTACACAGAGGACATTATTAATATCACAGTGACTCATACTGTGTGACTCTTCAGGCACTTGCTGGAGGGAGGGGAAGGGTGGGGATAGATCTACAAAAATAAGGAGGGAGGAGAGGGACTGAGACTTTGATGAAATATTTTAAATGGGGAAGTCGCACCCTCTTTAGCTCTGAGAGATGAGAAACATGGAAGTCACATGAAAGGTAGGAAAGAGGAAAATTGGAGAGGGAGTTAGAAAAGACAAAGGGAAAAGATCAATACAAAAGGAGGGAAGCAAAAAAGAGAAAGGAAAGGGTGGCCTGAGGACAAGGTAGAAAAGGAGTGTCATTATTTTTCTAAGATTGAAGCTATAGGGATGACCAATAAAAGAAGATTAAATTTGTAAAATATATCCAGGGGTCAAAGGGATCCCAGGAAGAAAGTATTTAGGAACATCTTTGTCAGTGATTTTTGAGAATCTGATGAAATCCATGGACAAAAACAAAGCATATAAATTCCAAATGTTGTGTACAGTTTTGTGGAGTTCATAGATTCCCTAAAGCCAATCCATGGATTCCCCTCCTAGGAGATTCTGCCTTATGTATTCACATACATTAATTTGAGATAGTGGTAGGTCTGGAGTTTCCTCAGGCAAGTCTGAAAGTCAAACAAAAAGTTTATGAATATTATATTTTTAGTGTCTTTTCAACTACATGAATGTTTCTTTTTCAATCTAGCTCTGATCATATTTATTTGTTTATTCAATATACTGATTTTTGTAAATTTCAGGAAGTTTTGCTAGATTTTAAAAAAATGATAATTAGTAAATAACCCAAGGGTTTGGGGCCAAATAAAAGAGGAAAATGGCCTCAAATAATAAAATTTACCATTTGGATGTTAGGCTTTTTCAGGCTGGAAGAAAGAGGTCCACTGGGGTTTCCTCGGGTAACAGGGTTTGTTTTAAACATACACAGGGAATTAAGGAAAATAGGAGTTGTACTGCATGGGCCTCATGAAGGAAAGGAAGCATTGAAATGCCAGACCACACAGAGACTGTTGTTTAGAAACTGGGTCATTTAGGGTTTGGTGTAGCCTGAGCAATCTGATTTTCTTGTCCCAACTCAACAGCAGGCATCTGTTGGTTCCTGCCCTAGTGTTTTCTCTGTGCTCGTGGCTCTGCTACCCTTTGCCATTCTTCCTGTCGTCACCTTCTTTCTCCTTAATAGACTCTGCCTTGCTGTTTCCTCTGTCCATGTTTTTTGGTTTGTTCTCTTCCTCCCACTTTTAAGTGCTGACTTTTTGGCATGTGCCCCGAACCGCCCAGGAGAGTCATTAGTGGATTCATAATCACCATCACCCCTGAGAGATCCTTTCATGGCCATGTTACAGTTGCTTCTGAGACACGTGTCCATCCAGGTCAGTCTCTGTGCCCAGATGTCACCATCATGTCAGCATCCTTCAGAGCAGAACAGTTTCTTCTCTGGTGCAATATCTATCGGGCTTTATAAGGTTTACAAAGCTATACTCTCACATCCATGACATAGTCAGATCCCCACAATAATCTTATGAGTGTTATTACTAGCCTGGCCATTTTACACATGAGGAAATGGACAGTCAAGGAAGTTAAGGGAAAAGCTCCAGGTCATTCCGCTAGCAAGTGGTAGAGCACAGTTAATTCCAGGTCTTCTGACCCCTAAGTCTCTCCAGACACCAGTCTAGAGAAGAGAAGCTGGGGGCAAGGCAGGAGAAACATGATAAGAACTGATATGGAAAAGAAATAACTATTTTAGAGGTTGAAAACATTAGTTCGGTGTAGGGGCAGTAATGACAAAGACTGAAAGCTAATGATCTGATTAGACTTCACGCTTAAATATCAATATTAGACCTGAACTATTTCCATGGAGCACCAAGAGATGGCCAGGGTCCAGTTTCTGTCTATTCTCACTGCTTTTCCTGAACCTCCACCCTTCATAATTATGACTTGAAGAGGAGATTGGGGAGGAAGACCTCCTGGGACCCCCAAATTTCCTTTCCAACCTGTATATTTCAGGGGCCAAAATGCCTTAATAGCTATTCAAGTCAAACTCTTTGAAAAGTAATGTCCTTGAGAGAAGTCAGCACATCAAATCCTTAATACCTTATGTGAAATAATTTATCAAATTACCTTTCCTCTTAGAGAAACTACAACAGCCATAAAGAGGAGCAAAAGACCCTGAAAGATAAACAGCTTAAAACAACATTTGCAGAAAGCTTCACCAGGCAATGGCAAGGAGGATGGGGGAGGGGAGGAGGGGGGTAAAGTGGTGGGGAGAGGAGAAGGTACAATAAGTTCTTCAGGTAGAGTCCACAGGTGCCAGGACAGGGACTCTTTCACCTGTGGGTAAAAAAGGTGATCCTAGAGATCAGTGACGTCAAAGGAAGTGGGTAAAGGTCACAGCAACATCAAAGAGATTGGGGTGTACAGCATGGGGATGTTTTGGCATGCTGTCTTTGGCAGGTGGTAAGGCAGTGATGTTAGTTTTCAGAACACCAAATTCTGCCTACACTGTTATATTTTTATGTGACCCTTTAATGTCTTTTCTCCAGAAGCAACTCAAGTCTTAATTTTTTGTACCTCCTACTATGCCTTACTTTGAGTAGGCCTTCACATATTGTAATAATAATAGTGGATGATCCCCGCTCATGCCAACTTCATTCATCAATGTTCTTAGCAAGAAGTCTAATTTAGCAAGCATCCTATCTAATGAATTCTCATTCATTATGTTTTATACCAGGCCTCAGTGTCCTATGTACTGATGGGGTGAAAGGTTGTACACAGTCACGACCTGGTAAGAGCATTAGCTAAGTTCTCAGTGTGCCTCGAGCAGAGAAAATGACTGGTAGAAAAGTACACTCCAATGCCTCCTATCCCAATGGAGACAGTGGATGGTGATAGACAGTAACAGGTAGATAACCTGACCTTTGGTTAAAAAGTCAATCTAGTGTCAATGGTCAAGACTTATCTAAACACCTTAGGAAAACTAACTCTTTGACACACAAACCAGGAGTCATTGCCTCCCAAATTATACCCAGAAAAGAGAGATTGAATACTCCAGACAGCATGTTCACAGATTTCCAGAGGAAATCAGCAATTTTAGCCAAGTTTCTAAGGCAACCTCCAAGGTGTATGAGATCACAGAGCCTAGAGCAGGGATACAGTTGGGCAGATTGTATAGACCTTTTCTTCCAGAAGAAAATAGACTAAATCAAGAAAGCGTTGGCCCAAAATAAAATTTTATCTATGATAGTGTTCCATCACTTGACATCACATAAAATGTAATTAATGTGAACCCTGAGAAGCAATTAAACCAAATTAAAAAGTTAACATGAAAGTCCCTCATATTGGAAAGGGTTTGCTGAACATCTGCTGACAGGGAGTTTTGTTGAAATCCACTTCTCTTTTAATTCCCTACTTATTAAGTGCATTTGCAAAGAAGCAGGATGCTTACTGCTTTAAATGTCAGCAGCACCTGCTGCACCTCAATTTTCTCAATTAAAAAATTTAGGCTCCAACCCACTGTAGGAAGAACCATCTGGTTCAGTGATGTTTTTGTTGGTTTCCAGGTTATCCTATAAAACAATGCATGGGAAATGAGGGGCTCTTAAGGCTTCTTTAGATTTTAACGTTTCAAATAAAAATAAGTGGTTTGAAGAAGAATCAAATGATTCCTATTGTCCTAAGCTTCTTGTGCTGATGAGCTGACCTATTCATGCTTGATGAAATTGTCTATCAACTGAGCATCATTCTATCTAATAAGAGAGGATTTTCTCTTAGACTGGATAATTAGTACTCGGGAGGGCAGAACAAATGTTTGTCTACTTAGGGCCTTGCCCTAAATAATCTATGTATCATCTGACTGGTCAAGTTTTGGTTAATGGACAAACTGTTCAAGGATCCAAACTTTTTTTCCCAAAATTGGGACCTCCCCTCTTGCCATCTTTTCCAATTTCCCTAAGGCAAATCTTACAGCTCACTCCCCCATGAAGCTTTTTTGACATCCCCCATGCCTCAGGGTTTTGTTCTAGCGCTTATAAATACGGGTTAAATATCTATTCTCTTATACTTATCCAAATGTTTTTTTCCTAATTGTTGGCTTTTTGATGGGATGCCTATTAGATATCCATGTGGAGATGTGGAGTGGACAGGTGGATGATCTGAGTTCAGGGGATAGGTCTGGGCTGGCACTATACATTCCAAAGAGAGGAAGTGGGTGACTAAATAGACGAGGCACGATTACCACTCACCCCTTGAAGTGTTTTTCTTATTTGGCTTCTGTGATGCCATTCTATCTTCCAATCTCTTTTGGATTGTCCCAGTTTTCCTGACAGACTCCTGTTCCCCATCAACACCATTAATGGTATTCTGTGGGGTTTTTTATTCTGTATTTAATCACATTCTTCTCCTTCTTCCTGTCTTTAACCATCATTCTGCACCATCACACAATACTCTGACAGTCTATTTATCTGTCTCTTATCAAATGTGGGCTCCTTCTATCTCTATATGCACCTAGCAGAGCACCTGACTATAGTGGGTATTTAATGAATATCTGAGGAATGAGTGAAAGCGTTTATTTATTTATTCTCTTGTCCTACAAAAACAAGTAAAACCCAATCATATCTGCCATTGCAGGAAAGGGTCATGGCGATTAAGAACAGGAGAGTATCTTCCCATGAGATATTATTATAAATGATGATAAGTTAATCAGGCTAGTTCCCAAGACCTCTGTTACTCAAAGTAGGACAATAATTATACTATTTCAACTATATCACATGTTGTGCATAACATGGTTACCATGAGAAAATCTACTTAGAAGTCTAAGCCACCAACTAGGAAACCTTTGCTACATAATTTTTCCCTGATTAGTAGTCTCTCCACTGTTGCTCCTGTTCTTGGTATTTTATTTTGATTTAACTACATTACTATTTCTTTGATTCAGGCTTTTATCCCTAATCCACATAAAGTCATGGATCAAATGTAGAAGACAATCAGATGAAAGACACCAGGACAGAAAGCACGAGGCTTAATGCTCAAATGCACACCCCCCCAAAACCTGAACAGATCCAGTGAGGAGGGAGAAATGCATGGGAAGAAGGGCAGTAGATGAGGAGGCATTTGCTGAAAATAGACCCTTATCTAGGTCCTCTCTAAACCTAGAGAAAGAGCAGAGATGGCCAAAGTGGGTGTTGGAGACATGATAACAAATGATGCTGATAAATTTTGGGGGAGCCATCAGCATGTTTCTGATGGTATAGAATCAGCTATTTGATGGTGTTTTAGAACTCCTTGAAGAAAGCCACCCAACTAAAAATAGATTTACCATATGACCCAGCAATCCCACTACTGGGCATATACTCAGAGAAAACCATAATTCAAAAAGACACATGTACCCCAATGTTCATTGCAGCACTATTTACAATAGCCAGGTCATGGAAGCAACCTAAATGCCCATCGACAGATGAATGGATAAAGAAGATGTGGTACATGTATACAATGGAATATTACTCAGCCATAAAAGGGAATGAAATTGGGTCATTTGTAGAGACGTGGATGGATCTAGAGACTGTCATACAGAGTGAAGTAAGTCAGAAAGAGAAAAACAAATATCGTATTTTAACACATATATGTGGAACCTAGAACAATTATACAGATGAACTGGTTTGCAGGGCAGAAATAGAGACACAGATGTAGAGAACAAACGTATTGACACCAAGGGGGGAAAGTGGCGGGGGGTGGTGGTGGTGTGATGAATTGGGAGATTGGGATTGACATATATACACTAATATGTATAAAATGGATGACTAATAAGAACCTGCTGTATAAAAAAATAAATAAAATTCTAAAATTAAAAAAAAAAAAAAGGGGGCTTCCCTGGTGGCGCAGTGGTTGAGAATCTGCCTGCCAATGCAGGGCACACGGGTTCGAGCCCTGGTCTGGGAAGATCCCACATGCCACGGAGCAACTGGGCCCGTGAGCCACAATTACTGAGCCTGCGCGTCTGGAGCCTGTGCTCCGCAACAAGAGAGGCCGCGATGGTGAGAGGCCCGCGCACCGCGATGAAGAGTGGTCCCCACTTGCCGCAACTAGAGAAAGCCCTCGCACAGAAAAGAAGACTCAACACAGTCATAAATAAATAAATAAATAAATAAAAGAACGTGAATTTCTTTAAAAAAAAAAAAAAAAAGCAAACTGGGCTATTCATTTCAAAAAAAAAAAAGGAAAGCCACCCAAAGTCATTTAACATTTTTTAGCTTCTTAGCTAAATTAACGGTACACTTCTTAGCTATACTCAGAAAACTGAGTCAAGGTAGAAACCTGTTCTCTCTTGGGGAAATCCCACTTACTTTTGCTGTGAAGTGATGAGAAATTCTCAGATCAACTGTTCCTTCTGGGTATCAGGTGTCCTCTAGAAAAATGAGCTCTTTTTCAGAGTGTTTCCTGGACCAGCTCCTGGGTGGCCTCAGATACACAGTAAGCATATTGACTCTTCTTCAGAGTATTAATACAGCACGTGTGTGTGTGTGAGTGTGTGCAGGGGGTGGTGGGTGGAGTACTCCCCCTCTCCCATTGCCCAAAATAAGAGGAACAGGAAAAATCTGCTTCTAAATTTGAAAGGTGAGTATTAAACTTTATGCCAATGTCTGTCCACAATAACCTAAGGCAGTTTCTGTCCGGATTATCTCTGTACAATACCACAGTCAATAGAGATCATCCTACACCACCAGGCTCAGAAATTGCATTGCTTGACAGAGGGCTTTCCTTTCTTCCAGCTCTCAGAAGGGAGTACAGAGCTGTTGCCTGTCAGATGCAAGAAGGAGGACAGTGGTCCCTTCCCACCTCAGGCTGATGTCCAGGGGTTGATCTGACCTGGGAAAAACAAGGCAGTTAAGATGCTGAGGGTTAAAAGGCCCATCACATGTGACTTGATTGAAAGAGGGGATACACAGACTGGCTGAGGATGCATTCAGGCTGGCTAATAGTCATATCCAAATATTTGAAGGGTCATTGTATAGAAGAGCAAGAATAGAGTTATTATTATTGCTCCAAAGGCTGAGCAGAGGGACAGTTGCCACCTCTGTGGCAGTTGCAGGAGACAGATGTTGACACAGTATGAGAAATCATCCTATCAGGATTGCTGCCAATATTCAAGTGGGCTTCCTGAGGAAGTGGCAAACTCCCGTCACCAGGTGAGTTTAAACAGAGCTGGGACGAGCGCCTGCCGGGTGGTTGGTGGGACCGTCCGGGCAGAAGAGGGTCTTGAGGCTTTTAAGCTCCTTCCCTTTGTTTTGTTTTCCTTAAACTTTTCCTTCGGGTACTTTGGAGATAGTTGCTGTCTTCTACCTTGTGGGAACTAGAGTGCAGCCAGGTGAAGCATCCTACATGCTTTGAGCTCTGATGTTCAAAATTGCTTTGCAAGCTCAGAACGCTACAACTAGGGGATGCTCTTCTGAGTCTTATTATGTTCAGTTTTGAAAAGTATTATTTCTGGAGGATTGTGTACTCTCCTCCAAGGACATGGTACTTTCCATTTGTCCTGAAGGTAGCCTGTGGTGACAAGGTTTTGTTAGTTCCTTGTGCCTCCTCTTTCCTGGGTGCCCCTTTTCTGTGTGCCCAGCACACTGTTCTGTCAGAGAAAGTGAGTGGGACAAATGTTTGGCAAGTGGGAGGCAAGGAAACAGGGCCAGTCCCTCCACGTCAGAAAAAAAAAACAAAATGTTTTTCTAGTCTGTCTAGGTTTTAATGTGTGATCCACTGTGGAGGAAACTGAGACTATTCTTAGCAGTCTCCTGCATCCCCTGTGTGTTCAATGGGGAGTGAACTGTGAACCGTGCCCCTGTGGCGCTCAGTGTTCTTCCTGGTAGCCTGTGCCGGGGCAGTTTGGGCAGCTACTTGCGTGCCAACAACCAGACCCACCTCTCCCATACACGGATTGTTCTCCTCTGAGTTCAGGTTAGTACGATCACCTGCCCCATGCTGTTTATCAGTGTTTAGCAGTGACAGTCATGGTTCCTTTGAACAGTTCTGAAGCTTCACCATAATAGGGCATTTTGCCCACTCTCTCCTCCCTCCAGCCCTGGGAAGAGGGGAGAGTCCTATCCCCTATTTGGGCCCTTCAAATAGTGAGGGTCAAGAAAGGTTGTTCAATCTGGGAGAGATAGTCTCTGTTCCCACATCGCTTGAATGCCTTTCAGTTGGCCAGCCTACCCTGTGCTGTGTCTATACCTAACTGAGGCCAATGAAAGGACAAATTTAGCCAGTTGTCACGTCTACCTCATCCTGACTGCAGTACAGAGCTGTTTCCCTCCAGTCTGCTGCTTCGGGTTCCAACCCTATTCTAGCAGACGTAGAAACGTTTGAGTCCCTAGTGGAGCCCTTAAGAAAGAGGTGGTTGAGGTGTCCTCTCCAGTTACAACCATTGCCAGTGCAAGTGCTTTCCCCTGTTACTTCTCTCTCTCTCTCTCTCTCTCACACACACACACACACACACACAGACACCTGAACAAACACACTCACACATAAAGCAGGCTGTACCCTCACTCAGCATCTTCCAGCCTTTCTTTCCCCCTTGCCCAGTCTAATCTTGTTTCTAACGAATGATGACATTGACAAGGAAGACCATCAACTTCACACAGCCTGATTTTAAAGAACTAGGGTTTTAAACATGCCTGAATGAACTGTTGGTTTGATATATATCTTTAACATTTAGGGAGCCAGGTTCTGGGGTGATGGCATGAAGACTTGGGTTTGGGTAAAATGCAAAAGACTTTTGGGAATGAAAACATTTGTTGGTGAAGATCTGAATCCTACTTTCTGGAAAGGAGGTTTGTTGGTGAGAAATGACTTTTCTAATAAGAAGTTTCATTTCAGACCAGGAAGTGGTATAAACTTACACCCACGGCAGCCAGGCCCAGAGGTACTAATAATTCTCTAACTCCTACCTCTGGAAAAATTTCTATTATTTATTTATTATTATTTGTTTCTCTTTGTTTTTTCCCTAGCTTTCAATCTGTCCTGAAACAACCCCAAAGAAGCTTTCAAAAGTTTTATTCATTTACACAATGACAACAATAATATTTATTGATCACTTGTTTGCTATATGACCGGCAGTGTACCAAATACTTTACATCATTACCTCATTGAATTCTCATGATGCACATGTGGGTAGATACAATTATTAACTCCAAATTACAGATTGAAAAAAAAAAGAGGTCTGAAGAGTTAAGTGACTTTCCTGAGGTCACACTCCTAGTTAGTCGCAGAGTAGAATTAGAAATGTTGATCTTCTAAATTTTAGGCCAATTCTCCTTCTATTACATTTTGGCTGTTCTCAGTCTTTCTAGGTAAGAGGAGATGGTGGTAGTCTTGAAAATTTTTCTAATTCAAGAACATACTATGGAAAGTTGCTCTACCCCTGAATTCTTCAATGGCAAAGGAGAGATTTCAAAACAATAGGGGTTTTCATAAGAAAAATGACTTTTGAGACTACTGAATTCATTTATTCAACAAATACTTATTGAAAACCTATTATGTGAAAGGCATTATTCAAGGAGCTGGAGATACAGTGGAGAAAAAAAGAAACAATAGATAATTCCCTCCCCTCTTAAAGCTTATATTCTACTGGGTAAACAATTTAAAAATTGTTAAGTGTTATACAGGAATTGAAATGAGTCAGTGGGGTATAAAGGGACTAGGAGACAGTAAGTTTTTTTTGTTTGTTTGTAGAAATTCATAAGTTGATTTACATGGAAATACAAAGGACCTATATAAGTCAAAGCCATTTGGAAAAAGAACAAAGTTTAAGGGCTTAACATTACCAGATTTCAAGACTTACTATAAAGTTGCAGTAATCAAGACAGTGTGGTTTTAGAGAAGCTGCTGGATTTTGGCTTCAGCCATCACTGCATGGGGGTGAATTGACTGAGAAGGGGAACAATATTTGCCTGTAGCTTTATGATTTGCAAAAGACTTTCAGATATATTATCTCATTTGCTTTTACAACAATCCTTGAGAGGTAGTAAAAATATAATCTCCATTTTACAAATAAGGTAATTAAGCCTCTGAGAGTGTAGATTTGTTTCTATCCACACAGCTAGTAAATGGAAAGGCTGTGTGGGAAACTCGGGCTTCTAGATGCAGTCGGTCTGTTGCCTATTTCCCTACCAAATTGTCGTGCTGAAGCCAGAAGGAATCCTGCACGCAAGCACTGTCTCCGTTGCTGAATACAGTCACACATGTTTGACTGTTCTCCACTGCAGCTCTATTTCAGGTTAATTTACCTCATACTTACAACTTTGACACTCACACAGCTTAACAGCTATTTCAGATGTCTATTCCTGTTAAAGGATGCACTGTCCCTATTTTTGGAAGCTGGATGACGCAGAAGAAAGGTAATGCGATAGGGAACATTTTGCCCCTCTTAAATCACTGACTCAAATCATCACCAGGTTACCAGGGATCCAAATAGGTACTGTCTAATGATGCCCATAAAGATGCCAGTACACAATTATATTCCTCTTTGATGTTTCAATAGTATTTACATAGAATCATAAACACCATTTTCCTCAAAAATAGTTTTAGATATTTTACAGACCTTATCTCCACTAATTTTTGCAATAACACTGAAAAGCTCAGGGAGGTTAATCCCCCTAAAAATCTAGAAAGTGCCTGTTTGAATATTTGAATGCAAGTCTGTAAAGCCAAAAACCATGATCTTTCCACCATGACACTGTTTATTGGAGGGAAGAAATCCAATTCTTGTATTCTTGTCCCTTTGACATTTAGTGTGCCCTTCCCACTCCCCTGCACTAGCCAGTAGTAGTGATGGGAAGCAGGCACAATCCCCCACAATTGGTTAATTTAGTAAAGAATTTATTATGTGGAAGCATCATAAAATTTTGTTCTTAGACTTTTTTCTAGATCATGTCCTCAGCAAGGATCTTTGATCTTCTGCAGCCATGACACCCATTCATTATTCTATTTATATGACCTTCTCCTCAACATTCCTCCTCACACATACTCTGTGAACAACTTCGCTATTCAATGTAAGTGAAATAAAGTAAAATTTTACCAAGTATCCTCATTAGAGATTTTTGTAAATGTCCTCGGAATTTGCAAAATCAGTGATCTATTGACTTTAGATTTATGTCTGTAACACTGTCTGCTGACAGCCTTTCCAAAGAAGACAGGAGGTAATCAATGCAAACTCTGTGGAAATTGGGTTAACAAAACTAACCCAGGGCAACATTTAACCTATGTTCAACAAGGAAGATCTAAGTCTTTATATTTTTTACTGAAAACTGGTTTGGAATGTAGACAACAAAATTTGAGTATGAGATATTATTAAACATAAACGTGCTTTGGGATTTTGCTTGCTTTCATCCTCACATAATGGAATGAAATCAGTTGAGTTACTCTGGGTAGCGACTAACCCTAAACCTCTCAGCCAGGCTGGGATTAGGATGTCAGGCTTTGGTAGTAAGAGCTAGATGGCGCTATACTGTAACTGTCAGCTGCCCAATTACTAACAGTTTGATGAAACAGGGTTCTGGAATATGAGGTTCAGCTCTCTGTTGCTTACATTTTCTCGAAGTGCAATCTAATACAACATAAAGTGGAGAGCTTTCTTTTTCTTTATCTTTTTCTTCTTTTTCTCTTCTTTTTCTTTCTCACTCACCCTCGCTCTTGCTTTCTTTCTGATACAGCCACATGTGTGTATGTGTGTGCACACACACAAAACCTTGTTGAAATTTTTCCTAGAATAAACAGTTGGGAATCACTAGTCCTGGGTGTCTGAAGGTTTCCAGGGTGACACACACATCTTCTACCCTATCTCCCAGATTCAGCAGTTGTTTTTCTGTCTAACGACAGAGTGCTAAAGTTTTTATAGGTCATATATGAGATAAGGTCAGAGCCTGCTACATGAATGCCTTGTAATCTGGCAGGAGAGACAGTGGTATTTCGGAATTAGAAGGAGACATTAGAAGTTTTTTCAGCTCAATATCCCACCAGGGAATATTTGGAGTTCATTTTAAAAAAAAAATTTTTTTTTTTTTTTTACTCCCAGATATTTGAGTCTATTTGCAAAGGTTAAGGAAGACCATGAAAAAGTTTCTGGCATAGGAAGGCTGGACGTGGTGCCCATGACTGAGTGTTCTTATATGACAGTGAATGATGCGGTGAAACTGAAGGGCTAGGAGATTAACAAAATGACACCTTCCAAGTGTGTACTGTTAAGTCACATGGTGTCCTATAGGGTCAGCTGAGCCATTCAACAGCTTTAGCTGTAACATTTGAGACAGTGAGACTTTTTGCTTCCCACAACCCCTCTTTATCCCTCTCTCCACATCTTTCGAGCTGTCATAAATGTCATAAATACCTTGTCTACACTGGATACAAGAAGAACAGACTATACAGAGCATAGGGAAGAGAAAGACAATGATAGAATAGATGATGTATACATGCCAGAGGGCCTCTGGGAAATTTTCCCTTCCCCCACTTTTTCCTCTTCAGCCTGCCTGAGGGTCATGCACACCATTCTCCAAGATGAGATTTATTTCTGAATTGAGACCATTTTTACTCCAGAGGAACTTGCAAAAATGCACATGTCTTTGGCCAGGTAGTATGGCCAAGATTTCTGAAAACAATTTAAAAGGAAGTGAGAAAAAAATAAACTATTAGATGGCTGAGGATAGAACCCTAAAAAACAGTTGGGGGTCTAGGTAACGTTTGGTTGAAGAAGTAGTGGCTATAGTGTGTAGGTGAAGCCTGGCTCTGGGAGTAGATGTCTGAATGAGGTACTTTGGGGGTCCTGGGCAACAGGGAGTTAGCTTAAAGGCAGACCATCTGGAGGAGGAGTGAGATGTGTGGGGAGGTGAGGGGGAAGAATGTCAAAAACTCACTTTACTTGGGTTCAACTTCTCTTGAGACTTTGTCTTGTTACCTGAGATTCTAGTTTCATCATAAACTGAAATGTAAGTTTTTAATACTTAGAAAGTCCATTCCCTGTAGCATTGCTGGTGATTGCTGACTTAACATTCTTTCTTTATCCTCTAACTCTTACTTTCTAACAGACTCTATTTTTTAGTATATACAACCTCTTCTGGAGAGCTGTGTGTCTGGGGGAGGCTAGTCCCAAGGCCAGTTCGGGGGTTTGTACTGACTTTCTAAGCCAATCAATGTGGTTCTATCCTCTTAGAAGTCTTTGGTTCTGACATAGACAAATGACACATCTGGCCGCTGAAACATGAGGAAAAGTCTGCTAGGACCTACTTGGAAATGTTAACTTGCTTTTAAAAAGATATATAGAGGAGATGGTTTCTTCTTCCTCTGTTTTTAATGTCTGGATGACGTCACATGAGAACTACCCTGAGGACAAAATGAACCACCAAAAATGGCAGAACAGAGAAAGAACTTGGGTCCTCAGTGCTCTTGTTAAGCTATTAAATCAACTGACCTTGCAGTCACCCTATCTCTAGAATTCTTGCTTTGTGGCATATGAACTTTCTTATTGTTTAATCCTTTCAGAGTTTTTTTAAAAAGTTTATTGTGATAAATTTACATACATAAAAATGCATCTTTCTTTTTATGTAGAATTATATGATTTTTGACAAATGCATTAGAATTGTTTACTTGCTATGCATTGTTAAAGCATCCTTACTGATTAATTCACTTTATTCAGAAAATATTTATTGTGCATTAACTGTACCAACCAGGTTCTGAGAAGAATATAAAATGGGACATTACATGACCCTTTGTCTCAAGGAAATGCTCATTTATTTCATGTGAAATATTCAAATGAAGGATGATTCTATGGTAGCATTACTTTGAAAAGTGAACCTGTCAGAATCTTTAGTTTCATTCATTCATTCAGTTCACTCCTTCAATAAACATTTGTGGCATGCCTATCACATCTCTGTTCTTGTAGATATATAGACAGATAAAACCTACCCTTCCCTCAAAGGGAGTCAGAAATGTAAATTAAAACTTAAAATACAATGAAATATCTCCTACTCGGTCTTCCAAAAACTTTTTATGACCACATTAGTTATGGCGTATATAGATTTCTGCTTTGAAATATAGTCAATCTGTGCAGACCTTTTCTGTTCTTCTAGTTTATAGACCCTTGATGGAGTTAATAATCCATGTCTGATGCATCCTGTATCCCCAGAATAATTAGCATGTTATCTTGTCTATAGTAAATTGCTCAAAATAAGTATTTGCTCTCATTCTCATCTTCACTTAGCTAAGAGTTTTTTTTATATATCCTCAACCTCGATCCCATCTTTAACCCATCCAGCCTTTATATTTATATCAATTTATTTTTCCTACAGACTGAGAAAACAAATAAATTTGTAGTTAGTCCATTGGTCCTCCAAGGGAAGAGTTATAAGATAGTGGTAGAATCCGAAGTGAAATGGAAAAAGATTGAGTGTTGAGTAGAATTGGAAATTAAGGAAGTTAGTGATAAACAAGAATTTGGGATGAAAGGAAGGAGAGATATAGGAAAGTCGCTTAACTAATTTAGCAGGAAGTTTTAGATCAAAATTTACTGAGGTAGGGAACACTTAGGCATATCTGTAGGGTGAGGTAAAGGATCCTGAGAAAGGAGATTCACCTCCTAACTGAAGAAGTCAGGTTGGCAGGAGGGATTAGCCTTGGAAAATGGGCACTCCTTTATCTTTGGCTTAGGTGGGAATGAAGAAAGGATGGACATAGGAACAGAGAAACGTGGAAATAGACATAAGTACTGATTACCTGGTCCATTCAAGGTCACATACCTTGTCTGTTCTTCCTTTATAGTATATGTGACCAGAGCTTTTCTATACTCCTGAAGTGGGGCTAAAGCCCAAAGATGAAGAAAAAGACTCTAAGTGCCCAGCATTCTAAATTCAAGGGTCTGCCAGATCCTTCCCTAGGCATCAGTTTAAATCCCAGCTCTCCTACTACCTCTGTTTCCCCCTTTGCCAATATAAGAGGGCCAGAGGACTGAAAGTGGAGGAGGGTCACTTGGGGTGCACGGTGCATAGACAGAGGCTCTGTGCTTCCCACCCATGGGAGGTGCTTCCCTTCCTGAAGTAGAGGTAAATGAAGAAGATCATTCAAGAATTGTAAAGATGTGTGGTTTCATCATGAAAGGAAGTTATTGGTATTTCATTTCTCAGCTGGTTTCTGCTTAGCCAGCTGACTCTCTGACCTGCCCTGTACCACCTGAATAGGGAAAACAGAAGTGAGAAAAATAGAATGTGGGTGGTCTTTCTGAGAAGGATGCCAAGATACCCCCTTCAATGCCCAGTTCCCACGAAGTCTGGAGATGCGTCCTATAACTGCCCATAAGAGATGATTGTGGCAGATGGAAGAGACTGAGGAAACTAAACATGCTGATAGGCTGGCTTTGGGGTTGAAGTTGAGGAAAAACTGGACACACATGAGAGGGCTGTGGAATAAAACTGGAGGTCAGACTGTTAAGGGGGCCAAGTCTCATAGGGGATCTCTAATGCTTAGGAGATCTGCACAGAAGCAAAACCTGCGGGGCCCATTGCAGCTCTCATGTGTCATGGTGCAGGCTGGCAACAATGAGCTGGAGCAGCTAACCCACAAGTGGGCTAAGGAAAATGTTTGGCAAAACCACTGGAGCCAAAGAGAGCTCTAGCCAGCACTGAGGTGTGTGAGGGGAGGAGATGAGGTTTGAATTGAATTTGACATAAAAGATTTATAAACAGAAAGGACTAAAGCTTAAATGCTAAACTGAAGCTGTTCTGATAGGCACAAAATTTGGGAAGTTAAAAAATTAAGCCATGATGCTGTTAAGGGACCCACTACTCAGTTAGGAGAGTTCAACAAAAGTTTCATGTTTACAACCCCAGTGAATTGACACTGCAACCACTCAGTTACAAAAACGAGACTTGGATTTAAAGCCCATAGACTGTAATGTCGGCTCTTAGAGAGCAAGCACCATGTTTATATTAATACTTCCTCTATAACCCCTTAGAGAATTTAGATCACTCTTGAACGCCTAATCAAGGCTAAATATCTATTGAACCATGAACTAATTAATCAAGTTGGTTTTTCCCACAGGTTGGTGGAATAAATTTTACCCTGCAGGTTTATGTGGAATAGCAGAGACCCTGACGCCTGTTAGGAAATTAGTGGATACCATAAAAATATACACAAGGGACACCATAGAAATGTGCAGAAGTTTGGTCACATTCAAGGTCAACCCTTAACCTCTCTGTCCTCAGAGCCTCTCTGAAGACCTCCATCTGTCCCTCATCACAGAGTCCGGTCCAATTCCTGTTACCAAATAAGGCCTTTTTGGAAATTAAACTCCCATTTTGGTGATATGGTTTCATTCATTTATTCAACAATTATGTTTGAGTGCCTCCTATGCATCAGGCACTGTTCCAGTTAATCAATAGTGAGCAAAGCACTCCTGCTGTCATGGTCTAGTGGGAGGGACACTGATCTAATAAAAGAAACTCATAAACAAGTGTATAAACACAAGTGAGTCAAGCGTTGTGGAGGAAAGGAGCCTGACCCTGTGAGAGCATATGTTGGAGAAGTGATACCTGGCCTGGGTTCAGGGGAAATCTTGGGCTGAGAGCTGATGATGGATAGGAGATAACTGGTAAAGAGCAGCTTGGATGAAATTTGTGGTAGCATTGTTCCTGACACAGGGAATCCCATGTGCAAATATCCTTCAATGGGAGGGAACATGGCATCTTTGAGGAGCTTATCATGTAGTTCAGGAATAAAATCATAAGCTAATTAACTCTTGCTTGGTTTGACTCCGGGAAAATGATCTGTCCTTTAATCTCCCCCTCCCCATTTTCTCAAATACAAATTGGAAAGTGGTTTTTACTTATCTCCTTGCTGAAAGCTTCTCACTAGCATCCCATGACAAGTTAAAGGCCCTGAACAATATCAGAGAAAGCATACAATTAAACTAAGCTGGGCACAGGTTCGGGGGCAAAGGGTCCAGGAAGAACAGAGGAGGAACATAGTCCCTGGCCAGGTCATTCCTGTTAATGGGCTAAACAAGCATCTGACTCCAACAATCATTGACGGTATCTTTCCCAGGAGTTTGAGGGACGTGTCCTGAAGCACATTCTTCCAGAAACTAATGGTAAGATGGCCTCTTGATCCTAGCTCCCGGGAAGAATTGAGCACTAAAGAGCTAAGAAGGCACAACCTTATAAGGAGAGGAAACAAGGGATCTAGTTCCTGATTAAAGCAAAGCCAAGTTTTCTTCATTAGATACTAAGTGAGGAGAAGGGAAATCAATAGAGGAGCTATAGTTGTTTCCTTCCTGTAAAACCATCCCAAACTGATCTATCACAGTCATGCTCTGTGGAGTCAGGCTTTTGAGTATGCTGTCTCTGGAGTGCATAGCTGATTTCTGTGCCAAGCAGAGAATGGAATTTTCCCAACAGAAATACGTTGACTAAGGGTAATGGTGGTTTTATTGTCAAACAAAAGTTCATAGAAATCTTTAAAAGCACCATTTACAAGACTGAAATTAAGGTTTGTGGGTTCAACCTTTGTAGGACCCTGCATTGCTCTCACTGCTGTAGTCCCTGTAGGTGCTGTGCTTTTAGGTTTTCCTCCCTTGAGCTCTTCTGCCTTTCCCTTGTGTTTATCTCACAGGGAGGCATTGGCTCTGGAACCAGACAGATCTGCAGGCAAATCCTGGGGAGTCTGAGAAATCAGCTGTTAACCTTATGGGAGTTCCCTTGTACATTATTTGTCATTTTTCCCTTGCTGCTTTCAATAATTTTTCTCTGTCTTTAATTTTTGCCAATTTGATTACTATGTGTCTCGCAGTGTTTCTCCTTGGATTTATCCTCTAAGGGACTTGCTGCGCTTCCTGGATTTGGGTTGCTATTTCCTTTCCCATGTTAGGGAAGTTTTTGACTATAATCTCTTCAAATATTTTCTTGGATCCTTTCTCTCTCTCTTCTCCTTCTGGGACCCCTATAATGCAAATGTTGTTGCATTTAATGTTGTCCCAGAGGTCTCTTAGGCTGTCTTCATTTCTTCTCATTCTTTTTTCTTTATTCTGTTCTGCAGCAGTGAATTCCACCATTCTGTCTTCCAGGTCACTTATCCGTTCTTCTGCCTCAGTTATTCTACTATTGATTCCTTCTAGTGTAGTTTTCATTTCAGTTATTGTGTTGTTCATCTCTGTTTGTTTGTTCTTTAATTCTTCTACATCTTTGTTAACCATTTCTTGCATCTTCTCGATCTTTGCCTCCATTCTTTTTCTGAGGTCCTGGATCATATTCAGTATCATTATTCTGAATTCTTTTTCTGGAAGGTTGCCTATCTCCACTTCATTTAGTTGTTTTTCTGGGGTTTTATCTTTTTCCTTCATCTGGTACATAGCCCTCTGCCTTTTCATCTTGTCTACCTTTCTGTGAATATGGTTTTTGTTACACAGGCTACAGGATTATAGTTCTTCTTGCTTCTGCTGTTTTCCCTGTGGTGGATGAGGCTATCTAAGAGGCTTGTGCAAGTTTCTTGATGGGAGGGACTGGTGGTGGATAGAGCTGACTGTTGCTGTGGTGGGCAGAGCTCAGGAAAACTTTAATCTGTTTCTGCTGATGGGTGGGGCTGGGTTCCCTCCTTGTTGGTTGTTTGGCCTGAGGCAACCCAACGCTCGAGCCTACCTGGGCTCTTTGTTGGCGCTAATGGCAGACTCTGGGAGGGCTCACGCCAAGGAGTACTTCCCAGAACTTCTGCTGCCAGTGTCCTTTTCTCCACAGTGAGCCACAGCCACCCCCCGCCTCTGCCGGAGACTCTCCAACACTAGCAGGTAAGTCTGGTTCAGTCTCCCCTGGGGCCACTGCTCCTTCCCCTGGGTCCCGATGCACACACTACTTTGTGTGTGCTCTCCAAGAGTGGAGTCTCTGTTTCCCCCAGTCCTGTCAAAGTCCTGCAATCAAATCCCGCTAGGCTTCAAAGTCTGATTCTCTAGGAGTTCCTCTTCCCGTTGCCGGACCCCTAGGTTGGGAAGCCTGATGTGGGGCTTGGAACCTTCACTCCAGTGGGTGGACTTCTGTGGTATAAGTGTTCTCCAGTCTGTGAGTCACCCACCCAGCAGTTATGGGATTTCGTTTTACTGTGATTGCACCCCTCCTACCATCTCATTTTGGCTTCTCCTTTGTCTTTGGATGTAGGGTATCTTTTTTGGTGAGTTCCAGTATCTTCCTGTCGATGATTGTCCAGCAGCTAGTTGTGATTCTGTTGTTCTCACAAGAGGGAGTGAGAGCACGTCCTTCTACTCCACCATCTTGGTTCAGGGCCCCCAGAGTATGTCTTGACATTGGCTGTGATGACACATCACAACCCAAAGTGTATTTTTATTGATCAGCTTTTAGAAAGCACAAAAGATGAGCAAAGACTCTAAATTGGATCATAGGCACTCAATATTTAATCAGCTTTTGGTTATTACTAGCAGGCTGACATTTATCTGAAGAATTCTTTTTTTAGAGACGTGTGATTCAAATAAATTTTCCCTTCATGAATGAAGGTGAGTAAATGAATCTGTTGTGGAAAGTTCTCAACATTGAGTGGCCTCTGCTGTCACCATATATGCCAGTGATCACTGTAGTTTTAAGGTATTAAGATTTTTAAATTTCATTTTATACGTGTGTGATTAAGCTGCTATTGCCACATCCTGTGATGACTAACACCTTACACTGATGGGAACATTTCTTTATTGGACCTGTTTTTGGACTTTTTTCCCCATTGAGTCCTTTATGATGATAGGTAAAATTTAGCCATTTTACAGATAAAGAAAACCAAGTCTCAGCAATCTTAAGTAACTTTCTTTGCACTACGATATCTGTGGAATTTGATAGGGAGGATATGAAATAGCTTGGTGTAGCTCTGCTTCCGTGAATGGCAACTTTGTTGAAGGTCTGTATGTTTCTACAATGTTTACCATTAACTAATATAACATATATACACAGCACAAGGAGACTGGCTAATTCCACACAATACCAATGTGACAGAAAGGTAGAAAAGTCAACCTGCAGCAGAGTTTGGTTCATAAAGTGCCAAGAATATCATATTCTTTTGGCCTTTAAAATTTGTTGTATTCACCAGGTCTTTTTGACATCATATAGCAACCTGTGATGAAGGAAGAAAACGTTGAATATAACTGAAGAATAAGAAATAACCTAAGTGGTTTCCTTGGGAGAAAATATAGAAGGGAGTGTAGTGGATGTTGCAGTGTACCACCTAGGTTAACCCCTCACTGCCCTTTAGGACTGAAGCCCTTGTTTCCTCACTGCCCTTTACGACTGAAACCCTTGTTTCCCAGGCTAGCCAACCAACCTCAGTTGGGGCTATCTTTGGGATTTTTCTTCAGCAAACAATCCCTTCCTCAGGTCAGCCAGCATCCAGTGCCTGGTAGATGTAGGGGAATAAAGCCCCAGTTTAGGGCAGCTCTGAAAGGCCATCCAGCTCTAGAACTCTTGTAGGGTTGGCTGAGACCTTTGTTGTTACTGCATCATGGTTCTCTGCCCATCTCTGCTTCCTACAGCCCCTCAAAAGTGTTGAGAACACTCCCCAGTAAAGTTGTTGCCAGCAAATCTCAGAGTCCCCTTTCGAGGCAACTTGACTTGAGATGTAAGCGAAGGGAATAATGGTCAATAACATTTACTGAGCACTTAGTATGTGTCAGACCCTTTTCTGGGTGTTTTATATTTATCCTCACTAAACCAGGTTAGTAGATACTGTTATTATGCCCATTTTAGAGCTGAGGAAATTGAGGTGCAGTAAGATTAAGAAATTTGTTCAGAGTTGCAGTGAGTGGAATTGTCAGGATTCAAAACTCAGGTAACCTGAGGGGCAGCAGAGTATAATCATGCTCAGCAAAGAGGGAGGTGAAAGGAGAAAGCAGTCAGGGGAGTAAGGGTAGAATATAAACGGTGTAGCATAAAGGAGGCAGACAAAGGGGAAGTGCAATGGGGAAGGGGTGGTGAGAGAGCTAGGAGCTGCAGGAAGTCTAAGAAGGATTAAGGAAATGCCTTTATGTTTCTCCAAGTGTGACATCAACAATGTCAAGATTATTAAACTTTTTTTTTTTCCAAAAGTTATATCTTCCTTTCACTAAAATCTTGAGCTAGAATTTTTCTCTAAGACTCAAAAATAAATGCATTAAAATTCTGAAATCTTATAAAATCAAATCCTGGTGAAGGTGTGAAAGGACAAGAACACGGGACTGTCTCCTGGTACCACCACTGTGGAAACCACTTGGCTTTACCTTGTAAAGCTGAACATTCTCATTGTCTATGACCCAGCAGCTCTACTCCAAGACGTACACCCCAGAGAAAATTCTGCATATATTCCCTAGGAAATATGTTAACGAATGTTCAGTGTAGCACTGTTGTAAAAGCAAAGAATTGGGGACAATGACAAAATCCATTAATTAGAGAATGGCCAAATAAACTGCAGTATACTTCTCTACTGGAGTGACATACATCAGTGAAACATGAATGAACTGCAGTGATACACACAGCATGTATGAATCATTACACACATAATTCTGGGTGAAGTAAGTGAATTGCAAAATAAAAATAGTAATACTTACAAAGCACTTACTCTGTGTAGGGCACTGTTCTAATTTCTTTAGATACATTAATTCATTAACTCCACCAAGACCCTAAGAGGTAGATATTACTCTTATCACCCCTATTTTGTTGAAGTGGAAACCAAATCCCATAGAATTTAAATAAATTGCCTAGGTCCCTCAGATACTAAGTGGCAGAGCTAGAATTTGTACACAAGCAGCTTAACACCCGAGACTATACCCTGATCAAAGTAATCTTCTGTTTTGCCATGCAATATGATACAAGTTTTAAATAAAGTTTAAAAATAAGCAAAATCAAATATCTGTGTGTGAATGTGTATATATACACACATATTTATCACACACTGTATATATAGTGTACATATAATATGTACATACATATAGATTTTGTATGTATATAATATATGTATATGCAAAGGAATGATGAACTCCCAGTTCAAGATGTTGTTACCTCTCTCTTGGGAAGACAGTGGAATGGGTCAGGGAAGGAGAGTATAGATAGATACCACAGTGTTTGTGTAACAGGGAAGAGCCAATTTTGACGGGATGTTGGATCTGTTTCTTTGAATTTAGCCTTTGCTTTTCTTTGCTTTTGCTATTATAATCATACATAATGGCCTGCCTCAGGGAACCCTACCCACCTGTAAATGGCTGCAAGAAAGAAGAAATTAACACATCCTTTCCCCGATGTTTTGCAAGACTGATGGCCCTTTTTACTTTATTTCCTCTCCGCCTCTCCCTCTCTATTCTGCCTTTTTACTTTATGTCTCTCTCTGATTCTGTAAAAGAAACTGGCATCCGGACCCGGATAAGATGGTTTTTTGGGGACCCTAGTCCGCCATCTTCTCGGTCCGCCAGCTTTCTGAATAAAGTCGTAATCCTTGTCTCAACACCTCGTCTCTGATTTATTGGCTTTTTGTGCGGCAAGCATGGTCTCAGTAACATTTGTAATATCTAGCTCTTAAGATGGTAGTGGATTTATGGTTATTTATTTTATTATTCTGCTTCATAACCTTACATAATACATACATGTAGAATGTGAGTTACGCCTCAACTATTACATTGAAAAAGAACCATCTGGGGAACCTGCTATAATGTGAATTCCTAGGTCGATCCCTAGAATTGTCAGGGTTGGAAAAACCCTGTGAGAGAGATTTGGTCAAATCCTTATCACTTGAATCCATTGTCTACTGCTACTTAACAAACAATCCCAAACTCAGTGGCTTAAATATCAATCACTGTCTTGTTATGATTCTGTGGGTCAGCAGTCTGGGCTAGAATCAGCTGGTACAGCTGTAGTCATCTGGCTGCCTGACTGCCCTTGATGGTCTAAGGTGGCCTTGTTCACATCTGGGCTCTGCCATCAGCTGATCTTCATGTGGCCTCTCACCTCCAGGTCTCACTGGGCTTCTTTTCATGGTGTCAGGCAGCCTTTTAAGAGGGCAGGAGGAGAAGCTGCAAGGCTTCTGTAGTGTAGCTGCTTGGCTTTAAGCTTTTTGGTTGTAATGTAATTGCCTGACATTAAGCTTTTTGATTGTTGAGGCATCCATTTCAAAGACATCCATCTCGAAAACAAATTGCCAGCTGTAGGACACAGCTACTAGCAAAACAACTAGATAAGGAGCTAGGCTGCCCTCCCCCCACCCCCGCACCGCCCGCCAGTGAAGTTTCCCTTTTAGAAGCCCTGAGTAACCTAAATAATGGAAGATTTCTCCCTTCCCACGCCCTGATTCCCATTCTTATGTTTTAAATTCTCCAATAAAGAATGAACTTGTGAAACTCCACCCCACCCCTGGACCCCAATGAAGGCAAAGCCCCAGGTCCACTCTCTTCCCTCTATCTCTACCAAGACCTTGCTGTGTGGTCTCTATGCTGTGTATCCTCCAGGACCTGTGAGCAATAAATCTTCTTCAAAGTCCTCTGATGATTTTGCTGAGGGATATTCTGCAGTCATAATAAGAACCACAAGGTCCAATCCAGCCATAACACTGGCTCCAGTGGCAGTGGGAGAATGTCTGTGGGGCTCGCTAGGAGCAGATATGGCCAAGTGAGTGCTTCAGGCATTCACTATCAGTACACTGGGGTCTTTTGCTACATTCTTTTGTAGAAAACAATCACATGGCAAGGTCAGATAGAAGCCACAAAGAAATGGACTCTCCCTCAGGATGAGATAAATGGCAAGGTCTGTTGCAAAGGAGTGTGCATGTAGGGATGGGTGGAATTATTGCAGCCATCTTTGCAAGCAATTTATTACACCAGTGATAGAGCACATGCATTTGGTCAGAGACTCTTCTGTGTTTTTCTTTTCCTTTTTAAAAAACTATTTTGTTGAGGTATGATTGACAATGTAAAAAGCTGCACATACTGAAAGATGAATTTGGAGATAAGTATACACCCATGAAACCATCACCACCAACAAGGCCATAGACATATCTGTTACCTCCCAAACTTTCCTCTCACTCCTTTATTATTATTATCATTATTATTTGTGTGTGTGTGTGTGTGTGTGTGTGTGTGTATAGGGGGTAAGAACACTTAATCTTTTGTGTTTCTGATGCCCTCATTGGCAGACACTCTGAAGATAGGCAACTGACCAGTGATTTGAGGGCTGAGATCCTGACCAGATTCACCTTTGCTCAAAATTACACCTGCTCTAATACACAAGTGGCATAATACTATAAACAACTTAAATGTTCATCAATACGGGACTAGTTAAATAAATTATGGTACCTCCCAAAACAGACACACCTTTACCAACAAACCATCCATTAAAAATAACAAAGTAGATTTCCAGTTGATATAAAATGATCTCCAAGGTAGATTAGTAAATGAAAAAAAGCAAAATACAGAAGAGCATATATATTTTATACGACCATTTTCACTTTTAAAGGATGTTTTTATATGCATAAGCTCTCTCTTGAAGAATGCACACAAAAAAGAAACTGCTAATATTGGTTTTCTCAGAGGAAATAAAAAGGGACAACTGGGGGGCTGGGGCATGAGGGAGACTGATTTTTGCATTGTTTGAATTCTGTTAACATGAATATGAATCATTACCACATGAATAGAATAAATAAGTCCTTTGTTCCTGCTTGCCTGCGTACTTCCACCTAGGAAGCATATCTGAAGCAGACGTTTACAGATTTAAGAGAAAATAAGACTTAGACATCTGTATGCATGGCTGAGGTCAATGCCTTGCAGATAAATAGTAGAACACCTCAGCCAACTCTGATCCTGACAGAGGAAAGGACCAGGTCAGGACATTGAAGCTGCCAGCCTAGAGTCCAGAGGTCTGTGTAGGACACAAGTTTTACTTGTTTCATAGACACTGACCAAAAAGCAGGTTCGGGGCTTCCCTGGTGGCGCAGTGGTTGAGAGTCTGCATGCCGGTGGGGGGGACACGGGTTCGAGCCCTGGTCTGGGGGGATCCCACATGTCGTGGAGCGACTGGGCCTGTGAGCCACTGCTGCCGAGCCTGCGCGTCTGGAGCCTGTGCTCTGCAGCAAAGGGGGGCCGCGGTGGTGAGGGGCCCGTGCACCGCGATGAGGAGTGGCCCCCGCTCACCGCAACTGGAGAGGACCCTCACGCGGAGACGAGGACCCAACACAGCCAGAAAATAAATAAATAAATAAATTTTTTAAAAAAGTAACATATGCTCATTAAAAAATACTTTGAAATAATAAAACAAACAAACAAACAAAAAGCAGGTCCGTACCCTCCGATTTTAGGGTCTTATTTCAGCATGAATATAGGGATTGTATATAATGAAAGAGAGACCACTCCTCCTAAGTAGTTCTTGTCTCAGTTTCTCATCAAGGTAATTTAAAAAAGCAGATGTTTCAAAAACCATCATCCAGTTCCCCCTTCCCAAGTAGATCTTAGACAGCCACTGAGATGATTCATTCAACACTTTTCTTAGCCCTACTGAAACATAACCAGAGGAGCTTACCTGTTGGTGGTATTTTGGGGAGATATCTGTTATATGAACCTCACCTGAGGGTGCTGGCCCTAAACACCCAAATGTCCTTCCAGAAGCAATTTTGCTCATGGTGTGGAAAAACCTGTGATATGTCTCTGATATGGAGAACTCAAGGTGCAAAACACTTGAGTAAATTGTTCACTTAGCTCAGGCCAGACATTCCTCATCTCTCCTAGGACCAGCAATCCTTGGTCCTTGGTTCTTAATGAGAAGCTGTGCTGCTTCACCATGTTCCAGGTTTCCTGGTAAGTAAGACTAAGCAAGAATTCTACTCTCAGAGTCATGAGAGGGGCCTCATTGACCCACTACCAGGAATGACAATTCTTTATGAACCTTTGTGGCCAGTCTAGATTGTATTGCTTTCTTTACCCTATTATGGACTTAGGCGAGGTTTGCTTAGGCAACTATACTCCGTCTTTGAAAATAATGTTATTTTAGGATGTAGTTCATTCAATATCTCCATACCTCCGTATATGGCACACCAGTCTGTTTTTAATTCTACTAAGTATATATAGTTAGAAATTAATCAGAAGGAACAATTAGACTCATTTTGGAAGAAAGAGCACACAGAAACAAGAAGAAAGATTTCTTTCAAATAGAAATGAATTCCACCACTCATCAGCAGCCTCCAGATGAACTAAAACAATTCTTTGAACAAATTTGGAACACCATATCTGGTACAACTTCTAACTTCCCATGCAATGTGTATGCCTCACTTGGCACGTTTCCTGTCCCACATATTTAGGTAGAGTTCATGCCTAAATGGGGCCTGGATTCTGAAAGCCCTCTTTCTGGCTCCAGAGATAGGTATAAGTCAGTAAATGTTAAATTTGGAGTTTGGGCTGGAGTTCTCCCAAATTGTTCTAGTTAAGGTGGAAAAGTCACTTGTAAAAACAACAACCTTGGGGAGACCTGAGAAACAGGACAGTTAGGGCCATTTCCTCTCTAATCTTTAGACTCCAGACCCTTATTTGGGATCCCCCTGATTGGAAGCTGGATGTTCCCAGCCCAGGCATCAACCCATGGCTCTGATCTTTCCCTCCACGTCCTCCCTTGTCCCTTTTGAACTCAAATCTTCTTGAAGGGCACTCTTTTTTGGGCTCCCTTTCCTCTGGAATAGAAAAGTCAGTTGCTATGCTGCCTGTCATAAATTATGGCAAAGAGAACACAACCTCTCTGTTCCTCCTATGAGCTGGGCATGGGGCCAGGCATTTTTACACATATTTTCTCTTTTTAACAAATCCCTAGAATAAGAATTATTATTTTCCATGTACAGGGTGATTACCCAAAACTCAGAGTTAAGGAACTTCTCCAAGGTCATTCAGCTAATAAATGGCAGAAGCAGGATTTAGAACCAGGCCTAACTCCAGAGCCTGTGCTCCTTATAAAATCTCCCTCTCCTGCTCTCTTTTCATGGTACCCCAAAATTTCATATTTGCATTGATTCTTTTCTTTGGCTTCCTGTTAATTGAAGGCTCCTGTTAAATTTCAAATGTGTCCCAGATCAGTAACACATTAAAATCCATAAATGTCTTGTTCTGTTCAGAAGACAATATAAGTCATATCTTATATGGGATCTGCACAGCACAGACCATTTAGGCAAAGGCAACATATTTTTAACAGCAACTAAGATTTGACAGCATTTTTGAGCTTACAGAGCCCTTTTACGTATACAAATGAATTAATCTTTGCAATACATCTGTGCAGTCATCTCACCCTTACCGCAGTTTATAAGTAATGAAATGGAGTGTGAGAGAGATTCAGTCATTTGTCTATGGCCCCATATCTAGTGAATGGCAGAGCAGGACTTAAACACAGGTCTTCTGGCTCTGGATACTGCTGTCTTCGCACCATAGTGTCTGTTGATTTTGAATAACCTTCTAAGGTCCACAGGACCATTAAAACCTCAATGCTCTTATTCCATTGTCCCCAGTGTTTGACCTTGTCCAAGTTAGCATCACTCCCTGAGTTAAGGTATGATAATGATGATACTGGAAAGAAAAGCATTAGACAGCTTAGTGGTTAACATGGATTATTTTTCTGATTAAAACTTCACAGTGTCCCAGACTGGAGAACACTTATACCACAGAAGTCCACCCACTGGAGTGAAGGTTCTGAGCCCCACGTCAGGCTTCCCAACCTGGGGGTCCGGCAATGGGAGGAGGAATTCCTAGAGAATCAGACTTTGAAGCCTAGTGGGATTTGATTGCAGGACTTCAACAGGACTGGGGGAAACAAAGACTCCACTCTTGGAGAGCACACACAAAGTAGTGTGTGCATCGGGACCCAGGGGAAGGAGCAGTGACCCCAGGGGAGACTGAACCAGACCTACCTGCTAGTGTTGGAGAGTCTCCAGCAGAGGCGGGGGTGGCTGTGGCTCACCATGGAGAAAAGGACACTGGCAGCAGAAGTTCTGGGAAGTACACCTTGACGTGAGCCCTCCCAGAGTCTGTCTTTAGCTCCACCAAAGAGCCCAGGTAGGCTCCAGTGTTGGGTTGCCTCAGGCCAAACAGCCAACAGGGAAGGAACCCAGCCCCACACATCAGCAGTTAAGCTGATTAAAACCTTACTGAGCTCTGCTCACCAGAGCAATAGTCAACTCTACCCACCACCAGTCCTTCCCATGAGGAACCTTACACAAGCTTCTTAGATAGACTCATCCACCAGAGGGCAGAGAGTAGAATCAAGAAGAAGAATAATCTTGCAGCCTGTGGAACAAAAACCACATTCACAGAAAGATAGACAAGATGAAAAGGCAGAGGGCTATGTACCAGAAGAAGGAAAAAGATAAAGCCCAGGAAAAACAACTAAATGAAGTGGAGATAGGCAACCTTCCAGAAAAAGAATCCAGAATAATGATAGTGAAGATGATCCAGGACCTTGGAAAAAGAATGGAGGCAAAGATCGAGAAGGTGCAAGAAATGTTTAACAAAGACTTGGAAATATTAAAGAACAAACAAACGGAGATGAACAGTACAATAACTGAAATGAAAACTACACTAGAAGGAATCAATAACAGAATAACTGAGGCAGAAGAACGGATAAGTGACCTGGAAGGCAGAATGGTGGAATTCACTGCTGTGGAACAGAATAAAGAAAAAAGAATGAAAAGAAATGAAGACAGCCTAAGACACTTCTGGGACAACATTAAATGCAACAACATTCACATTATAGGGGTCCCAGAAGGAGAAGAGAGAGAGAAAGACCCGAGAAAATATTTGAAGAGATTATAGTCAAAATTTCCTTAACATGGGAAAGGAAATAGCCACCGAAGTCCAGAAAGTGCAGAGAGCCCCATACAGGATAAACCCAAGGAGAAACACTGCGAGACACATAGTAATCAAATTGGCAAAAATTAAAGAAAAAGAACAATTATTGAAAGCAGCAAGGGAAAAACAACAAATAACATACAAGGGAACTCCCATAAGGTTAACAGCTGATTTCTCAGCAGAAACTCTACAAGCCAGAAGGGAGTGGCATGATATACTTAAAGTGATGAAAGGGAAGAACCTACAACCATGATTACTCTACCCGGCAAGGATCTCATTCAGATTCGATGGAGAAATCAAAAGCTTTACAGACAATCAAAAGCTAAGAGAATTCAGCACCACCAAACCAGCTCTACAACAAATGCTAAAGGAACTTCTCCAAGTGGGAAACACAAGAGAAGAAAAGGACCTAAAAAACAAACCCAAAACAATTAAGAAAATGGTCATAGGAACATACATATAGATAATTACCTTAAACGTGAATGGATTAAATGCTCCAACCAAAAGACACAGGCTGGCTGAATGGATACAAAAACAAGACCCATATATATGCTGTCTACAAGAGACCCACTTCAGACCTAGGGACACATACAGAATGAAAGTGAGGGGATGGAAAAAGATATTCCATGCAAATGGAAATGAAAAGAAAGCTGAAGTAGCTATACTCATATCAGATAAAATAGACTTTAAAATAAAGAATGTTACAAGAGACAAGGACACTACATAATGATCAAGGGATCAATCCAAGAAGAAGATATAACAATTATAAATATATATGCACCCAACATAGGAGCACCTCAATACATAAGGCAACTGCTAACAGCTATAAAAGAGGAAATCGACAGTAACACAATAAGAGTGGGGGACTTTAACACCTCACTCACACCAATGGACAGATCATCCAAAATGAAAATAAATAAGGAAACAGAAGCTTTAAATGACACAATAGACCAGATAGATTTAATTGATATATATAGGACATTCCATCCAAAAACAGCAGATTACACGTTCTTCTCAAGTGTGCATGGAACATTCTCCAGGATAGGTCACAAATCAAGCCTCAGTAAATTTAAGAAAATTGAAATCATATCAAGCATCTTTTCTGACCACAACGCTGTGAGATTAGAAATGAATTACAGGGAAAAAAACATAAAAAATACAAACACATGGAGGCTAAACAATACGTTACTAAATAACCAAGAGATCACTGAAGAAATCAATGAGGAAATCAAAAAACACCGAGAGACAAATGACAATGAAAACACGATGATCCAAAACCTATGGGATGCAGCAAAAGCAGTTCTAAGAGGGCAGTTTATAGCTATAGAAGCCTACCTCAAGAAACAAGAAAAATCTCAAATAAACAATCTGACCCTACACCTAAAGGAACTAGAGAAAGAAGAACAAACAAAACCCAAAGTTAGCAGAAGGAAAGAAATCATAAAGATCAGAGCAGAAATAAATGAATAGAAACAAAGAAAACAATAGCAAAGATCAATACAACTAAAAGCTGGTTCTTTGAGAAGATAAACAAAATTGATAAACCTTTAGCCAGACTCATCAAGAAAAAGAGGGAGAGGACTCAAATCAATAAAATTAGAAATGAAAAAGGAGAAGTTACAACCGACACCACAGAAATACATAGCAGCCTAGGAGACTACTACAAGCAACTCTATGCCAATAAAATGGACAACCTGGAAGAAATGGACAAATTCTTAGAAAGGTATAACCTTCCAAGACTGAACCAGGAAGAAATAGAAAATATGAAGAGACCAATCTCAAGTAATGAAGCTGAAACTGTGATTAAAAATCTTCCAACAAACAAAAGTCCAGGACCAGATAGCTTAACAGGTAAATTCTATCAAACATGTAGAGAAGAGCTAACACCCATCCTTCTCAATCTCTTCCAAAAAACTTGTGGAGGAAGGAACACTCCCAAACTCATTCTATGATGCCACCATCACCCTGATACCAATACCAGAGAAAGATACTACAAAAAAAGAAAATTACAGACCAATATCACTGATGAATATAGATGTAAAAATCCTCCACAAAATACTAGAAAACAGAATTCAACAACACATTAGAAGGATCATACACCATGATCAAGTGGGATTTATCCCAGGGATGCAAGATTTCTTCAATATATGCAAATCAATCAATGTGATACACCACATTAGCAAATTGAAGAATAAAAACCATATGATCATCTCAATAGATGCAGAAAAAGCTTTTGACAAAATTCAACACCCATTTATGATAAAAACTGTCCAGAAAGTGGGCATAGAGGGAACCTACCTCAACATAATAAAGGCCATATATGACAAACCCACAGCAAACGTCATTCTCAATGGTGAAAAACTGAAAGTATTTCCTCTAAGATCAGGAACAAGACAAGGATGTCCACTCTTGTCACTATTATTCAACATAGTTTTGGAAGTCCTAACCACAGCAATCAGAGAAGAAACAGAAATAAAAGGAATACAAATTGGAAAAGAAGAAGTAAAACTGTCACTGTTTGCAGATGAAATGATACTATACATAGAGAATCCTAAAAATGCCACCAGAAAACTACTAGAGCTAATCAATGCATTTGGTAAAGTTGCAGGATACAAAATTAATGCACAGAAATCTCTTGCATTCCTATACACTAATGATGAAAAATACGAAATATAAATTAAGGAAACACTCCATTTACCATTGCAACAAAAATAATAAAATGCCTAGGAATAAACCTACTTAGGGAGACAAAAGACCTATATGCAGAAAACTATAAGACATTGATGAAAGAAATTAAAGACGATACCAACGGATGGAGAGATATACCATGTTTTTGGATTGGAAGAAATAATATTCCAAAAATAGCTATACTACCCAAAGCAATCTACAGATTCAATGCAATCCCTATCAAATTACCAATGGCATTTTTTACGGAACTAGAACAAAAACTTTTAAAATTTGTATGGAGACACAAAAGATCCCGAATAGCCAAAGCAGTCTTGAGGGAAAAAAATGGAGCAGGAGGAATCAGAGTCCCTGACTTCAGACTATACTGCAAAGCTACAGTAATCAAGACAATATGGTACTGGCACAAAAACAGAAACATAGATCAATGGAACAAGATAGAAAGCCCAGAGATAAACCCACGCACCTATGGTCAACTAATCTATGACAAAGTAGGCAAGGATATACAATGGAGAAAAGGCAGTCTCCTCAATAAGTGCTGCCTGGGAATCTGGACAGCTACATGTAAAAGAATGAAATTAGAACACTCCCTAACACAATACACAAAAATAAACTCAAAATGGATTCGAGACCTAAATGTGAGACTGGACACTATAAAACTCTTAGAGGAAAACATAGGAAGAACACTCTTTGACATAAATCACAGCAAGATTTTTTTTTGATCCACCTCCTAGAGTAATGGAAATAAAAACAAAAATAAACAAATGGGACCCAATGAAACTTAAAAGCTTTTGCACAGCAAAAGAAACTACAAACAAGATGAAAAGACAACCCTCAGAATGGGAGAAAATATTTGCAAATGAATCAACAGACAAAGGATTAATCTCCAAAATATATAAACTGCTCATGCAGCTCAATATTAAAAAAGCAAACAACCCAATCCAAAAATGGGCAGAAGACCCAAATAGACATTTCTCCAAAGAAGATATACAGATCACCAAGGAGCACATGAAAAGCTGCTCAACATCACTTATTATTAGAGAAATGCAAATCAAAACTACAATGAGGTATCACCTCACACCAGTTAGAATGGGCATCATCAGAAAATGTACAAAGAGCAAATGCTGGAGAGGGTGTGGAGAAAAGGGAACCCTCTTGCACTGTTGGTGGGAATGTAAACTGATAACAGCCACTATGGAGAACAGTATGGAGGTTCCTTAAAACACTAAAAATAGAATTACCATATGATCCAGCAATCCCACTTCTGGGCATATACCCAGAGAAAACTATAATTCAAAAAGACACATGCACCCCAATGTTCATTGCAGCACTATTTACAATAGCCAGGTCATGGAAGCAACCTACATGCCCATCAACAGACGAATGGATAAAGAAGATGTGGTACATATATACGATGGAATATACTCAGCCCTAAAATAGAACAAAATTGGGTCATTTGTTGAGACGTGGATGGATCTAGAGACTGGCATACAGAGTGAAGTAAGTCAGAAAGAGAAAAACAAATATCGTATATTAACGCATGTGTGTGTGGAACCTAGAAAGATGGTACAGATGAACCAGGTTGCAGGGCAGAAGTTGAGACACAGATTTAGAGAACAAATGTATGGACACCAAGGCGGGGAAAGCCGCAGAGTGGTGAGGATGGTGGTGTGATGAATTGGGCGATTGGGATTGACATGTATACACTGATGTGTATAAAATTGATGACTAATAAGAACCTGCTGTATAAAAAAATAAATAAAATTAAATTATAAAATTAAAAAAAAAACAAAAAATTCACAGTGTCCAAAGTAGCTCCACAAACCTTTAAAAAGGTTATCAAATATTTGTCAAAAATGAGAGAATAGAGGACTAATGAGAAGACAGAGAGAGGCCTTTGGCATTAAATTTTATCTCCAAATCATTTACTATTGATCATTCATGCATTTGTTCATTCTTCTGTTCATTCAACAATTATTTTTTGAGTGCCTGCTGTCTGCCAGGTCTATTACAGGGATTACAGCTACACCAAGAAAGGAGACAAATTCCTTTCCTTCATAAAGTTTACAGGCATGGAGGAGACTTTAATATGTAAATAAATAGGTAAATGAAATGATTTCAGATTGTTGTGCAATGAAGAAACTAACCAGGAGAATGAACCATAGAGTAATTAGGAAGGGTGAGATACAAAGGAGTATTTCTGTCAGGTAGATCAGAAAAGACTTTTAAAAAAATAATAATTTTATTGAAAGAAAAGACTTTTTTGAGGAGGGGATAGTTGGTATAAATGAGAAAGAGAAAATCAGCCCAGAAAAGGCCATTTCAAGCAGAGGGAGCTGGAAGGACTTGTATTTGAGTCAAGAAAAGTCTTGGGGAGTCCAAAGAACAGAAAAATGGACAGTATAAGCAAAAGATGCTTAGCAAATGGAGAATGAGTGGAAGGCAGGGACCAGATCATGGAGCACTTTGGAGGCCAGAGGCTTGCTTAGTTCTAATTATAATGGAAAGTCACTGTAGAACTTTAAGCAACACAATTTGATTTTTGTTTCAAAAAGGTCACTCTAGCTACTATGAAAATGGGCCAAAGGGGAGTAAAATTAGAATCAGGGAGATTGCTTTAAGAGGGTATACAAATAAGAAGAATGAAAAATGATAAAAGCTTGGACTAGTGAACCCCATCCACTTCCCTGGTGGTGCAGTGGCTCGGAATCTGCCTGCCGATGCAAGGGACAAGGGTTCGAGCCCTGGTCTGGGAAGATCCCACATGCCGCGGAACCCCTAGGCCCGTGTGCCACAGCTGCTGAGCCCACGTGCCACAGCTACTGGAGCCCGCATGCCTAGAACCTGTGCTCCGCAGCAAGAGAGGCCACTGCAATGAGAAGCCCACGCAACGCAACTAAGAGTAGCCCCCGCTCCCCGCAACTAGAGAGAGCCTGCGCGCAGCAGCGAAGACCCAATGCAGCCAAAAAAAATAAATTAAATAAATAAATTAAAAAAAAAAAAAGGATGGGGTCATCAAACTATGGCCCAGGGACCAAATCTGGCCCTTACAGAAAAAGTTTGCAACCCTTGGACTAGGAGATTGCACGAAGTGGTTGGATTCAGAAAATATTTCAAACGTGGAGGTAACAGGACTGTCTGCTGGATTGGATGTGGACGTGGGAAGGGAGAATGAAGGAAAAGTATCCTGGGTGAGTATGGTTTGGCTTGAGCAAATAGGAATATGGTGGTGTAATTCACAGAGATGAAAAGACTGATGGAAGAGAAGTTTTGAGATAGGAAAATTAGAAATTCTCTTTTTAAATCTGTGTGAACAGCTCTCTAAGACAAAACCCATATGGAAGGTTTTAGTCACTTCTGTACTCTAGGGCAATGATAATGATGAACAAAAATGGTCCTATTATTGACACTATTGTTCCCATTTTATAAATACCTAAACTTGCATGTTCTGAACCCTGTCCAAACCAAACTATCCTGGCATGGTATAAACACATTACAATATTATTTGTAGTACTATCGTCATTTTACTCCAATCTCTCAACAAAACTCCATTCCTGAAGAACCCAGATGACCCATATTCTGTATTCCTAAATTTGGTCTAAGACTTTCTTTCTTTCTCTGCTGGAGAAAAGTTTATAATATTACTGATTTGTGTCCTGCAAATTCAGGTTTCAGTCTCTACTGAGCCCTCAGTCTTACATGGCAAGTCTTTTATGTGTCCCAGGTGAACTCCTCTGGGGTAAATGAACAAACTTATTTTTTTGCTGTTGTTATGAGTTGTTCTCCTAACAAATTTTGAACATTTACGACTCTCCTCAAGCATCCAGCCATCACTTGCCACAGAGAACCTCCATCCTCACCTCCTTCAGTGCACTGTGGCCTCAGACAACGACTCTTTCCCCCTCCTATAGTCTTCTCCCAGCAAGCCCAACTTCTCTCCATCTCCTTCTGTTTCTGCCTCCCTCCTGTGCATCCATGTCAGTGGAAGAGGTGTCCCTTTTCCTACTAAACTTACTGGATTCCATCCCTTCTGACCCCTGGGACCTTACTCCATCAATTACCATCACAATAAAAAGAACATAGTAACCCTGAAACAAATAGACCAAAAAAAAAAAAGTATCAGCCACACCATCTATCTCCAAATATCCCATTATTCCCTTTATCTCTTCTTTCATCTTCCCTTTTTAGCCAAACTACTTAAAATAGTCATTTAAATGCCTTTTCATTTATATTCATTACCCATGCTGTCCTCAATCTTTGGCAAAATCAGCTATTGATTACTAACTTAGATATTCCTGGCTGTACAGAAAGTCTATTACATTGATTATCTCCTTTGAATCCTGATAACACTTGAGAGAATCATTATCATTCCCATATTATAAAGAAATACGTCGAGTCTGAGAAAATTAATTTGCCAATTGCCACACTTAGTATTTGGAAGAACTGGGGTTCAAATCAAGAATGTCCTCCATTTCCCCTTAATAGCTATAATGCCTCCCTTCCGCAAAGTAAGGTTCATTTGTTGACTTAGTAAAGCGAAAATTTGGAATTTGAACGCAAGCTTTCATTTGCGTATTAATTGCATTGGGTTGTATGTTTTCTTGTTTATTTGTTTTTACTATACCAAGCTGCATTTTCCTGAGAATTTCCTTATACTATCTAGGGAGGGGAGTATAGAATTTAGAAATTTATCTTTTTAAGAAAACAAGACCTTCTTGATGATAATTCCTTAAATATGTATTGACCTTTAAGCTTTCACTTAATACTGACGTCTCTTCTCATTTCCAACAGAGCAGATAGATACTTCTAAAATCAATATATTAGTGATTCACACTGCAGTCAAGCTCTGCTGGGAAGTAAGAGATAAATATGCATTTTTGAGATTCAGAATGCAACTTACAAATATCTGCAAAGCAGAGAACACTGTGTCAATATACTCCAGTCACATACTTGAGAGTCCCCAGCCCTTGTCTACCTAATGCCCATTGGACCTGAAGGATGTAGTAAGGGACGTGGGTGTATACATCTGTCCAAATGTCTTGGTCCTGATTATGCTAATTACCTGAATGTAGAGCCAGGAAGAATTTTTTTTTAATTTATGTTTCTTTTTAAAAAATTCCAGCTTTACTGAGGTATAATTGACAAATAAGATTGTAAGACAATTAAAGTGTACATCATGGTGATTTGATATATGTATACATTTTAAAAGGATTCACCCCATGTAGTTAATTAATGCATCCATCACCTTACATATGTATCTTTTCCTTTCTCTCTCTCTCTCTCTCTCTTTTGGTGAGATTATTTAGTTCTACTCCTTTAACACATTTCAATTATACAATACAGTGTTATTAACTATAGTCACCATGTTTTGCTTTAGATCCTCAGATCTTATTCATCTTATAGCTAACTCTGTACTCTTTACCAACCTCTTCCTATTCCCCACACCCCCTGCCCCCGAGTCCCTGGCAACCACTTTTCTACTCTCCCTTTCTATGTTTGACTTTAAAAAAAAAAAAAAAAAATCCACATATAAGTGATACCCTGTGGGTATTTGTCTTTCTCTGTCTGACTTATTTCACTTAGCATAATGACTTATTTCACTTAGCAAGGTTTCTGCATACTGTCCCAAAGGTAGGATTTCCTTCTGTCTTGTGGTTAAATAATATAACATTGTGTATGTACACACACACACACACACGTGATATATATACACATATGTATATATATATCACATATTCTTTATCCATTCATCTATTGATGGACACTTAGGTTGTTTCCATATCTTGGCTATTGTGAATAATGATGCAATAAACATGAATGGGAGTACAAATATCTTTTCATTATCTTGTTTACATTTCTTTCGGGTATATACCCAGAAGTAGGATTGCTGGATCATATAGTAGTTCTATTTTTAATTTTTTGAGGAAGATTCATACTGTTTTTTACAGAGGCTAAGCCAATTTACCTTCTCACCAACAGTGCACAAGGATTCCCGAGGAAGAACTTTAAAGGCCTTCATTTTACCATTTTACAGGTAAGAAAGTTGAAGTTCAAAAGTGTCACGTGAATTGCCAAACCAATTTTAGGAGAACTGGGACTTACGCAAGTTCCCCTGACACCTAGTGCAGTGATTTTCACCTTCAGAGAGTCACTTGATGTAACTGAATCTTGTGTATAAGGACACGTGGCGATATGGGAGCTCAGAGACTCTAACAGTTTGCTTATTGATATGCACCTGGCGACTCCTGAGTCAGGTTGATGATTTCCCATTTCCTCAGACTCCCCTGGGGATATGCATCTCAGAATTCCAATCAGTGGCTCTTCTTAGATTCTGACCTTTTAATGGAATGTATCCTACCAGCCTTGTAAACTGGAAAGAGCAAGGGCAATGTGCTTTCCACTGGCTGAGGAGTCAATGACTTGTTGAAGATTATCTTGATGTGGGTATGCTCAGTGACCTCTAGAAAAGCAAACTGCAACTTTCAGCCACATTCATCATTTGAGTCAATTAATTAGGTCCCAGCCCAAAAGGGCCATTAATCTCTATAGATTTTGCTAGCCAAACTCCAGAATCTTTCTTGTGTTGAAAAATATGCTGATCCACATACAAACTTGGAGCAGAGAAAAAGAGAAGACCGAACAGCTGGTTCATCATGCAGACTTGGCCAAGGGTGCTCACCGCCATGGACTGACTCATATTCTTGGCTGGAGAAGTAGACGCCAATTCAATGCCCTAGGAACCCTGCTCTCCTCCTGTGAAATTGGAGTCCTGAAATGTTTATGCCAGAGAGATGGGAAAGGCTGGAATAATAATTTCTAATATACTCATCTCTTATTCCCTCTCACCCCCATTTCCACCTCTAGCCCTTGAATTTCTAATAAGATTCCCTTCAGTCTAAATGTTGTAGTGGAAAGAGCACTGCAAAGACATAGGCATTTTAATTTTCTGTCAACTTTTCTTTAGTTGTGAGTCCTTAGCCAAGCCACTTAATCTTCTTGGGATTTGTATTAGTTTCTTGGGGCTGCTGTAACAAATTACTACAAATTTAGTAGCTTAAAACAACAGAAATTTATTATTTCACAGTTCTTGAGGCCAGAAGTCTGAAATCAGTATTGCTTTGCTGAAATAAAGATGTTGGCAGGGTCATGGTCCCTTCAGAGGTACTAGGGAGACTCCTTCCTTGTCTCTTCCAGCTTCTAGTGGCTGCTGGCATTCCTTGGTGTCTGACTGTGTCACTAAAATATTCATGGCCAGTATCTTCAAATCTATTTCTTCTGTCTTCACATCACCTTCTTCACTGTGTGTCCCTGTGTAAACTCTCTCTGCCTCTCTTGTAATGATACATGTGATTACATTTTGGGCCCTCCTGGATAATCCAGGATAATCTCCCCATCTCAAAATCTGTAACTCTTTTTGCCACCGTATAAGGCAACATTCATGGGTTCCAGGAATTAGGATGTAGGATCTTTTGGGGACCCATTTTTCAGCCTACTACTGTCCTCAAATGCCTCATCCATGGAATAATAATATTAGCATTCTAGCCACTTGAAATATGCTACTTAGAGCTCCCTTCTGACTGTGAGATTTAAGATGCTATGATTGATATCAACTCCAAATTTCACTGTGATCCCAAGCAAGTTCTAAATCCAGCAGGGAAAATTTCATTAGGTTTCAAAGTCTAAGAGTAATCCTTTGTTTCTCCAGGCTCCACTCTCTGGGCCCATGATGGTTCCACTAGCCTCTGTGCCACCTACTATGCTCTGCCCTTGGAGTCATCCTTCCTTTTCTTGAAGGATAGGATGTTTGCAGCTGAGTAGCTCTATCAGTCAATTTCCTGACTGTAGAATTTTAGAAGTCCAGCAGCCTTCTTTCATTTTTTCCTGTCTCTGTTCCTTTCAGTCCAAGCTGTCAGTGACCCTTAATTACATCTTCAAAGATGGTTTCTTTCTTCCAAATAAGGTCATGTTCACAGCTTCTGGTGATTAGAATGTGGACATATGTTTTGGGGGACCACCATTCAATCCACTTCATGCTCCCATCCCCACACCCAATATTCAATACTGGAATAGAGACAGGAGATCTGAAATAAACACTTCAGTAGAAGTGAGAAGAATGTGAGAATCCCCAGTCACTGATGTGCCCAATTCTGAACTCTTACTTGGCAGATGTTGTGATAGCCCTCTGCTTTTTGAATGCTTCTTAGAGTAGTTCTTTTGCCTGAAGTTCTTCATGGACCTTCCCCTGGGAGATTCTTCCTTTTCCATAATCCAACTTAGACATCTAAAAAGTGTTATTTCAGAGTATGCCCTTTGTGAAATCTGAACAGCTGTCTCAGCCAGTTTCCTCCCTGTAGACTGGTGGAAATTAAAGTGTCATTTTGAGTTTTGTATAGCCATAAACGTTTTTTAGCCCAGGCGCACAGTTTCTTTGACAACATAACCCTTTAAAAGTGCACTAGGATTCTTATGTATTATATTTGATCCTGATCATCTCGTTGTGCCAATAGCCACATCTATGGTTCTTTCCTAGACATATTTCTTATATTTGCTATGTTTTTATGCTTACTTTACCTCATGCCTTTATTTCAATTTTTTTGTGAGTTTCTCAGTCTGTCAGACTTCATTGGGAGAACCACATATCTAATCTCTTTTCTCTGAATTATTGTGTTCAATTGACGGTATCTACTAGGTACCATGAACTTACGTGGATCTCTGCTCTGAAACATCTTATTTCATTTAGAGGTTCTAACAAATGGGTGTTGTAGCCATGGCTGTGCCCCTGATTTGATCCTTAACTTAAGGCTGAATTTTAATTGGCTCATAGGTCCTCTCAGTTTTATCTGTCACTGCTTAACGTGATAAAATGTTGCCTTTTCTAACCCTACACGTACCCTGATTCCTGAATGTTCTCTATTCCTTTTTCTCCCCCTTTTACTTCTTGTGCCTTGTCAAATTCAGCCATCTTAAAAAAACATGGTACTATTATCCTTTTTACAGCATCTTCTCTGATATGTGAACGTTCATTAGGGACCTCATTTGCCTTCTAAGTTATTACAGGCAGGAGTTTTATCAAATGTTTTGTCCCTGTCAACATTGTTCCAGCCTCCAATAACAGTTTCAATTTCTGTACCAGTTAGATAGTATAGATTTTGTTGAAGTAATAAAGAAACTTCAAATGGCTTTTAAATGCAAAGTTTTATTTTTTGCTCACACTATATGTCTAATGTAGATTGGCTGAGGTGGGGGAGTTTTGCTTCTCATCTTCTGCACCCACTCCCCATGCAAATATTAATGCAATAGATAATGGTTATTGTGTATCTTACACAATTTTCAACCTTAGTATCAATTGTGTTGCCTGTATGTTAGGTACTTTGGCCTCTAAGCTAAAAAATAAACAATTTATTTTCACTTTTAACGTTCTCATTATTTTCACTCAAACAAATAGAAAAAAGCTCACAGCTGAAACTATCTCATTTTTTAAATTAGCAAACTCTAGTCCTGAGTGTAATGGTGCCAATATATCAGTATTATTCAGCAAAGCTTACCTAATTACTAAGGAACTGAATATTTGAGGTCCACAACAAAATGAGTAGGACAGTGATTTCTTCTGGCTTCAATACATATTATATTTGATCAATATAATATCAGCTTCAATTCTGTTAACATTGAAACTTGGGTGTGGTGGTGATTAGAGATATTTCCCCATTATTTCTAGCTCTTCATATCCTAGTTACTCGGTGGAACTGTACTTCCAGGCCTCTTTGTGGTTGGGTAGGTCTGTGGCTATTTCCGACCCATAAGTTCTAAACAAAGTGAGACCCTCAGAATTTTTTTTTTTTCTTTCCACAGCGAGCAGCAATATTTGAGATGGTGGCTGTTTAATCAACTTGGATTTTATAGTAAAGAGGTGAGAGCAAAAATCTAAACTTTGAAAGCCATTCAAAGTTTCTTTGTTACTTCAGTAAAATTTATACTTATTAACTGATATAGAAATGGAAACTGTTATTAGAGCCTAGAAGAACCAAGTTGCAAGTATCCTAATATAAAAAGAGATTTTATTGAAAGCATGCTGGATTTATCTAATAGATTAAGGGAAAGTTGAACAGCCAAAACCATTAAAGGGCTTGGATGCATCAGACTCTTAGGGGCAACTGAGTCAAAGACTGAAATGTGCTCAGGGATCTTTCTGTCTTTTAATTCTGCTTTTTTCCAAATGTCAGCTTTTTTCTCGTCTTCTACCACAGGTCATCCTTTCCACAGATGAGAAAATATGGTTGTGGTCAGTTTTTAAATTTTATACCGTATAGTTTTGGTCACCTGAAAAGGACTGGGTTAACCTTGTCCCAAGTACACAAGGAAATCTAAAGAAATTGACTAATTAATGTGGGCCACTTATCTACTCTTGAGACAATCAGCTGTGGTTGCAGTGTGGTTACGTTGTACACATGGGGAGCGTGATGACCTTGTGTTCATGTGAGGAGGGTAATGACCTTGTGCTTGCAAGAGAATGTGATTTCTTTGTATGTAGGTGGTGACTTCCTCCATACTCATGTGAATGGGGCAAGAGATTTGAAGGAGCAATTCCTGCATAGGTATCTTCACTACTTGTTCAAATGTTTTTTGCTTGTTTGTTTGTTTTATTTCCTCACTAAATTTGCTAGTTAGTCGAGTAGGTCAAATCAACCATTTATTTTTGGACTCATTTAAGAATAGCAAACATTTCCTTTAAAATATGAAGATAACAGAACAAGCAATTCATGAGGACAAGGTCAAATGTTTTCTAGATGAGCTAACATAGCTTTAGAAGGTCTTTTATACAAGTGACCTATCAGTGGAAAGAGAATTGGAGAGGCGATTTTTTATTTCCTAGGGTGCTGAGGGTCTCAAAATGCATCAGTTACCATATTGAATTTTGGTGTCTCTTAATATTTTATGTCCCAGCCAAGGAATAATTTTCTACTCTTCTCTCTGGTATCATGGCAGCCTGCAACATCAAGACTATTAATCAGAGATGAATTGAATGACTCACACTTAGTAGTGATTCTAGAAGTGCTGGCTAACTTCTCTCTTGAGAGTTTGCATTTATCTAATCCTTTTTTTCCAAAAAGTAGATGTAACACCATGAAAAATGATTGCCATACCTAATTAATGAAGATAACCATGCTGGCTCACTCTTCATAGGACATGCATCTTGTATCACAGGGAGGACTTATGCTTACCATATTTCCTTTCTTAAAACTGAGATGACAGTACTTACCATTTGCCAAAATGACATATGCCTTGAATTTTATTATTTGTTTCTAAATGGTTTCTCTGATCAGAGCTATTTACTATTGCTTCTTTTCCTTTGAGATATATATATATATATATATATATATATATATATATATATATATATATATGTATATTTAGAGACATGTACAACAAACCCTTTAGAATCTGACTTGTTCAACTATTTAGAGTTTGAAGGATAATGATTGCTTTAAAGGAACACAGTAGTGTTTGGAGGACTCTGGGCTTAAGGTTGCCCAAAGGCATGGATGAAAGTTTCAGTGTCTCCTTTTCTCTATAAATGTTCCTAACTTATTCATTGCCATCAATAAGAAGGGCTTAAATCTGAATTTTTAAAAATATCTATCTTTAACATAGCAACTTTGGCATTTGTGAGATTAAAATATAATAATGCTATTTAAAAATGTAAGTGAGAGTAGTATTTACTCGAAGTAAGACTTCAATATAGGGTTGCTTGAAGCAAGTGAAATTGTGGTTAAAATAAAATCAAATGACCAAAGAACAATAGAGAACTAACTGTCACTCTGAATCCTTTGTCAACTAACAACTTTTTACTGTCTATCTCACTTGGGTATATGCCAGTCATTGAGCTTACAGAGATGAACAAGAATTATAAGAGGTAAGGAAATGAGGTCAATGGGAAATACACAAGCATATGAATTACAAAAATCAATTATATATGTATGTTTCAGTTAGATCTCATTTTACCCATTGTTAAACTCCTTTTGTTAAAATCTTAAGATAAAACTCCCTTTGTTAAAATCTCAAGATTTTGTGCAAATTTTACTTTCCAGTTGATTTCTCACCTAGACATTAATATGATGTGTTAGTTTTGTTTCCTCTCCCTTTTTGAAATTAGGACTTTCTCTGGCTTTTTATAAACTCTCCTGTTTCTGTGGTATTAAAGTCATCTTCTTTAAAAAAAAAAAAGCCTGGTTATGTCACTCTCAACTTCAAAGTCTTTAATGATTACTTGATAGAAGCAATGTAAATTAGGTTATAAGCATGAAATTTAGAAACTGCCAGAGTTGGCTTCATGTAATCTGAGATCTCAGGTAAATTATTTGGCATTCTTCTAAACCTCAAGGTCTTCATTTGTAAAATGAAAGCACTAAAATTACTTGCCTTATAGGATTTTGGTGAGGACCCCTTCCCTAGTTTCTAATAACTCAATAAATGATAGTCATTATAGCTATTAACTATTGCATATAAGACTCAATTCCTTTAACACATTACTTATCAGATATACTGTGGAACAGATTTCTCACTGGCTAATAGAGTAGTCCAAATGATTTTTAGTCACTTGTTATTAAAGATTTTCCTGGATCCTTGGCCCATTCTAACCCTAAATTTGTATTATAATCATGAAAGAGTAGTGTTTAGTATATAAATCCCTGGGAATTGGTTAAAATAATTATTGACTCATCCCTTAATGGCCTCGACTTGGTAATGGGGCAAGGGATGAACTGTCTGCATGCTGCCAACATCTGCTGGATGCTGACCAGAGACACTGAGATGAAGGACTTGGTGACTCGGTGGCAACATTCCCAAGGCTTTAAGCCCAGCATTCTTCTCTTCTGCAGTGATTGTTATTTATAGCCTTAATTTCTGGAGCATTTAAGCAAGTCACCTCAAAGGAACTTATCAAAGGAAAGTAAGAAGCTACAAGGAGAAGTTAATTTCCCTTATATAATTATGACTTTGAATATAATCACATTGAAAATTACACATGGAAGATAATGTATACCTTGATTATATTTCTGACATATGAATTGTTAGTCCCCCAAAATAAGAAATAACATTTATATAGTACTCACAGGTTTTAAGTCCTTTATCCAAAAGGATACAGAATTCTCCTTCTGTATCTTCACAGAGCTAAAGTTTCCTTAAAAAAAAGAGGGAGGTGTTTAGATAAAAATGCTGATTCAATTGTAGCAAACTAGAGTCTTTGATTTGGGAAGTTCCTTTCAAAGTCTCTTCCCCATTCCCTTTTCTTCCACAAACAGACAAGAGAAAAAGATCGTGATGCTGAAGCTTCCTTCAGGGGAAGGGAAGAGATAAAGAGATTCAAGTATCCTTTCTTAGTTACCTGCATGTACACAGAGTTCTCCTTCATGGCAGGCTGAGTCTTGATATAATCAGCCCTTGGAACACATTTCCTATCGTTTGGGACAATCATCAGGGTTCATGGTCAAGTCTAGTGGTTGGACAAGGACCTACTATATAGCACAGGGAGCTCTGCTCAATGTTATGTGGCAGCCTGAATAGGAGTGGATTCTGGGGGAGAATGGATACATGTATACATATGGCTGAGTCGCTTTGCTGTGCACCTGAAACTATCACAACATTGTTAATCGGCTATACTCCAATATATAAAAAAAAAGTCTAGTGGTTGGAGAAGAAGGTGAACTATGTCATTTAAAAGATAGGAAGAACTAACCTAACATCTTTATAGATCTCTCTAACCAAAAGTTGGACAAAAATAAAATACTAATTGGTCATAATTCCCAGTCCCTTCTTAGTTATTTTGATAGAAAAACATGGTAAATGAAGTTCTATTTGAAAATTTCAAATTATTTAGCAATCATAATTGGATGAAAATGTTTGAAATATTGGGTCTTCTGTGGCAATTCAGGGTATATATACAGAGATAGGATTTGATGGGTAAGTATCCTTTAGCTTCATAAACACTACCTATATAGAATTTATTTATTTATGACTTCATAGGTGATATGTGGACATAAACAATAGTGATGTGTTTGCCAAAAACTTCGAAAAAAAAGGAAATAAAATTGCCATCGAAAATAACCTAATGTCAAAGACAAAATATGTGATGCCATTTTTAATTATTTAGGATAGGCAAGGGTTTTTTTTATAGTGAAAAACAGCCCCAAGATCTCCATGGTTAAAACATCAAGGTTTGTTTCTTGTTCATAACATGTGTCCGTCACAAGATATCTGGAGGCCTATGTTCCATATTTTCTTGCCCTTGGGACCCAGAGCAGATCCTATCTGGAGCATTGGCTGCTGTTGGGTATCTTGGCAGATAAAGAGAACTCAGGAGAGTTTTGCACTGGTATTTAAATGTTCCAGTCGGAAGTGACTTATATTCCTCCACTTGAAAAGTATTGATCAAACGTATTAGTCACATGGTCCCACCAAACTCAAGGAGACTCTGAAGCGCAGGTGCTCAGAAGGGCTCTTTATAATAACTACATCTTAAAGAAAGTGATTGGTTCACAGGCCAACATGACTATTGACTATAACCAGATTGAAAACGTTAACATGCCTGAACAAGGTGTCAATTACATTGTACATGAAGGTCATCTGCCTTAGTAACATAGAAATAGAGTCATGGATTTAGATATTGGCAATGTGCCATTCAAGCCCTTTCTAAAGAAGAGGGATTTAGGTAGAAACAAGTATTTAGTTATTCTGACAGGTAAATCCTTACTGTAGAAATGGAAGCATCAGTTAGCAAATCCTGATGTTCACTCAGTATTTGATTATTTCAGTTTCCCTTGATCTCATTTTATGATCACCAAGCCATCCCTTAAGAATGAGGCTTTCTAATGAGGCTTTTCTACAAAGAAAGAAAGGGATGGTCAGGTGGATGCAAGCATCTAGTTCACTTAGTATAATTTTATTTTAAATTAATACATCGATATTATGGTTTTATAAACTGTTTTCTTGTGAACTTAGCTTGAATCAGCTTCCCAAGTTAAATAAACTCCAGGGCACTGAAGAGATGGAGTCTTTGAGCCTGTGTAGCTGAAGGTCAGACACTGAACTATAGCAAACTCAACAAACGAAGTATTTTTTCAATATTTGTGAGGACAGTGTTATCTTAACTTGTGCAACAAGTAACCTCCCCTAAATTTGCAAAAATCCCTTTCTATGTAGTCTTTGACAATGCTTATTTAAATATAACAGGAACACATATGTAGCCCATATATTTTATTTTATTTTATTTTATTTTATTTTATATTGGGGTATAGTTGATTTACAATATTGTGTTAGTTTCAGATGTACAGCAAAATGGTTCACTTATACATATACATATATCCATTCTTTTTCAGATTGTAGCCCATATATTTTAAATTGACTTGATAATCAAATTAAAATCAAAGAATTTATAGGAAAGTTTTTAGGCAAAAATCACCTAATAAAAGTATATACAAATGCCAGCCCAATTCTTTAAGCCTTCTTCCCAAAGCATCACAGGAAATGTTTGAAGACAATGCTTTAGTAAGTACAATTATTAATTATTTTAGTACTTTCAACCATAATTTGAGAAATATGGAAGAACTCCCTCTATGTGGTACATTAGAATTTAAAGGAATGCTTTAGCTGTAGTGTTCTGGGCAGTAATGCAAAGGATTATAACATTTCAACTTGAGTGCCATTTCAAGGAACCAAGGGACAAGACACGAGCTTACCCCTCAACCCAAGTTCTTTTAATTTATCAGTCAGGGGAAGCAGTGAAAAGTGGCAAAAATAATGTAAGTGATACGTCTTTGCTGTTCACTATATTCTTTTATGAACAGAGTCATAAAATGTGCAGATATATTTTCTATCAAATTTGGCAGTCAAATATATTCATTTTGAAAGTCAATATTTTTACCATATAAAGGGCTGTAAAAGCCAGGAAGAATTAAATCCTTCATGCAGATTCATACTTCACTATGATATAATCTGTTTTATGGGTCAACTTGCATAGGATAGAGTAACAAGTTATTTAATTAAACACTAATCTAGGTGTTGTAGAAGTATTTTGTAGATGTGGTTAACATCTACAATCAGTTGGCTTTAAAGAAGATTGTCAGGGCTTCCCTGATGGTGTAGTGGGTAAGAATCCACCTGCCAATGCAGGGGACATGGGTTTGAGCCCTGGTTAGGGAAGATCCCACATGCCATGGAGCAACAAAGCCTGTGCGCCACAACTACTGAGCCTGAGAGCCTAGAGCCTATGCTCCACAACAAGAGAAGCCACCACAATGAGAAGCCCACGCACTGCAAGGATGAGTAGCCCCCCCTCACCACAACTAGAGAAAAGCCCACACGCAGCAACAAAGACCCAATGCAGCCAAAAATAAAATAAATTAAAAACAACAACAACAAATAAACACCATTCGCTTAAAAAAAAAATAAAGAAGATTGTCCTTGATAATCTGGCGGGCCTCATTTAATCAGCTGAAAGCCTTCATGTGCAAAACAGATTTCCCTGAAGTAGAAGAAATTCTGCCTGTACAATGCAGTGCCAGTTCCTGCCTTAGAGTTTCCATTCAGCTGGCCTGACCTACAGACAGGACTTGCCTGACCCTACTATCATAGAAAACATTTCTTGAAATAAGTCTTCCTTTCTTTCTCTCACTCTCTCTCTCTCTCTCTCTCCCTCCCCATCTCTTTCTCTCTCTCTCTCTCTTCTGGTTCTGTTTTTCTGCTAGAACCCTTACTGATACAGATCTTTTGGATACTGGGAAGTGGGGTGTTGTTTTAACAAATACCTACAAATGTGGAAGTGGCTTTAGAATTGGGTAATGAGTAGAAACTGGAAGAATTTTGAGAAGCATGATAGAAAATGCTTAGACTGTCTTAAAGAGACTATTAGTAGAAATATGAAAGTCAAGACCAGGGGGCAGACAGCAGAAGCAAGAAGAACTACAATCCTGCAGCCTGTGGAACAAAAACCACATTCACAGAAAGATAGAAAAGATGAAAAGGCAGAGGGCTATGTACCAGATGAAGGAATAAGCTAAAACCCCAGAAAAACAAGTCAATGAAGTGGAGATAGGCAACCTTTCAGCAAAAGAATTCAGAATAATGATAGTGAAGATGATCCAAGACCTCGGAAAAAGAATGGAGGCAAAGATCGAGAAAATGCAAGAAATGGTTAAAAAAGACCTAGAAGAATTAAAGAACAAACAAACAGAGATGAACAATACAATAATTGAAATGAAAACTACACTAGAAGGAATAAATAGCAGAATAACTGAGGCAGAAGAACGCATAAGTGACCTGGAAGACAGAATGGTGGAATTCACTGCTGCAGAACAGAATAAAGAAAAAAGAATGAAAAGAAATAAAGACAGCCTAAGACACTTCTGGGACAACATTAAAGGCAACAACATTCGCATTATACGGGTCGCAGAAGGAGAAGACAGAGAGAAAGGACCCAAGAACATATTTGAAGAGATTATAGTCGAAAACGTCCCTAACACGGGAAAGGAAATAGCCACCCAAGTCCAGGAAGCGCAGTGAGTCCCATACAGGATAAACCCAAGGAGAAACACGCTGAGACACATAGTAATCAAATTGGCAAAAATTAAAGACAAAGAAAAAATATTGAAAGCAGCAAGGGAAAAACGACAAATAACATACAAGGGAACTCTCATAAGGTTAACAGCTGATTTCTCAGCAGAAACTCTACAAGCCAGAAGGGAGTGGCATGATATACTTAAAGTGATGAAAGGGAAGAACCTACAACCAAGATTACTCTACCCGGCAAGGCTCTCATTCAGATTCGAAGGAAAAATCAAAAGCTTTACAGACAAGCAAAAGCTAAGAGAATTCAGCACCACCAAACCAGCTCTACAACAAATGCTAAAGGAACTTCTCTAAGTGGGAAACACAAAAGAAGAAAAGGACCTACAAAAACAAACCCAAAACAATTAAGAAAATGGTCACAGGAACATACATATCGATAATTACCTTAAAAGTGAATGGATTAAATGCTCCAACCAAAAGACACAGGCTTGCTGAATGGACACAAAAACAAGACCCATATATATGCTGTCTACTAGAGACCCACTTCAGACCTAGGGACACATACAGACTGAAAGTGAGGGGATGGAAAAAGATATTCCATGCAAATGGAAAATCAAAGGAAAGCTGGAGTAACTATACTCATATCAGATAAAATAGACTTTAAAATAAAGAATGTTACAAGAGACAAGGCAGGACACTACGTAATGATCAAGGGATCAATCCAAGAAGAAGATAAAACGATTATAAATATATATGCACCCAACATAGGAGCATGCCAATTCATAAGGCAACTGCTAACAGCTATAAAAGAGGAAATCAACAGTAACACAATAATAGTGGGGGACGTTAACACCTCACTTACACCAAAGGACAGATCATCCAAAATGAAAATAAATAAGGAAACAGAAGCATTAAATGACACAGTAAACCAGATAGATTTAATTGATATCTATAGGGCATTCCATCCAAAAAAAGCAGATTACACTTTCTTCTCAAGTGCGCACGGAACATTCTCCAGGATAGATCACATCTTGGGTCACCAATCAAGTCTCAGTAAATTTAAGAAAATTGAAATCATATCAAGCATCTTTTCTGACCACAATGCTATGAGATTAGAAATGAATTACAGGGAAAAAACCGTAAAAAACACAAACACATGGAGGCTAAACAATACGTTACTAAATAACCAAGAGATCACTGAAGAAATCAAAGAGGAAATCAAAAAATATGTAGAGACAAATGACAATGAAAACACGACCATCCGAAACCTATGGGATGCAGCAAAAGCAGTTCTAAGAGGGAAGTTTATAGCTATACAAGCCTACCTCAAGAATCAAGAAAAATCTCAAGTAAACAATTCATCCCTACACCTAAAGGAACTAGAGAAAGAAGAACAAACAGAACCAAAATTTCGCAGAAGGAAGGAAATCATACAGATCAGAGCAGAAATAAATGAAATAGAAACAAAGAAAACAATAGCAAAGATCAACAAAACTAAAAGCTGGTTCTTTGAGAAGATAAACAAAATTAATAAACCATTAGCCAGACCCATCAAGAAAAAGAGGGAGAGACCTCAAATCAATAATATCAGAAATGAAAAAGGAGAAGTTACAACAGACACTGCAGAAATACAAAGCATCCTAAGGGACTACTACAAGCAAATTTATGCCAATAAAATGGACAACCTGGAAGAAACGGACAAATTCTTAGAAAGGTATAACCTTCCAAGATTGAACCAGGAAGAGATAGAAAATATGAACAGACAAATCACAAGTAATGAAATTGAAACTGTGATTAAAAATCTTCCAACAAACAAAAGTCCAGGACCGGATGGCTTCACAGGTGAATTCTATCAAACATTTAGAGAAGAGCTAACACCCATCCTTCTCAAAATCTTCCCAAAAATTGTGGAGGAAGGAACACTCCCAAACTCATTCTATGAGGCCACCATCACCCTAATACGAAAACCAGACAAAGATACTACAAAAAAAGAAAATTACAGACCAATATCACTGATGAATATAGATGCAAAAGTCCTCAACAAAATACTAGCAAACAGAATCCAACAACACATTAAAAGGATCATACACCATGATCAAGTGGGATTTATCTGAGGGATGCAAGGATTCTTCAATATATGCAAATCAATCAATGTGATACACCATATTAACAAATTGAAGAATAAAAACCATATGATCATCTCAATAGATGCAGAAAAAGCTTTTGACAAAATTCAACACCCATTTCTGATAAAAACTCTCCAGAAAGTGGGCATAGAGGGAACCTACCTCAACATAATAAAGGCCATATATGACAAACCCACAGCAAACATCATTCTCAATGGTGAAAAACTGAAAGCATTTCCTCTAAGATCAGGAACGAGACAAGGATGTCCACTCTCGCCACTATTATTCAACATAGTTTTGGAAGTCCTAGCCACAGCAATCAGAGAAAAAAAGAAATAAAAGGAATACAAATTGGAAAAGAAGTAAATCTGTCACTGTTTGCACATGCCATGATGTTATACATAGAGAATCCTAAAGATGCCACCAGAAAACTACTAGAGCTAATCAATGAATTTGGTAAAGTTGCAGGATACATAATTAATGCACAGAAATCTCTTGCATTCCTATACACTAATGATGAAAATTCTGAAAGAGAAATTATGGAAACACCCCATTTAGCATTGCAACAAAAAGAATAAAATACCTAGGAATAAACCTACCTAGGGAGATGAAAGACCTGTATGCAGAAAACTATAAGACACTGATGAAAGAAATTAAAGGTGATACCAACAGATGGAGAGATATACCATGTTCTTGGATTGGAAGAATCAATATTGTGAAAATGACTATACTACCCAAAGCAATCTACACATTCAATGCAATCCCTATCAAATTACCAATGGCATTTTTTGCAGAACTAGAACAAATCATCTTAAAATTTGTATGGAGACACAAAAGACCCTCAATAGCCAAAGTAGTCTTGAAGGAAAAAAACGGAGCTGGAGGAATCAGACTCCCTGACTTCAGACTATACTACAAAGCTACAGTAATCAAGACAATATGGTACTGGCTCAAAAACAGAAACATAGATAAATGGAGCAAGATAGAAAGCCCAGAGATAAACCCACACATCTATGGTCAACTAATCTGTGACAAAGGAGGCAAGGATATACAATGGAGAAAAGGCAGTCTCTTCGATAAGTGGTGCTGGGAAAACTGGACAGCTACATGTAAAAGAATGAAATTAGAACACTCCCTAACACCATACACAAAATAGACTCAAAATGGATTCCAGACCTAAATGTAAGACCGGACACTAAAAAACTTTTAGAGGAAAACATAGGAAGAACACTCTTTGACATAGATCACAGCAAGATCTTTTTTGACCCACCTCCTAGAGTAATGGAAATAAAAACAAAAATAAACAAATGGGACCCAATGAAACTTAAAAGCTTTTGCACAGCAAAGGAAACCATAAGCAAGATGAAAAGACAACCCTCAGAATGGGAGAAAATATTTGCAAACGAATCAACAGACAAAGGTTTAATCTCCAAAATATATAAAGAGCTCGTGCAGCTCAATATTAAAGAAACAAACAACCTAATCGAAAAATGGGCAGAAGACCTAAATAGACATTTCTCCAAAGAAGACATACAGATGGCCAAAAAGCACATGAAAAGCTGCTCAACATCACTGATTATTAGAGAAATGCAAATCAAAACTACAATGAGGTATCACCTCACACCAGTTAGAATGGACATCATCAGAAAATCTACAAACAATAAATGTTGGAGAGGGTGTGGAGAAAAGGGAACCCTCTTGCACTGTTGGTGGGAATGTAAATTGATACAGCCACTGTGGAGAACAGTATGGAGGTTCCTTAAAAAACTAAAAATAGAATTACCATACATATGACCCAGCAATCCCACTACTGGGCATATACCCAGAGAAAACCATAATTCAAAAAGGCCCATACACCCCAATGTTCATTGCGACACTATTTACAATAGCCAGGTAATGGAAGCAACCTAAATGCCCATCGACAGATGAATGGATTAAGAAGATGTGGTACGTATATACAATGGAATATTACTCAGCCATAAAAAGGAATGAAATTGAGTCATTTGTTGAGACGTGGATGGATCTAAAGACTCTCATACAGAGTGAAGTAAGTCATAAAGAGAAAAACAAATATCGTATATTAATGCATGTATGTGGAACCTAGAAAAATGGTACAGATGAACCGGTTTGCAGGGCCGATGTTGAGACACAGATGTAGAGAACAAAAGTGTGGACACCAAGGGGGAAAACCGTGGTGGGGTGGGGATGGTGGTGTGCTGAATTGGACGATTGGGATTGACATGTATACACTGATGTGAATGAAATTGATGACTAATAAGAACCTGCAGTATATTAAAAAAAAAAAAGTCAAATGTGCTTCTGGTGAGGTCTCAAGGATATGAAGAATATGTTATTTAAAATTGGAGGAAAGACAGTCCTTTTTATAAAATGGCAGAAAATTTGGCTGAATTGTATTCTAGTGCTGGGTGAGAAGCAAAATGTGTAAATGATGAAATTTTATATTTAGCTGAGGTGATTTCCAAGCAAAGTATGGAAGGTGCAGAATGTTTTCTTTTTGTTGCTTATAGTAAAATGAGAAAGAGATAAATTGAAGTCAAACATATTAAGCAACCCTTTCCTGCCCCAGGATTGGACAATTTGGGAGGTTCTAAACCTATCCAGATTGCAAAGGGTGCAAAAATTAGTAAATTTACTTTTGTAAAACATACTATAGAGAGAAGGTCAAGGGTATGGCTGGATATCCTTTTGTTAAACAGATTAGGTATGAGACACGTGGATTCAATCAACCACCCCAGAAGAAGCTAGGAGTAGAGAAGGGGTTATCCAGGAAGAATCTGTGTAGACCTCTCTTGTCTAATGCATGGATCCCTTTAACATACATTGGAGACCCATGCGGTTTTGGGAGATATTAGCAGAAACACTTCCACCTTGGACTGTAAAGGACAGTGAGTGGACAAAAATAAAAATGGTTGTCAGATTCCCCAAATTCGATAGGCAGGAAATGAGCCAATAGAGCTACTAGGCTGCAAGCACGTCCTACCCTTTAAGAAAAAGGAAGACTGCCTCAGTGGGTGGAGCTGTGGGTCCAGAGAATGGGGGTAATGGAGCAGCTGCTGAGGGTAGAGCAGGCAGTGGAGCTGCTGCCAAGGGTGCAGGGGGTGATGAAGCTGTGGGTCCAGAGGGTGAAGCCTTGAACCACAGAAGACTATACTCAGGCCTTGAAACTTAAAGCTGTTCCTGAGATAGAAACAAGAGGAATCCCAAGTTTGTAAAGGAAGATGATTTCAGTTTTGCCTATACTGAGTTTGAGGCAAATGTAGGACATCCAATGAAAGATGTATAATAAGCCACTGGAGTTAAGTTTCTGGAATTCAGGAATGAGATCTGAACTGAAATCTCTCAAATACAGGGGCTGTGATGTTTGTAAATGCAACTTAAAGAAATGAAGGTCATTGTTTTAGGAAGGTCAACACTTATAAAAGAGATAGACAGGATAGAGAAGTCACTTGGGGGGAAATGTCAGCTGAGGATGGGTTTATTGTGAGAAAATTTTGAGCACTGTTAAATGTTGTGATAATAGAAGCAGAGAGGGAGGTGCTAAAGATTCAGGACAGAGGCAGTAACTAATCGGTAAGGTGAGATCCCCCAAGAAAGCAGAGGGAGATGAGTTCAGAGCATTTGTTGGTGATTTGAATTAGAAAAGTGGCAAGAGTGGAGAGGGAAAGGATGAGCTACAAAGTAGGTCAAGTGGCAGGATGACTTATAGAAAGTCCTGCACGGTATTAGTTGTTTATTGCTATGTAACAAATTACTCCAAACTTAGCAACTTAAAACAATGAATATTTATGGTTTCACAGTTTCTCTGGGTCAGGAATACAGCACAGCTTAGATGAGCTGAGCACCTCTGGCTCAGGGTCTCTCAGAGCACTGTCAACAAGCTGTCAGTCAGGGCTGCAGTCATCTCAAGGCTCAAGTCTGGAAGAATGGTGATAAAGGAGGTCCCAGCCTCTGTCCCTCCACAAAGATCAACAATTAGACAGCTACCCAGGAACAAAAATAGCTCTGGAGGAGCTCAAGGGTAAACTTAAGCAACTTTAGCAACACAGTAGGGAAAAAAAACCCTGAAAATTACTGCACCAAAAGAGAAGAAAGACAGCTTCATTTTGCCTCTTATCCCATCCCCCAAGCCAGCATTGCTCAGTGCCAAGAGGGAACCTCAGCTAGAAACAGGTCCCCTCACCAGGAAAGGAAGAATGGGGTGAGTGGCCAGCTTCCCCAGCCTTTCTGGATGCCACACGAAGATCCTGCTTTGGTTTTACCCACCCCATACCAGCGAATCCAGGAACAAGGGGAAAAGCAGGTACTACCAAAAGCAGCCATGCTGCAGGACCTACTGTGGTTCCCAGTGACCTGCTCTGCAGACAAACCCAGCAGATTTCACTGCTGAAGAAGCCAGTGGCCAGCACAGCCTCTGCAGAACCCTGCAGATTTCACCAGTTTTGCCCCACAGGCTTTCATGTTCACGACACCAGCTGCCTGTGTCCATTCCTGCACTTTCCTTCCTGCCCTTGACATAACATGGGCAGAGCACTGGCTGCCAACACAGGCTCTGCAGCAAGACATGAGCCAAAGAAACCTATGTTTCATCCACACCACTGTGCACACACTTGCGGGGAGACCCTCCAGCTGTGTACTTGCATGTTCCTAATCTGATGCCCTTCACTGGCCTCCACTTCAGTGTGCATGCCTGAGTGGAGACTGTGTAGCCATGAGAAAGCATGCCAAAAGCCAAGGCTCTTGTAGCTGCTTATGGGCCTGGATCAAGCCTTGTCTTTGGTCACTGGCCTGCACTACTGCACTCATCTGTAGCTAGTCTCTCTAGCTATGCACCTGCATGCCCCCAGCCTGACTCTTGTCAATGGCCTCCACTACTATGTATCCATGACAAGACCCAGGAGCCATGGTAGTTGACATCCAGGGCCCCTGCAGCTAAGAGTGTGCCTGTAAGTGGCTTTGGTTCTTGCTGCCCACCTTAGCCCCCACCCTAAGTGTGTCTGAAACTGGCCTCTTCTACTGCACAGGCACCTGCAGCTGGCCCCCACAGCTGAGTGTGTGCAAACCACCAGCTCTAGCCACCATCATTTCCTGTCATGGTCTCTAGCCAATGGGCCTGGAGACAACACTGAAGACCACAATAGCCCTTGCAGCCACTGCAGATCCTCTGCTGTGCTTGCCAAGGACCACATAGTTGTCAATGCTGTGGACCCCAGGAACCTGAGCTGAAGAAACATCACATCTCTCTGAACCTGGTGCCACTATGTTCTCTCACAGCTGGTACCCTGTACCACTAGACACAGGGTCACAGCATACCCCAGTGTGCCCTATCTGTAGGTGAAAATCTTCCCATACTGAAGTTAGTCCATAAAGTCTAGAAGAGGTGACTGCTTCTTCAAATGTGAAGACACCTACACAGGCTACAGGAATCATGAAAAATCAGGGAAATATAACTCCATCAAAATAATACAGTAAATCTCCAATAGCTTCTCCAAAGACATGGGGAGCCAAAAATTGCCTGAAAAGGAACTCAAAATAATTGTTCTAAAGAGGCTCAGAGAACACAACAATTTAATGATATCAGGAAAAGGATACAAAAACAAAATGAGAAGTTAAAAAAAAGGAATAGAAAATATAAAAAAGAATAAAAAATTTGGAGCTGAGGGATATATGACTAAACTGAAGAATGTTATAGAGCATTTCAAGAGCAGGCTAGATGAGGCAGAAGAAAGAGTAAGTTAGCTTGAACAGATCAATTAAAATTATCCAATTAGAGAAGCAAAATGAAAAAAAGGATGGAAAAGGGGGAAGAAAGCCTACATAATCAATAGGATACCATCAAAAGAACCATTTGCAAATTATCACACTTACAGAAGGAGAAGACAGAGAGAAAAGGGTAGAAATCTTATTTAAAGAAATAATGGCTGATAAAATCATAATAAGTTCACAGACACCCCAAAACACACCACTGGACGTGGTCCTGCACACCAGAAAGACAAGATCCAGCCTCATCCACCAGAACACAGGCACAAGTCCCCTCCACCACGAAGCTTACACGGCCCACTGAACCAAACTTACCCACAAGGAGCAGACACCAAAAACAATGGGAACTATGAACCTGAAGCCTGCGAAAAGGAGACCCCAAACACAGTAAGTTAAACAAAATGAGAAGACAGAGAAATACACAGCAGATGAAGGAGCAAGATAAAAACCCACCAGACCAAACAAATGAAGAGGAAATAGGCAATCTAGCTGAAAAAGAATTCAGAGTAATGATAGTAAAGATGATCCAAAATCTTGGAAATAGAATGGAGAAAATACACGAAACGTTTAACAAGGACCTAGAAGAACTAAAGAGCAAACAAACAATGATGAACAACACAACAAATGGAATTAAAAATTCTCTAGAAAGAATCAAGAGCAGAATAACTGAAGCAGAAGAACAGATAAGTGACCTTCACCTGGAAGACAAAATAGTGGAAATAACTACCACAGGGCAGAATAAAGAAAAAAGAATGAAAAGAATTGAGGACAATCTCAGAGACCTCTGGGATAACATTAAATGCACCAACATTCGAATTATAAGGGTCACAGAAGAAGAAGAAAAAAAAAAGAAAAGGGACTGAGAAAATATTTGAAAGGATAATAGTTGAAAATTTCCCTAATATGGGAAAGGAAATAGTCAATCAAGTCCAGGAAGCGCAGAGAGTCCCATACAGGATAAAACCAAGGAGAAACATGCCAAGAAATATTAATCAAACTATCAAAAATTAAATACAAAGAAAAAATATTAAAAGCAACAGGGGAAAAGCAACAATTAACATACAAGGGAATCCCCATAAGGTTAACAGCTGATCTTTCAGCAGAAACTCTGCAAACCAGAAGGGTGTGGCAGGACATCTTTAAAGTGAGGAAAGGGAAAAACCTACAACCAAGATTACTCTACCCAGCAAGGATCTCATTCAGATTTGATGGAGAAATTAAAACATTTACAGACAAACAAATGCTAAGAGAATTCAGCACCACCAAACCAGCTCTACAACAAATGCTAAAGGAACTTATCTGGGCAGGAAACACAAGAGAAGGAAAACACTTACAATAACAAATCGAAAACAATTAAGAAAGTGGTATAGGAACATACATATTGATAACTATCTTAAATGTAAATGGATTAAATGCTCCAAAGAAAAGACACAGGTTTGCTGAATGGATACAAAAACAAGACATGTACATATGCTGTCTACAAGAGACCCACTTCAGACCTAAGGACACATACAGACTGAAAGTGTGGGGATGGAAAAAGATATTCCATGAAAATGGGAATCAAAAGAAAACTGGAGTAGCAATTCTCATATCAGACAAAATAGACTTTAAAATAAAGTCTATTACAAGAGACAAAGAAGGACATTACATAATGATCAAGGGATCAATCCAAGAAGAAGATATAACAATTGTAAATATTTATGCACCCAACATAGGAGCACCTCTATACATAAGGTAAATACTAACAGCTATCAAAGGGGAAATTGACAGTAACACAATCATAGTAGGGAACTTTAACACCCCACTGTCACCAATGGACAGATCATCGAAAATGAAAATAAATAAGGAATACAACCTTTAAATGGTACATTAAACAACATGGATAATTGATATTTATAAGACATTCCATCCAAAAACAGTAGATCATGCATTTCTCAAGTGCTAATGGGATATTCTCCAGGATAGATCATATCTTGGGTCGCAAATCAAGCCTTGGTAAATTTAAAAATTGAAATCATATCAAGTATCTTTTTTGACAACAACGCTATGAGAATAGATATATTTTTTGCAAAGTAATAACAAAGCAGAATATATGCAAAGCAGTTTGCAAAGCAGAAATAGAGACACAGACATAGAGAACGAATGTATGGACACCAAGGGGGGAAAGTGGGTGGTGGTGGTGTGATGAATTGGGAGATTAGGATTGACATATATACACTACTATGTATAAAATAGATAACTAATAAGAACCTGCTGTATAAAAAATAAATAAATAAAATAAAATTTTAAAAAATATTTTCTGTGGTTTAAAAAAAAATCTTCATAGAATTCAAGAAAATAATTGGAAAATCCATTTTTCAAACTGAAATACTGAAGACATAGAGGGAATTTTTTTGTTGTTGTTGCCTTGATTCAACTTACCACCTAATAAACTGTAGAAAATATGGTTTTCAGTAAAATTTGACAGAATCAATTCTTTACTATTATCTATTATCAGAAATTTCTATATTATGCAACAATAGACATTTCAGTTGTAATCTATGAATCAGAAAACGTAGCTTTACTCAGTTTCATAGAGAAATCAAGGCAAAGATATGATAATGTATGTTCATTGGTGTGGTGTGCCTATGCTAATTTTCAGCTGAGCATTGGTGTCTTTTTAGAAGACAAAATAACAACAACAACAACAAAAACGCTTTAATTGAAAGAAATACTTTTGTGTCTCATTTTGGGCTTGTGAGATTCAGTCTCCAAGTCAGTGCTTTCACCATAAATGTCCCTATGCCATGCCAACTCCAAATTATTTTCTCAGATTGTGCACTGTGCTCTATTTTGGTTACGTATGCCCCCACCCCCCATCCCAATGCAGTTGTACCTGTCTTTCCATCAATCATTAAAACAGCACAGTTAGTTAGCCTTCTCTTTTGGCAATATCTGGGTCATGCTGCTATAGTAATTGATTATAGTATATGATTATACTATTGTAATCATTCCTTTTTAATGTATTTTTTTATTGGAGTAAAATTGCTTTAGAAGGTTGTGTTAGTTTCTGCTGCACAGTGAAGTGAATCAGCTATATGTATACATATATCCCCTCCCTCTTGAATCTCCCCCCCACCCTCCCATCCCACCCATCTAGGTCATCACAGAGCACCAAGCCGAGCTCCTTGCGCTATACAGCAGGTTCCCACTAGCTATGTATTTTACACATGGTAGTGTATTTATGTCAAACCTAATCTCCCAATTCGTCCCACCCTCCCCTTCCCCCACTGTGTCCACATGTCCGTTCTCTGGATCTACATCTCTATTCCTGCCATACAAATAGGTTCATCTGTACCATTTTTCTAGATTCCACATATATACGTTAATATACGATATTTGTTTTTCTCTTTCTGGCTTACTTCACTCTGTATGACAGATTCTAGGTCCATCCAATTCTCTACAAATGACCCAGTTTCATTCCTTTTTATGGCTGACTAATAGTCCATTGTATATATGTACCACATCTTCTTTATCCGCTCATCTACCTTTGGACATTTAGGTTGTTTCCATGTCCTGGCTATTGTAAATAGTGCTGCAATGAACATTGGGGTACATGTAACTAATTATTAGAGAAATGCAAATCAAAACTACAGTAAGGTATCACCTCACACAGTTCAGATAGCCATCATGAAAACATCTACAAACAACAAATGCTGGAGAGGGTGTGGGGGAAAGGGAACCCTCTTGCACTGTTGGTGGGAATGTAAATTGGTGCAGCCACTATGGAGAACAGTATGGAGGTTCCTTAAAAAACTAAAAATAGAACTACCATATGATCCAGCAATCCCACTACTGGGCATATACCTTGAAAAAACCATAATTCAAAAGATATTGTAATCATTCTTATTTTCATTATCTGAACTCAGGAAACAGGGTCACAACAGTCACAATGTGAAAAAATTTAACTAGCTCTATATTGATACAAAGCACAATTATTGATCCATAGGCAAAGTAAAAAATGGACTGTTAATTCTTATGATTACCATGCTCTTAAGTTGCACACTTAAGTGTTATTACCTGGAGCAATGCAACAGAGGATGACTCATTATTGTGAACTCCAAATATGTAACCTAACCCCGAAGGTGAAGGTAGTGTTCAGCCATTGGGAGGTGATAAGGACACAAGGGTCCTGCCTCTTGAATGGGATTAGTGCCCTTATAAAAGATGTCCAAGAGAGCTCTTTTGCAATTTTCTGCTATGTGAGGACACAGCCAAAATGCACCGTCTATGCAGCAGAAAGTTGGATCTCACCAGACACTGAATCTGCCCATGCCTTGATCTTGGAATTCTGTCCTCCAGAACTGTGAGAAATTAATTTCTGCTCTTTATAAGCTACCCAGTCTATGGTATTTTGTTAGAGCAGCACAGACTAAGAGAGAGATCATGGCAAAAAGCAGCAATAGTCACTATAGAAGGCACATAATGTGTTGCTTTCAATTGACACAAAAAACAGAGTTACTTTCAGCTCTATTTTTTTGGTCACTCTATGGGTTTTGTACTTTTTCCTTAACTTTCCACACCCATCGCCATTTGGACTTTCTGCTTACCAGGGAAGAGTTTCTCCAGACAGGAGACCTTCAACGCTAAAACTGGATAATCCTGGGCAAACTAGGATGGTTGGTCATCCTGCAGTATAAAGAAGTCCCTATACTCCAAAAAAAAAATCAAAGTCATTGCCTGGTTGGTAAATACACACTGTGAGACTCTTCTTCTAATTTGGCATAACTACCTCTGCTCACCAAGATTCTGCCACAGGTTTCCCAAAGGATACCTTTCTCTCTCCACTCTGTTCCTCCTTCTCCCTCTCAGCACACTTTAAGCTGGCCATTCACTTAGAGCCAAATTAAAGATGTGATATTGAGCTTCACAACAGAAAGGAGAAATTGAGGCAGTTGTCTGGACAATCTAGGCAAAGAGGTTTGTTATTGTTGGCAACTTGAAACTAGGCAGAGGTACGCATGGGCCGTGAATAATCTGATCATTGCCGTCTTCCCTATATTTGGACACATGCAAAAGAAGGAGTTTGTCCTGAGCTAGAGCTGTCTGTGAAATGCTCCAACCGAGGCCAACAAGGAAAACAGGCTCTCTCCCTCAGGAGTGTTATTAAATATAAGAAGCTCTGGCTAGACCTCTTAAGAATCATCTTTGGTCTTCACTTCCCTGTACCTTTCATGGAATTCCTTATTTCTTAAGGGTCTGCCTACAAGTGGTCCTCACCACTCATCTCCAGAAATGAACTTCCCCTTATTTCATTACTGATGAGGTCCCAATCCCATCTCTCCACTCAGGGGCTTGAGTCAGGATGGAGCGTGTTATGTGACACCTGGTTGGTTATAAAAAAGTTTCTCCAAAACTTCGAACACTTCTATGAAAACAAAACGAAGCAATCTAAAACAACAACAAAAAGCAATCTATTTCCTGAATAACATTTCAGCCACACTGAATTACACCGTGACCTATGAGCATGTTTGTGGAACACAAAAGTACCTGCAGGGATGGCAAATGGAGTCTGGGTCAAATGGAAAGAGAAGATGCTGTCTAGCAAGTTTCGAAGGTCGTGACCTCCCTCATCCCCATGATACAAGGCTGCTCAGGCTAATGCAGCATGCATGCAACTTTCACAGAGAGGAAGAGCTGCTGTGGCTAGGTGGAATGGTTTTCCTTTGATATTGGGAGATTTTCAGTTTAGTAGTGGCAACAGAGGTGGAAATATCCAGAGCTGCCAGCTAGAACTCAGGGTAATGTAGAAAAAAAAATGTTGGGGTTTTTAAAACCGTATTTTACCCAGATGTCAGTAATGGAGATGAAATCTCACAAAGCCCAGCAGTGATTTTCTTGGTGCTGCCTGGGATCCCAGCCCCTGGCACTGCAAAAATGCTAAAGAAGGCCAATTAATTTGCTGCCAGGAATGTTCTTGGTGCCAGGCAAGGATTCTTGCTTCTGCCTTTCTCAGCTTTTTTAATTTGCTTAGCAGTGGTTTTCAAACCAAGCTCCTACAGGGAACATACCACGTTCCATGTCTGAAATGTTTAGTGCTGAAGTGTTCTGTCACTAAAATAGAATAATGGAGGTTACATCCCAATTCACAGAGAAAACAAAATTACAGAATAGCTATCCAATTTTAGCTGTTTCTCTCATAAATGTTTGGCAACCTTTCAACATCTGAATGGACAAGTGGCTCATGAAAAAGAAAAAGGAAAAGAAATATTTGTTAAGATGATTGAAAACATCTCTTGGAATCCTCACTCATGTGGGCAAGTTAATCCACTGCTCTAAAGCTTCAGTTGGTTTTACCATCAGTAAAATGGGGATATAAAACTTATCTCACTGGGTAGTTATATTAAACTAGATAATATGTTAGATGATATCTGTAAAGACCTTAGTATAGTTATCTTGGACAAGTTACAGACTCAAAAAATGTTCATCATTTTTAAAAGAGATATGGATACTTGAAAATATGAAATGTAATCCTCTAGTAAAATAATTTTTCCTAGTTTGTGTGATAGAATTGGTACTTAGGTGAGCATTTCATTGTGTTTGGTTTCACTGAATATTCTATTCAACCTTGCAGTCAACTTCACTGAATATGTTTTCTTATACATTTGCTAATGTTTCCACCTTTTTCTAGGAAGATAGAAATCCTGTGCTAAGATCTTAATTTTGGATTCCATCTTTTTGTTTCTCTTCAATTACTTTGTCATTCCTTTCTGGTGTTAAAAACGAGAAAACCAGCCCAAAGTGGAGTTGTTCATGCTAAGTTCCATGTCACCAGACTGAGACTTAATTATAGTTTCAGCTTTTCCAGGGATGAAATCTGAAACCTGTCAATCAAAAATTGCCTGATCAGCACTAGTTAGGTAAACTGCCTGATAGACCTCTACCATCCCCTAAAGGAAAGTAACTTTGCAATAACCAATGCACTTTTTTGCCTAGTGTAACTTCCCTGTTGCAGTCTGCCTATGAAAGTCATTTTGTACAACTTCTGAGAGCTCCTTTCTATCTGCTAGATTGGATACTGCCCAATTTGAATCAATTTTTGCTCAATAAACTCAAACATTTTAAATATGCCTCAGTTTATCTTTTAACACTGGTCTCAGCTCAGGAGTGGCTCAACTAAGGGGTGAGTTTTCCTTTAGTTTAATCTCTCCAGATGCCCATATCTGCACCCAGCTTGTGTGCCTCTTTCACAAATTTTTGCCTCAGCACTGTCTACCCTCCACCTCTGCTATGTATGACTCCATCCATTAGGTCTCACCTAATTGGCCCTAAATCTACATTATCCTGATTTTTTCAGTATTCTTTTGTATCCATACCTTCTCCATGACTAGATTATGAGATTTTTAGGGTTAGGATTACAATATATTTATTTATTTATTGTTAATCCTTGTAGCTCCTAGCAAAGTGTGGGACCCACACTTGGTACTCAACGAATACTTGCTTTCAAACTCTTTCCTATTCAAAACTGAAAGCATTTACGGGGTCTGAAAAGAAGGATCTCCTCAGGCAATCTTGAATGGCAGATCAGAATGTAAAATTAATACTAATAACAAAATCAGCATTTGGTATTTATGGTATGTTTTATCATATCTAAGTTGACCCTCACAACAACTCATTGAGGCAGGGAGGAATTATTATAGTTATCCTCATCTTACAGAGAAAGACTTTAACTCATGAGGATTGAGTTACTTTTCCAAAGTTGTGCAGACTGAACATTGCAGAGGCAGAATGAGAACCAGGTAACCTGACTCTGTCCCATACTCTCCCAATGGTGCTGAGCTGTTATCTTCCCAACCCAATTGATGAAATATTTCCCTACAAAATCTCCTCTATATCTGTACATCTGAACAAAGGCATGAGGAGTCATACTTTGCCCTAGAAACAAGAGCTCTCATTGTAAAGAAATTCTTTTTCTGCTTTTCTTTTCTGAACTAAATTTACGTAAGACTCATGGTCTTGGTTAGGGGTGGATTGTTTTCATTTTAAGTTAAAATATTGCCCTTCAGAGAAAATGGTTGTCTTGGAATTTAGCACCTACACCAAGTGTCCAAGCTTGGAAGTCAGGGCAAGGTAGAATGCAGCCAACAGGTGCCCAGGGGGCATCTTAGTAGCTGTAGTCCAGCACAAAGCTGTTGAAGGCAAAGAGGTTGATACTCGTGAGGTACACTTAGGAGGTCTCTCTTGTTGTGCTATTTCAAAATCATTCCTAATAATGCTGGTTCCTTGAGGAAGCAGGGATACACCCTAGGGAAAAAGAATGCCCATACATACAGGAGTTGGATGAAAGCCGAACATTTGCCTCAAACATTTGACACTGTCTTCCCATCAAGAAAAAAAAAAAAAGTGAAACTAGAAGCCCCAAAAGATTCTCTTCATAGCAATTCAGATTAATAGTTTAAGGCACACTTATAATGTCATAGAAAAGTGGAGAATTCTGTGAACATTTAGTAATTACATAATGCTCAAGTCATAGCAATAATAACACATTCAGCAGTGTATTAAAAATTAAACAAATAAATAATAAGGTATTGTGTAAGAGTATAGAGATATGAAAGAAACCAAAAGAGACTAATGTGAACATTTTTGAGTAGCCAAAGTGAATTATTTTAGAACCTCTAATAGCCAAAATTCAGTTTTAATGAGGGCATGGTGCTGTTTACAAACAGGAATCCAGCGTATTGTATGTCATAACACTGAAAGAATGAGGTAATACTAAGCTCGGCCAAAACTATGGTTTTGTTTCACTCTTAAATGGTTTAACCATTGTGCTTAAATCACCCAGTTAAATAAATCAGATATATTGTTTGTTTCTTCATTGGCCTGATTGGTTGCTTGATGGAACAGTTCAGTCATAATGGCTGAATTATGGCAGAATTGGTGCCCATAAATACGGTCTAGAGAGGATTATTACTTTTTAGATTGGAAAACACAGTATAGATTTCCTTGTCCAATGTTTGTAATCAACTATACTTTTACAAGTATCGTCTATAAAATCTCATGCCGGAAGGTATTTGGAAGGGCCAATGATACTTTTTGGCAAAATTTGACATTTGCCTCTTGCACAATGCTGGAAAGAGCTTGGGCTTTGGAGTCAGAAGTTGAGTTCAAGTCTTAGTCCTATCTCATGTAACTATGTAAACTCAGTCAAGTCACAATCTCTGGGTGTCTACTTCCTCATTTGTAAAATAGGGGCAATAATACCTACCACACAGGTCTGTAGAAGAGCTATATGGTTGTTATTTTTTTTATTTGTATTATTTTTAGATTCCACATATAAATAATATCATTTAGTATTTATCTTTTTCTGTCTGACTTACTTCACTAAGTATAATATTCCCTAGGTCCATTCATGCTGCAAAAGGCAATATTTCATTCTTTTTTATGGCTGAATAATATTCAATTTTATATATATATATATATATATATATATATAGATATATATATATATATATATACACTTATCTTCTTAAGCCAATTGTCTGTTGATGAACACTTGGGTTGTTTCCATGTCTTGGCTATGGCAAATAGTGCTGCTATGAACACTGGAGTACATGTACCTTTTCGAATTAGAGTTTTTGTTTTTTTCTGGGTATATACCCAGGAGTGGGATTGCTGGATCATATGATAGTTCTATTTTTAGTTTTTAAAGGAACTTCCCTACTGTTTTCCATAGTGGCTGCACCAATTTACATTCCTACTAGCAGTGTAGGAGGGTTCACTTTTCTCCACACCCTCCCCAGAATTTATTGTTTGTAGACTTTTTGATGATGGCCATTCTGACAGGTGTGAGGTGACACCTCATTGTGGTTTTGATTTGCATTTCTCTAATAATTAGTGATGTTGAGCATCTTTTCACGTACCTGTTGGCCGTCTGTCTGTCTTCTTTGGAAAAGTGCCTTTTTAGGTCTTCTGACCATTTTTTGATTGGGTTCTTTGTTTTTTTGATATTGAGTTATACGACGTGTTTGTATATTTTGGAGATTAACCCCTGTTGGTTGCATTGTTTGCAAATATTTTCTCCCATTCCATAGGTTGTCTTTTCGTTTTGTTGATGTTTTCCTTTGCTGTCCAAAAGCTTTTAAGTTTGATTATGTCCCATTTGTTTATTTTTGCTTTTATTTCTTTTGCCTTGGGAGGCTGATCTAAGTAAATATTTCTATGATTTATGTCAGAGAATATTTTGCCTATGCTCTCTTCTAGGAGTTTTATGGTGTCATGTCTTATATTTAGGTCTTTAAATCATTTTGAGTTTATTTTTGTATATGGTGTGAGAGAGTGTTCTAATTTCATTGATTTACATGTAGCTGTCCAGGTTATTTATTATGTTTGCATTCTTTGGTAATAAGCATGAATAAAACACACATGACTGGGACCAAACTAGCCCTTGGATCTGGAGATGAATTTGCACTGGACTCTTAGTTTCAATTCATACTTGATAGATGAATAAAGAGACAAACAAATGAAGCATATATTGACTCTCAAATACTATAAGAGCTTTTTTTTCTATTCCCAACTATCCAAATCCTTTCCACTTCCTCCGTTAAGCTTTCAGTGATTGCCTCCTTTCATCAGATCTGCAGTGGTCAGCTTCTGCATTTTGAATTTATATATTATCTTTTATTGCTCTTGGGTATCTTTTTTCTATCCAAATAAATTACTAGCTGCTTGAGTGCTATTATTTCATTATTCCCCCACTGCAACCAAAAGGGTGCTGTCCCCACAAGATATTTTTAATAAATACGTGCTGACCAATTGACTGGAACCTTGCCTGATGATGGGGGACATTGTGTGGTGGCAAACAGTGGCACAGAGCATGTAATGGAATGCAATCCGCTGCTGTGCATACTAACTGATAAATGCAATGATGTTAATGTTACATGTGGTTAGTTTTGAAAATGTATATTAAAAATTTCTTGCTTTATAAAATTCATTGCATTTTATGAAGATTATCTGCACTTTTATTTGTTACTTTTATGGTATAATCAAATTTCAATTTGTACCAGAGTATTGCCTTCAGTTGAAAACTTTGGTGAGAAATACAAGTCCCCTACCATTCTGGGATACGTTAAATTTAAAGTCTCCTGGAAGGCCTGATCTTTGTTCAAAAGTTTGCTTTCTTTTGCAACACTTTTCCTGCCATCTAACTACTCTGTTTGTTGTCAGATAATATTAATTCAACACACATTGGTGAACACCTGCTATAGGTCATAACCTGTAGTAGCTACCAAGGATTCAGAGATAAATATGACACAATCCCTGTCCTCAAGGAATCTACTGTCTGAGGGTGGGAATATCATTTTAAATAGTTAGCATAAAGCATTGTGGCAAAGGCAGTGATGGTTCCATACACAGTATTGTAGGATCCCACATGAAGGTCTCCTAACCAGCCTGGGAGAGATCAAGGAAGGCAAGGAATGGGGAGACAAGAAGCAGAGGACAATCCCATGGAAGACAGTGCTGCTTTATTAGGAAATGGAACTTAAACCCATGCACTATAGGGAGCATAGAAAGTAAGAGTTAAAGATCACTATGTTAGATCACTCTCTCAGCCATGTGTAAGTGGAATTTGGAGGAGGCAAGTCAGAATGGAGATAAGGAGACCAAATAGAAAAGTGTTGCAGTAGTTTGGAAAAGAGATGATGAGTTCTACTTGTAGTTATTTTTCATGGAACTGTAGACTGTCTGGTGTTCGAAGGTACTTCTTTCATACTTTATTTATATAGTTAATAGTTAATAAATACCTACTGTATGTGGGACAGTGGGTACAAAGGGACAAAGAGAACATTTAGTCTTTGTCAAAACAGGAAAAATGTAAAAGTATGGCAAATGCTGTGAAGTAGGTATAGTTAGGTATTATGGCAGCACCAGTGAAGGACTACTAACTCACCCTGGGGAATCAGGGATACAGCACTGTGAGTCAGCCAGGGAAAGAAGGTGCAGGTACAGAGGCATCTGGGAAATACAGGAATGGGAAATAATATATAAAAGACACAAAGTCATAGAGGGACATGTCATGTTCTCTTCAGGGAAATGTGAATAATTCTGCATGGCTGGAGCAGAATTACACCTGAGGGGCAGAGTGTGAAAGAATATATATCACTGAAAGGAATGTATTTAGGAATCATGTGAAGATTTTAAGCAAGGACAAAACATATTAGATTTATGTTTGGAAAAACCTTCTTCCAGCAGATGGATGGATTTCAAAAGAAAACTGTAGCTAAGGAGACTGTGAGGCAATGATTAGTGTTTAAATAAATGTAGTAGCTGGAGATTAAGTAAAATAGGTCAAATTCAAGAATTGCTCAGGAGGCAAAAATTATAACTGATGATTCCATAGTACTGGGAGCAAATGTGAATGTATGACCCCCACTCAAGAGGAATGCAGGGAAAACCAGGATTTACTAAAAACAAGGAGCAGGCGAGGTATGAGTCTATGAAAACGATGAAAAATGTATGTTTATTTATTTTCCTTTTTTTCTTATTTTGAGCCATGGGATAGAAGTTCTAAGAGCTTAGGTAGTATAAACGTTTGGGGATGTGAGAATGAAAGCAATAGTGAGATAATATGATTGGAAGAATATGAATAAAGAGTATGGGAGAGAAGAGATAAATAAAGGGGCTGCCACTGAGGGCATTAGCCAAGAATAATCAACTGAGTAAGCCATTCATTCACTCAACAAATACGTTTTGATCTCCTACAATGCACTAAGTACTCTGCTAGGTGTTGGGAATACAGTAATGGGCCATGTTTACCAGGGGAAGACTGACCGGCTTTATAGTTGCAGATGTTGAGTTGATTTGGTGCTCTTGCTGGCTGAGGCCTCAAGTGGGGAGAGAAAGAATGAAATTAGCAGTCCACGGCATCACCTATAAAAAGCAGCATAGCGCAGTCTACATTACAATACTCATACACTGGACTCAGCCAGGTCTGAGTCAGCTCTGATGTGTAGGGTATGTGGCCTTGAAAAAGTAATTCAATTTCTCTGTTGTTTTTCTTGTTTATAGAATGAGAATAATGATAGCCACCTTGTAAGTCTACTATGAGTATTCAAATGAGGTGCATTTAAGGGCTAAGTACCCGGCTCAGAGTATGTACAAAATAATTGTTATCATCATCACAATTTGGTACCTATATTTAGAGCCACGTGTAAATCAAAGACCTGGTTACCTCAGGACATGGAGACCGACTCTGAATTCACTGAGGCCTGTGTGGGCTGAAGTGACACCTAAGGTCAAAGGCAGCTTCTTCTTCTTTTTTTTTTAAATTTTATTTATTTATTTATTTATTTATTTATTTATTTATTTATTTATTTATTTATTTATGGCTGTGTTGGGTCTTCGTTTCTGTGCGAGGGTTTTCTCTAGTTGCGGCAAATGGGGGCCTTCTTCATCGCGGTGCACGGGCCTCTCACTACCGCGGCCTCTCTTGTTGTGGAGCACAGGCTCCAGACGCGCAGGCTCAGCAATTGTGGCTCACGGGCCTAGTTGCTCCGCGGCATGTGGGATCTTCCCAGACCAGGGCTTGAACCTGTGTCCCCTGCATCGGCAGGCAGATTCTCAACTACTGCGACACCAGGGAAGCCCAAAGGCAGCTTCTTTAAGGACGACTAACTTCATGTGCAAGAACCTCAAAATTGCCAGTACTGTTAACTTGCTTATTTTCTACTTTTCTTTTAGCAAGTAAGATCTTTACAATGTCTGATGGATCTGGGACACTTTATTCTACTTCTTTAGATTAGGGTAGGGGTCCAAATTCCTTCACTGGGATTAAAGCTAATAAAAAAATAATTTATATTTCTATTGAATAGGTTGTGACTGCCAAATTCTAGTGATCAATTTGGTTTATGATGCAGGTAACATTCATCCTTCAAGATAATGTTGGAAAAGAGCTTCATGGTAATGTTGGAAAGAGCCTCTCTTCTCATGGAAAAGAGCCTCATGAGAAGAGCTTTGATATCAGCCCAACACAGTTATCAGTCTGCTAACACACTGGGTATCCTGGGGCTTAATCTAATGAAGAGAACAGTAGTACTTATTAAGCATGATGATTCTCTAGGCAGAAATCTTCCCAGGGCACATGTGGCAAAGAAAAAATCAGGCTGTGACTCTGTGTGGAGCTGAAATAATTGGGGAGGCTGGGGGCCAAGCAAAGATAATTATTGTCTCAGTTGTCAGAATAATCCTGCTTACTTGGGTTAGATTGAGCTTATGGAATTGAAGGTTTGTGATGTAGGAGTCATTTTAGAAGGCAGACAACAAAGAGTTATTGTAACTACAGGAGATGTTGAATCTGTTCCTGATTTTACTATGATGGGTAAAGTCTACAGTAACATGAAAAAGTAGAGTAGTAATGCTATGATTTTCAGACCACTCATCTGGCTTTTTAGACCTCCAACAAAGTTCTTCCACTTACTGTACAATGTATCTCTCTCTCCAAGGGTGATATGTAAAATATTGGAATACATCTGTAAATCTTTTCTTTATATTGTACAACATTCAGCTATTGAAAAATAAAACACAGAGTCTAAAATCTTTCTGTCTCTTTACTCTCACTGGAAACCCTTGACTCCAGGTTGACACAGCAGAGAGAAACTGGGTGTTGCAAACAGCCTGACTTGGGTTCCAAGTCCACTCTCACTAGCTGTGTGACCTTGGGCAAGTTACATTCTATTTCAGAAACCCTTGAACCCATCTAAAAAATGACAGTAAGCAAGCTTACCTAGAGTAGCTGCAAGTGTTAAATAGGAAAACCTGTTAGAGCACAGAGTTCAAGGGCCTGAATCACCCTTTCATTTAACCTCACTAAACCACTGGACAGGGACATCGGAGTGTACATAACCAAGCTAATATACCAGAGCCTTGAATTCTAGATCCAACCTTGCCACTTATTCATAGGGTGTCCTTGAGCAAGTCGTTTACCTCAGTGGGCTCCAGCCTTCCATGGGTAAGAGGTAATAATTGGACTCATGGGCCCCAGGGTTTCCCTCAGCTCCTTGAGAAGCACCACACTTCCACAGGTATGCCCAGACAATCTCCACTACTGTCATGACTCTTACTCTTTTTTCACTTGTCCCAATGTCTTCTATTTCATCAGCCCATAGTGATCCTCCTACCTCTGCAATAACATGAGATTTCCTGGGTGTATCACTCACCGTACTCTTCATTGTCACTCACTGAGCACTTGATTATAAGCAGCCTTCTTTTAATTTTTAACCTTTCTTGAATTTTAGGTCTTGGCTCCCTATCTAGAACAAAAATCTTCATGAAGAAAGGAGTCTGTGTGTGTGTGTGTGTGTGTGTGTGTTTTATGAAAAAGATTTATAAGATTTACTTCAAGGCCTGAAAATATTGACTAATCGAAAATGGCCCTACTGCAATTTCTTATAATATATAAATACTTAATAAAAAACTTACAAAAGTGTAGACACTATTAACTAATTCCTAAACCACACACTATAGGTTTTTCAAAAGCAATAGTAATTTAACAAAATGTAAGGTGACAACACAATATCAAAGAATTTTCACACTCAATGAGGACAGAATCAGCAGCAAGGTACTTGAACAAACACAAATCTTTTTTACACTTTCCATGTTTGTTTCTAACTTTGTTTCATAGAGCCACTGATAATTGAGGCTTCTTTCAAGTATAGGATTTCTAACATTAAATTACATTTTCTAAGTATTTCTATAAAGAATAAATGAAAAGAACACATAATACATTGTTTGCTGTAAATTCATACACCAAAAATTCAAAGCAATCCAACTGAATTTATTGCTGCTTCCCCCTTCTCCAACATTAACTTTAGATGTTTTTCTAAATATTATATAAACTGTTTTGTTAAAATCAGTTCTCTCATTTATGTGGATTAGGGGAAAATGGTTTTATAAAGAGTTATCTTTAAAATTAGCTTCTAGATAGCACTCTTTAGCCTTAAATTATATTGTGCACACACAACTACAACAGTTTGCATTTGCTCAGGAACATATAATCACATTAAAAACAAATAACTTTGTATTTCATAGTCTAGTTGGCTCTTCAATAGTTTTCCTAAGGGGGAAACAAGTATTTTGTGTTGTTTAAGAAACTGGTATATATAAATGCACTGCTAGGTGCTAGTTTAAACTTTGAGGAAACCTAAACATGAAGTTTTGGGAGTTTTTTCTAAAATGTAAGAGATATGTGCTTGAGTGCTGCCAGAGGTCTGTGGAGAGAAAGATGCCGCTGTGCGGAGGTGAAGGTAATGACAACGAGAGGCACAGAAAGATAGACAAAATGAAAAGGCAGAGGACTATGTACCAGATGAAGGAACAAGATAAACGCCCAAAAAAACAACTAAATGAAGTGGAGATAGGCAACCTTCCAGGAAAAGATTTCAGAATAATGACAGTGAAGATGATCCAGGACCTCAGAAAAAGAATGGACGCAAAGATTGAGAAGATGCAAGAAATGTTTAACAAAGATCTAGAGGATTAAAGAACAAACACCTAGAAGAATTAAAGAACAAACAAATAGAGATGAACAATACAATAACTGAAATCAAAAATACACTAGAAGTAATCAATAGCAGAATAACTGAGGCAGAAGAACAGATAAGTGACTTGGAATACAGGATGGTGGAATTCACTGCTGCAGAACAGAACAAAGAAAAAAGAATGAAAAGAAATGAAAACAGACTAAGAGACCTCTGGGACAATATTAAATGCAAAAATATTCGCATTATAGGGGTCCCAGAAGGAGAAGAGAGAGAGAAAGGACCTGAGAAAATGTAAAAAGAGGTTACAGTCAAAAACTTCCCTAACATGGGAAACGAAATACCCACACAAGTCCAGGAAGTCCAGAGAGTCCCAGGCAGGATAAACACAAGCAGAAACATGCTGAGACACATAGTAATCAAATTAACAAAAATTAAAGACAAAGAAAAATTATTGAAAGCAACAAAGGAAAAATGACAAATAACATACAAGGGAACTCCCATAAGGTTAATAGCTGATTTCTCAGCAGAAACTCTACAAGCCAGAAGGGAGAGGCATGATATATTTAAAGTGATGAAAGGGAAGAACCTACAACCAAGATTACTCTACCTGGCAAGGATCTCATTCAGATTCGATGGAGAAATCAAAAGCTTTACAGACATGCAAAAGCTAAGAGAATTCAGCACTACCAAACTAGCTCTACAACAAATGCTAAAGGAAATTCTCTAAGTGGGAAACACAAGAGAAGAAAAGAACCTACAAAAACAAACCTATAACAATTAAGAAAATGGTCATAGGAACATACATATCGATAATTACCTTAAATGTGAATGGATTAAATACTCCAAACAAAAGACACAGGCTAGCTGAATGGATACAGAAACAAGACCCATATATATGCTGTCTACAAGAGACCCACTTCAGACCTAGGGACACATACAGACTGAAAGTGAGGGGATGGAAAAAGATATTCTATGCAAATGGAAATCAAAAGAAAGCTGTAGTAGCAATACTCATATCAGATAAAATTGATTTTAAAATAAAGAATGTTACAAGAGACAAGGAAGGACACTAAATAATGATCAAGGGACAAATTCAAGAAGAAAATATAACAATTATAAATACATATGCACCCAACATAGGAGCACCTCAATACATAAGGCAACTGCTAACAGCAATAAAAGAGGAAATTGAGTGTAACACAATTAATAGTGGGGGACTTTAACACCTCACTTATACCTATGGACAGATCATCCAGGCAGAAAATTAATAAGGAAACACAGGCTTTAAATGACACAACAGACCAGATAGATTTAATTGATATTTATAGGACATTCCATCCAAAAACAAGAGATTACACCTTCTTCTCAAGGGCACACGGATCATTCTCCAGGATAGATCACATGTTGGGTCACAAATCAGGCCTTGGTAAATTTAAGAAACATGAAATCATACCAAGCATCTTTTCTGAACACAACGCTATGAGATTAGAAATCAATTACTGGGAAAAAAATGTAAGAAACACAAACACATGGAGGCTAAACAATACGTTACTAAATAACCAAGAGATCACTGAAGAAATCAAAAAATACGTAGAGACAAATGACAATGAAAACACGATGATCCAAAATCTATGGGTTGCAGCAAAAGCAGTTCTAAGAGGGAAGTTTATAGCAATACAATCCTACCACAAGAAACAAGAAAAATCTCAAATAAACAATCTAAATTTGCACCTAACAGAACTAGAGAAAGAAGAACAAACAAAACCCAGAGTTAGTAGAAGGAAAGAAATCATACAGATCAGAGCAGAAATAAATGAAATAGAAACAAAGAAAACAATAGCAAAGATCAATAAAACTAAAAGCTGATTCTTTGAGAAGATAAACAAAATTGATAAACCTTTAGGCAGACTCATAAAGAAAAAGAGGGACAGGACTCAAGTCAATAAAATTAGAAATAAAAAGGAGACGTTACAATGGACACCACAGAAATACAAAGCATCCTAAGAGACTACTACAAGCAACTCCCTGCCAATAAAATGGACAACCTGGAAGAAATGGACAAATTCTTAGAGAGGTATAATCTTTCAAGACTGAACCAGGAAGAAATAGAAAATATGAACTGAATAATCACTAGTAATGAAATTGAAACTGTGATTAAAAATCTTCCAACAAACAAAAGTCAAGGACCAGATGGCTTCACAGGTGAATTCTATCAAACATTTAGAGAAGCGGTAACACCCATCCTTCTCAAAATCTTCCCTAAAATTGCAGAGGAAAGAACACTCCCAAACTCATTCTATGAGGCCACCATCACCCTGATACCAATACCAGAGAAAGATACTACAAAAAAAGAAAGTTACAGACCAATATCACTGATGAGTATAGATGCAAAAATCATCAACAAAATACTACCAAACATAATCCAGCAACACATTAAAAGACTCATACACCACGATCAAGTGGGGTTTATCCCAGGGATGCAAAGATTCCTCAATATATGCAAATCAATCAATGTGATACACCATATTAACAAATTGAAGAATAAAAACCATATGATCATCTCAATAGATGCAGAAAAAGCTTTTGACAAAATTCAACATCCATTTATGAAAAAAACTCTTCAGAAAGTGGGCATAGAGGGAACCTACCTCAACATAATAAAGGCCATATATGACAAACCCACAGCAAACATCATTCTCAAAGGTGAAAAACTGAAACCATTTCCTCTAAGATCAGGAAAGAGACAAGGATGCCCACTCTCACCACTATTATTCAACATAGTTTTGGAAGTCTTAGCCACAGAAAACAGAGAAGAAAAAGAAATAAAAGGAATACAAACTGGAAAAGAAGAAGTAAAAATGTCACTGTTTGCCGATGATATGATACTATACATAGAGAATCCTAAAGATGCCCCAGAAAACTACTAGAGGTAATCAATGAATTTGGTAAAGTAGCAGGATACAAAATTAATGCACAGAAATCTCTTGCATTCCTATACACTAACAACAAAAGATCAGAAAGGGAAATTAAGGAAACAGTCCCATTCACCATTGCAACTAAAAGAATAAAATACCTAGGAATAAACCTACCTAAGGAGGTAAACCAGCTGTGCTCAGAAAAGTATAAGACACTGATGAAAGAAATCAAAGATAACACAAACAGATGGAGAGATATACCATGTTCTTGGATTGGAAGAATCAATTTTGTGAAAATGACTGTACTACAAAAAGCAATCTACAGATTCAATGCAATCCCTATCAAATTACCAGTGGCATTTTTTACAGAACTAGAACAAGAAAAATCTTAAAATTTGTATGGAGACACAAAAGACCCCGAATAGCAAAAGCTGTCTTGAGGGAAAAAAACGGAGCTGGAAGAATCAGACTCCCTGACTTTAGATTATACTACAAAGCTACAGTAATCCAGTAATCAAGACAATATGGTACTGGCACAAAAACAGAAATATACATCAATGGAACAGGATAGAAAGCCCAGAGATAAACCCACACACCTCTGGTCAACTAATCTATGATAAAGGAGGCAAGGATATACAATGGAGAAAAGACAGTCTCTTCAATAAGTGGTGCTGGGAGAACTGGACAGCTACATGTAAAAGAATGAAATTACAACACTCCCTAACACCATACACAAAAATAAACTCCAAATTGATTAAAGACCTAAATGTAAGACTGGACACTATAAAGCTCTTAGAGGAAAATATAGGAAGAACACTCTTTGACATAAATCACAGCAAGATCTTTTTTGATGCACCACCAGTGTAATGGAAAAAAACCCAAAAATAAACAAATGGGACCTATTGAAACTTAAAAACTTTTGTAAAGCAAAGGAAACTACAAACAAGATGAAAAGACAACCCTCAAAATGGGAGAAAATATTTGCAAATGAATCAATGGACAAAGGGGTAATCTCCAAAATATATAAACAGCTCATGCAGCTCAATATTAAAAAAACAAACAACCCAATCCAAAAATGGGCAGAAGACCTAAATAGACATTTCTCCAAAGAAGACATATAGATGGCCAAGAAGCACATGAAAAGCTGCTCAACATCACTAATTATTAGAGAAATGCAAATCAAAGCTACAATGAGGTATCACCTCACACCAGTTAGAATGGGCATCATCAGAAAATGTACAAACAACAAATGCTGGAGAGGGTGTGGAGAAAAGGGAACCCTCTTGCACTGTTGGTGGGAATGTAAATTGATACTGCCACTATGTAGAACAGTATGGAGGTTCCTTAAAAAACTAAAAATAGAATTACCATACATATGACCCAGCAATCCCACTACTGGGCATATACCCAGAGAAAACCATAATTCAAAAAGACACATGCACCCCAATGTTCATTGCAGCACTGTTTACAACAACCAGGTCATGGAAGCCACCTAAATGCCTATCAACAGATGAATGGGTAAAGAAGATGTGGCACATATACACAATGGAATATTACTCAGCCATAAAAAGGAATGAAACTGGGTCATTTGTAGAGACATGGATAGATATAGAGACTGTCATGCAGAGTGAAGTAAGTCAGAAAGAGAAAAACAAATATCGTATATTAACGCATATATGTGGAACTTAGAAAAATGATACAGATGAACCAGTTCGCAGGGTAGAAATAGAGACCCAGATGTAGAAAACAAATGCATGGACACCAAGGGGGGAAAGTGGCGGGGTGGTGGTGGTGGTGGGATGAATTGGGAGATTGGGTTTGACATATATACAGTAATATGTATAAAATAGATAACTAATAAGAACTTGTTGTATAAAAAATAAATAAAATAAAATTCACACACAAAAAAGTGAAAAGATTCTGACGATGGGACAGGACCCAATCCCTTAATGGCTAAATAAATTATGATGCTCAAAGTAATTAATTAATAAAAATGATGTGAAATCTACAAAGAAAAAGAGAGAGATGCATTTAATCACTGTTTATATAGTGAAGGGATGGGATGGTACATACAGACGCAGATGAAACTCTACATTTTGTAAATGTAGAGTTGTAGGATATTCTAAATGGAAAAACTGACACTGACAATTGTTTACAGGAAGCAAAGGTTAAGAAAAATTTTGAAGAATATCTACTCTTAAAAAGGGAGAAGTGTTATACAACACAAAAATGAGACCTAGAGATTCGAAAAACACTCATTTTACTGTTTTAAAAGAAAAACAAAAAAATAATAGGCACAGAGTCTAGACCAATTGAAACTGAGGCAGCTGTAACAAAAATGGAACACAGTACAGTGATTTGAGCCCTTTAAGGAAATGACTAATTAAAATGAAATTTCGCAAGTCTTCATGTCTATAATAATATATAAATGCACAAAATATCAAAAATACGAAGTCCGGATTTTTCCCCTTAGGTTTGTAATAAACTGTCAAACTTCTGCTTAATATAGTTACTTTTATAAGCCTTCTGATTAGTAAAGCACGCTATGCAGGTACATGCACGCTAGAATTTTACCATGAGAATTATAGTTCTCATCTAAAACTAATGACTTGCCTGTTACCCATATTTATATATATTTCATTTCCATTATAAAACACTTAAGACCTTTCTGGTGGTACATTTTAATCAACATATTATATAAAATAGAATCTTGAGTTTTAAAATGAACTTTTTAGTACTGTAACATGATGGGTTTAATTGAACAGTTGGAACATAATATGGTAACTACATTATACTGTTTAAACTAATTCACAGCTGTAGGAAAATGTTTGATTTTTTAAATATAACCAAGATGAGACTGTAGAGTTATGAGCAGTAAAATATTAGAAAATAGTGAATGAATAAATAAGATGCTTTTCCATCAGTGGCCATTCACTATTTTGCTTTTAGGAACCGGGAAGAAATTGTCTTCTTTGAGCTTCAAATGTTCTGGTAACTCTAGTCGTTTTTTGGCTTCCTCAGTATCACCTTGAATTGCTGAAATAAGTGACTCTAAAGAATCAAAGTTCTTTTCTGGTGTGAGGTAGCCAACAATGGCCACATTGAGAATTTCCCCATAGAAGTCCTCTTTGAAAGTATGCATGATATGAGTTTCCATGGACTTTTTTGTATTCTTGTAGTATGGGTTCCATTCTATGCTCACCACCGTCTTACGGACATCTCCACTTCCAGCACTGGCCCAACCATAATAAATGCCAGTAGATACATCAGCTGGAAGATTATCTACTACTTGTTCAGGAAAGTTAGCTGTAGGGATGCCCAGCTGCTTGGAGCCGCGACCGAAGCCCCGCACCACCTGCCCGCGGCAGAAGTACGGCAGGTGCCTCATGACGCCGTCCGCTCGGGGTGCGGGCTGCGGTCCAGTCCGCGCGTCCGGCGGCGGCGCCGTCGAGGCGGTGCCCGGACCCCCCGGACCAGCCGGGGGATACGGGCTGGAGCTGCGCCTGCTGGCCGACCCGGCGAGCACACGGGCTCACAACGGGCCGAGCGGCGCGGACGACACGCTGCGGCGAGACCTTCACGCCGCTGACCGAACAGAAGGTGCCTGGCGACGCAGAGGCTGCGTCTGGGCTCCGGAACGCCGGCGACCGCGGAAGTAAGTCAAGAGTGTTTTATGCTTTGTGGCTTCCTTCAGTTTGTTCCAGGAACAAAGTAGGTGATTAATGATACCTTGTTGAAGTCAACATTAAATGTACAACAGCACAGATGTGTGAGATTATGGATTTAGAACAAGCAATGGCGCCATTCTGGGAAGGGCTGAACCTGATGCCCTGCCCCAATAATCCACTCATCCACATCTTTCCATTTTTTTCTCTCCCTCTGCAAGGACTTTTATCAAGGCTTACCTACGCAGGTGGAGAACTAAGCCTGCCTTCTCTCTGAATTTCTGGGAAGTCCTTCTCCAACTTGAACTGTGCTGTTTTACACTGTGAGAGATTTTCAATTCCTTTTTCCTGGGAGCAATGGGCAGAACTAATCTGCATAACATTCTACCGTCTCGGTAGGGGACAGGCAGGTATGACTCAGAGCCTGTTTGATTTCCAAAACGTCTTTCCAAGGGGTAATGGCTAATGAGCTCACCTTTGAGTCTGCCAACAAAAGAGGCCCAAGGAGACACCCAGGTCAGTTGAAATCCACCAGTCACAGAGAGGGAAGATGTGGCACACCAGCATGGCTTATGAATGCCTGCCGGGCAACCTCATAGACAGGAAACCCTGACTCTGAGAAACTGGCTTCACTGCTTCACTGGCTTCACTGCTTCACTGTGGGATTAGCTGGTGATTAGTCCAGCTAATCCCACAAGTAACTTTTAGTGGGAATAACCAGGAAAAACAAGGGTCATAAAGTCTGTATTCATGAAATTTTAATCTGTGTTAGCGTTTGTCTTAGGGCTCTACTTTTATTTATTCATCAAATATTTGTTGTATCGGGGATGCATCAAACAAAAATCACTGCCCTCCCAGACCCCTGGAACTCATATGCTGTTATAAGACTCAAAAAGCATCCAAATTCATACAGAGTTACACCAGCTTACCAACCTGAGCCCCTTTGCCCCTCAGCCCCCAGTCTCTTCAGGGCTTAGTTAATTAGGCTCTATCTCATGTGCAACAAATACCTAGCCCTGTCCTTGCTGCTCAGATATTGATTTCAATATAGTTGAAAAGGTCATAAAAACACCAACATTCACATTCTGGTCATTAGTGTGGTAACACACTTTCTGAACATGTGACAGTTGTGACTGGTGTGTTTTCCAACTCCCTCATCATTAGTGAGTAGCTCCGCAAAGGGTGAAATTAATGATTACCCAATGATGCTGGGGAAAGAGCAGGAGATGGCCTTAACCCCCCTCAAAACCACAGCACCATCATCATACCACGCCTCTTAATAGAACTACACAATTTTCAAAGTGCCTTTACTCATGTTTTCAATTATTGATTGCTTAGAGCTTTGATCGGTTTTCCCAATAAAAACTGAAAACCAACTAGAAATCCAGATTAGTTTTAAAACATATGTCTTTGATGTCCACTATGTGTAAAACATCTTGCCAGGCACTAAAAACCTACAAATGAACAAGAGAGGCAGGACCCCTGCCTTCATGAGAGTGAAAACAAAGATGTGGAGTACTGAGGGAGCCAGCGAGGGACCCTGAACCAGTCTTAGAAAGCACTGGAAGTTTTCTGGGGAAGCTGAGCCCATGCTTGGCCCTGAAGGGCAAGTAAGACTTTGGTGAGTGGAGGAGTTTTAAATATTAGTTTCTCATTGGCCATATGACAGAATGAACATCTGTTCCATTGTCTCTGGGGATGGTGAGAGACGTTGGAAAGAGCAGGTAATTCTGCATATTAAATTATAACTCACTAGGCGGCCGGTGAGATGAAAGAGTCTGGTTTTATAATCTTTCTTTCCATGAAGTCACCATATGCTCACCTTTCAGCTGGAACACGGTCCTAGGGCTGAAATGCTTGGCAGCTGGTGACTGTTTTTGTTCCATAAGATTAAAATTACTTTTTTAAAAAAATTATAAACACAATCAATGGAAATTGTTTTTTAAAGTTGGGAAAGGCAGAAAAGTATAAAAAAGAACAAAGAAATAAACAGTAATGCTACAATTCAGAGAATTCAGAGAATACAGGAATTTACATTTTTTAAAAGATATTTCTATTCAGCATTTTTCACTGATACAGATACTCATTCATTCACACAGACAACTGGGCTCCTTCTGGGTGCATTGGGAAGAGGAGGAGAAGGAAGTCACAATTGGTACATTTCCAGTACTTAGCAAGGCACAGCAGAATCTAATAAATAGGTTTTAAAATACATAGATAGTGTTGGTTGGCTTTTAGTTTTTAGGAGATTGTGGTTATTTCATCCTGTGAAAAGTTTAAGTTCCATGAAAATCTGAGCTATGCGTGAATATATTATTATTTAAAATGACTTTTTGAGGTAGGTGTGTTTTCTTATCCTTGCTTTACAAGGGAATAAGTTGCTAAAATATATTCAACGCGTTAATGGGTAACAGATAACACACCCAGTTAGATCCAGACACCATTTTGCAAAGGATTTCACTTACCTAAATGACTCTGGCTTCCAGAATGGTAACCAGGCTCTGATACTACTTCTTTACACAATGGTTTAACTTCAGAGTGCTAAACAGAAGCGCTAAACAGGTTTAATTAAAATTGATTGAAACTTTGTAAGATTTTCTTTTCTTTGATTTTCTTTGTAAGAGTGGACTCTATTGACTATATGGCCTTTGCTTGTGTTGGCCACCTTGATATGCATACGTTTTTGGATGCGGTCTGTACTGAGCATTAATAGGGGGAGAAGAATCTGGAAGTGTAAGAAGAGAATCAAGTAGGTTGGAAGCTAGATGGAGGACCAGCTAGAGAGAGGGAAAACCCCTGACTACATGATGGACAATAAAAAAAATCATGGAAGAAGGAAATGTCTAAATTTTAAAGTTTTTTTTGTTTTGTTTGAGTTTGTACATTCATTAATGCTTTTATGAGAATACATTCCTCTGAAGGAACTAAAAAAAAATGTTGAGTTTCTGGTCGGGGTCAAAGCAGTTGATCATAAAGATAATATATGTGGATGAATACCCAGGATGGAGAGAAAACTTCCCAGGCCATGGTATTGTGCATATGAGAGGAATGGAGGAGCAGAGGCAAGAGTTGATAAGTTCCCTCTCCCTAGATTTCTAGGAGACCCCAGCTGCAATCTGAGTTCTAGATAGATACAAAAATTGCAATTAATATGCATAAATAATTTATGGTGCTGATGTGAGCTACCAGTACATCCTTAGGGCATTATGACTGCATTTTGTGCCTCCGAGACACCTTGGTGACATCAGTGTTTCCTAGGGAAACTTTCCTAAGCCTATACATCTTTTTATGCCTTCCATGATGTTGCTTCTATTGCCTGAAATGCCACTTTCCCTTTTCCCACCCTAACCTCTCACCACTCTCAATTGAAATGATACCTATTCTTGACTTATCAATCTGGACTGTAATGATTTGTTTGCTTGTCTGACTCCCTTAGTTTATAATCCTCTGGAATGCAGGAACTGTGCCTAGTACAGTGGTTAATATATAATAAGAACTTAATAATTTATTGATTCAGTGACTGAATATGAATAAACAAATAAATAAATGAATGAGAGCAAAACTTAAGTCCCACCTCTTTTATGAATTTTCCTATTCTGTATCTCTACTAATATCCAGCTTACCTGAGGAACCTTTTTTCTAATATATACTAATAATATTCCATTCCTCTTACTACATTTATTGGGTACTTATTATGTATAAGACACTATGAGATCACATTTAATCCTTACAACAACCCCATGAGGTGGGTACTATTATTGTCTTTACTGGTAAGGAAATAGAGTCTCAGGGAAGGTAGGTGACTGAGTCAAGGTCATTCAGTTGATAAGGGATGGAACCAGGATTTGTGCCCAGACAGTTGGACTCCAGAGCCCACAATTTCCCCACTCACCTCACAAGTTCTCCTGGTCCTTCAGGGCTAACCATAGGCTTGGCTTCCTCAGGAAACTTTCCTGCACTTGTGTCTCCATTGTCTGTTTTCTCATCTCTCCCTACCAGACTGTAGGCCCTGTGAGGCCAGAATCATGTCTCTTTTCTTCCCATTTTATGTGATCACCGTCTTGTGAAGTTATTGGAAAAGGGATTCCTGTTCGTACCAGGCAGATGAAGAAAGGGTGGGCCTGGGGATTTGTCTAGCATTACACAGCCGCTTTCTGTCAGAGCCAGGGGTAGGACCTAGGTTTTCAACTCTCATCCCAGGCTTCTTCTCTGGAAGAAAATGCCTTAGCAAAGCCCTTTGTAAACAATTTGGGGCAGATGATAGCATTCATGGAATTCTAGGATTGCAAGAAAACACAATGATTACCTAGATAAATGTCCTCCTAGAGTGGAGAGGTAGCTCATCCAAGGTTGTGGACAAGTAAGTAGAAAGATTGGAGTAATGAGAGCACAGAGAGAGAACTTGCAGTCAAAAGATCTGGGATTTAGCCCCAGTCTGGCACCCAGTTCTTACTGACTGACACGATAGAAAGTATAAATTATTCAGGTTTGAACCAAGTTGATAATGTCTTTAGTGTTACTGTCCTTGGCCTATATGCTAAAACAGCTTCTCTCATAGTTTTTCTCTCCATTTATTCTACTTGGCACAGACACTTATTGGATTGCTTTATTATTTTGTTTTCCTCGACTTGTGCTGTCTGGCAGTCTCCTGGACTGCTTCTCCCAGCTGCATCTCTCCAACCTCAGCCCTGGTGAGGTGCAACCCCCCCTACACACCTTTGGTTTTCATCATAGCTGCTAAGTCAGCCAGTCTGTGTCGCTTACCTCCCTTCCAGCTGTGTTCCACACACCCAACTAAGTCCATTTCCTGGCTGCCGTCCTGACCCAGAGCTGCAACTGCTAAAATATTAATGATGCCCATTGTGAAACAACACTGTGAAGCTTGCTGTAAAGTTGCCACAGAGGTGGAAACAATGAAATGGAAGAAATAAAGCAAAACCATAATATGAAAAAGGGCCTCAGCATTAAGACAAAGGAGGACATCCTTAGCTCTGCCTTCCTCTTCCTAATACCAGGATCTCACTGTGGGAAATGCAGCATCACTGGCTGAGATTCACTATCTTGGCCACCTAGATGGCTTGCATAACAAGGTGGATGACCCCTGTGCTTTTGCTTGGCTGCCTGCTCTCCTGGGTCCCCTGAGAGAGAAGAGAAGGGAAGGGCAGCATAGATCTGAAAAGAAAAGGCCAACTGTATGGATAAAGGAAATAGGGGCTCCCTGTGGTTAAAAATCATTGGCGTGAGGAGGTTTGGAGGACGTTGAGGGCAAATCAGGCTGGATTTGAAGGCAAAGAAATGTGATTCCACCCTTTGTCCAATCCTTAATGGAAGCACTTAGCACTTTATGTTTTATTTATTGGATTTCTTAACCATATTCTGTCATTATCATTACTGTATTCCTGGTGCCATGCGTGGTACTTGGCACAAATCACAATGCTAAGCTATATTTTCTGAATGGATAGATGAATAATCAGAAAGGGGAGGTGAAGAGAGAGAAAACTGACCCTTAACATTTGCAGCATTGTAAATGTTAATATTTTTATTCCTTTTATGATGAAGAGAGTGCAAAGGGCTGGGGACAGAGACATCACAGGAGGAGGAAAGATAATGCCACCTCTGCAAAAGACACTCCTAAACGACACATAGAAGAGAAGTAGACCCCCCAGGACAGCCTTTCCCATCCAGAATATTGAGACCAATCCAAGTGAGTTTTCCAGTAGCTCTCACAGCTACAGGGCATATGCCAGCCTTTCCAGGTGCCAGTGAGTTAAGCCCCTTTTTCAGTTTTCCAAAGCAACCTGACCACACTCCCCTTCCCTCCAGGTTCCTAATCTGAGTCCCATTCTCTGACCTCTCTCTTCTTTCTTGTTTCTATCTTACTTGAGACTGATTCCCACAGGTTCCTCTGGTTCCTATGCTCATTTTCATTACTGGGTATGCTAGTAGTCTTCTTCCAATTTAGGAAATTCTTCTAATCCTCAGTCTTTCAGCCCCCAAACTTTTCCACCTCCTCATTTCACCTCCCAGTCTCCTCCCTCCTGGAGCACAGAGCTCTGCAGCTGAACTTCTAGGCAAGCATGGCTCATGTGGTGGGGGAGAGTGGAAGCACGTCCCCTGAAGGCAGAAGGTCTGTTCTAGGTGACGACCCTAGGTTTCCTTCAAACAGTCATAGCTGCAGACCTTCCTTCCCCTTCCTCAGTTTCTACCCCTTCACTCCACTACTGAACCTGTTCACAGACACTGCTCAGCAACAGGCAGCTTATTGGGTAGTAAAAGCAGCAGCAAGGCTGTGACAGGTGCTCCAGCAGCCAGGCTTTTTTTCAGGCTGTGAACATGCACACAGAATATATGGTGTGCAACAGAGCCATTGTCACTCATATAAAATGGTTGCTATGGAACATGTCGAAAGTGAGAAACTGTGGATTTTATTATAAGTGTGATACTAGTCAGAAGGGCCCAGAAAGCTGGCATAGCAACTACCAACCAGCTCAGGGAGAAGAAAAGAGAGCAGTAGAAACCACTTAGGAGTCCCAACTGATGTTAACATAAGTGGACATCCTCAGGTCTCCTGGCCCCCTTCCCTTCACCCAGATTGGTAGGTTGCAAATCTAAACATTTGCAAATTCACAGTTGTAGTCAGTCATCCGGCACATTATGAACTTCCACTGGCGATCCCTGTGGGGAGAGAGTCAGAGAGCTAACGTCAGTGAGAAAAGGCACCTTAGGAAAAATCACTGCTAAGAGAAAAGCAATGAAAAACCTTTGGAGAATTTAAGGCCAACTAATTTCACTTTCCTCTCAGAAGACACATCTATGAAGTCTCTAGAAAACATACAAGTAATCTTCTATGAGGTCAGGAGTCCTGGACACCTCCTCACCTAGTTCATGTTGCACCTAGGAGGGGACTAACTAGGTCACTGGCATGTTGAGGTCCTGTTTATCACCAGTGATCAGTTCACCACTGCTCTGTCTCCAAGGGACCTCTTGGACATATAGGTTAACAACTTGTAATAAAAGCACTTATTCAACATTGTCTCCACTTCATGGTAAAGAATCTTCTCTTACCTAGGCCATCCATTGGCTCATTCTTTCTTTTCCTAAATACCTATCATGTTCTAGGCTCCATGCTATACCCTGTGTGTTCCCCTTCAGAAGACACTATCATAGGGAAATGAAGGGAAGGGAAACAACTCTAAAAACCATAAAGTGAAAAAGAAAATGCCTGCCATTCTTGTATAACAGAAATTGAATTGAGTATTTGTTTAAATGGTCAGGCATGGGTATGAGAGGGCCTAGAATTGCTCAATTTTGAAAAAACATGGTGTGGATACATTTCAAGGAATGTTCTTTGCTAAGGGCTAGCCTAAGTTCTTTGTTTACCCACTTAACAAAACTTTATTGAGATCCTACTCTGCACAGCACTTTTCTGGTCTGATACTGTTTAACAATGATAATGGTGATGGTAATGACAATTGTAACTACTATTTGCTGAGTCCTCCAATATATCCAGCATTGCACTAGATGCTTTACATATTTTTTTGTTTAATCCTTGTGATAAGTCACTGTTAAGGTGGAGAAGCAGACTCAGAGAAATAAGTGACCTTCATTAACATAATTAGGTGACAATTTCAGGTTCCAAGTTTGTTGAACTCTAACCTTCCTCTTTATCTTATATCAGAATGCCTCCATAACTTGATACCCATAACCCCATCGAGGACATGGGCTGTCACATCCTTTGCAAAGTCTTGATGAAGGGCAAAAAGAAAGAGTCATTCCGTATACGATCACACAAATGCTTCCCAAGCACAGTGAGGTCATTCAACCTTAGAATATACTTCTTCCTTTTCAATCTGAAAGGCCTCTTCCCAGATCAATTTCTCTTAAACACCAACAGTGATAAGATCTTCATCCATCTGGAAGGTGGGACTGAACACTCTCAGTTCTGGGAGATAACAGCAGCTATGGTACATGCTGCACAAACAGCCTAAGGCAGCCTTTATAATTTGAGTCTGCTGCTCCAGGTTGTTTGTTTAGAGTTATTGGGCATAGGGTCCTCCAGTACAAATCTTTAAGAGCCTGGATAACTAACTATTTATTAGTATTTATTCCTGCAGTTGTCAACAGAGGACATGGCTTGTTTTAGATGGAGGTTAGAAAATTGGTGGCATGCGTATTTATCAAATGAATTTTATTACTGTAGACAAGTCTTATTTATCTCTGTGCCAACAGACACAGGTAAATAAGATCTTCAGCCAGGCATTCACACTACCCTTTTACGAGGCTTTTAATTGATGCTAAGCAAAATGTAGACTACGTGGTTGTAAAAGAATCAAGGTACTCAAATCAGGCTTAGTCGCTGATTTCTTTCCTGGACAGTGGTGCTCAAGCAGGGGCAGTTTTGCTCCCCAGGGTTTGTTGTTGTTGTTGTTGTCACAACTATGGGTGGGGGTTGCTACTGCCAGCTAGTGTGTAGGGGCCAGGATGCTGCTGAACATCTAGACTGCACAGGAAAGGCTCCTGCAACAAAGAAGTATCTGGCCCCAGTTATCAGTAGTGCCCCAGATGAGCAACTCCATTCCAGGAGGAAACCACTATGATTTGCATGTAGAGGAAAAGCTCCTGCCCAGTGAGTCCTGTGCACTGACAATATCTCTCCAAGGTAGTGGCCTCAGCCTCTTTTAGCAGAGTGGAAGAAATCCAAGTTGTGGACCTTTAAGCCACTGATTGTTAGTGACAGCAGCAGAATTGCATGGGTATATTCATTTTAAACAAATGCATGACATAGTATCTCAGTTTTCCAAGATTTTGAGTTAAGCCACATAACTGAAAATTTCCAAGGCAAGCAGTTGGACATTTTAACTGCCAAAATGTATTTATTTGGTGGAAATTTTGGATGGCATGCTTTCTTTACTGTATTCCTTCCTGCCTTCTTAAGCAGGAGATGCAGAACTAATTTTCATGATGACTCGGAGACATCATTAGGAATATTGAGCACTCTGATATAATGTTATCCAGTGTTGACCGCTGGGGATACACACTCCTGCTAAATGTCACCGGGCTTCCATAGTCTTTGAGTTCTTAGGTCTTTCCTTTTCTTTCTTTCTTTTTCTTAAGTATGTTTTTGTGTGTGTCACATCATTCAGCTATTTCTTCTAACTGGTGAAGTGAGTCTCATTCTAAGTAGTATCTTCCCTCTTTATTTTTTAATTTGCCCCTTCTAGAAAATAGTAACTAAGCGAGATAAAAACGTATCTAAAATACAACTAATTAATGTGTGAGAACTAAGAATTTCTCCTATGAGTAAATGTAAGGGTTTTTGTTCATGGAACCGGCAACACATATTGTGTCATTTCAGAGCTACTTCATGGTTTTTTTTCTGTTTTATTCTTGTTTTTTAAATTAAGGGTCATATTAAGTAACTTAACTTCAGTTAGGTGTGATATCATTGCACTCAAAAGCATAAATATACACAAAAGATAAGTCACACTCAAATTTGTCAATCTATTATTTAATGAGTTAATGAGTTAGGTTTTGTCCTATTTGAAAAATATTTATTGCTAACTTTTCAGGAATTCATTTGCTGTGTAAAGTGATGATCACCTGACTAAAAGTAGACAGATCAACCTTTTAACACCTGAATTTATTCATATCTCTTTATCAGTAGGGAGAAGAATTTTTATTTTCTTCTTATTGTTTTGTTTTGATGTAGTCAATATTTGTGATAAGATTGGGAGCTGATTATGAGAGCAAACAGATTTAAAAAATTAGTGCCGTTTTCTTTTCCGTTATTTAAATTCTCCTTTTTTATTTCTAAACATGGTTGGTAAGTTTTGTGTGTTTCTCCCCTTCAGCCCCCTCTTCTTCTCTTCTCTCTGCCTTCCCACAACCCAAAGTGGGGGCCATAGGGAGAAATGGCATTGGAGAGGGTTCATCTTGACAGTGGGTACTCTTTCAATCATTTTTGTGCTCTCTTCCTAATGTTTGGTAAGGAAAAGTGCTCTTTGAAATTGAGTAAAGGGAAGAGCTTAGAACATCATGGAATACCAAGTTGGGAATTTCCTGCTCTGAGCAAGCTGGAACACAACCTCATCTGCAAGGGCGAGCTGCTGCATGAAATGGGTTCAATTCCCATTTCTTTCCACTGTCCCATCAATCTCTCAGTTAATCTTAGACCAAGTAGGAAACTAAAATAGGGAAAACCCCAGATCAAGGTTCCTGCAGGCGTGATCCTTGTGTGGAGCTAATCCCTGACCTCGCTAACCCTAGCCCATGGTGAAGGCTCACCTTTCCACTGAAGAGAAAGTGGTTGTTGCTCCTCGCATATAGTGATCATAATTGTAGGAAATCATGTCCATTTCCTCACCATAGTGGCCTGGATATTCTGTTGTCAGCCTATGTGGGAAGAACAAAAGGTTAGAGGAAAAAGATAAAACTATTATTGCTGGGGGCAAACAGGAGCAAACAAGAGACATACTATAAAGGAGAGATGGAGTTTGAACATTATGGGAGACCCAAACCAGAGCTGGATGGCCTCCACCAAGCCATTCCAGGCTGAAAAATGATGGACAGCTTCCTTGCACTTCTCATATTCCTTCTTGCCATTAAACTATACACTTAGTTTAAAAAAGATGTAGATAACTCCTCAGGCCTTGAGGAAATATTGATTAATATCAATAATAGTCCATTCCATTCAAGTCCACTAGAACCATGTTTTCAAACTGTGGATTGTGAATTAGTAGCAGATCGTGAAATCAATTTAATTGGTTAGTACCAGATGAACTTTAGAAAAAGAAGAAATAAAATAGAAAATATCAGAGATTGCATTGTACACACTAAAGATAAGTTCTTGGGTGTGTGTGTAAAAACTTTGCTTCAAGTATGTACGCATGTTTGTATTTATATGACGTTTGCATTGTGTAATAGTTTAATATGCATTTTTTACTGTGAGTCATGATCAAAAAGGTATTTGAAAAATATTAAAGTAAAAGGTAAGCTGTACAAGGGTAGTCTTTACCTAGTCTGCCATTGTTTGGTACCTAAAACAGTTCCTGGTACCTAGTAAGTATTTGCTGAATAAATAAATAGCCTTGGGAGAGTCATTTAATCTCAGTTTCCTGGTCTATAGAAGAATGAAAGCTACCTTATAGGTTTGTCATTGGCACTAATACAAATATGTGTGACACGTGGTAGGAGTTGAATTATTAGGAGAAATTTTGTTTCTTCTTCCTCCTTCTCCTTTCCTTCTTTCTCCAAGATTAAGTCAATCCTGGGCCTCTCTCTGAATAGGTTCGTTGTGGTCCACCCTGGAATAAATCTAGAATTTCCTGGTTCTTCAGGACCAAAATAGTCCTTTCATTATGATACGTTCCCCAAAGTCTTCATCTGCACCCCCAAGGCTGCTTGGGAAACAAATAGTGAGTGTTAGTAATTTAATGTGATTTGGGGTCACAGGTCATTGTCTGTTGATGATAGAAAGATCTCTTTCTGTGTAGTCATAATACTGCAAGATTGTCATGAAACCTTAAAAAGATTGATTTATAAACTGGAAGGTCTCCCAAGAGAATATCAATGCTTAGATTTAGCAAGATCAATGGTTAGCTCAAGGTAACCTGGGTTAGCCAGAGCCCTAAAAATTCACTGTCTTTGTTCATAACCATTCCTTTTCCCACATTATGCAGTTGTCCTTGTTCTCTGATTTTTCTCTTCTCAAGACATAATTATGCTCTATCAGGATGCCAGACCCAACCTGGAGTGGGTTACATGTATTTCTGCTTAATGTTCATGAAAGGAAATAAGGCTAATGCAGAAGTCTATTTTGTGCTTCTAAAGAGACCCAGAACAAGGGCTTTCTCTTTCTAATGAAAATGTTAAATGACTCATAAGTGGACCTAATAGGTTGTCATTTGGATTCCATTGGTTTATGATCCCTGAGGATTCTAACAAGTGCTAGATTCAAGTTTACCCAAAGAAAGAGGGATTTGTTGAGAATGTTGATAATGCAAATTAGGATTAAAAGAGATGGAGTAGGAGGCGTTTTTCTTGCATCAGGAAGCACAAAGTATTTTCCAGAACTTTTAGAGCATTCTTTAGATACAACGTATAAAAGTTAATTGCCAAACATTTTAATACCTGCTGAGGCAAAATCTACATAAGGTAATACTGCATTAGGCTAAATCCAATTGCCAAAACTATTGGAAATAATTAGGCTAGACTTTTATTTTTTAAGTCTTTACTGATCTACCTTCAGATGATTTGGATAGTTAAATACATTTGGAATAATTGGGAAAGAGGCTTGCATTTAAAAAAAATCATGACGTTTTAAGCTTCAAAGGGGGACAAAAGTCATCCAACGCTTTCTTCAACAAGCATTCCCTATTGCTTCATTTTTGGAGGTGACCAGACCAAAGGTCCTGCTGTTCAACTGGGAGGTTTCTCTGTGGGGGACTGCTGTTCAGTGAATTTCTAGAATGCCCTGGAGAAGGTATTATGCATGCTTATTTGTGTATTTCCATCTTGATCCCAGGCAAGTTTTTGTTTTTGCTTGATTTCTGGGGTTTGTTGTTGTTTTGTTTTGTTTTTCTTATAAAATCATGAGATAAAGTTTAGACTATCTTACAGAATCCTGGATTAAAGGGGCTAGGGAAGGAGTTTGGATATTGATAGAAATTATCCCTACTTTATGAAACTGAAAATACAGAGGGAGAAAGGCCCCTTTCCTCCCCTTTGGGAGGAAAGTGAACCTCCCAAACACCATTCATAGAGGGGGCTGTTGTTTCAATACATTCCAGGATTCTGAATTTTAGAACCAGATAGACGTGTCTCCATTTAGTTCATGATGACATCATGCACACACAAAATATTCTAATAAATGAAAGCCCTAGTAATGGCTCCTCAGAGGAAAAAAAGAATTTAAACTTTCAGAACTAGGTATTGGGACAAGGGCATAGGGACTTGTCAGGAAATTAAGAGACTACAAGGAAGCAGAAGATCAGGGTTTCATAAGCTATGGCAATGAGCTTCCAGAGGGAGAGAGGGGGAGAATTCAGTGTGGTTCCAGATTCCTTGTGAATTACCAGGTCACTTCAGGAAGCTTTTTGGCAAAGCACACTTCATACTGAGCATTAACATACATTCCTAGACCAATTACAACAATCAAACAAGCCTTCAGCTTGGCAAGATGAAGGGAAAGGTCAGTCAGAAAGGTGTCTTTATTCAATTTACTGAAGTGAGTCTATTACTGAAGCTCTTCTATCAGGAGCCTTACATACCCCTTTACAAAGAAGTACGTATGTGTGTGTATGTGTTCCTCCTATCACTTTTGGATGAGTGACTATTGGGGTACAATTCCTCGCTTTACACTACTTTGTATGCCCTATGCAGGCAAGACGAGAGAGACAGAAAGTTGTTCCAAAGCTAAGTGAGAACTTGATAACATAGAACCACTTGTACAACTTCTTGTATGAGATAAGGTTGAAGGAGATGGAAAGAAATTAGTTATGAACTGAAGAGAGCCCATGCAAATGGAAGGGATTTTTAAGACTGATATAGGATTTTCTCGTCTAAGGTTATTAAAGCTCTGAAATTATCAGTAGATCCAACTAGAATCAATAAATGATTGCTCTCCAATACATTACCACAAACTGAACTGCAGCTGATAGATGGCATTCTCCTTCGCTGTGAGAATAGGACATATCACAGAGCTTACTCAGATATATGTTATCACATTCATTTTAAAAAGGGGAGTAGAGATAGAATTTAGTTAGATAAAGAGGACAATTTTACTTTTTGTCAGAGGTTTGCTTAAGAAATTATGCAGTTTTTAATAGTTAAAGGGTTTTGACTCTATTCTTTAACAGAAAGTGACTCAGTATAAGATTTTAACAAACTTCACCTTTATTATTGATTACTGAGACTTGAACATAGACTTCATAGCACCAGCATCTATTTGTTACATTTCTGACCTGCTGGTAGGGAGGACAGCTGGATTATTTGGGATCATCCTAGAGGCTCCACTTTCAGGCCATGGAGTGCACATGAACAAATGGGGCCATGTCTCATGGCCCAAAGTCAGCTAGTGTCACATCCTCAACCTTATCCCACTTTGTGGGATGCCGGAGAGGCACACACTACAGACTTCTACCATAAAAACTGGAAGAAAACTCAGCATTTACAAGTTAACAAACCAGAAAGGGGTACCTGAGGAAGCCATACTTGAGCATTTTTAAAGACAAGAGTAAACAATGTTTTCCATCCCATTTTTTAGAGCTCAGCCCATGCTCAAACAACATTTCAGAGAAGCTTCTTCTGGTCAGTCCAATCTCTAATTCTGTTTTGCTCCTATTTTCTCCACTTCCCAATTAGCACCTTATTTAAAATATCATATTCTAATGTTCTATTACTTGTTAGCACCACATATTTAGCATTTGATTAAAAACAAAATACTGTATAGCATCTTGTTTCCTGATGATGATCAAAAGAGTGAACTCTTTGAGGGGTCATTGGTACATGGAAGTCATATACACCTTTATGATCTTGTTCAGCAGTGGGCATGGAGGAGAAATTCAACATTTATAGACTTGATGTGTTGAAGCTGGCCTACATTCTGCATCCAGCCAAAAAGAGGATACCCCTTTCTGACAGGCAAATCATTGAGAAATGTCTTAAATAAACAGAATCTGTTTGTGATCAATCCTCTTGCATAATAAATGCTTTCCTAGGTAAGCTACAAGAAATGAGAAAACTTTAGGTTAGGCTAATTTGCCAGTGGCCTGGCATCCCCAATAGGTGCTGTATCAGAACCTGCTTGAATTATTTTTGCAAAAATGCAAAAAGTAAAACCCAATTGCACTTATGCATAAAGGAAAGCAACCTCAAGGGAACAGTCACCCTGGCTTCTCCTGCAAAGAGCTGGGGAAAGTGGTCAAGTGAGACTAAACGACTCTGTAGTCACCAAAGTGCCCTTCTCTGCAGAGAGACCCTGAACCCTGGGGGTATGAGAAAGAATGCAGTATGTTCATGTCTGTCCTCTTGTGGTGGGTTTTGGAGATCTATATATCAAACAGTTCAAGTATGTATCACAACATGGGGAACACAGTTCCAGAGATATCTGTGACTTAAATTAGAAGAGGAAAGTCCCTAAGTATTTTCCAAATTATTCTCTTAGAACTGAGTTTCCAGCTCACTGTCCAAGCTCAGGGCTGGTCAGCAAATACATTTGTTTTGACTCATGCTGGCTTTCACTGGCCACCTTATATCATGGTTGCCATGGTCCTGCAATCAGTGGGGGCAATTTCACCTGCAACATCTCCCCTTCAGCAAAAATAACCACTTTCTTCTCTGTTTTCACTACTAGATGCCTACTGTATTGTTACTAATAATTCATCTGTCCAGGGCTTATTTCCTTATCAACACTCAGAGAGCTCAGTTCTCTGCAAAGAACATGGGATTGGGAAGCAGATAGACCTGTTGGAATTGAGTTCAGTACTTTGAACAAGTCACAATTTCTGCACCTCAGTTCTCTGATCTGTGTCATAGTATCATGAGTCACATGCATAAGAAGTAAATGAGGCACAAGCCTCTTAGATAGCCTCATCCACCAGAGGGCAGCCAGCAGAAGCAAGGAGAATTACATTCCTGCAGCCTGTGGAAGGAAAACCACATTCACAGAAAGATAAACAAAATGAAAAGGCAGAAGACTATGTACCAGATGAAGGAACAAGATAAGACCCCAGAAAAACAACTAAATGAAGTGGAGACAAGCAACCTTCCAGAAAAAAAAATCAGAATAATGATAGTGAAGATGATCCAGGACCTTGGAAAAAGAATGGAGGAAAAGATCGAGAAGATGCAAGAAATATTTTAAAAAGATCTAGAAGGATTAAAGAAAAAACACCTAGAAAGAATTAAAGAACAAACAAACAGAGATGAACAATACAATAACTGAAATGAAAAATACACTATAATGAATCAATAGCAGAATAACTGAGGCAGAAGAACTTATAAGTGACCTGGAAGACAGAATGGTGGAATTCACTGCCATAGAACAGAATAAAGAAAAAAGAATGAAAAGAAATGAAGACAGAATAAGAGACCTCTGGGACAACATTAAACACACCAACATTTGCATTATAGGGGTCCCAGAAAGAGAAGAAAGAGAGAAAGGACCTGAGAAAATATTTGAAGATATTATAGTCAAAAACTTCCCTAACAGGAGAAAGGAAATAGCCACCCAAGTCCAGGTAGCTCAGAGTCCCAGGCAGGATAAACCCAAGCAGAAACATGCAAAGATACATAGTAATCAAATTGACAAAAACTAAAGACAAAGAAAAATTATTAAAAGCAACAAGGGAAAAATGACAAATAACATAGAAGGGAACTCCCATAAGGTTAATAGCTGATTTTTCAGCAGAAACTCTACAAGCCAGAAGGGAGTGGCACAATACATTTAAAGTGATGAAAGGGAAGAACCTACAACCAAGATTACTCTACTCAGCAAGGATCACATTCAGATTCAATGGAGAAGTCAAAAGCTTTAAAGGCAGCAAAAGCTAAGAGAATTCAGCACCACCAAACCAGCTCTACAACAAATGCTAAAGGAACTTCTTTAAGTGGGAAACAAGGAGAAGAAAAGGACCTACAAAAACAAACCCATAACAATTAACAAAATGGTAATAGGCATATACATATCAATAATTACCTTAAACATGAATGGATTAAATGCTCCAACCAAAAGACACAGGATCACTGAATGGATACAAAAACAAGACCCACATATATGCTGTCTACAAGAGACCCACTTCAGACCTAGGGACACATACAGACTGAAAGTGAGGGGATAGAAAAAGATATTCCACGCCAATGGAAATCAAAAGAAAGCTGGAGTAGCAATACTCATATCAGATAAAATAGACTTTAAAATAAAGAATGTTACAAGAGACAAAGAAGGACACTACAGAATGACCAAGGGATCAATCCAAGAAGATATAACAATTATAAATATATATGCACCCAACATAGGAGCACCTCAATACATAAGGCAACTGCTAACAGCTATAAAAGAGGAAATCGACAGTAACACAATAATAGTGGGGAACTTTAACACCTCACTTACACCAATGGACAGATCATCCAGACAGAAAATTAATAAGGAAACACAGACTTTAAATGACACAATAGACCAGATAGATTTAATTGATATTTATAGGATATTCCATCCAAAAACAGCAGATTACACTTTCTTCTCAAGTGAAAACGGAACATTCTCCAGGATAGATCACATCTTGGGTCATAAATCAAGCTTCAGTAAATTTAAGAAAATTGAAATCATATCAAGCATCTTTTCTGACCGGAACACTATGAGATTAGAAACAAATTACAGGGAAAAAACCGTAAAAAACCCACAAACACATGGATGCTAAAGAATACGTTACTAAATAACCAAGAGATCACTGAATAAATCAAAACGGAAATTAAAAAATACCTAGAGACAAATGACAACAAAAACACGACAATCCAAAACCTATGGGATGCAGCAAAAGCAGTTCTAAGAGGGAAGTTTATAGCAATACACTCCTACCTCAAGAAACAAGAAAAATCTCAAATAAAAAATCTAACCTTATACCTAACAGAACTAGAGATAGAAGAACAAACAAAACCCAAAGATAGTAGAAGGAAAGAAATCATAAAGATCAGAGCAGAAATAAATGAAACAGAAACAAAGAAAACAATAGCAAAGATCAATACAACTAAAAACTAGTTCTTTGAAAAGATAAACACAATTGATAAACCTTTAGCCAGACTCATCAAGAAAAAGAGGGAGAGGACTCAAATCAATAAAATTAGAAATGAAAAAGGAGAAGTTACAATGGACACCGCACAAATAGAAAGCATCATAAGACACTACTACAAGCAGCGCTATGCCAAAAAAATGGACAACCTGGAAGAAATAGACAAATTCTTAGAAAGGTGTAACCTTCCAAGTCTGAGCCAGGAAGAAACAGAAAATATGAACAGACCAATCACAAGTAATGAAATTGAAACGGCGATTAAAAATCTTCCAACAAACAAGAGTCAAGGACCAGATGGCTTCACAGGTACATTCCATTAAATATTTAGAGAAGAGCTAACACCCATCCTTCTCAAACTCTTCCAAAAAATTACAGAGGAAGGAACACTCCCAAACTCCGTCTACAAGGCCACCATCACACTGATACCAAAACCAGACAAAGATACTACAAAAAAAGAAAATTACATCCCAATGTCACTGATGAATATAGATGCAAAAATCCTCAACAAAATACTAGCAAACAGAATCCAACAACACAAAAGGATCATACACCATGATCAAGTGGGATTTATTCCAAGGATACAAGGATTCTTCAATATATGCAAATAAATCAGTGTGATACACCATATTAACAACCTGAAGAATAAAACCATATGATCATCTCAATACATGCAGAAAAAGCTTTTGACAAAATTGAACATCCATTTATGATAAAATCTCTTCAGCAAGTGGGCATAGAGGGAACCTCCCTCAAGAGAATAAAGGCCGTATACGACAAACCCACAGCAAACATCATTCTCAATGGTGAAAAACTGAAACCATTTCCTCTAAGATCAGGAATGAGACAAGGAAGTCCACTCTCACCACTATTATTCAACATAGTTTTGGAAGTCCTAGCCACGTCAATGAGAGAAGAAACAGAAATAAAAGGAATACAAATTGGAGAAGAAGAAGTAAAACTGTCACTGTTTGCAGATGACATGATACTATACATAGAAAATCCTAAAGATGCCACCAGAAAACTACTAGAGCTAATCAATGAATTTGGTAAAGTTGCAGGATACAAAATTAATGCACAGAAATCTCTTGCATTCCTATATACTAACAACAGAAGATCAGAAAGAGAAATTAAGGAAACAATCCCGTTCACCACTGCAACAAAAAGAACAAAATGCCTAGGAATAAACCTACCTAAGGAGGTAAAACAGCTGTACTCAGAAAACTATAAGACACAGATGAAAAAATCAAAGATGACACAAACAGTTGGAGAGATATACCATGTTCTTGGATTGGAAGAATCAATATTGTGAAAATGACTATAGTACCCAAATCAATCTACAGATTCAATGCAATCCCTACAAATTACTAATGGCATTTTTACAGAACTAGAACAAAAAATCTTAAAATTTATATGGAGACACAAAAGACCCCAAATAGCCAAAGCAATCTTAAGGGAAAAAAACGGAGCTGGAGGAATCAGACTCCCTGACTTCAGACTAAACTACAAAGCTACAGTAATCAAGATAATATGGTACTGGCACAAAAACTGAAATATAGATGAATGGAACAGGATAGAAAGCCCACAGATAAACCCACACACCTCTGGTCAACTAATCTATGACAAAGGAGGCAAGGATATACAATGGAGAAATGACAGTCTCTTCAATAAGTGATGCTGGGAAAGCTAGACAGCTATATGGAAAAGAATGAAATTAGAACACTACCTAACTCCAAACACAAAAATAAACTCCAAATTGATTAAAGACCTAAATGTAAGACTTGACACTCTAAAGCTCTTAGAGGAAAACATAGGAAGAACACTCTTTGACATAAATCACAGCAAGATCTTTTTTAATGCACTGCCAGAGTAATGGAAGAAAACCCCAAAATAAACAAATGAGACCTATTGAAACTTAAAACCTTTTGCAAAGCAAAGGAAGTACAAACAAGATGAAAAGACAACCCTCAAAATGGTAGAAAATATTTGCAAATGAATCAACAAACAAAGGATTAATCTCCAAAATATATAAACAGCTCATGCAGCTCAATATTAAAAATACAGACAACCTAATCAAAAAATGGCGAGAAGACCTAAATAGACATTTGTCCAAAGAAGACATACAGATGGCCAAGAGGCACATGAAAAGCTGCTCAACATCACTAATTATTAGAGAAATGCAAATCAAAACTACAATGAGGTATCACCTCACACCAGTTAGAATGGGCATCATCAGAAAATCTACAAACAACAAATGCTGGAGAGGGTGTGGAGAAAAGGGAACCCTCTTGCACTGTTGGTGGGAATGTAAATTGATACAGCCACTATGGAGAACAGTATGGAGGTTCCTTAAAAAACTAATAATAGAATTACCATATGATCCAGCAGTCCCACTACTGGGCATATACCCAGAGAAAACCGTAATTCAAAAAGACACATACACCCTACTGTTCATTGAAGCTCTATTTACAATAGCTAGGTCATGAAAGCAACCTAAATGCCCATCGACAGATGAATGGATAAAGAAGATGTGGTACATATATACAATGGAATATTACTCAGATATAAAAAGGAACGAAATTGGGTCATTTGCAGATACGTGGATGGACCTATAGACTGTCATACAGAGTGAAGTAAGTCAGAAAGAGAAAAACAAATATCGTATATTAACGCATGTATGTGGAACCTAGAAAAATGATACAGATGAACCGGTTTGCAGGGTATAAATAGAGACACAGATGTAGAGAACAAACTTATGGACACCAAGGCAGAAAGCGGTGGTGGTGGTGGTGGTGGGATGAATTGAGAGATTGGGATTGACATATATACACTAATATTTATAAAATAACTGATAAAAGCCTGCTGTATTAAAAAAATAAAATATAATTCAAAAAAAAGTAAACGTGTTAACATGGTAGGTGCTCAATAAATAAAAATCATCATTATCATCATCATCGTGATCATCAGGAACTGAATCAAAGTCTATGAGTTGTACTTATTTTATATTCATTTGTATTCAGTCTGATTAAATGAATTCATGAATAGAAGAATGAATGATTATTTCTAGAAAACAGTAAAGGGGAGCAGACTAGAGAGAACAAAATGACAACTTTGGTCTCAAATTGCGAGGTTTACTTTGTTCTAAAGTAGCAAGTAGGGCCTGGCCTTCATTACCCAATACTTACTAGACAACCAGCGACATCTCTGAAATTTCTGCTCTTGAAGTTTGAGCATAAGAAGGGAGGCAGCACTGATATGCATGCAGCAAACACATTTCTGTATTATAAATATGGCACAGTAATTACGATGGCCACCCCAACTGATGAAAGGTATGACTGATTTTGCTCAAGCTCAGAGGGGCCATTGTCTCCCAAAATGAGTGCTTTGTGCATCATGCAATGCCAGGCAATGGTTGGTCCAGGGCACCGAAGCATCTAAACTCAATGCAAGCTGCTTTAAATGTTAACATTCAGTCCTATTTCTCAAAGTGTGGGTGTCTCCATCTCTATAATAACAGCTTCCCAGCTGGTCAGAAGAACCAGTGTAGAAGCTGCCCTTCCTACCAGACCTCTGGGAACAGTGCTGCAGCAGGCATCTGAGCTGGGGTGGGGGTGACAGACGCCACAGTGGAGGTGCCTATGAGGTCATTCTTGTCCCTGCCATGATTTCATGGGAACAGTCATGCAGACACTATCCATCTTGTATTAAAATCTGAACAACGAGAGTAGGAGTTAAAGATTAGCTTTGATGGAGTGCTTTGGGGTAGACAGAGGAGAATATTCTGATGAACCGATTTTGTTGTTGTTGTTAGCTAGAGCTATCTAAGAATTAAGAAAAAAAATTCTGTGGCTATGGCTTGAGCAGAAGAGAGAGGGGGACCAGGCAGTGGAAAATAGAATGAAACATCTGAGAGTCATAGAAACTCAAGGCTGAAGGAAAACTAACGGGTTATCTATGTTAATTCTGAGGAAGGACATTATTTTTTTGGTCAAAACATATTATCCAGTGAACCTGATGAAAGGTCACGAATCTGGAGAAGAACCATTTAGGAAAGGAAACACATGCTCAATTCAAAACTGTCGGTTCCTGGGACATATTCTACACCTGGACAGCCTTAGCGCGCTGATGGGGGACAGCCTGGTGCATGGCATGCAGCCGCTGGAGCTGTTTGGAGACTGAGGAATTATTTCCAACAGTCTCTGAAAGGTTGTGGCTTCCTCAGTGACGTGTTTGTGGTTTGCAGATGAATGGACAAAGAATTAATTCTCACATATAAATAAATATGTGTAACATTTACATATGTATCCAATCTCAGTGGGGACCGGTGAGTGACTCCATGTCTGCATCTATCAGGAATTCGCTTTCTTGCCAGAGTTCAGTGATGCTGTATTATCTCATGAGAAACTGCAGAGACTGAAATGGGAGCAGCACCTTGGTTCCCACCAAACAAATAAATCCCGCACTTACGTGGGAGTTGGTTGGATGATTTTTATTTTTTTTCCTGGGCAGAGTGGTGCTATTCCTGAATCCCTAAAAACTTGCAAGCACAGAGAGGATAGATGCTCACTTCTCAGTGTCAGGCTCAATGCTGCAGAATGGCCTTCAAAGTGGGAAGAGAAAAACGTCCCCATCTACACATGTCCAGTTCCCTGGGAGGTGATTCAAGCTAGTTAAAGTGATGTAAGGGAAGGTTTCAAATAAGAGAGTTATCAGGAGTTTTCACTGTGGGAAGGTGTGGGAAAACAGTTCTCACTCCAAAGGGCTGTTAAAAGGATCAAATAAAATGATGCACGTGAATGAAGTCCTTTTCCACTATAAAACATCATCATATCAATGTCAGGTTTCACCACTGTTACAGTTCCTATGCGCCTGTGATGTTTTGTTATTCATTCGAGAAATTTATTAAGGGCCTACTTTGTGCCAGGCAATATGCTGAGATGCTGAAGAAATATGACCTAATTCATGCCCTAGAGGTTTCATTCAATTTGGAAAAACATATACCGTCATGACTCAGGAAATTTAAGGATGCCACTAAAATGTCTAGACACACCAGTGGGGTAGTGAGTCATGCACTGCTTACCATGGTGACACGGCAATCTCATTCTGCTGCTGCTCCAAGTGTCCCTTTGAAAAAGTACCATTTCCTTGACAACCGTGGTAGCTCTCAGCTCTAACACCACGCAGCCAGAAAGAGGTGCAGCCAAGTGAAGCCTTCCTTAGAGGGACCGCTTCTAAGTTGACTTGCTGTGTCTTTCTGAGTAATTCTCTCCTCTCTCCCCCCACCCTTTGGTTCTCCCAACCATCAGTGACATGTCTGGGTGATGTAGTGTGATGAGGAAGGGAGAGAGTGGGGTGGTGAAGGAGGATGGGCAGACCATTGCAGACCAAAGCCAAGGATAAATGTTGCTACCAGAGATTTGAATGTCTTGGGCAACTTAAGAAAAGTTGCACATCTCTATTTGTCAGTCTTTGATATCAAGACCTTGTACCTACCTACATAGCTCCATGTTCATTAATTTCCTAGTGTCTTAATGATTGGTGGGCTCCTTCTACTCTACCCCAGCACGTGAAACCCCTTTGGCCTTGGAGTCAGGACCTTTCACAGTTATATCCTACACCCTAGCCATCCATGCCTGTTTGCCTGCTGTTGTGGAGTAAGAAAAGCTTTATAGAGGCATTTTGGAAAGCTGGACGAGGTCCCTGCCCCATCAGATAGCTACTGATATCAGCTGACCTTGATCTCTGAATTCACCATTTATCATTGCTTCAAACAGAAAAATGTTAAGAGTTTGGAGATGCATATCCCTAGAGACATTGTGCCCCACTTGGGCACCTGTGGAGTAATGCTCTCTGGTTGCAGAGAATAAGCATAACCCACAAGGCTGTTCTTCCAAGCATCACACTGTGGAGAGATACATCCTTTGAGTCACCAGCCTTCAAATGTTGACACTTTTGGATTCCTTTGTCCAAAGCAGAAATGTCTGACTTGTTTGCAGACTGAAGAACTTGGGACAAGTTATGTTGTCAACATCCAGTGTAAGTTATCAGGGTAAATAAATATACACACATTCTCCTAGTCAACTCAAAGGCTAGGTCAGGGGATATTTGGTATCAGCCCAGGGAGTGGGAAAGGAACAAAATTTCACAGACTGGAATTACATAGTTATCTAGAAAGCACTAGCCTCCTTTTTCAGTCTGTAATTATATACTATGTTTGCCACTCTGACTTGGAACAGGGTTGGCGTCTTCCAAAGAAGTCCCGCGGGAAAACATAGGTTCCCAAATGGGTTCAGCAGCCTTGGATGTGATGAGTAGTTATTTTGATAGAGGGAAAAGAGCACTGAAACAGGAGGCAGTACACTTCAGCTTAGAAGTGAACCCCCATGAAATAGCTGGGTGGTTTCGGGCAAGTCACATCCTTGCTCTATTCTGTTTGTTTCCTTTTCTGCCAAAAGAGGGGTATAGGAGCATTGGGTTGATGACCTGTAAGGTCTCTCCCAGTATGAATATTATTCTGGTGTTTTCTTCCACTCATCCATCCATCCATCCATCCATCCATCCATCCATCCATTCATCCCCTTCTATAGGCTAGATGCTATATTTAAAACTTGTTTGTGACAGCCCAGGTTTATTTGAAGCCAGAAACCTGGACCAGAGCACCGCCACCCCCAACCCCCCGCAAGCTTCCCTCCAGCCCCAGAAGCAGTGAGGAGTTGCGTTTGGCTGCTAAACTCACCAGCAGGAATATGGGCATCTCTTGCTGTAGCGACAGCAGTAAAATTGCCACTCCCGATCCAGCACTGACTCAAAGTAGCGGCTCTGGAACCCTGCCACCAGTCCATTGTTGGAGCACGTCTGGTACCTGAAGAGAAGAGAACAAATCCAAGTAAACCAATGATGCACAAGTAGACCCCCCCCCCTTTCCAAGATCCCAGCTCCCTCAGTTATTGAGTCATGCCACTCTTTCAATGACCTAGATTCCTTACAGTTTATTCCATTTTTATGCAAATCATAAAAAAACTTTGTTTTACTGGTAGGAATGATGTATACTCACCATTAAAATTCAAATGGTTCACAGTCTTTCAACCGAAGGAAAATTGGGAAACTCTGCTCTTGTTAGACCTCTATGAATATATTGTTAGATGGAAGAATGCATAAATGAATGGATATAGAGGCATCTAGAATTTTTACAAATGCAATATTGTATTGTTCATGCCATTTAAAATAAAAGATAATATAATTCACATTACTTGAATTAAAAAGAATACAAAGAGAAGCTTTCACAAGACCTTCTTAGAAGCATAAGCCTGGAGACTGAGCACAAAGATAGTCAGCAGGCAAAGCCCGGATGGGCACAGCGATTTGTACAGGGTGACCCAGTACAGGCTGTGGGGAGCTGAGACCACAGCCCCAAGTTCTCACAACTTATCCAGGAATCTTTCTATTGCCCACTAGACAGCAAGCTCTACGTGGTCAGGGAGTGTTTTGGTCAAAATTCTATTCCCAGTGCCCACTGTGGGTCCTGGCATATGCAGGCAGTCCTTACAGAGTGGTGACGGGCCACCTGAACTCCTCAAACATCCTCTAAGGGTCCCTTTCCTGTCCAAGCTGCTCAGTTCTAATTCTTCTAGTCCACAGACCCTCCCTGCAGTCACATGAATTTTCACTCTTTCATTCTGTCCGGGCTGCTGTTGATCTAGGAATCAGCCTGTTTCATCTTCACAGCACCTTTCTAGCTAAGCGTTGGCTTAGAACAGTGTAATCATTTCTCCCTTTGTTCCATCTCCTGTCCCACTTTCTCCCACTCCTTCCCCACATCCCACCGGTGCCTTAAGGCTTGCTCCTTTTGCTGTGTTGATGAGATTGCTGTACTCCACCTGGCCACAGTGGGCTCCCACCTTGGGCAGAGTGAGAGCTTTCATAAAACCTTCCAAAGGAGGTCTTTAGCTACCTCTGCTTCTTTGTATTTTTACCAACCTGGCCATTGATCACGTTCCCTCTTATGAGTAAGCAGAGAAGGCAGTTGTCTGTGTCACGACCTGAAAGCTGCTGGAATATAACCCTGCTTTTCAAGGAAAGGTAAGTTTCCAGAAAATATAATAGATAAAGTAAGAATAAGTACCCAATGCTGATAGGTGAGAGGGACCTTGCTGACACACAAACTATAAAACCATCAGTGACTGGATTTCATTTCATTGTTTTTAATTATTGGAAATGATCTTCTGGATCTGACAAAACTAGATATTAAATATATTTCATGTCTGGTCAGAAAGCATCTGTACTTTTCATCATTTATTATTCATTTATTCATTTATGCTTATATATATTCAAACGTGTTTATTTATCCATTCATTCATTCATTCAACAAACTTGTACTCCCTCACTATTCTGTATCAATCACTGTGCTTCTGTGTTGAAAGAAGAATTGAGAGATGGGCTTGGTACTCGGTCACCATACAAACTGGCTTGAATTCCCTGTTCCCAGGACCTGTAAGAAGTTCTGACAGACCTTAGAAAGCTCAGCTGTAGGAGATCAATAGTGCAATTTATGACAAAAATTGAGACCTATGCCCTTTGATGATCTAGTCTTCTTTGCTCTACCAGTGCTCACATCTCATCAGGAGTATTACCACCTTGGAAAACACCTGGTACATATCAGGAAGCCACACACTTGGAATGGACAACCAAGGTCTGAAGGGTAGACTTGGGGGCTGATCTCCCAGCATGGTCTTATTCTATCCTAATTCTAGCAATGCAAGTGAAAGCCAACTTCAACAGAAAGCTCTAAGAGTTGTAAACAAAGCTCATATGTGTCCAGAGAGAGACGGTGCAGCAAACTGGTGCTCTCTGTGATCTTCCTCCTTACCATCACTAAAATTATGCCTTCCTCTAAAACAGCCTTTTCAGAACTGAGCCAGGCTGTGGTTTCCCTGGAGCTGTTGTTCCATTGTCTTGGTTTGTCCTGTGCACTCAGACTATCACGGGGATAGCATTCCCGGGGTGGTGAGTTCCCATAAGCAAAAATAAATGTAGCAAGATAAGCTGAATGGTTTCACGGGATACCAGTTCTGAAGGCCATCCAAGTTCCATGAATTCTCCGCCGGCTGCCAGCCAGGCAGCTGACCCCATAGTCCTGTATGGGAAGTGTGTGTGTCACTCTCTCACACACCACCTCAGATAACACTGCTCTGTGAAGATTATTTGGACACTACAGGCCCAGGGCCTAAGAACATATGATGAAAGTTAGACAACCAAACAGAGCTCACCTCCCCCAGCTTCTGTCCCATTGCACTCACATTTTAGTAGAGTGAGCCTGCACTGGAGTTTGGCAGTACATGAGGCCAACACAATGAAATTATTCCTTCTAGAATTGGATTTTTGTAAGGGTACATTTTCACACTCATGTGAGAGCAGTACAGCAGGGCGGTTAAGAGCATAGGCTATGTTGCTGGACTGATGCTCCAACCACTTCTGACTGTGTCACCTTTGACAGGCTTCAGACCCTCTAATGGTCTCAGTTTCCTCATCTGTAAAATGGGCATAATAACAGTATGTACTTATTAAAGTTATTGTGAAGACCAACTAAGGCGATGTACATACAACTCTGGGGATAGTGTCTATTAATGGTTAATAAATTACTTACTATTGTCATCATACTTTCATTTAGTCCACACGGCACTTGTGAGTATACCCTGTGAAATCTGCCCTTGGCTTCCCAGTCTCCATCAGTGGAAAGCTCGTGGACTCATATGTGTTCCTTGAGCTGCTGTTTCTCTAAAACAAAGCTCACAGCAGTTGACTGTCTTAGTTGCTGACACACCCACTTTGCAGCATAGATATTTGAGTATGACTTATTGCCCCCAATAGATGGTAAAGTCCTTGAGGGAGAAAGATCACTTAATCTTCAATCTGAATTCCCCACAGTACCTGACAATGGGGTCCAGCAAATGTTTGATGGAAGAATGAATGAACAAATGAATGATCAGGGCATCTTCCATTATCAGAAGCAGAATGGACTTTTAAAAGCCTGTCATTCAAATCCAGGAAGGGCCCTGAAACTCCCTCCAAGTAGTTTTCAGGAACTCACATGAGCAATCCATCTTCCCACTTCCACCTTCTCTTTCAGGAACAAAGCCTACTCCAGGACGAGGGTGCAAAATGAATATAGCTTTAGGCATTCCTCTCCCTTTCAATCACCTTTTTAAAAAGTACCTTATTTAATAAGACTCACCTAAACATTTGGCCACAAACTGCAGGATTGCAAACACAGGAGCCAGGCAGGTGAGAAAGGGAATGAGGGCAGCCTGTCAGTGGGAGCGGCGGGGGAAGTTGGAGAAAACTTGAATCATTAAAGTGATTCAGATTCAATTTTTTAAAAAGGTTGATGGTGAAAGGACATTCCTGAGGATCTGCTTTACTTCCCAGCACTTGGTTGTTGCTCCTGAATGGTCCACAGAAAAGAGTTTGAGCCCAAGACTACAGCTTTCCTGGTGAACAGTGACAGGACCCCAGCTGAGCCCTAGGCACAGACCCCCTGAGAACATTCCCTCAGAGTCTGAGGACCCTGGGGTGCCCTCATTCAGGACTCTCTCCTCTCCACTTGAAAAGACATATTTTCTTTCTTATCATCCCTTTGAAGCCTGGAGGCTCAGTTTCACAAACTGGAGCACTGTTAGCTATGATCCACCTGACACTAGAAACTTTCTAGAAGGAAAATCAGCAGACAGTTACTCCTCCTTTGACAATAGTCATGGATCTTTTCTGAGAAAGCGGTCTTTCTGAAAGTGGTTTCTCTCAGGGCCTTCACCCTGAAAGCAAAGACAAAACCTTCTCCTGTGTCCACAATAGCAAAACATGGAAGCAATAGGATGCAGGGGAAAGAGCCCTTGTTGAGGAATCAGCAGACATGAGTTCTGGTCCTAGCCCTGACCTTCACATGCTGTGTGGAGCCTCATCTAAGTCACTGTGAGGATGAAATAAAATGATGCCTGCAAAAATCTTGGTGAAGATGGAAACAGGAAGATCCAGGATCCAAACTCAGATATTTCTGAGGCCAAAGCTCCTGTTCATGAACTTTCAGGGAGCACAAAATGCTGCTCCAGTATTGTCATTCTGCTTCTGGTCCAATCTCCAGCCAGGCTTTCTCACTGTTTTTTGTGTTCTTCATTGGGTCCAGGGCTGTTGGCCAGGCCCAATGATGGAGGCCAGGACTGGAAGGTGTGCACATATCTGGTTTTGCTGGTGAACTCCTCTGTGAAGTTTTAGTCTCTCCTTCCAGTCTCTGCTGGTCTCAGTCCCAACTCAAAGAAAGTCCAAACTCTTAGCAAGTTGGGGGTGGCATTGGGTTGAGCGGAGAACAGGGTAAAGGAAAACAGCACTATCTTGGTTAAGAGCTTTTACAATCCCATCAAATGGATGGGCTGGTTGTGCTGGTATCTTTCTTCCAGCTCTATAAACATACAGACGTGTTTCCAGGACTGCTAGCCAGTCTTCAGCTCCATAGCAAATATGGAATAAGAGCAGCTTTGATCATCATCCAGGCTGGTGGCCACTCCATGTGACGGGAGACCATGTGGCAAAGCTCTTACTCCCCAGTGTTTCTCTCCCAACCCAGCTTGATGAGGGTATAAATTCCACCAAAGGAGACTCATTCTTTTAGAGTAAAGTTTGACTCCTGTAAATTCTATGTTCCCCAGAATAATCCTTAGAGTTGCTATCAGACATTTATAACATGGGTCACAGAGTTTCAGAATGTTTGTTAAGTCTTTCAACAAATAGTCATTAGAATCTACTCTATGTCTTGTGCTGTACTTGGTCTGCAATCCTTTCCAGACAACTGTGCTAGTAAGAGACACCACAACAATACAGATATTGGAGAGAAGAAGTAGATTGGTACTAAAGACAGAGAAGAGAAACAAGAGACAGGCTTGGGATGGTGGGGCAGTGAAATGGCAAGGGGCAGAGGCAAACAGTTTTGGAGCAAGTTTGCCTATGTAAAGGAGCTTTAAAAGTTCTGGATTTCTCTCTTAAGCCCCAACAGAATGACTCCATTCCCCATCTTGTCCTTTCTGCTGACATTTATACCTACTTCCGCAAAATGTAGATAACAATTTCTACCCTGATAGTATTACATGAAGATTAAAGAGATGCTATATGTCAAGTGTCTACCCCAGAGCATAGCACAAAGTTTATTATGAAAGGGCAGGAAAGGAGCTCTCCCAGAGATCTCCGTCTGAACACTAAGACTGAGCTCCACCCAAGAGCAAGCAAACTCCAGTGCTGGAAGCCCAATGCCAAACAACTAGCAAGACGGAAGCACAACACCACCCATTAGCAGAGAGGCTGCCTAAAATCACAATAAGGTCACAGACTCCCCAAAACACACCGCCAGACACAGACCTGCCCACCAGAAAGACAAGACCCAGCCTCATCCACAAGAACACAGGCACCAGTCCCATCCACCAGCAAGCCTACACAACCTACTGAACCAACCTTGCCCACTAGGGGAAGACACCAAAAACAACAGGAACTATGAACCTACAGCCTGTGAAAAGGAGACCCAAAAGACATTAGGTTAAACAAAATGAGAAGAAAGAGAAATATGCAGCAGATGAAGGAGCAAGATAAAAACCCACCAGACCAAACAAATGACGAGGAAATAGGCAGTCTACTTGAAAAAGAATTCAGAGTAATGACAGTAAAGATGCTCCAAAATCTTGGAAATAGGATGTAGAAAATACAAGACATGTTTAACAAGGACCTAGAAGAACTAAAGAGCAAACAAACAATGATGAACAACACAATAAATGAAATTAAAAATTCTCTAGAAGGAATCAATAGCAGAAAAACTGAGGCAGAAGAATGGATAAGGGACCCAGAAGATAAAATAGTGGAAATAACTACCACAGAGCAGAATAAAGAAAAAAGAATGAAAAGAATTGAGGACAGTCTCCGAGACCGCGGGGACAACACTAAACACACCAACATTCAAATTATAGGGGTCCCAGAAGAAAAAGAGAAAAAGAAAGGGACAGAGAAAATATTTGAAGAGATTACAGTAGAAAACTTCCCTAACATGGGAAAGGAAATAGGCATCCAAGTCCAGGAAGCACAGAGAGTCCCATACAGGATAAATCCAAGAAGAAACATGCCAAGACACATAAAATCAAACTATCAAAAATTAAGTACAAAGAAATAATAGTAAAGGCAGCAAGGGAAAAGAAACAAATAACATACAGGGGAATCCCCATAAGGTTAACAGCTGAACTTTCAGCAGAAACTCTGCAAGCCAGAAGGAATGGCAAGACATATTTAAAGTGATGAAAGGGAAATACCTACAACCAAGATTACTCTACCCAGCAAGGATCTCATTCAGATTCAACAGAGAAATTAAAACCTTTAGAGACAAGCAAAAGCTAAGAGAATTCAGCACCATCATCCAGCTTTACAACAAATGCTAAAGGAACTTCTCTAGGCAGGAAACACAAGAGAAGGAAAAGACCTACAATAACAAACCCAAAACAATTAAGAAAATGGTAATAGGAACATACATATTGATAATTACCTTAAATGTAAATGGATTAAATGCTCCAACCAAAAGACATAGACTGGCTGAATGGATACAAAAATAAGACCTGTATATATGCTGTCTACAAGAGACCCACTTCAGACCTAAGGATACATACAGACTGAAAGTGAGGGGATGGAAAAAGATATTCCATGCAAATGGAAATCAAAAGAAAGCTGGAGTAGCAATTCTCATATCAGACAAAATAGACTTTAAAATAAAGACTATTACAAGAGACAAAGAAGGACACTACATAATGATCAACGGATCAATCCAAGAAGAAGATATAACAATTGTAAATATTTATGCACCCAATATAGGAGCAAATCAATGCATAAGGCAAATGCTAACAGCCATAAAAGGGGAAATCGACAGTAACACAATCATAGTAGGGGACTTTAACACCCCACTTTCACCAATGGACAGATCATCCAAAATGAAAATAAAGAAGGAAACACAAGCTTTAAATGACACATTAAACAAGATGGACTTAATTAATATTTATAGGACATTCCATCCAAAAACAACAGAATACACTTTCTTCTCAAGTGCTCGTGGAACATTCTCCAGGATAGATCATATATTGGGTCACAAATCAAGCCTCAGTAAATGTAAGAAAACTGAAATCTTACCAAGCATTTTTTCTGATGACAGTGCTATGAGACTAGATATCAATTACAGGAAAAAAAATGTAAAAAAGTACAAACAGATGGAGGCTAAACAATACATTACTAAATAACCAAGAGATCACTGAAGAAAGCAAAGAGGAAATAAAAAAATACCTAGAAATAAATTACAATGAAAGCAGAGCAACCCAATACCTATGGGATGCAGCAAAAGCAGTTCTAAGAGGGAAATTTGTAGCAATACAATCCTACCTCAAGAAACAATAAAAATCTCAAATAAACAACGTAACCTTTCACCTAAAGCAATTAGAGAAAGAAGAACAAAAAAAAAACCCGAAAGTTAGCAGAAGAAATCATAAAGATCAGATCAGAAATAAATGAAAACAAAATGAAGGAAGCAATAGCAAAGATCAATAAAACCAAAAGCTGATTCTTTGAGAAGATAAACAAAATTGATTAACCATTAGCCAGACTCATCACAAAAAAGAGGGAGAAGACTCAAATCAACAGAATTAGAAAGGAAAAAGGAGAAATAACCACTGACACTGCAGAAATAGAAAGGATCATGAGAGATTAGTACATGCAACTATATGCTAATAAAATGGACAACCTGGAAGAAATGGACAAATTCTTAGAAAAGCATCTTCCAAGACTGAACCAGGAAGAGCTAAAAAATATAAACAGACCAATCACAAGCACTGAAATTGAAATTGTGATTAAAAATCTTCCAACAAACAAAAGCCTGGGACCAGCTGTCTTCACAGGTGATTCTATCAGACATTTAGAGAAGAGCTAACACCTATCCTTCTCAAACTCTTCCAAAATATAGCGGAGGGAAGAACACTCCCAAACTCAGTCTATGAGGCCACCATCACCCTGATACCAAAACCAGACAAAGTTGTCACAATAAAAGAGAACTACAGGCCAATATCACTGATGAACATAGATGCAATAATCCTCAACAAAATACTAGCAAACAGAATCCAATAGCGCATTAGCAGGATCATACACCATGATCAAGTGGGATTTATCCCAGGAATGCAAGGATCCTTCAATATATGCAAATCAAGCAATGCGATAAACCATATTAACAAACTGAAAGGTAAAACCCATATGATAATCTCAATAGATGTAGAAAAAACTTTCAACAAAATTCAACACCCATTTATGATAAAAACTCTCTAGATAGTAGGCATAGAGGGAACCTACCTCAACATAGTAAAGGCCATATATGACAAACCCACAGCCAACATCGTTCTCAATGGTGAAAAACTGAAACCATTTCCTCTAAGATCAGGAACAAGACAAAGTTACCCAATCTCCCCACGATTATTCAACATGGTTTTGGAAGTTTTAGCCACAGCAATCAGAGAAGAAAAAGAAATAAAAGGAATCCAAATTAGAAAAGAAGAAGTAAAGCTGTCACTGTTTGCAGATGACATGATACTAGACATAGATAATCCTAAAGATGATACCAGAAAACTACTAGAGCTAATCAATGAATTTGGTAAAGTAGCAGGATACAAAATTAATGCACAGAAATCCCTTGCATTCCTATACACTAATGATGAAAAATGTGAAAGAGAAATTAGGAAACAGTCCCATTTACCATTGCAACAAAAAGAATAAAATACCTAGGAATAAACCTACCTAAGGAGACAAAAGACCTGTATGCAGAAAACTCTAAGACACTGATGAAAGAAATTAAAGATGATACAAACAGATGGAGTGATATACCTTGTTCTTGGATTGGAAGAATCAACATTGTGAAAATGACTCTACTACCCAAAGCAATCTACAGATTCAATGCAACCCCTATCAAATTTTTTTTACAGAACTAGAACAAAATCTTAAAATTTGTATGGAGACAAAAAGACCCTGAAGAGCCAAAGCAATATTGAGAAAGAAAAAAGGAGCTGGAGGAATCAGGTTTCCTGACTTCAGACTATACTACAAAGCTACAGTAATCAAGACAGTATGGTACTGGCACAAAAACAGAAATATAGATCGATGGAACAGGATAGAAAGCCCAGAGATAAACCCACGCACATATGGTCACCTTATCTTTGATAAAGGAGGCAAGAATATACAATGGAGAAACGACAGTCTCTTCAATAAGTGGTGCTGGGAAAACTGGACAGCTACATGTAAAAGAATGAAATTAGAACACTTCCTAACACCATACACAAAAGTAAACTCAAAATGGATTAAAGTCCTAAATATAAGGCCAGACACTATAAAACTCTTAGAGGAAAACATAGGCAGAACACTCTATGACATAAAGCACAGCAAGATCCTTTTTGACCCACCTCCTAGAGAAATGGAAATAAAAACAAAAATATACAAATGGGACCTAATGAAACTTAAAAGCTTTTGCACAGCAAAGGAAACCATAAACAAGACGAAAAGGCAACCCTCAGAATGGGAGAAAATATTTGCAAATGAAGCAACTGACAAAGGATTTATCTCCAAAATTTACAAGCAGCTCATGCAGCTCAATATCAAAAAAACAAACAACCCAATCCAAAAATGGGCAGAAGACCTAAATAGACATTTCTCTATAGAAGATATACAGGTAGCCAACAAACACATGAAAGTGTTCAACATCACTAATCATTAGAGAAATGCAAATCAGAACTACAATGAGGTATCACCTCACAGTGGTCAGAATGGCCATGATAAAAAACCTACAAGCAATAAATGCTGGAGAGGGTGTGGAGAAAAGGCAACCCTCTTGCACTGTTGGTGGGAATGTAAATTGGTACAGCCACTATGGAGAACAATATGGAGTTTCCTTAGAAAACTAAAAATAGAACTACTCTTTGGCCCAGCATTTCCACTAGTGGGCATATACCCTGAGAAAACCAAAATTCAAAAAGTCATGTAGCACAATGTTCATTTTAGCACTATTTACAATAGCCAGGACATGGACGCAACCTTAGTGTCCATTGACAGATGAATGGATAAAGATGACGTGGCACGTATATACAAAGGAATATTACTCAGCCATAAAAAGAACCGAAATTGCGTTATTTGTAGTGAGGTCGATGGACCCAGAGTCTGTCATACAGAGTGAAGTAAGTCAGAAAGAGAAAAGAAATACTGTATGCTTACACATATATACGGAATCTTAAAAAAATTGGTTCCAATGAACCTAGGGGCAGGACAGGAATAAAGATTCAGATGTAGAGAATGGACTTGAGGACCCGGGGAGGGGGAAGGGTAAGCTGGGACAAAGTGAGAGAGTTGCATGGACATATATACACTACCAAATGTAAAATAGATAGCTAGTGGGAAGCAGCTGCTTAGCACAGGGAGATCAGCTCGGTGCTTTGTGACTACCTAGAGGGGTGGGATAGGAAAGGTGGGAGGGAGATACAAGAGGGAGGGAAGGGATATAGGGTATATGTATACATATAGCTGATTCACTTTGTTATACAGCAGAAACTAACACAACAGTGGAAAGCAATTATACTCCAATAAAGATGTTTTTTTAAAAAAAAGAAAGGCAGGAAGGCAGGAAAGGTAGTAGTTGTTCTTATTACTATTATCATAAATATTTGCAGTTAAATGGAAAGAGAAGCTACAGCCTAGTCTCCACAAAACACTTCCTGTTGGAGCCTACATTAGGAATTATCAAGGTTGAACTCTTCCAGTGGGGCAGTGAGATTAGCCTTAGAAAGTAGATAATAAAACATAATTTCAAGCTCACCTGCTCCAAGAAATCTTCCTTTCTTGACAGTTCTAACTCTTACTGATTTTTCTTCCTCATGACACGTTGATGTCACCATCACACATTTCACCTAACATGTACTATCTCTGAACCATCTCATGGTGGGATAGTGCAGGGGTTTTGAAGGTAAACGCTGTACCACCGATTACTGGTCCCCCTGCCACAATGATGGGGGTATGAACAGTCTCTTTAAATAATGCTGAGTTATATGCAGTCTACTCTCTTCCTGCCTACATCTGGGTAAGAGTTCTGCTATCTTCTCCATGTCGGGTTTTAATTCTGCTAGTATCTAGCAGGTTTCAAGATGGTGAATCAGAAATGAACTGCTGAACAGCTTCTCTGGATAGAAAGCCATAGGACAGGAAAAGGGAGAAATAGAAATTCTTCCCAAAACACAAACTCCTGCCCTGTTTTAGAAAAATACAAGCAGTAGAGGCTAACCCAAAGGCCTCTGAGAAGATCCAGGTTATATTATGAGATGCATTTATGTCCTGAGATCACTTTTGGCCTGAGAACAATTCCAGGTCATGCAGGGATTTCAGGCTTAATTAACCACAGGAGCTCCTGAAGTCAATTATTTACAATATTTGTTAACCAAGAGATCTAATACTACCACTGTGTTATCTGAAATGTGAAAAATATTTGACACTCATATTGTACACTTAATATGTATACTGAATTATATGTTCCCAAAACAAAATGGTACCTATCAGTGGTCTTTGTAATCTAGCAATTTGTATATTTCAACTCCAGCATTATAATTGACCAACTGTGTGATATTTATCTCTTTGAGTTTCAGTTTCCAGAGAGTAGTCATAATAGTAAGGATAAATAACTCTTATAAAGGACTTACCATGTGCCAGGCATTGTGTTAAGCACTATACCTGCATTAATTATTTTAATCACCAAAACAATCCCGTGAAATGGGCTTGGATAATCAGTTCCCCCCCACCACCACCATTTCATGGATAAGGAAACTCAGGTTTAGAGAGGTTAAGTAATTCCCCAAAGGACACACAGCCAATAATACATATATATTATCTCATTTAATTCTCACAACAATTCTGGGGCATTGTCTTTGTAGAAGTAGAAGCTGAGGCTTAGAAAGTTGACATGACTTTCCTAAAGTTAGTAGTGGGGCTGCATTTTGAGAACTGTTCTGTTTGTCTCCAAAGTCCATATTCTTTCCATTACTTCAAGATACCTCGAAGAAACTCACACACACACACACACACACACACACACAGAGAGAGAGAGAGAGAGAGAGAGAGAGAGAGAAAAGTTTCCTAACTCTGTGGAAATCTCTTATTCATTAGGAATATTATATCTGACAAGTATGCAGACAGAAGCAAATCCCCTACTGGGAGGAGTGAACGTTTACCATCCTTATGAGCAAAGCCAAGAGCCATTTTGCAAAGCCCAAGTTCCCTCAGACAATTGATTCCTAGATCTCAGGACAGTGACCAAGATGGAAAGTTGGCAAGAATCCTAGATCTGCTATAACTCTATTCTCCCACACTCAACCTTGTTTCCCTCAGAAGCCAATCTTACATAGATGTGATATCTTCTTTAGCCCAGAACTCACTACAACTTTGTTCAAGACCAAAAATACCACCAACGTTTAATATTCACCGGCAGCACTGTGGCATCAGCACTGTGGCTTGGGTTCCACCTCTGCACTAGCTATGAGCAGGCAAGTCTCCTAATGCTTCTGAACCATGATCCTTCATGTATAAAATGGGGAAAACAGTAATGCTGCCTTGCAATATTATTGTGAAGATCAAATAAGATTAGACCATGAGTAGTACAAGGGCATAGACTGTATGTTATTTATCTTCATAATCTTGGAGTCTGGCAAAGTTTGTGATAATAAACATTTGGTAGTGAATGAATAAGCAAATGAATGTATGAATGAGGAATACTTTATAAACTATAAAGCACCATATCAATTAGGATTAAGATAATAGCACTTATACTTAATGTACCTGTTTCATTGCTTTTTCAATTGCTTCACTCTTGGCTTTAATTCCTAATCTATGATGTAGGGAGGTTGTTCTAGATTTTACATGAGATCCCTCCCAGTGCTGAGATTTTGTGATTCTGTTACGCTCTGCCTTTTAAACTCCCAATATGTACTCTACCAGCCTGCATCCTTATTTTTTAATCTTTTAATTCTGAAATATTTTTTGAGATACAGAAGATTTGTAAAGATAATACATAGGATTCATGTATGCCCTTCACCTAGCTTACCCTAAAGTTATCTTTCATCACTCTGGTGCCTTTATGAACACTAAGAAATTAACATTGTACACCACTAAACTCCAGACTTCATTTAGGTTTTATCAGGTTTTCCACTAATGCACTTTTTCTGTTACAGGATCCAAACCAGGATACCATGTAGCATTTAGCCCATATGGCTTTTGCAATAAAGAGTTTTACTATTGTATTTTTAAAAGCATATTGGGACATTAAGATTTGGGGGATAATGGAAACCTAATAAAGAATTTCTCTTGAGGTAACAAGTGTGTCAGCCATCCTCTGCACATGGTTTAGAGAACTTCAGGAAGTCAAAAAAGACCATCCTGCATAGTGGTGAATGCAAGAAGCCAAAATGAGATGTGTACAATAAAGTTGAGCCCCATATTATAGACACTGGAATATTGAGAATCAAAAATGTAAGCATAAGTTTGTTTTTGAAGTCTGTGAGTCTGTCTGTTTGTAAATAAATTCATTTGTATCATTTTTTAGATTCCACATATCAGTGATATCATATGATATTTGTCTTTCTCTGTCTGACTTATTTCACTTAGTATGATAATCTCTAGGTCCATCCATGTTGCTGCAAATGGCATTATTTCATTCTTTTTTATGACTCAGTAGTATTCCACTGTATATATGTACTGGGGGGGAGGGGTAAATTCGGAGTTTGGGATTAACATATACACACTACTATATAGAAAATAATCAACAGGGACCTACTATACAGCACAAGGAACTCTACTCAACATTCTGTAATAACCTATATAGGAAAAGAATTTGAAAAAGAATGGATATATGTATATGTATAATTGAATTACTTTGCTGTACACCTGAGACTAACACAACATTGTAAATCAACTATACTCCAATATAAAATAAAAAATTAAATTAAAAAATGTAAGCAAAATGGTTTCCCTTGCAGGAAGGTCTCAGGCTTCTTTGTTGAGGACACTGTGGGCTTCTCGATGCACTAACTAGTCTTATTTGGTCTTTTGCTACATATTTAGTGGGGCCTACTATGTGCCAGCATTATTCTAGTGCTGGGCAATATTCTATACAGTGGTGAACGAGACAAAGTCCCTACATTCATGAAGCTTATAATCTGAAGGGGACAAAGTATAAATACAAATCATGTAATGACAAGAGCACTGCAGGAAACATAACGCAGTTTGGGGAGTAGAGTGTGAGAGACTTTGGTTTAGAGGAGGTGGTCTGGGAAAACTTCTCTGAAGAGGTGAGCACTGTGTGTACTGAATGATCAGAATAATGAATCAGGACGGATTGCTCCATACTAGACAGAACCTCGGTCTCAGTTAGAATCAGATTATGGAAAACTGAGTTCCTACTGTAAAAAATTAATAAGCAGAAACCTCAATTAGAGTCAGGAGACCAGAAAGGGGTGCTCTCATACCCTTCAAAGATAGCAGAGCCCAACAGAAGAAGAAAGATTTCCTCTTCTTGCCTGGCAAGAGCTCAGCCAATGAGAGATTGTCATAATGCAACCAATGAAAAGCCATGAACTCTGTTTACTATAGGGCCCCCCAACTTCCTTTTCCCCTCTATAAAAGAGTTTTCTCCTCTCCACTTTGGGGGGGACTTGTGCATGCCTCACTATAGTTGTAGACCCCAAATTGCAATTCTTTGCTCCTCCAAATAAACCCATTTTTTTCTGGGGTTATAATTGGCCATCTATTTGTTTTAGGTCAACATTTTGTTCTTCCATATGGGGGTCCAGTGAAGACCCCCGATTACTCTGAGGCTTGTAAGCAAACAGGTTTGGTACCACATTGAGCTCATTGTCGCTCACTGCTTTTCTAACTGACCCCGGGGTTTGAGGGCAAGTCTTTCTCCTGGATCTCAGCTTCACCCTCTTTGCATTTTGAAGCTCTTCAGGTTTTATTTGGGATCTGTTTTAAGGTTTCATTTTTTTTGGTTAAGACCTTGTTCTGTATGCGACTACTCATTTGGCACTTCGGCCTGATTTTTGAAATCAGACTGATCCAGCTTGAACTGGCTAGCCATCAGCCCATTCATTCAGGAATAAGGGCTGTTCTATTGGAACTGTGCTGGGCAGCTTCCTGCCTGGCTCTTCCAGGACTAGACTGTTCCCTTAGAACTGGCTGGTATTAGGCCTGCAGACTGTTTGAGCTATTTGAGCTGCTTACGTTGTTTGAAAAGAATTATTTTACTCTAGAGAAAAAGCTCTGAGAAATAGGATCCCAGTTATCTAAATATTTTGAGGGTACCCCTTTCCTACAGGGATCCTGGCCCATTTTATGTTTGAAAACCAAGGTCCTTCTTCATGTGCATGTCTAACCAAACTGGATTGACCTAACCGAAAGCAATTTAGCATATCAATGACCATTATGAGGAACTTTTGAAATCCCTAAACGTACTTCTCTTAAAACCAAATTGGACAACCATAGCTCTAAAATTTCCAAAACTAAATGGAATGCCTCTTTTGATTGGTACTTTTAGGCTTCCAAACATTATCAGCAGCCTAAAGTTGCATCTTTGCAAAATAAGATTTTAAGATGAATTAAGGTAAACAATTAAAGAAAGATAACATGGCTCCCGAAGCCTCAGGCTCTTCTTCCTTGGCTTCTCTGTCTCAGGCTCCATCTCCAGCACCATCTTGTCTCACTCCTTCAGCTCCTCCTGCTCGGACCCCACCTCCAGTGCCAGATTCCCCCTTCCCTTCTTTTTGCCTGCCTACACCTCCCTTACGTCCCCAGTTCCCCAATACTAATTCTCTTGCCAGACTTCCCCTTTTCTCTGAAACTCTCCCCACTCCCTTTTCCTCTGAACTTATCAGAACCTATCCCTTTAAAATTAAGCCTTTTGGGGATCCAGAGGCTAAACCCTTAATTTCTTATATTTCCTGGACTAACGCTGAACTGCGAGTCATGGTCAGAGATTCTCCCAAAGTAAGTGGAGATCCTCACAGATTTGCTGAATTAATATAGTCATTCAAATTTATCAACCTGGTTTCTAAGACTTCCATCAGCTTGTTCATATGCTTGTCGGTGAAGACCAGGAGCAGCATTGAATGAAAACTGTTAGTAGAGGAAAGCCCGAAAGGTCTCTAGAAGTACAACCATGAGACCAGCCCACTAACTTATTATATGATCAGGCTCAGGCAATCAATAAGTGACTTCATTGAGCAATTCCTAGGGCTTTTCCAAAGCCTGTTGATTGGAACAAAATTCAGGCTTGCACACAAAAATCTGATGAACATGTTTATGACTATTACAATTGATTTCATATTACTTTTAAAGCAAATTCTGGTCTTTCTTCAGATGTTGATTCCACCCATGTAGCTTGTAACTCTATGTTTAGTAATAGGCTGACCCAGAACATCTCCCTTCTGGTAAAAAGGACCAGGACGGAACAGGAAAATTTGTCGACTCCAGATTCAGTTAATCTGATAAACCAGCTCTCTCATACTTTAAATGAGTCACCTAAAAGGAAGACTGACAAAATTCTTAACCTTCAACTCCAGCAAGTGAAGGCCCCTAAATGACCCCCACCCCCACCCCAAGTTTCTGCTATTATTGCAAAAAGCCAGGACATTGGAAAAGAATTTGCTACAAATTTAAGTGCTTTAGGTGCGTTCAGCCGTCTAATCAGCCTTTCCAACATCTTCCCAGTTCTCAGTGACTGAGCTCCTGGGAACTATAGGAGCTCTTCCCAATCCTCCCTCTTAACTGACTTGAAGAACGTTTCTCCAGATGGGGGATAAATCTCTTCCAGACCTCACTGACACTGGAACCACACTCCTGGTACTCAACCCCTCTACTATCAATCACCCCTTGTCTTGTAGTACTAAAAAAATTCAAATAGTAGGGATCTCTAACAAACCTCAAGAGGTTTCTGTCCTTGAACATATTCCCTTTTGTTTAGGCCCTTTGAAAGACACATACCTCTTTCTCCTTAGTTTCTCTGCCCATCCATTTATTAGGTCAAGACTTCTTAGAGAAGTATATAGAACTTTCTTTCTCCCAAAAGGAGAAAGCAATTCTAGAATTGACAGTAGTTATCAAAGCAGCCAACCAGGTGAATTAAATGACTCTTTGACATCTTTTATTTGCTTTGTTTTTGATGGTACTAGAGTTTATTCTGGAGACACTGATCATCTGCCCCTATTGAATCAACTACCACCCTCCTTATTGGCAAAATTCACAGCCCACCTCCCATCAAGATTCAAATAGATCTCTTAAAACCTCTTCCCAGAATTAATCAACATCCTGTAAGTAAAGAAGCCCTTCAAGGCATAAAAACCATATTAGAAGATTACAAGGCTCAAGGCCTCACTGTCCCTTAACTAGTCACTGTAATGCTCTTATTTTACTTTTGAGAAAACCTAAGGACTGAGAGTGGAGGTTTGTCCAGGACCATTTAACCATTTCAGTAGAAGCTCTCCTGAAAATTCTCATCACACTCAACATTTCTCAGCTTCCTCACTTCATAAGAAGTCCTTTTGTTAGCTGTTCCTCACATCACTCTTTTATGTTGTAATAATCTTAATTCTACTACTCTTCTCCCCTCTGTCACTGATGAAGTTCCTCTTGACTGCTTAACACTGATGGATCACCTACTGACTCCTTGTAAATGATCTGTAGGAAATTCTTTGGGTAATGTTGACTATTCATGGTTCACTAGTAGTTCTTATTTAAAAGGTGACAATGGCAAATATTGTGCTGAGTATGCTATTGCAACTTCTTTGGATATTGTTGAGGCAGTACCTTTATCTATGGCTACTTCAGCCTAACAGGCTGAATTATATGCTCTTATGTGGGCTTGTACCTTAGCCAAGGATAAAACTGCCAAAATTTGGAGTAGCTCATGATTTTGGAATGTTGTGGAAGCAACATGGTTTCCTCTTCTCTATCATGTGATGTATTTTTGGTAAATTCATAAATTCAAATAATTAGCTCTAAAACAAGCTGCCATTTTGAAATATCTTCTTGGGAATTCTTTGAAGCCCTGGGGAAAAAGCAGATGCCAGTATACTGAATGCTCTTCTTCTGAATTCAGACTCCATGTAAAGCTGGTTTGCCTCAAATTAGCCTCATCAAATTTCAGATTCACAAAATCTTTATTGACTGTCCATGATGTGCCAGGAATTTGTTTTAGATTTAGATTTGTTCTAGAGTTCTCCTACACTTTCTCCTGTAAGCATCACGGTAACACCCTCTGACAGCTTGTGAGGTGGGTGTCACACTCTTTTCTTTTTTTCCAGAATGAGAAACTGAATGCCCAAGACCACAGAGCTCCGAGATGATAGAAACAGGAGCTGCAAATCAAAGTTTCCTGATTCTAAGACGAGAGCCCTTTCCACCACACTCCAGCTCAGCCTCACTAAAAAATTCCAGTTTCATCTTGTTCCACACAGGACCCACATGTTCTACAGCCTGGGTCAACCCAGGTTTGAGAAGACTCCCCAAGAACAACTGAGGCATGCTCTGAGATGGCAAAATGTCACTCATGGAACCCAGGTAAAGCTTCCAAGCAGTTGTTAGTGAGGGACCAGCATGCACACTTCAGAATCTGCCAACTGAAGAAGTGATTTTCAACAGAGAAACCCTAACAAAACAGCAGTGTTACAAGTCACTCAGCCATGACAGAAGCACTTTTTAAAGACCGCGCTCCAATTAGCAAGTGTCTTTAGCAGACCCTATGTACTGTTGTCACATCTGTGTTCAAGATTCCTTGTCCCCTTTTAAAATAAGCCTGCAAGCTAATGTAGTTATACAAGGCAGCCAAATTGCACGAAACTGTCAACTCTTCCTCCGGAACAGATTAAGACCCTGCAGCCAACGGGAAGATATAACTGCTCCCCTGTTTATGAGCTATTTCTTTCCTTCCAGATTTTTCAGAGACTGGAGTCTAAACTCAAAGCAATAATCATCCAACAAAAATGCCTCTGGGATAATTGGGATCAGTTCTGGGGCAACTGAGTCCTACTGTTTTTCATGTTTGTACATTTTTTACTCTGTGATTAATGGAGGAGGAGATGAGAAAACAGAGGGTGGAAAGGGAGAAAGAAAACAAATATCATTTGACGCTGCATACTCAAAAATGTGGAAGAAGAGAAGGTGGAAGAGAGATCGTGCCTGTCAGCTTCTCATTCGACTCGCATTGGTCAAACAAAATCATATAATTTCTACTCCCTCTCATGCTTTTCTTCAAATAGTTTGGGAGTTAATGACAAACCAGTCACACGCTGGCAAGTTTGAAACTAAACGTAACTTGCCTTCTCTCCCTAGCAGGGGTAAACACAAGAATCAACAGAATGAAAGAAAAATCCAACTGTCTTTTCAGAGCCAAGCAGAGGAAAGAGAATTGGAGCCATGGAGTCTTGCGAGATCATGCAGTCTGACCGCTCACTTTCCAAATGCGGTGGGAGCCTAGACAGCTGAACCCGTGGTTCAAGGTCACCCAGCAAGTTGTCTTTAGAACCAGGATCTAAATCCAGGCCTCCTGATTCAGAGCCCAGGGTTCTTCCTTTGGGATTTAAGAAATCATCTGAGTGTGTTTTGCTGTGGCTCTACAAGGGGAACATTAGAGAGGGGCCCCACCCATATGATAGCCCCCTAAATTGGAGGATTAGACAGACAGTTGTAATTTGGTCATCCCCATGCTCTGTGGCAGGCAACTGGCCTGGCTACTGGGAACCACTGGAGACTGTCAGTCATTGAGGTGAGGCTGGATTCTGAGCCAGCCATCTGTCAGAAGGGGTTTTGGATAATTAAATCTGCTCACTAGAGACAGTGGGGGGGATGAGAAAGGCCCAATAATGGGACCCCCCCCCACCTGAAGCTGCCTGTGTGACCCTCTCCCCATCCCTTCCACAGGCTGGCTGAGCCCCTCCTCAGTCATGGTAGTAATCAAGCTGGTCCAATCCCTCCAGGGCTGGCTTCTGCTGTGATTTGCAGAGCCCTCCCTCCCCAGGATGAAGAACTGCCCTGAGTCCAGTCCTGTGGCCCTGGTTGTGCTGACTGAGCCCACACTGGGCAGAGGGAGCAGACTCTCAAGTCTGTCCCCCACATCACCATGGCTAAGCACATACACTTTGGAGCTGAGACTCACTGGATCCAAATCCTTGCTCTACCACTTCCCAGCTGAGGAAACCCCTGATCTCTAGACTGCGTTCTGTCTACTTATAAAATGACTTCGAGATTTGTTTTGAGCATTAAATGAGACAATCCATATAAATCTCCCAGCATGGTGCTTGCTCAGGGTAAGCACTCAATCAATGGCCGCTGTTTTTATTACTGAGAGGTCCCCTCCACCCATCAGTCTTTTCCTCTTGATCTCCCATCATTGTTCTGTGTGCTGCTGGAGTGACCCTCTGAGTTTTGTGCTTGACCACCCCTAACCCCCATTATACCACATGCGTGCTGGGAGTCCTCATAGAATCTTCTCTCTACAGTTACCATAACAGCAGGCTGCCAGTTGGGCTTCCTCTTCCCCAGGCTGACCTTCCACAGGGTCTGTTTCCACCCATTCCCCCAACCCACCCAGTGGTCCTGCTTTCATCCTGGCTGCTGTGATTAACTGGCCTCACAGACCATAGCTCCTAGGATGGGCTCTGACCAAGTACTAGGGTGAGACAGTCACACGGCACAGTGAAGACACAGGCTCAGACCATTTCCATGTCCTTAACCACGGCAGAGCCCAGTCAGAAGAGAACAGTCCTTCTCCCCAAAAGACTTTAGTAAACTATTTCCCAGCAATGAAACCCATTTTAAATTCAGACAGAGAGAAGGACCTTGGTACTCAAAACTGAGAGAGCACATTTAATCGGGGCAGGAGAGAGCTATTTAATTTCACTTCTCTTTGCCTAAGCTTCTTTGACCCCTCTCCCTATTCGTTTGCTCTAAATCAATATTTCTCAAACTGTCTGTGGTGAACGTCCCATTGTTTATTTTCCCCAAACTATTGGGTACCAATACTTTTGTAAAGCAGTCAAAATAAATTACTACCAAACTAAAATGTCACTTGGATGTCACAGCAATGTTAAATTGCTATAAAGTTCCGTAAATACTTTCAATTTCTGTACTTAACTTTCGGCGAACTGGTAAACGTTTTGCAGACCCATACTAGTCCTGGACCAAACTGAGAGTAGGGCTGCTTCTGGAAGGAACAGAACCACAGAGGAGTCCATCTGCCACGGACACCCCCCATTCTGGGTTTTTGCCCTGTAATGCAGTCTGCTCAGCAGTGGCCCTGCCCCACCCAGAGCATGCAATGGAAAGGTTCCTTGTAGAACTTGCCCAGTCTCCAGTAAGTGCTGTTCCCTGAGCGTCAAGCATCCCCCAGTGAGAGGGATATGCTGCGATAATACCGGCCGTGTGCAGCCTGCTGGCTCTTACCATTCCATTCCAGCCCTGTTGATCTCCTCCCACCAGCATTCTGTAGGCTCCCCGAGGCTCTGAGGCGTGGGCATGCAGGCGTAGTTCCACTGTCTGTCAGAACCTTCCTTCTTGTTGAAGATGCTCTTCACGGCCACCACCACCTCCCCATGGGGACACTGGTAGCTGAAGCCCTGCCGGTACAGATTCACCCACCCATCATCACTATAGTCATGGTACTGCTGATATGAGTACGCGTAGTCGTCATACTGTCCCCAGGCCACGGTGACCAGTGGCAGAAGCACCCACAGAAGAGCAAGGTCCATGCTGTCTGGGTTTCTGGCAAAAAATGTCACACTGTGTCTGCTGGGCTGCTGGTTTTATAGAGCTGCTGCTGACATGTGGCTTCCAGATGTGGGTGAGCAGGCTCCAACTGCAGTGTGTCATCGTTTAAGCAAAACTTTTCAGCGTGGAGATATTGGCCGTAAGTACATTCAGTTTGTTTTAAGGTGGAATTCTAAGAAAACATAAGGAACACGCAAATGGAAGAAACTCCCTAGAGAAGGAACAACTTAGCAGATAGATTATAGAAGCAAATGGCTTCACACTCCTCAGAAACATTCACTTGAAAAAAGGAGCAAATTTATCCCACATCTCTTAGCACTTCACTTCTCTCTTCCCTACCCCACCCACCACTAGCAAACCCCTGTGTTTGTTCTCCAAACCAGCCTTCCAGGACCACACAAATATGCAGAAAGTGATTTCAAAACACCAAAATAATAGGTTGAAGGGTCAGAGTTATTTAGATTTCTGCAAGGCTAGATGCCTGCTCTAAGTTCTCAGCCCAACATCTTTTAACCCCGAGTATAAGCACGGAATGCCAGTTTGCAGGCTACTCTGAGAATTTTTAAGTCACATATGGAAGTACTATGGGCCCCTGGAGAGATAAGTTGGGCATTATCACTACATTTAAGCATCCTTCTGAGCTGCTGAAATTGGACCCATCTACACCTAGAAACTGTGCTCGGCTGTCAAATACATCATGAGTTTAATTTAAATAAAACCACTTTTTATTCTTTGGTGGTTTTCCCCTCTGTGTTGAGTTTTCTTTTCAATGAGGTATAATTTACGTATAATAAAATTCATCTCTTCTAATGTTCAGCATACAGTCATTCAACCAGTACCATAATCAAGACACAAAACAGTTCCCTCAACCCTCTAGACCCCTTATGCCCCTTGGTAGTCAAGTCCTTCCCAATACCCAGCCCCTGGTAACCACTGATCTACTTTCTGTCACTGTAGTTTTGCCTTTTCCAGGATGTCAAATAGATGGAATCATACAATATGTTGTCTTTTGTCTGACTCCTTTCACTAGGAAAAATGCTTTCTGGATCCATCCATATTGTTGTGTGTTAGTGTCAATGGTTCATTCCTTTACACTGTTGAGTGGTATTCTATGGTATGGCGGTACTACAGACTGCTTATACATTTACCAGTTGAAAGACATTTGTTTTTTTCCCTAGCTTTTAGTAATTATGAATAAAACTACTATAAACATCCATGAACAGGTTTTTGTGTGATGAAATTTTTATTTCATTTGGGCAAATATCTAGGAGTGAGAATACTGGATTAAGTGTATATTTAACTTTGTAAGAAACTACCTGATTTCTAAAGTGCTGAACTATTGTGCATCCCTCCCAGAAAAATTGCAGTTTCTTTTATTTTAACCATTTTAACAAGTTAGTAGGTTTCCAGTGGTATTTCAGTGAGGTTTTGGTTTGCATTTCCATAATGACTAATGATTTTGAGCATCTTTTCATGTGTGTATTGGTCATCTGTCTGTTTTCTTTGGTGATTTAGCTGTTCAAATTTCTTGAGCCCTTTGGGCATCTCCTAAGTGGGTAGTATTTCCCATTTTTCATCAGGGCTGTCCCTAAGGAAGTTTCTTAAAATTGTGTTTGTAGACCAATGATTTCTCAAGCTCCTGTGAAGATTGTTAAAATGCAGATTCCTGGACTCCACTCCAGACCTAGTAAATCATAACCTCACAGGTGATGCCCAGGTATCTACATTAAAAAATTCTTCCACGTGATTCTTACTCACACCAAAGTTTAATAACCACTTTCCTAAAGAAATGTGGATCCAGGGGAAAAAAATCACACTATGAATTCCACCCCTTGTCAACTTATAGCACATTTACCAGATGGCATTCAGGCTAGATTAAGGTAACCTTGAAGGAGAAAGTCACACATGGGAGGAAAGCAAATGTGTGTATATTTGTGTGTGTGTGTTGAACATGTAATTTGCTCTGATGATGTAGTTATCAAAGGGAGGGGAAGAGGCTCTGGGCTGAATAGGCATGAGTCCCAGTTTTGTTTTAGTACCACCTTCTCCAATAACAGGGGTACCCAACCCCTGGGCTGCAGACGGTACTGGTCTGCAGCCTGTTAGGAACTTGGCTACGCAGCAGGAGGTGAATGGTGGGTGAGTGAGCGAAGATTCATCTGTGTTTACAGCTGCTTCTCATTGCTCTCATAACCACCTGAGCTCCACCACCTGTCAGCATTATGGTGCGTTGTATAATTATTTCATTATATATTACAGTGTAATAATAATAGAAATAAAGTGCACAATAAATGTAAAGCACTTGAATCATCCCAAAACCCTTCCCAGCTCCCCCGCTCCCCTGCCGCCCTCCCCTGCCGGTCCGTGGAAAAACTGCCTTCCTTGAAACCGGTCCCTGCTGCCAGAAAGATTAGGGACCACTGTCCTATCACTCCTATCCCTAAGTAACTCCCCAGTGCTGGAAACTGGAGTCCTTCAAGCTTAGGGCAACCACTTTGGTTTATGATATGCTGGAGCAATTATTCTCAACCCTGTCAGCACTTAAGAATTACCTGGGGAACTTTTGAAAGACACCAGTGTCTGAGCCTCACCCCAGATCCATCAGATCAGAAGCTTTTGAACCAGGTCCAGACAAGAGTATCCTTTAAAACCTTCCTGTATGATTTGCATGTACAGCCAAGGTTGAGAACCACTACTGTAGAGGTTTTAAAATGGACCATCCTGATGCTCATGAGTTATAGCCTGCATTCTGGATATGACTTGTGAGTAATCTTAAGACTTAAAGAGCTCCAAGAGACAATGCAAATCATTGCAAGCACTCATCTTTATCATACATTCATTTCCCAACAATTTCCAGGCCCTGCCTGTTCCCCATTGTCTGCAGACCTCTTTTATCTTATAGTTTACAGCTTCCATGGCTAGACTCCCTGTAATGTGCACAAGTAAACATCTTTAGAGTTTAGGCTAGTTTGGGTATAGATTCTTGTTACTTAAAGTTGATAGTATCCTAACTCATGCAGTGTCTCAGGGGATTCTAGAAACTGAGGACTTGCAGCCCATTGCTGGAAGTTTCACAGAGACTGGTTGTCCTGAGCAGACATTAAGAATGTAAGTTTAACGCATATGCAATGTACCATGCATTTTCAACTAGGTTATCATATCATCTTTCTCACAGCCTTGTATATATTAGTGAGGCATTATTGGGATTTGTTTTCCACAGATGAGAAAACCGTGGTCAGGAACTTTTTTGGTTCAAATTCCTAGGGCTGGAAGGGCATGACCCCCAGGTCTTCTGATTCCTAGACTGTGATTCCATTCATCATTTCATCAAAACTGCAGTCCACTAATTATATATCAACATTTAGAAATAATTGCCACGCAAAATATTGATAAGGTTATTAATATTAAATCACACATACTAATTTGCACGATGAATTTCTGCTGTTGTTGGCAAAGTATGCTCAGTAGGCCCTGGGGAACTTCAAGAACTCAGTATTAGATCAGTAGTTTTCAAAGTGTGGTTCTAGGACCCGCAGCGTCAACATCACCTGAGAACTTGTTAGAAACTCAAATTCTCTGGCCCTACTCCAGACCTACTGAATCAGGCATTCTGGGGTGGGGCCCAGCAATATTCATTTTTACAAGCCCTCCAGGTGATCTGATGCATGCTGTAGAACCACTACACACAAGTTATCTCAGAAAACTCTACCTAAATTTCAGGAGTCACTTGGTAAGGAGTAATACAGTCATGCTAACGCCTATCTGATCCCAGCTCAATCATATTTATTCCAGAGCCCACAGCGTAATCACTGGACTGTCTCACTTCCTAGCAGTAATGAACTTGAGAAGTTTTGGAGAGACTGCCAATGAGCATTCCAATGCCTGGATGATTCTTCTTCCTTTTCCTTTTTGTCTCCTTTTCTTTCTTATCCTTCTCCTCCTTCTTCTAATAGCTTTATTGAGCTATATTCCTTCCACCATACAATTCACCATTTAAGGTATATAATTCAATGACTTTTGGTATATTCACAGAGTTCCAACACCATCACCACAATCAATTTTAGAACATTTTTATCATCCAACAAGAAATTCTGTACCCATTAGCAATCACTCTCCATTTTTCCTCAACCCTTTAGCCCTAGGTAACCACAAAATTACTTTCTGTCTCTACGGATTTGTCTAATCTGGATATTTCATATAAAAGGAATCATTCAATATGTGGTCTTTTGTGATTGTTTTTTAGTTAGCATTTTTTCAAGGTTCTTCCATGTTATAGCATGTGTCAGTACTTCATTTATTTTTATTGCCAAACAATATTCCACCGTATGGACATACTGCATGATATTTATCCATCACAAATTGATGGACATTTGGGCTGTTTCCACCTTTTGGCTATGAACAATGTTGCTATGAACATTTACATGCAAGTTTTTGTGTGGCCGTATGTTTTCATTTCCCTTGGCTGTGTACCTAAGAGTGGAGTTTTGGAGCTATATGGTAACTCTGTTTTTAACTTTTTGAGGGACTGCCAGACTGCTTTCCAAAGCAGCTGCACCATTTTACATTCCTACCAGCTGGGTATGAGTGTTTCAATTTCTCTACATCCTCACCCATACTTGTTATTAGGCCTACGTTCTTCGGAAAGCTATGGAAAGCCACTGCTGCTCTGGTGAGAGTTTTTAGAGCCTGGATCCACTCCTGCCTGGAAGCCTCCTCAGGCATATAATCCCTTCTTGAGAAATTCTGAATATGCTGTTTGGCCTGATCTCAATGGGGAACCTCCACAAAGGCCTTTGAATCAACACATCCCTCTGAGTGAGTTACTTTTAGGATTGGGGCAGATCCTGTTGTACATTGCTAGTTAAAACAGTATATACTCACGATGTCACTCCAGAGCAGATCTACATCTACTAGAGCAATCTGGATAAGACCTGTTGGCTCCATGGACAAGCTATTGGAAAGGCAGAAGGTATGGCTCATCCTAGTGCCTGGGAGAAGGTGGTAGCCCCAGATGAACAGATTACTTAACCTAAAATATTGACTGGAAATTATTGGAGGATTCCATTTTGGGGCACTTTCTTTTTTCCCTTTTAACGTCTGTGTATAATTAGGATTTGGCTGCAGCACTATGTGACCAAAATACAGGGTCTTTATATATGTACTCTCAGGAAAGATGGCAAGTGTCTGCTGAACCATTCATATTTTCCTCCAAACAAGAATATTTGCCAGCTTCACAGTTTAGCTGAGGAAGGTCTTGAATAGCCCTGGTATACCCAGGCTGTCCTCCTCTTCCTGAAGCTTGCCTCTCTTCGTGTGATCCTTTGCTTTCCTATGATGGAACCCACATTTTTGCCATTTGAAGCTAGCCTTGAGAGCTAAAATGTTTAAAATGCTCATGCTGCAGGCAGCAGAGAAAGTTAAGGAAGTTCAGGAAGAGCTGAAGTTAAGAAGAGAGAGGAGAGAAGATTGGGAGGGGTAGAATAAAGTGCACCTACTGTGTGCTGGATACTCAACCATGTGCTTTACATGTGACAGACCAGTTAATCTTCCAATAGTTCTAGGATAACCATTTTATGGTTGAGGAAAATTAGGTTCAGAGAGAATTAATAACTGACCCTAATTTTCACAGCTAGCACAAAGCACCAAGGGAACTTCATTGAATTCATCAGTCTTCTTCTCTTAATGAGGAGATGATATTAACCAAGGTAGTGGCAGGACCTGAAAGCAGTGGCACACGATTCTAAAAAGAGCAGGGGCTCCTGGACGCCAAATATCTGGGTTAGAATCCTGGTTCAACAAGTAAATGAAACGACATTAGACCAGCTTATCTTGCTTGGCACTATTGATACTTTGAGCCAGATAATTCCTTGCCGTGGAGACTGTCCTGTACATTATAGGATGTAGAACAGCATCCCTGGCCTCTATCCACTAGATGCCAGTAGGTCTCCCCTCTCCAAAATGTGATAACCAAAACTACCTCCAGACATTGCCACACATTCCCTGGGGAATAAAATCATCTCTGGTTGAGAACCACTGGGTTAGACAAACCTGTTTTATTATCTGTAAAATGAGAGATAATAACCACCACGAGATTACTGTGAGAATCATATCAAATTGAGGTCTGGCAAAGCCTTTGTAAATTGTAATGCTTGACACAAACGTAGGTTGTCATTATCACCTCAGAAAAACACTAGACACTGGAGCGGAGGGGATCGTTAGGCAAATCGGTGTGACTGAGCAGCCCAGGGCTCTGCAGGCAGCTGAGTATCCTTGTGCAGATATGTGACTGGCGGAATTAGTCTGGGAATGAGCAAGACTGGGAGGGTGTTGTTTCACCACCGTCAGGGGCTCCATTAATCCATGTGATGAGTGTGGATGGCAGAGGTCACTGAGAGTGAGTTGCAGGGCTGAGCAATGAAGGCACAGAGTGAGGGAGGAGAATTTAGGAGGTTCGGAAGCAGCAGGCAGAAGGAGGAGCCTTCATGGTGGAGAAGGAGGCCTTCATGTGCACTGGAACCAAGATTATGAAGGGAGAGCCAAGCCAGGTTGGTCTGAGACGCTCATGGAAGGAAGCTGGTAGGTCTAAGTGCCGAATTAGTATTTGGGGATCTGTGAGGATGAATGAAGCCCAGAGACATGGAGGCTGCTGGAAATATCACTGTAGTAAATATAGTATGTGCTTGTAAGTGAAACAACATGTTGAAATCAGAATACATGTAATGAAGAGCTTATGATCTGCTAGAGAACACTGCTGAAAGGAATGTCCCATTGGGAAGATATGGATACAGATGAGGAAAAAAAGAAAATAATTCATTCAGAAAGCACTTAAGTGGTGTCATTCCAAGTCAAATTTCCTAATTTGAAATCGGCCTTTTAAATGCTTAAAGCTATGTATATAATCCACATGATCTAGCAGGTAGTAGGCACTCAGTAAATATTTAGTCTCTTCCATTGGCAGGGCTATAGCATGAATCAGTTCATCCTTGCATTGATTGGAGGCGGTAAAGCTGGCCTTATTATTTCCACTTTACCAGTTTGGAAATGGAGGCTTTGAGAAGTAATGTCCCAAGTTACAGACATATTGGGTGACAGGGTCTGGATATCAACCCATGTCTCCCAGTTCCAGATTGAGGGTCCTGAAGCACCCCACATTGCTCTGACAGTCAGTCCCAGCACCCCTGCCAGGTTTCTCAGGGGTGTGGAGGGCTTGGCATCGTGAGACTCGACGAACGTGTCCTTTAGTTCATGCACATTTAACAAGCCCTTCCCTCTGACCATCCTGAAGCAGGCAGGGGCAGGGTGTTAGCAAAGGAAGGAGCCTCCCTGAAGGTGACTTTCCTCTCCAGGGAGACAGTATTTCCATTGTCTCTGCCAGTTGCTTCCCCAGCACTGTCTGTCTGCCGCTTCCTCTGATCTTGCCTGACTACCTTAACTAAGAGTCACTCTCTCGCTCCCATTCCCACAGGGATGCACTTGTACTTCTTTGGAGTTGTACATTCACTTAACCTTTCTGGCCTTCAGATGATGGACTTGGTTACCTAGGAAGCCTACTGTCTCTCCCAACTCTAAAAACAAATGACCACTCCAGATCAGCATTTCTCAAAGTGAGGTCCACAGACCACCTGCATCATAGTCACGGAAAAATGTGCTAAAGGCAGATTCCTGGGGCCCCATCAACCTTACTAAAGTGCAATCCCTGGGGCCGGGGCCCTGGAACCTGTGTTTTTAATGAGCTCCCCCACCCCCACTCCCACCATGACTTTCATGCATAACAAAGTCTAGAAGCACAGGGTTAGGTGCATACTCATTCCCTGAGAATGAGTCTGATTTCATATTGTTCCCCGAGTGAGTGAGGCAGAACCACGCAAGGCTCCTCTGCCAACTACCCAGCTGCTGGTCCGGGTCCAGGTGTGTCCCTGGCTCCATGGCACGCGGGCTGCAGTGAGGGCTTTGCACTATAATCCTGTTTTCACGGAGCCCACCCTGGCCTCCTGCTCACACACCGCCCATGCAGACCGTGACAGAGAACTGAGAACCACAGCAAAGGCTGCAGCCCAGCCTTCCTCCCCTCCCTGTCAAGAGCCTGGAGCCAAGCACGCTGGACGCTAATGACTGCTATTTTCTAACCCAGCTTTTTAAAATGCTGCAATATTAACGTCTACCAAAATAATTCAACCCTCTTGGACAGTGGAGTTGCTTCACCTAAGCAGAAGCACTGATTGAGTTGCCAAAGCCATGCAGGGTGTGTGTGTGTGTCTGTATCTGTGTGTCTGTGTGTGTATCTCTGCATGCACGGGTGTGCCCACGTTCATGCACTCATACATATATGCACATACTTTACTTTTAATCTACACAAAATTAAATAAGACAGTATGTAGAAAGAGCTTGAAGAGAGGTTGGTATTAAAAAAAAATGAGTTATGGTTTTGCAAGGTGACGTGATGGATATTCTCCATTTCACTTTCCGGATTACTTCTCTTTCCTGCCCTGGGCCCTGAGAAGCGTAATGCACTGCGTGAAAGTGCCCTCCGGCCCTCAGGTCCTCATTAGGCTTGGCCAGTGGGAGGCACTAAGAAAACTGACATCTCACAGACCTGCACACTTACATCAGTATGTCTAACTGTGGCACACACTTTTATACTCATGATTTTGAATGTCATCTTTGCATTCTTTGAAGGACAACTTTTCCCAGTTTTTCAAAGGAGGTGACTGATGCTGAGAAAGAAACTTGCCCAAGTTATCAGCTGGTACAGATAATCTGTTTTAAAGTCTGGTGGAACACAAAGCTTTGCTCTCTCCCCGAATGGAACAAGTTGCAAAAGTGGGCATTTGGATGGAGTGGCATGAGCCCTGAGGGTAGAAGATTGGTGGGTGGAAGTGGGACTGGCTTCACATTGAACAAGGAACCACAGTGATGCTTCCCAACATCACACAACTGAAAAGAACATTCTTCTCCCACTGGGTAGCCAAGGGCCACAAGCAACTGGAGACAGATGTCCAGTGCTGAGGACCGTCACCATGCTTCAGAATTGCCCTTGTATTGAATCCAGGCACTTATCATTTATATCAGCCAGGTCCCGGCAAGAAACAGGTACATATTCAAGAGGGATGACTGGAGAGAATCAATGAAAGAACCATGCGCAAAGGTGTGAGCAGGATTAAAGGTGAACCCCCAGGTCAGCTACACTAGAAAGAGCTGAAATACTGCCCCCAGGCCTGAAGGGGCAGGGAAAGGGTGATGTTACTGGAACCTAGTCTTAGAAGAGGGGACAGCCAACAGAAGCTGAGGCTTCATGGGGAGAAACCCCGTCACTGCCTACCAGGGCTGGGCAGGGAAATTACTATTTTGCCCCTTTCTTCTCATCCTTTAATATTCCCCTGGTGCCTCCCACTGGCCAAGCCTAATGAGGACCCGAGGGCCGGAGGGCACTTTCACGCAGTGCATTACGCTTCTCAGGGCCCAGGGCAGGAAAGAGAAGTAATCCGGAAGGAGAAATGGAGAATATCCATCACGTCACCTTGTAAAACCATAACTCATTTTTTGTTTTTAATACCAGCCTCTCTTCAAGCCCTTTCTACATACTGTCTTATTTAATTTTGTGTAGATTAAAAGTAAAGTATGTGCATATATGTATGAGTGCATGAACGTGGGCACACCCGTGCATGCAGAGATACACACACAGACACACAGATACAGACACACACACACACCCTGCATGGCTTTGGCAACTCAATCAGTGCTTCTGCTTAGGTGAAGCAACTCCACTGTCCAAGAGGGTTGAATTATTTTGGTAGACGTTAATATTGCAGCATTTTAAAAAGCTGGGTTAGAAAATAGCAGTCATTAGCGTCCAGCGTGCTTGGCTCCAGGCTCTTGACAGGGAGGGGAGGAAGGCTGGGCTGCAGCCTTTGCTGTGGTTCTCAGTTCTCTGTCACGGTCTGCATGGGCGGTGTGTGAGCAGGAGGCCAGGGTGGGCTCCGTGAAAACAGGATTATAGTGCAAAGCCCTCACTGCAGCCCGCGTGCCATGGAGCCAGGGACACACCTGGACCCGGACCAGCAGCTGGGTAGTTGGCAGAGGAGCCTTGCGTGGTTCTGCCTCACTCACTCGGGGAACAATATGAAATCAGACTCATTCTCAGGGAATGAATATGCACCTAACCCTGTGCTTCTAGACTTTGTTATGCATGAAAGTCATGGTGGGAGTGGGGGTGGGGGAGCTCATTAAAAACAGGTTCTAAGGCCCCTTCCCCAGGGATTGCACTTCAGTAGGGTTGATGGGGCTCCAGGAACCTGCCTTTGGCACATTTTTCCGTGACTATGATGCAGGTGGTCTGTGGACCTCACTTTGAGAAATGCTGATCTGGAGTGGTCATGTGTTTTTAGAGTTGGGAGAGACAATAGGCTTCCTAGGTGACCAAGTCCATCATCTGAAGGCCAGAAAGGTTAAGTGAGTGTACAACCCCAAAGGAAGTACAAGGGCGTCCCTGCGGGAATGGGAGCAAGAGAGTGACTCTTAGTTAAGGTAATCAGGCAAGATCAGAGGAAGCGGCAGACAGACAGTGCTGGGGAAGCAACTGGCAGAGACAATGGAAATACTCTCTCCCTGGAGAGGAAAGTCACCTTCAGGGAGGCTCCTTCCCCTGTTAACACCCTGCCCCTGCGTGCTTCAGGATGGTCAGAGGGAAGGACGTGTTAAATGTGCATGAACTACAGGACATGTTCGTGGAGTCTCACGATGCCAAGTCCTCCACACCCCTGAGACACCTGGCAGGGGTGCTGGGACTGACTGTCAGAGCAATGTGGGGTGCTTCAGGACCCTCAATCTGGAACTGGGAGACATGGGTTGATATCCAGACCCTGTCACCCAATATGTCTGTAACTTGGGACATTACTTCTCAAAGCTTCCATTTCCAAACTGGTAAAGTGGAAATAATAAGGCCAGCTTTACCGCCTCCAATCAATGCAAGGATGCACTGATTCATTCTATAGTCCTGCCAGTGAAAGAGACTAAATATTTACTGAATACCTACTGCCTGCTAGATCATGTGGATTATATACATAGCTTTAAGCATTTAAAAGGCCGATTTCAAATTAGGAAATTTGCCTTGGAATGACATCACTTAAGTGCTTTCTGAATGAATTATTTTCTTTCTATCCGCTAGATCATGTGGATTGTTACATATACATATAATACATCTGTATTATAACGATGGAAAAGTACTGAAGGAGTAGAGTATAAAGTACTAGTATCCCCGCAGGTGTAATCTGTTTCTTCAAAGTACTTGGATACCCTACAAATGAGATTGCATAGCTCTGAAAGGAGGTCGTCCATATGCTGCAACCTTTGCCCTGTTAATTAGGAACCACACACACACACACACACACACACACACAAACACACACACAGAGCTTTTGGCATCAGAAACAAACCCATGAGACAACAAGGTGGCTTACAGGAAGCGCATGGTTTTAAAGCACAGTAGTGAAGCAGACTGCAGTGAGCCAAGGACAGCAGCGGGGAGGGTGAGGTTCCCTAAACAATAGAACTCCCAAAGCACTGCTCACGTTGGGGAGTCGGAGCCCTGTGTAAACACCACCCCTCGGAAACAGCCTCCCAATCCCTGACGCAAGTCCCGCCCTTGTTCCGGTCTCAGTCTGCTCTTCCAGTGCAGGGACTCTGCTCTCCTGGCCTGAGAGTGATGAATTAGGCTGTCGGGGGTGGGTACGAGGAAGAGCAGTAATTTTCCTGAGCAATGAAAACTGACATTTTCCCATGGCTAATCAGAAAGGTACTAAGCACCATTATGTTAGTCAAGCCCTTAGAGCTCCTGGGATGAGAGACATTATATAAGCATTAATTCTTATTGCAGTTGGAAGGAAGAACAACTAATACAGGAAATATTTTTAAGGGCTGGAATGGAAGGCTCTGAGTCAGGGATGACTTATGATGCCTTTGCTGCTCCTTTCACTGAAGGCGTCATCACAGGGCTTACCTGCGCATCAGCTTGCTGGCTAGCTGTCGGGTTGCAGGACAGTAGTAAGGACAAGAACGTTTCCCCTGGAAAGTGTGTTCTTAAAATGTACTTGGACTCATTGAAAGTGGGATATAACATGTGAAAGTACCTTGTGTGTTAGAAGGAAAGGGTTCTTATATCTTCCATCCTACCTTTCTGTGTAGACTGTACTATGGAATAGACAATTACCCTAAAAGACTTGAACATTTAAGTGTCACTAATTTCTAGAATGAGTTTGTTGGATTGTTTGTAAATAATCCTTTTGCCACTTTAATTGGAGTTGTATGAATGCCATAACTGAATTTGGAAAAAAATATTCACTTTGACAGTACTTTCTTCCCATCCAGCAATGTAGTATACTTGTGCATTTATTAAAGCAAAATCATTTATTAAAGCTTGCTGGGACCTTGGATAAGTCATCAAACCTCTCTGAGCCTCAGTTTCCTCATTTGTTAAACAAGGGGATTGCATCAGATGAGGGACCCTTTCCATCTCTAACATTTAGTAATTCTATATTTAAAATATATTCTTGAAAAAAGATACTTTTTAGTGTTGTCAAAGCTTCTGTCTCTGAAACCTCAAAGTCACTATTAAATTATTGGTTCTGGAAAAGAATCGATCATTGAGAAAGTTTAGGAGCTGTCCTCTCATAGTCTACCCCCTACTTCTTCACCAGAGCCATATTACTTTCAGATGTCTAGAAATATCATGATTTTCTTACTTCCTGGCCTTTGTGTGATCTTCCAACAGTGCAGGACACTTTCCATGGCCTCTTCCCCTTTCACTGGGATCACCTCAACCCATGTGCAGACTTCCACTTAGACAGTACCTCTCCTGGGAAGCCTTCCCTGACCCTCCCATCTGGATAGTGCTCACCTGTGCATTCCTGTTTAAGTGCCCCTGTTATACCACCTCCCAAACTTGTGTGCTTGCCTGTTTATTTTTTAGAAACTTTCTCTAGATTGTAAGGTCCCTGAAGATAGAAATTCTATGTTATTCACCCTTACGTCCTATTTCTAATGGAGTTTCTGGCCCATAATTGATGCTTGATAAATATTTATTGTTGCTATGGTAGAATTGTAAACTCTGAGCCATGTACAATCTTCAACAGTTTAGTAACAATTTAGTACCTCTGAGTAACATTTTCACATTTGTCATTGTCAGTCAGCTCTTCTCAGTGCCCATTGTCATGGAGAGCTGCTTCATAAATCACCAGCTTGGTTAGGCTACCCAAAGGCATTTGGGTACTTACCCTAGGACCATCTGAGAAACACGCTATTTTCCCTTTTCTGGAATGGGAAGTACATTTCACAGAGTCTCCCTAGGGTTCTGGAATCTTGGGATTCTCCCTTACCTCCTTTGGAGAGATAATCCAGATCTGTGAAAGTGGCCTCAGATGGGGTCTGCTCCAAGAAGACTTCATGAGAGAAAGGCAAAGGAGAATTTGTTAACATTTATGGTAAATCCAATGCAAAGCTCCTCAAACCCCACAAGGACTAGAATACCCCAAATACAAACTTTGAGGGAGGAGATCCATCTGCAAATTTTGACTTTGAGTCCTTTAAAAGAATAGCCCAGAAAAGGCCAGGGATAAATATCTGAACACAAATTGTTTTACATCTTGATAATCTCCATAAATATCAAACAATGATGCCTTCATCCCTTCTGCTTCTAATAATTGCCATCTAATTTCGACTGATGAAATAAAGTTTCCATTTTAAGGCAGGACAAGAAAAAATTAAACATAAAATTCTCTCTGTGTTTATTTGGGCCTCCTCCCTCCCTAATGTGCAGTGTGCCTCTGCATTAACCACAGCTCCTTAAAGATAGGAGTGCCTGTTCAACCATAAAGATCAATTTTTTTTTTTCTTTCTGCTCACACTAGCAATGTAACTTCTCAAAAGAATAGTGTTCTTTCCCAGCTCTGTAGGGGGTCATGGTGACTTGCTGCTTGCTTTGTACGCACTTACCTGGACTATATATCCTTGGTAAACTTTATGTAAAATATCAGTATGTCATTTTGATGTATGATCCTTTGTCTCGAAAATGTACATGACTGTGCCTTTGACGTCTAACAAGCGGAACAGTTCTCAGAGCTTTCTGAGAATTTGCCTTCCTGGTTATAATCCTCAGTTTGGCTGGACTAAAATTCTTTCTTTTTCTTCTTGATAGCTAATTGAATTTTCATCGACATGACAAAGTTTCTTCACTCTCTGAGTACAAATGCTTTCATTGTAAAATAAGGTAATCAGTATTCATCTTGGGAGTTATGGTGAGAATTAATCTACTCCCTTTTCTTCCTAATTGCCAATTTATAATCCAGCTCACAACAGGAAGGCAATTTGATGAAAGGAATCTAGGCTATTTTTTTTTTTTCATTTGCTTTCTAGTCCTGGGTTGGAGAAAGGAAGGTGAAGGTATACTTATGGTCAAAAGCCCAGGAGTCTTTGATCAGTTTTGTGGAGCCTACTCTTCCCCTAATGGATTAGAGAGGTTGGAAAGGAATCATCAGGACTTGACATCAAGTCCCTGCCCTCCAATATTCCTTGAAGCCTCAAGTAAGTAAACATAACTCTCTGAGTCTCCTCAATTATAAAAATTGGCATAATAATATCCAGTTCTCAAATGTATTATGAGGATGAGATGATAATTGTGTCTGTGAAGTGCTCAGGCAGTGCCTGGCTCAGAGGAACCAGTCAGGAGTTGAGGACAATCCCTGTCCTCTTTTCTAGGCTGCACAGTCCTGCCCTCTGAGACTCCATTTCTACGGCTCATCCAGTAGACATAGAGGTGCAGCCTGGGATGCTTTCAACTCCTGCTGATTAGAGAACTTACTCAAATAAGCAGGTGCATGATAGAGTGGTGAGGTGAGGGGTTCTGGAGTCAGCAAGAAGAACTGCCTTTGGCAGTTGGTTATTTGAACTCTACGTTTGTGTTTGCCCAGTTGTAACATAGGGATAATAGTATCTACTTCATAGGATTGTTGTGAGTATGAAAGGAGAAAATGCACAATGCTTCATAGTAAGCACTCAACGAAAGATACCCGTTGACTATTTTAGGCAAAAAAAAAAAGCTCAACTCACATGCATCCCCCTCTCTGAAGAGTTTTCTGATCACACAACTAAGATGTCATTGCTTTGAGCTGCCGTAACACATTGCCCGTATTTCTTTTCAGCATGAAATTGTCATGCTGCCATGTGTTAAAATTATCAGCTTACACGAGACTCCCACACAAAGTTGTGTGCTTCTTGAAGACAAGGACTGCTTGTTTCAGCCATGAGTTCCTCAGAATCAGTGTGGGTACATAGTAAAGGCTCAGAAGCCATTGTTGAGCTGAACTGAAATGATGAATTAAAACAGAAAACTCCTTCTGCCAAACATGATAACTAGGAAGGGAGGTGCTGTGTCTCCCCAGCAACAACTAAAACGGCAAGAAACAAATCAGATTTAACAGTCACCCTGACATGGGTGGTCGGGAAATTGATTGAGGGTGAGAAATGATTGAAACACACAAGTACAAATTCCATTTTACAGGAAAAATCACTGAGAAAAATATGAGTAATGATATTAAACAAGTTATTTGGAGAGCATCGAGATCGATGAATTGGGCAATTTTTCCCAGGTTTGCCAGGAAAGGGAATCAAGGTCACTCAACTCCTGACAGTTTAACCTTTCAAATTCAACTTTACTCTTACTCAGCTAAAGACAAATCAGTTGACACACTAAGTTGAATAAATATTAAATGGTGGATCATTTACAACTATGATTTATGGACCCTGTACAGCTTGTAGTATGTGTGCAGATAGCATTGTACTGACAGACTCTGAGAGGGGTGGGGACGAGGTGAGGAGAGGAGAGAGGGGAATTAAACCTCTGCAGGTTTCCACTCATATCACTTCCTCCTCATCTGGGAAATTTTATCTTCTCCTTATTGTCCAAGAAACTGTTGTGCAAACACCTCACACCTGACAGACCTGTTGGATGAGAACCATGGTATGAGGTTTCAGATATCAGGGCGAGATATGGCAGTTATTTTCCATGAAACAAAAGCAGACAGCATCCCTCAACTCCAGGGCTTCATCAGAAGAGACCAAATACTTGCCACCGGCACCAAACATGTGAGCAGGATGCAGTGCAGGAGAAAGGGAGGGAGGGGGTGTTTATTCCAGCACATATGCAGCCCCTGTCCTAAATCAGAGCCAAACTGGATGCCAGTGAACCTAAGTGATGCAGGGTTTCACTGATACAATTCCAGCTCCTCATCAATGTTAATGAGCCATTTACAATTATGGTGAAAAATAATATTTTTAAAAACTAAAAATAATATTTTAAAAAGCTAAACTTAGTATCTTTCGTTTGCCTAAAAGGTCCAGCAGATACTGGTGTTAGTGTAGATGGTTCTAATTCTTATGCTCCTGAAGTCCACAGACTTTCGTCTATGCCTGGGATCTGCCTTGCACTCATGCAGACTGTCAGGCAAGTTGCTTAACCGTACAAGTTTGGGAGGAAGTGAGCAGTTTCCCAACCGGTAAAATGAGGAGGTCGGTGCAGCTTATCTTCAAGACTGTGATGCTTAGCATTCTAAAGATCATAGACAACTGTGAGAATCTGATGAAAACACTAAACCTTCCTTTCAGAAGAAAGTGCATACATTAGACTTTTAACATACATTTTCAGGGACGGTACGGACACCTTGAATCCAACCGCAGACCATGGGTCCCTGCAACCCAAAGGATTCTTTCCTAATATTTTATGACTATGAATTCCTACCAAGAGAGGATAAACCACAGGGCACTGCTTCTGCCTTCAAAGACCTAATTTTAAATTCAATGTTCTAGAGAGTATCAGGTTAAAACTTTAAAAATCTGATATTTCCTGAATTTTAACCCATACGGTATTATAAAATTTTAATCAAACAACTTCAAATAAGCCTTAGGTTCCTTTCTGTATATTTGTAAATAAAATTAAATTTTCTTAATGAACCAGACTTTCTACTTGAATTACGATTTCAAAGGTATTTCTCCAGGAAAAAAAATTTGACCCTAGACTGTAAATATAAACAATCACATTTTGATAAGAACCAATATTCACCTGTGAAACCTTATTATAGGCCTGATTGAAGGAACCACCCTGATGTGACCATTGTATTAAAATGCCAGAAAAACAAACTTAAGGGTTGACCACTTAGCAGAAGCACTGTGTCAGTACAATCACAAATTTCCTTTTAAATGTCTACTTTGTGACCTGGAGCATTTTAAGGATTGATCCAAGAGGTCAAACAGGAAATGAGTTAAGTGGGTGGTGAGAGGTGACAAGCATAGGAGATTTCAACAGAGGGGGAAATATTAAGAAAATGTCACAATCATAACATGGCTAAAAGCTCTATTTGGAGGAAAAATGTATTAGGTATCTTAGCACCTTCCAAATCACATCCTTTTTTCTACTTAAAACTTGTTCAGACTGTCTTATTGATTTACATATTTCCAAAGCCCAAGTCAGCATCTGACCCATTGTTCTTTCTGCAAATTTTTTGCTTCCTTCTTCCCATCTTTTGGCAAAAAAAATGACAGAGTAGGAAGCAAAAATATCTGTACATACCTCATCTTCCTGTTGCAGCGTCTGAAATCCTATTAGATTCTGTTCCTTGGGCCAGTGTGTGAAGTCCCCAACCCATCCCTGTTTATGCTGTAAATATTTCTCAGATGGTTAAGACTATAATGGGATTGTAATCATTAATATGATGTGAAATGTGGTCTCCCAGTTCAATTTCTCATAGTTAGCCGAGACTGGGCCCGGAAAAACGAAAGACAATGAGCAAGGACAGGTGAGTTCTGACTGACATCCGGAAAAGAGGGAGACCCTAAGAGATGACTAAGGACACTTGTGCTGAGATGGGATGTGCTGGGGGAGAAGACACCCGGCGGAAAGGGAATGCTGAAAGAACCAGTTGAAAACGCACAGGGTAAACTACCTTCTTTTTAGTTTCGACCCAAATAATTCCAATCACTCTAGTCTGGATGTGGCAGTTGTTTTACTTTGAAAACTTTGTACATGGGAGGCATTAAAAATATCTGTGGAATGAACAAAATTATCACCCACACCCCTGAGCCATATGATAACTAAGTTAAAAATCCTTCTCATATAAAATGCAGTTCTAAAGCCGAGGCCCCCTTAGAGCTGACTGACTTTCATCAGTGACAGTGTGGCCATCTGTCTGAAATAAATGCTTTTAAGGTCATTCTCCATAATTCTGCAGCCCATGTTTCTTTCTAGTCATGCAATCTGTGCATTTCATTCTATCATTATTTCCTTTGCTTTTCAGTGTGACCACATTGAGAATACAACTGTTCTACTATTCACTGTATTGGTAGCATTTACAGAGCATCTAACAAGTGCCAGGCATTAGAGAAAGTATCTGAAAATGCATTTGTTCATTTGCATCAGGTTATATTAATGCTATTCCCATTTTACAGATGGGGCAATTGAAATTCAGGGAGTTCAAAGCCCTTCAGTTAGTAAGCCCTGGCTCAGGCTCCCATTCCATGCTGTGTGCTTCAAAGTCAGGACTCTAAGTCCGTCTGTGCAACTGTGCTCTGCAGAGAGCAGGCACTCAGTCTAGGCTGCTGACAAGTGAGAAACAGTTCACCATATTAATTGCAAATTACAGGAGAGCTCAAGTCTCCCCAGGAATAATAAATGCCAAGGCCCTGGTGCCATGTCGGCTCCATTTAGTCTGGACTTGGAAAACTCTCACTCTTCTAAAGCTGTGCCCCTGAAAGCCTGCTGTTCATCAGGCAAAATACAAAGAGGGAGATCTGGCAGGGCTAGGTGTCATTTTCACACTCTGCTCAAAGGTGTGGGTGATGTATCAGAGGCCTGCAAGTGGCCTTGAGAAGTAGACAATTTCTCTCCTACCCCTTCCCATACCCGGGGACTCTGTAGCCCCAGCTTGCAGGTTGCTGCTTTCTGGGCAGAGCAAGGCAGTCTGGTGCTGTTTCCCGGGGACGTAATCTCGCCTTGAGCGATTCCTGTTCTCACTGCCTCATTCTTCTATGCTAGCCTGGTAGAAACTACCTCGTACCAGCTAGTGAACCGGAACCATGACCTATTCCTTCCTGTAGGGCAGTAAAGGCAAGGTCTGGCCTATGCTGGTAACCACAAACCAGCCTGGGCTGCCCTGGGTCACCTCATCTCCCAGTGAAGCAGCTTGGCTTTCTGACTGCTTTCTGAGTCCCAGCCATCCCAGAGCTGGAAGGTCAAACTACCTGCTCTGCGACTGGCATCTTAATCATAAGTTCTTGTAATCATCATCACATTGCTGTGAAAATGATCAGAATGTCTCTGATTTCCCAACTGGGAAGCAGTGGCTCAGCTAGGTGAAGGAACATACCCGAGGCACACCCTAGAGAATGTCGGAAAGAAGATTCAAACCTAGCCTGTCTGGCTGTGCAGTCCGCGCTTTCCCCGAGACCACACTAGCTTACAGCCTCTCTCTCCTGCTCCTCTGCAGGACACTCAAGCGAGAGATAGCAGTCCATTCCCTGCGAGAGGCTCCTCTTTCCAGCTGAGGGCTGGGTCCCTGCACTATTTATTCCACTGAGCCAGAGCAGGGCCCTGAAACTCTTCCTCTCGACCCCACTTCCCGCTGCAACTTAATCACATTCGTTAAACCAGGAACAACTGGTTTTGCAGCGGCATTCACCTGAGGCTAAATTCACCTTCAACCATGTCCTGTGCACTGCTCTCTGAAATCTTGAAACTTAATCACAGGTTTTTCAAAAGCCAGTACTGTTTCCCTATCCCACAGTGCAATCTTCTAGGCTAGAGATCAGAATGCCTGGTCTTGATGTAGTGCAAAGAGCATGGACTCTGGAATCATACAGTATGATCCCAAATTCTGTCACTTAATCACTCTGTGACCTTAGGCAAGTCACTTAACCCCTCTGAACTTCAATTTGCTAATATTTACCTCCCAGCATAGATGTGAAAATTAGCGATAATGTTTATAATAAGCCTAAGAGTGAGGGGACATAGTAGATTCTTCACAACCAGTAGCTATTTTTATTACATGCACCACTTCATTGGTATGTGACGTAGGGAAAATCTATGCCTATGTCATGCCTCAGTTTCCCCATCTGCAGAATGGAAATAATCTGAGTCTCCTGCCTAATTCAATCTCACAAAAGCTGTAGAGATAGTGTACCTGTTTACTGTAAAAGATTGAGTTCCCTCAATGACTAAAGGAGAAAAATTCTGGCCATGCATGACCCACAGCCATTATATTATTATGCAACTTTTGTTTTCTCCAGAGCTTCTTGCTCTTGGCAAACATTAATTTATTCATTTTCTCATCTTCCCTTTTAGCATCATACACTGAGGACTTTATTAAGCTCTTCCAGGAAAGCAATGCACTTCCTGTCTCTCATTAAACACATGATGAGTCTGGGATGTTGTTAGTTATCCAAAAATAAATCAGGTCACATATAAGCCAGATTTTCTGGCCATTTTAAGGACCAACTCAAAGAACCTCTTGTTGATCTAATAAAAAAACTTACCTGATTATTTTGCGTTGCTTCAGGGATTTATTAACATTTATGGAATACCTATGAGGTGGTGGTTGTTTTATATGTGTATATATACATAACATAAAATAAAATATCATATAATATAATATAATATAATTGATATAATATAATATAATATAATATAATATAATATAATATAATATAATATAATATAAAAGGCCTAATGAAGAAACATGGGGAAAATTGTTTTTAACTTTTTAAAAAATTTTTATTGGGGTATATTTGCTTTACAATAATGTGTTAGTTTCTGCTTTATAACAAAGTGAATCAGCTATACATATACATACATCCCCATATCCCCTCCGTCTTGCGTCTCCCTCCCATCCTTCCTATCCCACCTCTCTAGGTGGTCACAAAGCACTGAGCTGATCTCCCTGTGTTATGCAGCTGCTTCCCACTACTTATTTATTTTACATTTGGTAGTGTATATATGTCCATGCCACTCTCTCACTTCGTCCCAGCTTACCCTTCCCCCTCCCTGTGTCCTCAAGTCCATTCTCTACATCTGCTTCTTTATTCCTGTCCTGCCCCTAGGTTCTTCAGAACCATTTTTTTTTTTTTTTTTTTTTTTTAGATTCCATATATATGTGTTAGCATACGGTATTTGTTTTTCTCTCTCTAACTTACTTCACTCTATAAGAGGCTCTAGGTCCATCCACCTCACTACAAATAACTCAATTTCGTTTCTTTTTATGGCTGAGTAATATTCCATTGTATGTATGTGCCACATCTTCTTTATCCATTCACCTGTTGATGGACACTTAGGTGGCTTCCATATCCTGGCTATCGTAAATAGAGCTGCAATGAACATTGTGGTACATGACTCTTTTTGAATTATGATTTTTTCAGGGTATATGCCCAGTAGTGGGATTGCTGGGTCATATGGTAGTTCTATTTTTAGTTTTTTAAGGAACTGCCACACTGTTCTCCATAGTGGCTGTATCAATTTACATCCCCACCAACAGTGCAAGAGGGTTCCCTTTTCTCCACACCCTCTCCAGCATTTATTGTTTGTAGATATTTTGATGATGGCCATTCTGACTGGTGTGAGGTGATACCTCACTGTAGTTTTGATTTGCACTTCTCTAATGATTAGTGATGTTGAGCACCCTTTCATGTGTTTGTTGGCAATCTGTATATCTTCTTTGGAGAAATGACTATTTAGGTCTTATGCCAATTTTTGGATTGGGTTGTTTTTTTTTTGATATTGAGCTGCATGAGCTGCTTGTAAATTTTGAAGATTAATCCTTTGTCAGTTGCTTCCTTTGCAAATATTTTCTCCCACTCTGAGGGCTGTCTTTTTGTCTTGTTTATGGTTTCCTTTGCTGTGCAAAAGCTTTTAAGTTTCATTAGGTCCCATTTGTTTATTTGTGTTTTTATTTCCATTTCTCTAGGAGTTGGGTCAAAAAGGATCTTGCTGTGATTTATGTCATAGAGTGTTCTGCCTATGTTTTCCTCTAAGAGTTTTATAGGGTCTGGCCTTATATTTAGGTCTTTAATCCATTTTGAGTTTATTTTTGTGTATGGTGTTAGGGAGTGTTCTAATTTCATTCTTTTACATGTAGCTGTCCAGTTTTCCCAGCACCACATATTGAAGAGACTGTCTTTTCTCCATTGTACATTCTTGCCTCCTTTATCAAAAATAAGGTGACCATGTGTGTATGGGTTTATCTCTGGGCTTTCTATCCTGTTCCATTGATTTATATTTCTGTTTTTGTGCCAGTACCATACTGTCTTGATTACTGTAGTTTTGTAGTATAGTCTGAAGTCCGGGAGCCTGATTCCTCCAGGTGCGTTTTTCTTTCTCAAGATTGCTTTGGCAATTCAGGGTCTTTTGTGTTTCCATACACATTGTGACATTTTTTGTTCCAGTTCTGTGAAAAATGCCAGTGGTAGTTTGATAGGGATTGCATTGAATCTGTAGATTGCTTTGGGTAGTATAGTCATTTTCACGATGTTGATTCTTCCAATCCAAGAACATGGTATATCTCTCCATCTATTTGTATCATCTTTAATTTCTTTCATCAGTGTCTTATAGTTTTCTGTATACAGGTCTTTTGTCTCCTTAGGTAGGTGTATTCCTCGGTATCTTATTCTTTTTGTTGCAATGGTAAAAGGTCATGTTCCCTTAATTTCTCTTTCAAATTTTTCATCATTGGTGTATAGGAATGCAAGAGATTTCTGTGCATTACTTTTGTATCCTGCTACTTTACCACATTCATTGATTAGCTCTGGTAGTTTTCTGGTAACATCTTTAGGATTCTCTATGTATAGTATCATGTCATCTGCCAAGAGTGACAGCTTTATTATTTCTTTTCTGACTTGGATTCCTTTTATTTCTTTTTCTTCTCTGATTGCTGTGGCTCAAACTTCCAGAACTATGTTGAATAATAATGATGAGAGTGGACAACCTTGTCTTGCTCCTGATGTTAGAGGGAATGGCTTCAGTTTTTCACCATTGAGAATGATGTTGGCTGTGAGTTTGTCTTATTATGTTACCTTTATTATGTTGAGGTAAGTTCCCTCTATGCCTACTTTCTGGAGGGTTCTTATAAATTGGTGTTGAATTTTGTTGAAATGATCATATGGTTTTTCTCCTTCAATTTGTTAATATGGTGTATCACATTGATTGATTTGATTTGTGTATATTGAAGAATCCTTACATTCCTGGGATAAAGCCCACTTGATCATGGTGGATGATCCTTTTAATGTGCTGTTGGATTCTGTTTGCTAGTATTTTGTTGAGGATTTGTGCATCTATGTTCATCAGTGATATTGGCCTGTAGTCTTCTTTCTTTGTAACATCTTTGTCTGGTGTTGGTATCAGGGTGATGGTGGCCTCATAGAATGAGTTTGGGAGTATTCATCCCTCTGCTATATTTTGGAAGAGTTTGAGAAGGATAAGTGTTATCTCTTCTCTAAATGTTTTATGGAATTCGCCTGTGAAGCCATCTGGTCCTGGGTTTTTGTTTGTTGGAAGATTTTTAATCACAGTCTCAATTTCAGTGCTTGTGATTGGTCTGTTTATATTTTCTATGTCTTCCTGGTTCAGTCTCAGAAGGTTGTGCTTTCTAAGAATTTGTCCATTTCTTCCAGGTTGTCCATTTTATTAGCATATAGTTGCATGTGTTAATCTCTCATGATCCTTTCTATTTCTGCAGTGTCAGTTGTTACTTCTCCTTTTTCATTTCTAATTCTGTTGATTTGAGTCTTCTCCCTCTGTGCTGCCCTCTCGATTTCCCCTTTTATTACTGTTAGTGTTTGCCTTATGTATTGAGGTGCTCCTATGTTGGGTGCATAAATATTTACAATTGTTATATCTTCTTCTTGGATTGATCCCTTGATCATTACGTAGTGTCCTCCTTTGTCTCTTGTAATAGACTTTATTTTAAAGTCTATTTTGTCTGATATGAGAATTGCTATGTCAGCTTCCTTTTGATTTCCATTTGCATGGAATATCTTTTCCCATTCCCTCACTTTCAGTCTGTATGTGTCCCTAGGTCTGAAGTGGGTCTCTTTTAGACAATATATATACGGGTCTTGTTTTTGTATCCATTCAGCCAGAGTATGTCTTTTCGTTGGAGCATTTAATCCATTTACATTTAAGGTAGTTATTGATATGTATGTTCATATTACCATTTTCTTAATTGTTTGGGGTTTATTATTGTAAGTCTTTTCCTCCTCTTGTGTTTCCTGCTTAGAGAAGTTCCTTTAGCATTTTTTGTAAAGTTGTTTTGGTGCTGCTGAATTCTCTTAGCTTTTGCTTGTCTCTAAAGGTTTTAAATTCTCTGTCAAATCTGAATGATATCCTTGCTGGGTAGAGTAATCTTGGTTGTAGTTATTTCCCTTTCATCACTTTAAATATGTCCTGCCACTCCCTTCTGGCTTGCAGGGTTTCTGCTGAAAGATCAGCTGTTAACCTTATGGGGATTCCCTTGTATGTTATTTGTTGTTTTTCCCTTGCTGCTTTTAATATTTTTTCTTTGTATTTAATTTTTGGTAGCTTGATTAATATGTGTCTTGGTGTGTTTCTCCTTGGATTTATCCTGTATGGGACTCTCTGCACTTCCTGGACTTGATTGACTGTTTCCTTTCCCATATTAGGGAATTTTTCAACTATAATCTCTTCAAATATTTTCTCAGTCCCTTTCTTTTTTTCTTCTTCTTCTGGGACCCCTATAATTCGAATGTTGGTGCATTTAATGTGTCCCAGGGGTCTCTGAAACTGTCCTCAATTCTTTTCGTTCTTTTTTTTTTTATTCTGCTCTGCAGTAGTTATTTCCACTATTTTATGTTCCAGGTCACTTATCTGTTCTTCTGCCTCAGTTATTCTGTGATTGATTCCTTCTAGAGAATTTTTAATTTCATTTATTGTGTTGTTCATCATTGTTTGTTTGCTCTTTGTTTCTTTTAAGTCCTTGTTAAATGTTTCTTGTATTTTCCCCATTCTATTTCCAAGATTTTGGCTCATCTTTACTATCATTACTCTGAATTCTTTTTCAGCTAGACTGCCTATTTCCTCTTCATTTGTTTGGTCTGGTGTGTTTTTATCTTGCTCCTTCATCTGCTGTGTGTTTCTCTGTCCTCTCATTTTGCTTAACTTACTTTTTTTGGGATCTCCTTTTCACAGGTGCGGGTTCATAGATCCCGTTGTTTTTGGTGTCTGTCTTTAGTGGCTAAGGTTGGTTCAGTGGGTTGTGTAAGCTTCCTGTTGGAGGGGACTAGTGCCTGTGTTCTGGTAGATGAGGCTGGATCTTTTCTTTCTGGTGGACAGGACCACGTCCGGTGGTGTGTTTTGGGGTCTCTGTGACCTTATTATGATTCTAAGCAGCCTCTCTGCTAATGGATGGGGTTGTGTTCCTGTCTTGCTAGTTGTTTGGCCTAGGGTGTCCAGCACTGTAGCTTGCTGTTCGTTGAGTGGAGCTCAGTCTTATCACTGAGATGGAGATCTCTGGGAGAGCTTTCACCATTTGATATTACGTGGACCTAGGAGGTCTCTGGTGGACCAATATCCTGAACTCAGCTCTCCCACCTCAGAGGCACAGCCCTGACACCTGGGCGGAGCACCAAGACCCTGTCAGCCACACAGCTCAGAAGCAAAGGGAGAAAGAAAGAAAGAAAGAAAGAAAGAAAGAAAGAAAGAAAGAAAGAAAGAAAGAAAGAAAGAAAGAAAGAAAGAAAGAAAGAAAGAAAGAAAGAAAGAAAGAAAGAAAGAAAGAAAGAAGAAAGAAAGAAAGGAAAGAGAGAGAAAGAAAAAGTTATTAAAATTAAAAATTAAAAAATTATTAAAAATAAAAAATATTAAAAATAATTTTAAAAAGAAAGAAGAGAGCAACCAAATCAATAAACAAATGTACCAATGAAAATAAACTCTAAATACTAAACTCAGATAAACGTAAGACCAGAAACAAATTAGATGCAGAAAGCAAACCCCAAGTCTACTGTTGCTCCCAAAGTCCACCTCCTCAATATGGGATGATTCATTGTCTAGTCAGGTATCCCACAGATGCAGGCACATCAAGTTGGTTGTGGAGATTTAATCCACTGCTCCTGAGGCTGCTGGGAGAAATTTCCCTTTCTCTTCTTTGTTCGCACAGCTCCTGGGGTTCAGTTTTGGATTTGGCCCTGACTCTGCATGTAGGTCACCTGAGGGCGTCTGTTCCCCACTCAGACAGTATTGGGTTAAAGTAGCAGCTGATTCGGGAGCTCTGCCTCATTCAGGCCAGGGGGAGGGAGGGGTACGGAATGCGGGGCGAGACTGCAGCGCAGAGACCGGCATGACGTTGCAGCAGCCTGAGGCGCGCCGTGTGTTCTCCTGGGGAAGTTGTCCCTGGATCACGGGACCCTGGCAGTGGCGGGCTGCACAGGCTCCCGGGAGGGGCAGTGTGGAGAGTGACCTGTGCTTGCACACAGGCTTCTTGGTGGCTGCAGGAGCAACCTTAACATTTCATGCCCGTCTCTGGGGTCCGCGCTTATATCTGTGCTGATAGTCGCAGCTCGCGCCAGTCTTTGGAGATCATTTAGGCGGAACTCTGAATCCCCTCTCATCGCGCACCCCGAAACAATGGTCTCTTGCCTCTTAGGCAGGTCCAGACATTTTCCCGGACACCCTCCCAGCTAGCTGTGGCGCACTAGCCCCCTTCAGGCTGTGTTCACGCAGCCAACCCCAGTCCTCTCCCTGGGATCCGACCTCCGAAGCCCGAGCCTCAGCTCCCAGCCCCCACCCGCCCCGGTGGGTGAGCAGACAAGCCTCTCAGGCTGGTGAGTGCAGGTCGGCACCGATCCTCTGTGTGGGAATCTCTCCGCTTTGCCCTCTGCACCCCTGTTGCTGCGCTCTCCTCCGTGGCTCCAAAGCTTCCCCCCCGCCACCCCCGTCTCCACCAGTGAAGGGGTTTCCTAGTGTGTGGAAACTTTTCCTCCTTCACGGCTCCCTCCCACTGGTGCAGGTCCCATCCTTATTCTTTTGTCTGTTTTTCCTTTTTTCTTTTGCCCTACCCAGGTACATGAGGAGTTTCTTGCCTTTTGGGAGGTCTGAGGTCTTCTGCCAGCGTTCAGTAGGTGTTCTGTAAGAGTTGTTCCACATGTAGATGTATTTCTGATGTATTTGTGGGGAGGAAGGTGATCTCCATGTCTTACTCCTCCGCCGTCTTGAAGGTCTCTCCGGGATAATTGTTAAGTAATATGAGTACTTTCATAAGAGTATGAACAGTTTTATGGAAATGCCAAAGAGGAAAAGTAAATTCTGCATCGTGAGTAAAAAGGCAGGATATCTTCATAGAGTAATGATAACAGATATTTGCTGAGATCCTTCCTAAGTGCCAGGAAAGTACACAGTACTTTACAGGTATTATTGTCTCAAATACTCACAACAACCTTTTGAGATGGAGGTTAGTATTACTCCAATTTTAAAAAGAAGAAACTGAGGCTCACAGACATTAAGTACATTGTATGAGGTCCCAATTCTGACCACATACAGACAAAGAACCTGCACTTGGCAGCACTGTGCTGTGCTGCCTTCCCACTGGGAAGTGACAATTGCATACTTAGTGTGTGCCTGGTGGTGTACTCAACACTTTACATGTATTGAATATTATATCATTTAATCCTCATCACAACACTGAGAGCCGTGTGAGATAATAGTTTTATTATTCTCATATAACAGAAGAAGAAACTGAAGCTCAGGGAGATTACATAAGCAAACTTATTTCTGTATGTTGTCAATAAAATAAGTTGAGATTTGATTTCACCTGTCTGATTGCAGAAACCTTACTCAATCATGGTGTTATTTTGCCCTTAAATGCAGTGGTGACCCTTGAGCCCAGTTTTCAAAGTGGAACAGAATTTGGCCAGAGGAGAAAAATATTCAAGTCAGGAATGTAAGTCTGGGTGAGGGGAGGAGACTCCCAGAATCACAAAGCAGAAGGATTAGAGAAGTGCTTCTCAAATCTGAAATGCATAAGAACCAATTCAGAATCTTTCTATAATTACAGGTACCAGTACCCAACCTGGACCTGCTAAATCAGAACCTCTGGGGCCAGATATCTCTGTGTCATTAAAAACAGCCTCCAGAAGTTCTGATGCTCACAATAGTTTGAGACCAGCTAGTGTAGAGCCGTATCTAAAAGACACTGGAGGAAAGGAGATGTTGGAGAGCGCCCATTCCCTGGATCAATCCTAAATATGCCTTCATGTTATAGCTGTGATTTCAGATCATGGATAGAACCAAACCACTGGGAACACAGCACTGGGTTAATAGAACTCTTTCCTCAAGCAAGAAGGGGCCCAATGCTGACTCAAACATTGCTAACGATGGTCATAATTGTCTCCAAGGTCCTTGAGTGAAAGGAAGCCCGAACAAGTAAATGAAGACAGAGTGGAGCAGGGCTACCAAGCACAGGATGAGTGTGACCTTTGGAGGTCACGGTAAAGGAAATAGAGAAACATTGAATATTCATGAAGCAGGAAACTATGTTTGATTTGCTCACTGGTATATCCCCGGGTTAGGGGACACTGTAATGCATTTCCCATGTCCCACCTTCAGGATGGAAGCATAGACTTTCCCTAGCTGCTGGGAATGTTGGCTGCTGATGGTTCACAGCTGAGTGCCTTCTCAGGCATTGCCCCTGGTAGAAGAAAGTTCCTTGCCCAAGGTTTTATCCCCTCTACAGTCGCAGCCCAATGGCTGGTCAGTACAGTGGTACAAAGGCCTGGGGCCCTTGCCTCAATTAAGACAACTCTGAAGGGCCATCCTCAGCTCCAGAACTTTCTGTATGACTAGCTGAGGCCTTCGTTGATACTGGGTCAAAATTCAACTTCTACTTTTTCCCAGTCCTGCTTTCCTCACTCACTAACAGGTGTAGTAGCCAAAAGCATTTGTCAATAGACCTGCCAGCAAAATCTGTTTCCTAGGGAGCCCAACCCAAAAAAGATACTCATTGTAGGGTTCAAATAATATTTGTGGAAGTCTGAGTGAACACTGGAAGGGGGTAAAGCTGCCAGCAAAATCAATTCAATTTAATATAAACATCCCTCCAGAGATGGGAAAGAATGGAAACCATGGCCACTTTCCATAGTTTTATAGGCAAACATTTCCTAAGATATAGGACAGCCTCCAATTAATGATGCTGTCATAATTTATTATTTCTTTGAAAGACAGACATTTAAGTGATTGCTGCAGAGCACAGTAAACAAAAACATCCAAAGCGGCCATAAACACATAACTATTCATCAAAAAGCTTTAAAAAAACTTTTAAAAGTAATGGTGTTTTGCCACGTTAAAATCCAATAGACCTAAGAATTTTCAAATGGACATTAAGTTACCATTAATTTTCCTCTGGCCAAATTAACCAAAAGGAGAGAGGGCAATCTTATTGTCATGTCTATCGGTGTCTATCAGGCCAAGTTCAAATTATATTAGTGTAAGTGGATCAGGAGCTTGTGAATTAAATTACCCTTTGGATGTTGTGTATGTAATCATTAAGACCATCACCCTGGCAAATGGAAAATGCTTGCTTCACAGCCCAAATACCACTGAAGTCAGACTCCTTGTTACTTTTCAAGAGGCTGTATAATAATAAAACTTGGTCTCTTGATTGAGAGTCCTATCCTATTTATTATTTTCTTTAAGAGGCAATCATTCATACATGAGATGTGCCATTTATGCTGCCAGGTCATTTCTTATTGAGACACAGATGGAGAAAAAAATAAATTTCCTTTACGACTACCCTCACCCATAGTATTATAGTGCATGGACTCCAAACCAGGTCTCTCCTTTGTTACTATCACTCTGGGCTAAGTGAGCAGCAGACCTGCCTTGAAGTGGCCAATTTGGAGTTTTTAAAGATTTCAGGACATTTATCTCCAGGGAGCCTACTAATAAAACTTGTAATAGCTGCCACTGTTTAGTAGCCAGGCAAGGTCTTTTGGTTCTAGGTACTTTGCAGTCATTATCTTGAATCTTATTAAGAGTCAGATATGTAGATAAGTATTCTTAGTTATGTTTTAAAAATGATAAAACTAATTCAGAAAAGCAGATAGATTACCTAAGGTTGCATAATGATTAAGATAGCAGACCCGGGGTTCAAACCCGAGAATAGACTAAAAAGCATCACTAGGACATTCTGCTCCTTTATTTTTTGTAAGTGATTCCAACTTGATAAAAAACAAAGAAAAAGCAGGAATCCAAAAGGAGAGTAAGAGTTAAACCACTGGCTGTCTTGGAGATATCAGCTAATTCTTGGTGATCTGGGTGACCACCCATGTTGTAGGAGTCCATGCAAATCAGAGAGGGTAAGGAAAGCCAGAACCCTAAAGACCATCTATTCTTCACAAAAGAATAGACTAGGTTACAAGAAAGAAAGCACACACACACACACACACACACACACACACAAATAGGGCCCATAAGGAAAATTGCTGCTTTAAACTTGGCCACAGATGGAGAGGAAAAAAAGTATTATTCCTTGAGAATTTTTAATTGAACATTGGCCCTCTTGGGATTTCTTGCCAAATTCATATTACCTATTTAATTTTAAAAAACTGCAAGTTAAAACTTTATTTTTAGATGGTATTCCATCTGTAGCCCCCTATCATCTGGCTAAGCAAAACACAATTTCTTTATGGAAGAATATAGTTTCACCAGGACCCTTTTCCACATAAAGTTAAATCAAACAAGAATATAATCAAAAAGCATGGAAAAAACAGGGTATCATAGATGAGAGCCAGCAGAAGCAAACAGGTTGTAGAATCAGATGCATGAGGATTTCAGATATTGGATTTATTAGTTGTGGTATATAAAGTGTGTATATTTAAAGTGTTTAAATACATTTTTTAAGATTTTGGCCGCGCTGTGCAGCTTGTGGGATCTCAGTTCCCTGACCAGGAATTAAACCCCGGCCCTCCGCAGTGAAAGTGCGGAGTCCTAACCACTGGACCTCCAGGGAATTCCCAGTTTAAATACATTTTAAAAAATGCCAGAAGTATGAGCAAGAAATAAGAGACTACAAAAGTGACAAAGGAGAGTCAAATAAGATCAAATAGAACTCCTATAAAAGAAAGTATACTTGAAATGTACAAACTCATTGAGTAGGCTGAGCAACAGATTAGACACAGCTGTAACGATAAGTGAACCGAAAGCATCAATTTGCAGAAATAAGCCAGGACGTAGCACAGGGAAACAATGAGATGGGAAACATGAAGAGTATGGACCATAGAGACTAGATGACTAACTTAGGTCTAATCAGAGTTCAGGAATGAAAGTGGAGAAAAGGCAACACTATTTTAAAGAATTGACGATTGATACGAACCTTCAGTTTCAGAAAGCCCAAATGTACCCCAATCAGACTTTAGCTTTTGTTACCTTCAGTGCACCACCAGCTCCGGATTCTTCTGGCATCATCTTTGGGGACAGCTGGCAGCCTGAAAGTCTTCTTCAGTGTTCCTGCACCACCCAAACCTCCTGTTTTCCTGTGCCCTTGTGGTTGAGAGCATCTCATTCCTTGCTTCCTCTTGATCCCCGGCACTAGACTATTGCTAATTGTTGCCAGAGGCTTGCTAATCTGCTCTAGGCATGCCCTGGGTCTCAGGTTGTTAGGGTGGGTCTTTCTCTTTGGTCCTGCCCTACTCTCAGCAGTGGGATTCATATAAAAACTGGCCCAGGGGGACTTACATCCCTTTACCCTGGGGCTAGTGTTTTTTCTTTTCTTTTGCTTTCTCCCAGCCCCAATGGGTCTTCAATTTTGACCTAGGGGTGACAGAGTTAGCTGCCTTCCCACCAGCAACTGCAGGTTTTGGTTCCTTAGAGGAGAGGGAGTGGGTGATGTTTCATGCTTTATCTGCAACTGGCCTGCACCATCCATGGATGCTCCCTTGGGTCCCTAGCCCTAACTTCAGACCTTCCATGAGCACCCAGTAGATGTCCAGAGGGAAGAATCTCCAAGTGGATGAATACGGCCTTAGTGTCTCTGGCTCCCAGGGGTTCCAGCTTTCACAGTAGCCTACACTTGTCCTCTAATAATTTATTAAAAAACATTCGCTGCCTTCTTAAACGCAAGATATGTAGCCCCGTATTCCTTCTGTGCTTGGCCACAGGTGACTCAGTGCTCATGTCCCATCTCTCCTGGGAAGCCCCCTCTCCACTCAGATCAGTCCAGGATTAGTGAGAACTGAGCCAGCCTCCCCTTTGAAAAGCCTTCCTTAGAACTTTTACCTTTGTTATAGACCAAGATGGGTTTTACCCTCTCTATGGAGGAAAATTTGGAGGGTTGAAGAAATAATACACCCAAGAGAACCAATAAAGTATTATTCCTTTTTTAAACCCAAGTCCTGGGTACAGTAGCAAAATTTCAATATATATATGAGTTAAATGAATGAGTCAAGAGGAGATTGCTATTGCTTATATAAGATAGAGCAGCAGAATGGCTAAGAATTGCTATCTCTGAAGACAGAAAATCTTGTATTGAAATTTCAGGTTGTCACTACCTAGCTGGGTGACCATGGGCAAATTACTTAACCTCTCCAAGCCTCAGTTTCCTCTGCTGTACAATAGGGCTATTTATAGTGGTTACCTCACAGGGTTGTTATGAAGATCAAAAGAATTATTGTATGGAAAAGTGCTGAGCACCGTGCCTGGCACATAGTAATCACTCAATCAATGTAGCTACTACTATCATCAACAATTCTCCTGATATCAACATCTTCCCACTGTATGTCAGTCTTGCTCATATCCCATAGCTGTCCTTCATGGGGTAGAAGACTAACATTTAGTGAGCAAGAAGGATCAAGTCACTGGCCAATGGGGGCATTGGGACCTAAATCAAATGATACTACCTTCAAACTGTGCTAGATTTGCTGCCCACCCATTTCATTTTCTCCTTTCACTCCCTTTGGAATGTGGAACAGACATGCCCACGGATGGCACTGGTTATAGAAACTGGAGGGTTAATAGTCCACCTAAAATCCAGTATTGGGAATTTCCTGGTGGTCCAGTGGTTAGGGCACAGGGCCCAAGTTAAATTCCTGGTTCAGGAACTAAGATCCTGCAAGCTGTGTGGGGCTGCCAAAAAAAAAAAAAATCCATTATTCAAGTTTGTGCCTATTTCATCACTGAGCATGGCTCCAGGGTTAAATTGGCGAACTCTCTTATGGAAAAGAAATTCATGGAAATGAATTGCAAGTGTCAGAGGAAGTGCAAGTGTCAGAGGAAGAAAGAAGATGTAGGGGAAACGAGGGAATGTAAAGAAAAGTCCATGACATGGTTGATCAGTCACTGTGACCTGGTTTCCCGGAAACACCCTAGAGAAAGTCAGATGATGAATCTGATAACACGTGGACAATCACAGCTGTTTATAACAAACCAGCTTTGCAACCCATTTCATGTGAACTGATTTAATATTCTTCTGTGCCAGATTGTTGAGCTACTCTATAGGTAAAATAAGTAATAAATACAGACTATCTTATCATCAATAAGACATATGACTCTGTGCCACAGCAAACTTGCTAACAAGCTAGGCAAACTCAGTCTCTAGAGGGCATTTCACTGTAAGGTAGATGCACCACTAATCACACTCCAGGAGTAGTCCTGGTCACCCAGCACACACAGGTGACTGCGGTCACAGCTTGAAAGATGTTTCCTGACAGTGTGCTTCTCTCTTTAGTTAATCCTGAGTTATAAGGAATGACTAACACCTTGCAGAGTAAAATTAAAATTCTGAATAATCTCGACAAGCTGGAGAAGTAGCTGTAAAGTGAGGAAGCTGCAGGCATGTAAGGTCACAGTAGCTTATTTAGAGAGGACACCTTCACAAACATATGAATGGGGAAATAAGTGCCTAAGGAAAAAATATATTAAGAAAAGATTGTGTGCCCCTTTATGGAGAGCTGTAGAAGAAACTTTCATTATAAGCTATTTCAAAAATACAGGCTTGGTAATCAGACAGACTTGAATTGAATTGTGGATCTTCCACTTCTAAGACGTGCGTTCTTGGAAATGTTCTTACTTCTGCCTTCCATGGTTTCCTTATCTATTTAAAAAAAAAAAAAGGAGACAATAATCCTTACCTTGCACAATTGTTGTGAAGGGAACCTAAAGTAAATCCTCTGTAGCAGACACTATTGGTTGGCTACCCAAAATTCATTTTTCCTCCTTCCTACTTGTTAGCAGAAACTTACAATTTTTAGAGGTGGTTGGATACCCTCCTGGATGGTGATCTTATTCCAGCTCACGGATAAATCCCGATCAGCTCTGGCATACTATTCCTGGAGCCTTCTCTCTGTTGACATCTTGATATGTGAAATAATAAATGTAATTATTTAAATCAGGGCTCTTCTCACATATACTGGCAAATATTCTTCATTGAAAGAATTGTGAAGTGCCTGATACAAAACTGCTACTCAAAAGAGGGGCTATTCATTTTTCTGTAGGGTTTGGCCCTGTTGGTTACCTTCTTTTCTTGCAAGTTTCTCCTCTTTTGCTCTAGATGCCACTACTTTCTTCTGGTTTTCTTCTCAAGTTTTAGGTAGCTGTTTCTCAGCCTTGGAGGATAGCTTCCCTTTCTCTGCCTTCATCTTAAACAATATTCTCCCTCAGGGTTCCATCCTTAACTTCTTTCTTTGTTGATTTCATCCAATACCGTGGCTTTGTGATCCATAAATAATTATCTCCAGCTCACATCTTTCTTGTCAGCTTTTACTATAATGCCAGTGGCCTGTTGAACATCTCTACTGGGATGTCCTGTCCCATCTGAACTCATATTTCTACAATTTCCTCACTCATTCATGCTGCTCCTCTTGCATTCCCTTTCTTGAGGATTCACACTACTGTCTCCCCATGGTTTCAAGCCAGGAACCTGCAGTCACCTCTAGCTTATTCCTCCCTCTTACACCCCACATGCAACAGATTTATTGCCTTAAAATCCTCAAATCTGTCCCTTCCCTTATATCTTCACTGCTGTTTTGGTTCACCGTTTCTCACCTTCAGGTCTAAGCTGGATTATTGCATTAGCCTCTGTACCCCACTCCTGCTTTCCAGTTTCATCTCCTCTCTTCCATATTCTAGACTGTATAGATAGAATATTTCTAAAATACAAACCTAATCAAGCTACTGCCCTACTTTAAATCTCCCTTGATATTTTCAAAATAGAATGTAAACTTCTTAGCATAGCTGACAAGGCCCTTTCATGATTGAGTCCAGTGGTTCTTACCCTGTCAACATCTTGGAGTTTCCTAGAGTGATTTAAAAAGTACCAATGTGGAGGGGTTAAGAAGATGTGCCCTAGATATGTAGTCTTCTAGTGATTCTACTTTACTAAGTTATAGGTCTCCATGTACTGCATGCCTGTATTTTGTCAAATGCCACAATAGGTGCTTTATGTGAATTGTATTTAATCCTGGTAAAATTCTCTTCAGAAATCAGAAAACAGGGATTAAGTAACTTCCCAGAGATGATAACTCATAAACTCCAATCTCTCTGATTATGAAGCATGTACAATCTCTCTGATTATGAAGCATATACAATGTATCTATTAAAGGTAAAATAAAGTTAATAAATGTGGTCCTTCCACAGTCCTTTGCTCTTAGGTTGGGTTCTTCAGGAGGGAGACTCTGGAGACATGGAAATCTGTGTGCTGGTAGTTTATTGGGGAGAGTCCTTGAGATCAAGACCTGTGAGAGAGTAAAGGAGGCAGGGTTGGGTAAAGGGAGAAGCTGAACTACAGTGCAGTCTCAACAAAGGCCTCAGCTGATCCCACAGGAGCTCTGGGCTGCATTGGCCCTTCAGAGTTATCCCGAACTGAGGACAGAGAACCAGGTCTCTCTTCCCTTGCATCCACCAGTCACTCCTCATAATCAGAATTTGGTTCATGGAGGAGCCTGTAGGACTAACCTGCTAAAGTATTTGGTAGTTTATTATCAACTGCTTTTTCGCAACCCAAAGATGGTTATTGTTTTTTTTTTAAGAGATCTTTATTGGAGTAAAATTGCTTCACAATACTGTGTTAGTTTCTGTTGTATAACAAAGTGAATCAGCCATGTGCAAGATGGCTAACTTGAATGAAACAATTATTTTAGAAAATATTATTTGCAAGGCACCATGGCAGGAATGCAAATGTATTCATCACAGTTAATGTATTTGGGGGAACTGCATTTAGATCACATGTCTGATGCCATGTAACTTAAATTTAGAAATAAAATGAAGTATGCAGAAGTAAATCCTCTGTAAAATGAGGGCACTAACAATATCTACCTCATAGGGTAGATACGAGGATTAAAAAGACTGCCACAAAATAAATGCTAAAAATCCCCACCAAAACCAATGTCCACCCCCAAGAGATTTGGATTTCATTAATTTAACTTAAAGTATAGGCCATTTTAAAAAGCCTTCCAGGTGGTTCTAGTGTAATCAGGGTTGAGAGCTACTGCACATAGTTAATTCTCCAGCCTCATGTGTTACTTGCCTCTTAGTAGTTGTAGTAAATAATCCACACTTTGTTGAACGGTGATATTTTCTCAAATTTCTGCCTTTCACAGGCGCTGGACAGGCCTTTCTCCCCTTCTTTTCTTCACCTAGGCCTGAGAGTCCGTCAAGTCTGTCAACACTTGGCTCAGACGTCTGAGTCCCTCCAGGACTTGGCTGTGTGCCTTCCTGGGTGCTTCCCACTGTCCCGTTGCTTTCCTTTAGCACGGCCTTTGCCCCAATGTGTTGTAACTGTCCAGTCAGTCTTCATGTATATATTGTGAGTCTCTTGAGGACACATATTATATCTTAAAATCTTTTGTGTCAAGAATAGTCCCAGCAGTAAACATTCGAATGAATCCCTGGATCCTGGCTAGAGCATCACGGTGTTTTAGACGAAACACTCATCTATATCTGAGTCCTTTCTTCACTACTAACTAGCTATGTAGACAACCTCGAAGATGATTCATCAGTGAGCCCTGTCTCCTGCAGTTCACGCCTCACTCTAATCCCCTCCCCTTGAGCGTGGGAGATTTATTGACTCCCTTCATAAAACACAGAAGAAATGACAGATGTCACTTTCAAGGTTAGGTTGTAAAATGACTGTGGCTCTGTGTTGGGTGCCCTCCCCCATGTTCTCTCTGTCTCACTGAGGGAAGCCAGCTGCCCTGTTGTGACCTGTCCTATGGAGAGGCCCACACAGCAAGGAACTGAGGGAGGCCTCTGGCTAAGAGTTAGTGAGGGACTGAGATCCTTAGGCTAGCAGGCTGCAGAGAACTGAATTCTGCCCCAGAGTGAGCTTGGAAGCCAGCCCTCCCCCAGGTGAGCCTTCAGCAACAACTTGACTGTAGCCTCAGGATAGACTCTGAGCCAGAGACATCCAGCTCACCTGTGCCCTGATTCTTGACCTACAGAAACTGTGAGATAATAAATGTTTGTTGTTTTAAGTCTCTAAGTTTCTGGGTAATTTGTTACACAGCGATAAATGAAAAATGCACTGGCTGTATATTCTTAAGCAGTGATTTAATTCATTACACTCCCATTTATTCACGTGTAAAAATGGAGATAATGCCATCCACTCCACAAGGGTGTCATGAGACTTAAATGATATGATGCAGATGAGAGCTATTCGTACAGTATTAAATGTGACATAAAAGCTAGATATCCATCTCCAGGAACATCATATTTTAGATAGACGCCTTTTCAATCTTGTTTAATATCATGCATTATGAGCTCCTAGAATTAATAAGCTAGAGGTATATGCTTAACTTTATTATATCTGCTGGGATGACACTGAAGTGTCAAGCTGTGCATTTAATTAATTTAACATTAAATGCCTATATACATTTCTCTTTTTTCATTTCATTCAGCTCATAATTAACTCCTGTAGTAAAAATCACAGCATCCTCAATGGGTGTTTTAGTTCTCTTATGTTAAACCTAAGGACTGCTTTTCTCAAAAGAATTCAGAAAAGGAGAATGGGTCCTGTATTCAAAGCCTTAGCAGCTGCCTCTGCGTGGCCCCTGTGCCATGGGATGGGCAGAATGGTGGTGGTCAGCAATAAACGTTTGTGAGGGCCTTGCCTTTGCCCTTGCCCTGTGTTATGCTGATGCCTGAGGATTGAAGAACTGTAAACGTGGACTCAGTTCCCATGGAGCTCACCACCTAATGGGGGTGTGGAGCCTGCAAAGTCACATGTGCAGTAGAACAAGGAAGTGTTATGTAGACTATATATCCTACAGTCTTCAGTGGAGAAAATAACCAGGATGAACCCCAAGAACAGAGGCCTGTTCACTCTGCTTTGTAACATAGAAAAATAGGAAGTTATGATATTTAGGTAGAATTTTAAAATTTTTACAGTGGTTCCTATCTCTTGACTACCTCATAGTATTTAAAAACAATCAAGGGACTTCCCTGGCGGTCCAGTGGTTAAGACTTCGCCTTCCAATGCAGAGGGTGCAGGTTCGATCCCTGGTTGGGGAGCTAAGATCCCACATGCCTCGCGGCCAAAAAACCAAAACATAAAAACAGAAGCAATATTGTAACAAATTCAATAAAGACTTTAAAAATGGTCCACATCAAAAAAACCCTTTAAAAACAAAGCTTTAAAAAAATAAAAACAAGCATTCCTTCAAAAATTATATTTGGGTACCTATTATTTGCAAAACACTATGCTTAATGTTGTGGACATAAAATGTATGAAAAAAGATTCTGTTCTAAAAAAGAAAAAAATAATCATACCACACCACCACCACGAAAAATATAACGGCACAAATTATTAAGTGCCAGGCATTGTATTAAGGTCCTTGATACATTGATCCCCTTTAGCTTCACAAAACTTTAATAGGAAGATAAAAATATTTCTATCAAAGATGAAGACTAAGGCTCAGGAAGGGGGAACAATTTTTCCAGGGTTATATCAATACAAGTAAAAAGTCATAGCTAGGACCCAAGGGGTCTGTGCGACCTCAGACCCTTATTCTGTACCTCACCACCTCCCAGTCTGTCTTTACTTTGGTTGTTGATAGCATCAAGTGACATTTTATAAAGTATTGTATGATTCTACAAAAGCATCTTCATACATCATTTATTTTCATGACAAACCTCAAATCAGTAATACCCTGTTTATAGATAAGAAAATAAGGCTCAGGCAGCTTAAATGACTCATCCAGTCCATAAATTTGTGGACTGAGATTTGTTATGAGATTCAGACCTGAGCACACAAGAATATTACGATTTAAGATGGATTCATGAGAGGTAGGCTGTCAGGTGCTACATAGAGCAGGGTAGAGAGGGATCATCATGGGAAGAAATGAGTCATTGGAGGAAGAGTGTCTTTAAGGATGGAAGCAGCAGGCGAGAGGTGCCCAGAAGCTACTTCTGCAGGGAAACAGTGCGGGGGCATCTGTGTTGAGGAAGGGGTAGTTGGCTAAGGGTGCTGGTCCCAGCTCTACCCTGTCCTGTCACATGTGGCACAAGGGTGATAATGCTTATCCAGTACCTCAGAGCTGTTGTGGCGGCTGAAGTGTTAATGTAAAGGGAGGTTGAAAGCTGTAAAGTGCTTTACAAATATCAAGCCTTGTTATCCTGACTTTAGATGAGACAAACTTGAGGTTCAGAGTCTTGAAGACCTTTCCCAGAATCATATAGGAAGGTCCAACAGCACCAAACTCTTGAAGTACCCGCCAGCACTGCAGACCCTGCCTAGTCAATATATGGAGAGACACCAATTGCTGAGTTTTCTGTCTAGGAGGACATGCTGCTTTCTAGGAACGTGAAGAAATAAGCTAACCAAAGAGATACCTCTACCTGCACATTCACTGGTCTGAGCAAGGTGGATAGAACGAGTTTTTCAGAGGGTGCCTTATGTTCAGGACCCCCATTCTCTGCAGAGGTCAGGTTCGGTTACCTTCTCTGTCCCACTTGCAAGAGAAGTTACCTCTAATGTGTAGCTTCAAGGAAAGGTTCTCAAACTTTTCTATGGTAAAACCCATGTACTCTTCTCAATAATGTTATTAAATATATCAATTACATTGGACTACAAAAGAGGCAAATTATATTGAAATGCACTTATCAAAATATTAAAATATTTTTATATAGTAATTATGTTTGTATCTTTATGGAAGTATTAGATGAAAGATTTAGCAGTGGGTCTAATAACTACTTCAATTTCTAAGTAGAGATATGTACAAATGATATTTCAAGATATTTGTCACACCTGTACAATAATATTTAAAAATATGCAATTTCTACTGATGACAAAGTCATCAATTAGATATTCATAAATACTGCAGTAGTTTGTTGGCAGTATTTGTCATTGAAAAACATATTGCATTTCAATTAGAGATCAGTGAAACAAAAATGCCATTTTTTTCCTATCTAAATCTTTGTACATCTTCCCTTTTCCACCGCGGAATTCTATCCATGAATCCTTTGCGACCCAAGATTAAGAATCCCTGGTTTAGAGGAAATTAAAGAAGGCTTTTGAGTGGAAGGCAATAAATTGTGGAGGAAATAACCCATAGGATTGCATTTAATGTCTACTTTTTTTCATTTACTAGTAATATATTTACCATGTTCAATTATACTTTACTGCAGATGTTAATTATATTAATTAATTATTTCTCACTGTAAATATTAGTAAAATAAATGGCTGGACAATTAAGAAGTAAAATATGTTTTTAGGTCACAAATATATCACAAACTGTTACCCTAATGAATTTATACTCTGTGTTTCAGTTTCCCCAGATCATAGATGATCAGGGTAATAGCAGCAAAGAGTATAATGTAAGGGTCAAGAGTATGGCATTTGGAGCCTGAAATAAATTGGTTTTACACCACCACGCACTAGCTGGGTGGTCATAGGCAAATTAATTGACCTTTCCATTCTGTTTTAATTATATAAAGTAGGAGTAATGATATTAACTTTTGAGGACTGTTAGAGTATCAAATGAGGCTGTATACATATATAATATATATGTATATATTTTGTACATATATACATATATATATATACACACACACACATAGCATTTGCCACTGCATCTAACACGTACTAAGTGCTTAACTAGAGTTTGCTATCACTGCAGCTATGATTATTATTACCTGTAATCACCAGGCATTTTGGCTATCAAATGAAAGTCAATATGCCTGACATATAACAATGACAAACTATAGGCTCCTTATCAGTAGAGTCCTCAGGTAGACTTAGAGGTAATGAGAAAGAATCAAAACCTGTCCTGTGCTTTGGGACCATCAACCTTAGCTAGAAAATGGCACAGGGAACAGTCCTTGTGTGATTAGAGAGGACTGACCTTTGGTGTGTTTGGAAAAAAGTGGGTTCTGTTTGCCTTGGAGAATCTCTTATCACCCTTTCAGAGAACTCTCAATTTTTGTCGACCCCCTCTCCTATAATCCAGGATCTCCAGCCTCCTCTCTCTAACACTCCACTGTGTACCTCATGCAAGACAAGAAGGGAAGGGAATTTGTATTGATTGGGCCTCTCCTATGTGGTGCACTATTTTGTTCTCCTTAGGTGATGAGTGGTCCCAAGCTTGGAAGCTTTTTATGTTTTCTGTGCTTCATTCTTTCAAAGTCCTATTTTTGAGGCCACATCCACCTAATTTTAACCAATCAATAATACTGAATGCTGAGGATGACTTAGCTTCCAATTTGCTGCATAAAATATATCTATATCTCAACAGAAGCTTTTAATACCAATACTGAGATGGTGTAAGGCTGTACACATGGACCCATGTAGACCTGGGTTGCATTTTGGATCTGCTGTATCCCAGCTGTGTCACCTTGGACGAGGCAGGAACCTCTCTGAAACCATTTTTACTAGTAAACTAGGAATGATAAGAGCATTAGCAGTTTTGTTAAAATTATAAAATGAGACTTTGTTTATAAACATCTTACAACACTATACATATTTTAAATGATAGTTACCATTAATAAACGTAATGGGACTTTCAGCTTGTTGAAGGACATTTGATGTGAGACTAGAAGAACTTTCAGATGCCTCTTATCACCCTGTGTGGGAACATGCTTGTTTTGTCAATGAATGTTGACCCACTGAAAAGATAATCACACTTCAATCTTTTCATGAACACAGCATGCATAAGGAAAATGTTACCCAACTGATCTTCAGATCCAGGGTGGAGGTGAGGCAAAGTCTAAAATACAAACATATGCCTATCCTGGTAATGCTTCACCTCTTGCTCTTGAAACACCAAATATCTGGGCCTCCTGGAACAAGAACAAAAATCGAAGTAAGGCCCGCACACAGACTTGAGAGTGACTGAGCGCTTCCAGCCTTTTCCCCTCTTGCTTACAAAGGCTTGAAGAGGCAGTCAGTGTAGCCTCTGAGTCCTCCTTAAAGTTTGGGGCTATTCAGCCGTGGAATCCAAATTACTCTTCTGGATGTTAGCCCAGAGCAGAGCTCTGGCTTCGAATTCTCTGGACGGCAGCCATGGTAAAGACATTTGCTACTGCCAGCAGTACAAGAGAAACATGGAAAATACTGCTCAGGCAAGAACACAGTTGAGCGTTTCTAGGATACCTCAACCAGGAGATAGCTTTGTCACCAGCTTTTCAGGATAGAGAAACCAAGCCCTCTGCTTCCCACTTGGCTAATCATCACAAATATAGCAGAATTGAAAGGAACGTCAAGGGATCAAAGACCAGTCTGGGAGAACCACAGTTCATGATTGAACAGAGTTTCAATACTCATTTTTCTCTCCTGAGGGTCTCAAGTGTTTCCATGTGCTTAGGTAAAGCATGTACGGGGAACCAAGTGTGCCTTGGTAACACTGTTCCACGTTGCATGTACCTTTTTTCCCCTCCTTTTTAACTTTTTGGATTTTAGGTGCAGAGCTTTGATTTAATCAAACACCTTTCTTAATTCATAACACACTATTATGTTTGATCCCACGAGGTCCCTTTCTTATTTTATTTTAGTTTTCCCTGCATCTCCCATTTCCCATTACTATTCCTTACCATTGAGAAGTCGCCTCCTTTATGATGTTTAATATATGTTCTTGATATGTATGTATCTGCAGAAAATATGTGGTGGTGTTTTGTGTATGTACGTGCTTTCAGCTCCATAAGGGTGTCTCATTGTATTTCTTACCTTTTTACTCAATATTATATTCTAATGTGTACCCACTAGTTAATTGCTTTTGACGGCTGCATAATATTCCATCTAATCATGGAGAGCTATTTGCTGCTACAAATAATGCTGCTGTGTACATTTTTCTACGTGGTGCCTCATGGGCTTGTGTGAGACTTTCTCAGGCATGTTCTCAGGAGAGAGACTGCTGTATTGCAGGGTGCATAGACTTTCTAATTTCCCTCAGAGCTGCCAGATAACTTTCCAAGAAGACTGTGTTAGTTCCCACTCCCACCAGCTAGGCATGTGGATTCCTGTTTCTCCCAACTTGTTGAAAACTTGGAGTCCTCTAGGTTTTAATTTTTTTTCAATTAAGTGACATAATATTGTTGTTTTAATTTTTATATCTCTTGTGAAGTGACATAATTAATATGTCATAAGTGACATTAATTAAGTGGGTATTAAGTGACATAATATTGTTGTTTTAATTTTTATATCTCTTATTACAGGTAAGGGTGAGAATCTCTTTAACTTTAGTCGTTCAGGTTTCTCCTTTTGTGCATTGTATTCATATCTTTTACTCATTTTCTATTTTTTCAATGATTAAAAGGAATTATTTTTATAATGTATTAATCCCATTGATTTTAAACGTTGCAAATTCTTCTCTAGGTGTGGTACACATCTGTTAACACTTCCTATTAGGCCCAAGGTGAATAGAAATCTTTAATGTTTGTGTAGTCAGATCCAACAATTTTCTACCTCATAATTTGTGTTTATACAGTCTTGTTTAAAAAAAACTTTTTCCACCCTAGGGTCATATTTTTTCCTATTAGCTTTAAAGTTTCACCTTTTACATTTTGGGCTTTAAGCCACCTGGAGTTCAATGTATACATGGCATGAAATAAGAATGCATATATTTATTTCTCCTAAGTGAGCCAGCTTTCTTAACACCATCTACTAAACAATTTATCTATTCCCCACCTCTATTATATTCCATTTCTTTACACATGTGCTCTGTTCCTGGGCATTCTCATCTGTTCCACATTTTATTTGTCTGCTGCTGTGCTGGTATATACTATTCTCTCTTCACTCTTTGTATGTGAGTGTGTGTGTGTGTATGTGTTTGTGTGCACACACATGCACACACAAAATTGACAACTCTTTGTGAAACCTAATTCTTCAATATAGACTTTAGAATCAGTTTGTCAACTTTTTCAAAAATTTCAGCTAAAGTTTATATTGGAACATATTAGATATATACATTAATTTAGGGGAGAACTGACAAATTTATAATATCAACTAATTCCACTTCATTCATTCATTATTTATGTCTTCTATGTCTTTTAATAGAATTTGAAAGATTTATCCATAAAATTTTGTCATTCCTTGTTATTTCTATTCCTGGAAAGTTTAGAGATTCTTGATATTGTGAATGCCATTTCAATTTCTATTACAGTTTCTTGGTGGTTATTGATAGTGTAAATTGAATTTGTATCTGGCAGCTTTGCTGAACTCTTATTAGTTTAGTAGTCTATTATGCTGTAGGTTTTTAACACGCATCTGACTCCTGTTATTAGATGGTACCCTGAAGACAGATGTATGCTTGCTCTTTACATTTTTTGTCACTAAATCTCCGTAAGCCTTTTCCATGATGGCTGACCCTGTAACAGAAATTCTGGCTATCAATTTTTAGCATTTACTATGCTAGATACTAACCTAAGCACTTTACATGTATTGTCTTACTAGTTCCTTACAAAAACCTTACTTGATTTTATTTTATTTTTTTATTTAAAAAAAATTTTTTTTTTAAATTTTATTTATTTATTTATTTATTTATGGCTGTGTTGGGTCTTCGTTTCTGTGCTAGGGCTTTCTCTAGTTGCGGCAAGTGGGGACCACTCTTCATCGCGGTGCGCAGGCCTCTCATTATCGCGGCCTCTCTTGTTGCGGAGCACAGGCTCCAGACGCGCAGGCTCAGTAGTTGTGGCTCACGGGCCCCATTGCTCCGCGGCACGTGGGATCTTCCCACACCAGGGCTCGAACCCGTGTCCCCTGCATTGGCAGGCAGATTCTCAACCACTGCGCCACCAGGGAAGCCCACTTGATTTTCTTTTTATCTATACCCTACAAATGAAGAAATGGAAGCCAAGACAGTAAGTCGTCTCAGGTCACACAGCCAGTAAGAGACTGAGACAAAACCAGGTATCTTTGACTCTAAAGCCAAGGTCCTCTATAGCGGTGCTATTCTAAATTTGGGCCTCAGAATTTTTCACAGTTAGCTAGGTAAAGTCTATGTTATTCACCAATACACACACTTTCAATGAAAACATGAATATAGTTTTTATAATTTTACCTATGCTATGCTTGTTCTGATTATATTTATTTAACCCTAATTTGATATAATACCTAACATAATTATAATAAATATATTTATATTAACTGTAATAATAAAAAATAAAAATTGTCTCTAATAGTAAATGCAAAATTGGGGCAGAGGCTTGTCTTTGGCATGTCTTTGTTTTTTAATTTATTTTTCTGATAATTATTTTTATTGTTTTATAAAACAGTTGAAGACATTTTGGAAAAACAAACAAACAAACAAACAAAAACCTGGTTCTTTACAACTGATTGCTTGAGAAGCTCTAATCTAGAGTATGTGTCATTTCTCTATAAATGTGTCCCTTGCTGGCTTAAGTGTCTGAAGATGCAAATAGGATGGATCAAAATTTTTGAACCAGTCTGTATTTGGGTGCCTAGTTGTCTCAGTCATTTTAAATGGGTGATTTGTATTTCTGAAATACTCCAGTCAAATGAAAGCCATCCTGATGAAAGACTTTTCCTACAGAGAAATCATTATACTGTTCCCACCTAACCCTCTCTGCTATTTCAGACATCAGTGTCCTTTGGATCTACAAGGCAAAAATCTACTGCTGGCCCTAGAAATACCAAGCAATGCCTGAGCTCTGAGCTGGAGCAAAGTCTTTTATTCTAATAGGAAACTACCAAACTTTAGATTCAAATCTCTTTCATTTGGAAAAAGAAAATTGTGAGTTTGAGCATGACAGTATCTGGAGGTTAATTATGTAGCTGTTGACAATGAAGCTGTCTTATTTAAAATACTAAATACAGTATTTGAACATAGATTGGAGTATTTAAGCCATCAGCACAGGTGAGCTTGTATAATACTGAAATAAAGCATTGAATCTGTGAAGGAATATACAATATCTGTAGAGAACTATAGAAAAAGAAAAAAATTTTAAGATCAAATCACATTTCTTAGAAAAAGTTGTGTAGGATAGTCTTCTGACAGATCATTCAAAATGATAGGCAATTCAATTAATTTACAATCTACAATCTACAATTTACAATCTGGCTGCTTTAAAAAAAATTATCTGGCTGTGTTTTTGAGTAAATAATGTTACCATGTTTCAAGCATAATCATTAATAAAGCTGGAAGAAGTAATATGGCTTTTACATTTAGATTTTAACTTTCTTGTATGTCACTTGCACAAAGATTTTTATAGAGTGCTATTTAGCTCATGGGAAAAAATCCAAATATTTAACAATAAGAGAATTTTTGCTAAGCCACCTTTATAAGTATAATGAAATACTTATTGCATAATCTTTAAAAATAAGTAAGCAGAGTATATCAATATAGTAAACAAAGGCTCTACAAGAGAGTATTGAGTGTAAACCACAAAATCGAAAGATGGTGTACATATACAAATTGCAACTGCATAAAAATTTGTTCATGAATTCAGAAAAATAATTGGAATTTAGCTGGATGGAATACATTGTATGCATTTCATCTGTAAGTATATGACAAAAATATTTTTTAAAATAAAACATTTTTGTGTTGCAAATTTTTTAACTTTACATGAATGTATAGATAGTTTATGCAATTTGGAGACTTTCATAACTCTCAGATAATGTAATAAGGAGTACATAAAAATAAAAGGTAGTGGGTGGTTTCTTTTGAATTTTACTTTATTTTTTTATATAGCAGGTTATCTATTTGTTATCTATTTTATACATATTAGTGTATATATGTCAATCCGTATCTCCCAATTCATACCACCACCACCACCACCACCACCCCCAACTACTTTGTCCCCTTGGTGTCCATACGTTTGTCCTCCACATCTGTGTCTCAATTTCTGCCCTGCAAACCGGTTCATCTCTACCATTTTTTTAGGTTCTGCATATATGCATTAATATACAATATTTGTTTTTCTCTTTCTGACTTACTTCACTCTGTATGACAGTCTCAGGATCCATCCACGTCTCTACAAATGACCCAATTTCGTTCCTTTTTATGGCTGAGTAATATTCCATTGTATATATGTAACACATCTTCTTTATCCATTTGTCTGTGGATGGGCATTTAGGTTGCTTCCATGACCTGGCTATTGTAAATAGTGCTGCAGTGAGCATTGGAGTGCATGTGTCTTTATGAATTATGGTTTTCTCTGGGTATATGCCCAGTAGTGGGATTGCTGGGTCACATGGTAATTCTATTTTTGGCTTTTTAAGGAACCTCCATACTGTTCTCCATAGTGGTGGTATCAATTTATATTCCTACCAACAGTGCAAGAGTGTTCCCTTTTCTCCACACCCTCTTCAGCATTTGTTGTTTGTAGATTTTCTGATGATGCCCATTCTAACTGGTGTGAGGTGATACCTCATTGTAGTTTTGATTTGCCTTTCTCTAATAATTAGTGATGTTGAGAGGCTTTTCATGTGCTTCTTGGCCATCAGTATGTTTTCTTTGGAGAAATGTCTATTTAGGTCTTCTGGCCATTTTTTGATTGGGTTCCTTGTTTTTTTAATATGGAGCTGCATGAGCTCTTTATATATTTTGGAGATTAATCCATTGTCCATTGATTCATTTGCAAATATTTTCTCCCATTCTGAGGGTTGTCTTTCCGTCTTGTTTATGGTTTCCTTTGCTGTGCAAAAGCTTTTAAGTTTCATTAGGTCCCATTTGTTTATTTTTGTTTTTATTTCCATTTCTCTAGGAGGTGGGTCAAAATGGATCTTGCTGTGATTTATGTCATAGAATGTTCTTCCTATGTTTTCCTCTAAGAGTTTTATAGTGTCTGGTCTTACACTTAGGTCTCAAATCCATTTGGAGTTTATTTTTGTGTATGGTGTTAGGGAGTGTTGTAATTTCATTATTTTCCATGTAGCTGTCCAGTTTTCCCAGCACCACTTATTGAAGAGACTAACTTTTCTGTATTGTATATCCTTGCCTCCTTCGTCATAGGTTAGTTAACCATAAATATATAGGTTTATCTCTGGGCTTTCTATCCTGTCCCATTGATCTATATTTCTGTTTTTGTGTCAGTACCATACTGGCTTGATTACTGGAGCTTTGTAGTATAATCTGAAGTCCAGGATCCTGATTCCTCCAGCTGCATTTTGCTTTCTCAAGATTGTTTTGGCTATTCAAGGTCTTTTGTGTCTCCATACAAATATTAAGATTTTTTGTTCTAGTTCTGTAAAAAATGCCATTGGTAATTTGATAGGGATTTCATTGAATCTATAGATTGCTTTGAGTAGTATAGTCATTTTCACAATATCGATTCTTCCAATCCAAGAACATGGTATATCTCTCCATCTGTTTGCGTCATCTTTGATTTCTTTGATCAGTGTCTTATAGTTTTCTGCATACAGGTCTTTTGTCTCCTTAGTTAGGTTTATTCCTAGGTATTTTACTTTTTGGTTGCAATGGTGAATGGGATTGTTTCCTTAATTTCTCTTTCTGATTTTCGTTCTTAGTGTATAGGGATGCAAGAGATTTCTGTGCATTAATTTTGTACCCTGCAACTTTACCAAACAAATTGCTTAGCTCTAGTAGTTTTCTGGTGGCATTTTTAGGATTCTCTATGTATAGTATCATGTCATCAGCAAACAGTGACAGTTTTACTTCTTCTTTTCCAATTTCTATTCCTTTTATTTCTTTTTCCTCTCTGATTGCTGTCGCTAGGACTTCCAAACTATGTTGAATAATAGTGGCGAGAGTGAACATCCTTGTCTTGTTCCTGATCTTAGCGGAAATGCTTTCAGTTTTTCACCATTAAGAATGATGTTGGCTGTGGGTTTGTCATATATGGCCTTTATTCTGTTTAGGGAGGTTCCCTCTATGCCCACTTTCTGGAGAGTTTTTATCATAAATGGGTGTTGAATTTTGTCAAAAGCTTTTTTCTGCATCTATTGAGATGATCATTTGGTTTTTATTCTTCAATTTGTTAATATGGTGTATCACATTGATTGATTTGTGTATATTCAAGAATCCTTGCATCCCTGGGATAAACCCCACTTGATCATGGTATATGATCATTTTAATATGTTGTTGGATTCTGTTTGCTAGTATTCTGTTGAGGAGTTTTCCTTCTATATTCTGCAGTGATTTTGGTCTGTAATTTTCTTTTTTTGGAGTATCTTTGTCTGGTTTTGCTATCAGGGTTATGGTGGTCTCGTAGAAAGAGTTTGGGAGTGTTCCTTCCTCTGTAATTTTTTGGAAGAGTTTGAGAAAGATTGGTGTTAGCTCTTCTCTAAATATTTGATAGAATTCACCTGTGAAGCCATCTGGTCCTGGACTTTTGTTTGTTGGAAGATTTTTAATCACAGTTTCAATTTCATTGCTTGTGATTGGTCTGTTCATATTTTCTATTTCCTCCTGGTTCAGTCTTGGAAGGTTATACCTTTCTAAGAATTCGTCCATATCTTCCAGGTTGTCCATTTTATTGGCATAGAGTTGCTTGTAGTAGTCTTTTAGGATGCTTTGTATTTCTGTGGTGTCTGTTGTAACTTCTCCTTTTTCATTTCTAATTTTTGTTGATTTGAGTCCTCTCCCTCTTTTTCTTGATGAGTCTGGCTAAAGGTTTATCAATTTTGTTTATCTTCTCAAAGAACCAGCTTTTAGTTTTATTGATCTTTGCTATTGTTTTCTTTCTTTCTATTTCATTTATTTCTGCTCTGATCTTTATGATTTCTTTACTTCTACTAACTTTAGGTTTTTTTTTTGTTCTTCTTTCTCTGGTTCCTTTAGGTGTATAGTTAGATTGTTTATTTGTCATTTGTCTTGTTTCTTGAGATAGGCTTGTATTGCTATAAACTTCCCTCTTAGAACTGTTTTGCTGCATCCCATAGGTTTTGGATCATTGTGTTTTCATTGTAATTGTCTCTAGGTATTTTTTGATTTCCTCTTTGATTTCTTCAGTGATCTCTTGGTTATTTAGTAATGTAGTGTTTAGCCTCCATGTGTTTGTGTTTTTTACATTTGTTCCTCTGTAATTGATTTCCAGTCTCATAGCGTTGTGTTCGGAAAAGATGCTTGATATGATTTCAATTTTCTGAAATTTACCAAGGCTTGATTTGTGATCCAAGATATGATCTATCCTGGAGATCGTTCCGTGTGCACCGGATGGAATGTCCGATAAATATCAATTAAATCTATCTGGTCTGTTGTGTCATTTAAAGCCTGTGTTTCCTTATTAATTTTGTGTGTGGATGATCTGTCCATTAGTGTAAATGAGGTATTAAAGTCTACTACTATTATTGTGTTACTTTCGATATCCTCTTTTTTTTTTTTTTAATTTTTATTTATTTATTTATTTATTTATTTATTTATTTATGGCTGTGTTGGGTCTTCGTTTCTGTGCGAGGGCTTTCTCTAGTTGCGGCAAGTGGGGGCCACTCTTCATCGCGGTGCGCGGGCCTCTCACTATCGCAGCCTCTCTTGTTGCGGAGCACAGGCTCCAGTCACGCAGGCTCAGTAATTGTGGCTCACGGGCCTAGTTGCTCCGCGGCATGTGGGATCTTCCCAGACCACGGCTCGAACCCGTGTCCCCTGCATTGGCAGGCAGATTCTCAACCACTGCGCCACCAGGGAAGCCCCTCGATATCCTCTTTTATAGCTGCTAGCAGCTGCCTTGTGTATTGACGTACTCCTATGTTGGGTGCATATATACTTATAATTGTTATATCTTCTTCTTGGATTGATCCCTTGATCATTATGTAGTGTCCTTCCTTGTCTCTTGTAACATTCTTTATTTTAAAGTTTATTTTATCTGATATGGTATTGCTGCTCCAGCTTTCTTTTGATTTCCATTTGCATGGAATATCTTTTTCCATCCCCTCACTTTGAGTCTGTATGTGTCCCAAGTCTGAAGTGGGTCTCTTGTAGACAGCATATATATAGGCCTTGTTTTTGTATCCATTCAGCAAGCGTGTGTCTTTTGGTTGGAGCATTTAATCCATTCATGTTTAAGGTAATTATTGATATGTATATTCCTATTACAACTTTCTTAATTGTTATGGGTTTGTTTTTGTAGATCCTGTCCTGCTCTTGTGTTTCCCACTTAGAGAAATTCCTTTAGCATTTGTTGTAAAGCTGGTTTGGTGGTGCTGAATTCTCTTAGCTTTTGTTTGCATTGAAAGCTTTTGACTTCTCTGTCAAATCTGAATGAGATCCTTGCCAAGTAGAGTTATCTTGGTTGTAGGTTCTTCTCTTTCATCACTTTAAGTATATCATGGCCCTCCCTCCCGGCTTGTAGAGTTTCTGCTGAAAAATCAGCTATTAATCTTACAGGAGTTCCCTTGTATGTTATTTGTCATTTTTCCCTTGTGTCTTTCAATAATTTTTCTTTGTCTTTAAATTTTGTCTATTTGATTACTATGTGTCTTGGTGTGTTTCTCCTTGGGTTCATCCTGCCTGGGACTCTCTGTGCTGCCTGGACTTAGGTGGCTATTTCCTTTCCCATGTCAGGGAAGTTTTTGACTATAATCTCTTCAAATATTTTCTCGGGTCCTTTTTCTCTCTCTTCTCCTCTGGGACCCCTATAATGTGAATGTTTTTGTGTTTAATGTTGTCCCAGTGTTCTCTTAGGCTGTCTTCATTTCTTTTCATTGTTTTTTCTTTATTCTGTTCTGCAGCAGTGAATTCCACCATTCTGTCTTCCAGGTCACTTATCTGTTCTTCTGCCTCAGTTATTCTGCTATTGATTCCTTCTAGTGTATTTTTCATTTCAGGTATTGTATTGTTCATCTCTGTTTGTTTGTTCTTTAATTCTTCTAGGTGTTTGTTCCTTAATTCTTTTCGGTCTTTGTTAAACATTTCTTGCATCTTCTCGATCTTTGCCTCCATTGTTTTTCTGAGGTCCTGGATCATCTTCACTATCATTATCCTGAATTCTTTTTCTGGAAGGTTAACTATCTCCACTTCATTTAGTTGTTTTTCTGGGGTTTTATCTTGTTCCTTCATCTGGTACAAAGTCCTCTGCCTTTTCATTTTGTCAATCTTTCTGTGAATGTGGTTTTCCTTCCACAGGCTGCAGAATTGCAGTTCTTCTTGCTTCTGCTGTGTCATGGGTGTTTTATATAGCCATCTCGATAAGGGGTCAGTGACCATGGCCTGCACCAAATTCAGCCTGCTGCCTGAGTTTTTAAGTAAAGCTTTATTGGAGCACAGCCATACCCATTTCTTTATGCTCTGTGTATGACTGCTTTCCAGCTATGAGGGAAAAGTTGAGTACTTGCCACAGATACCATTGGGCCCTGAAACCCTAAAATATTTGCTATGTGGCCCTTTATAGAAAAAGATGCCATCTGCTAATCTCGATTATTGGTTGAGGTGATATGAATTAGAATCTATTCTCATTCACAAGATTTACATTTAAACAACAGCTATCAAGGAAAGACCCAAAACTGCTTCAAATTATTTAGGTTTAAGTCTGTAAAGAAGTGTAACTGATTGATGATAGGCCGAAGAAAGTTTGGGAAACAAAAATGACAGTATTTTCAGAGTTGAATAATTTTAGAGTGATGGCTTTTTTTCTAAGCAAAATATACATGAGTGTACCAGAGCTATAAGACCTGAAATTGGAGTAAAAGTGAATGAATAGAATTCAAGTGATAGCCTGGGCCACCTGGGCCCTACTGTCAACGTTCCTCTAAAAGCTTTTTTTTTTTTCATGCAAGGCTATTTTGTAGGAAGCTATCTCGTAGGAAGCTATGTCCTCCTAGGGACATAAAATGTTTTTATGGTAGCATTAAGTTAAAATCTGTGAATTTTCTGAAGGTGTCAGAGCAAGAGTGAGTCTCAGGAGAGTCTAATAAGCAGTAAACAGGGTGAACTGCAAAGTCTGCTTCTACAGAAGTTGTCTTTACTTGCTGGTTTTCTGTTTCTTCTGCTGCATCATCCAAGTCCTTCCCACCTTCCCCCTCCCTCATTTCTGGAAAGATAGTTTTCTGTCTTGGGTTGCAGGTAACTTGTTCCAAAATGGTTTTACATTTTAAATTCTGGAATAGGCCATTAAGAAACTTCATACCTGACTGTCCCTTTGTCCTAGAATTTTGGAAAATGTGTCAGCCGGCTTCCAGAACAATTAACTCTGTTTTGAGGTCACCTCTGTGGATACAATTTCAAACTGTTATGAGAGAAATGAAGTTTACCAGTTTAATAGCTAGAGAAGAAAATTAGTCATTTTTAGTAGTTTCTGCAGTGAAGTGAAAGTCACTTTCTGAACTCTTCTTTTTCTTAGTGATCACAAGTAAATCTGTATTAGTAACATGATTGATAGAACTCTAGAACACTTCCTGTATACTATGTATATACTTCCTATACACTGTATACCATATACTATATACTAGAATACTAGAATATAGGCTACTTACTATGAAGATACACACACACATACACATGCATACATGCACACACATGCACTGTGGTTGACAATGACCCCAGAAAACGTGACACTGAGGACAAGAGAAGAAGAGACCTGAGGATTTTGGCCAGCTGTGGGGTAGAGAGCCTTTTATCTCAGTGAGGATGCTTTGACCTCCCTTTCTCTCCTTTTTGTGCCTGTCCTTTTGTTTTTATCCACCTTTGTCACTCTATTCCCCAAAGCATCCCCAACCCAGCAGCTGGGTGTTCACACCAATTGTCCTGTGACTAAAGAAAGATTTCTGATTATTTCATAAGTATATTTTCTCATTAAAGTATCAGTGACTCAGTGATCCCTCTCAAGGATATTTACATTAAAAAGAAAATTAAAAGGACCAAGAGGAGAGGGCAATGCATTACTGAAATAAGCATATTTCTAGTAGTTGCATTTCCACACCATAGTGCCTGGTGGGGAAGCTACTTTTTTTTTGCATGATTGTGGGGAAAGAGGTCTCTTACATGTCCCTCAGATCACTATACCCAAGGACTCTTTTTTTTTTTAATTCTTTGGGAAATTGGATATTTCTTTCTTAAATGTTTGGAAGAATTTATTGTATTTGTGGAAATATTTTTTATGAATTTTTGAATTTTATTTTATTTACTTTTTTATACAGCAGGTTCTTATTAGTCATCAATTTTATACACATCAGTGTATACATGTCAATTCTAATCACCCAATTCATCACAACACCACCCCCCTCCCACATCGCTTTCCCCCCTTGGTGTCCATACGTTTGTTCTCTACGTCTGTGTCTCAACTTCTGCCCTGCAAACTGGTTCATATGTACCATTTTTCTAGGTTCCACATATATGCGTTAATATACGATATTTGTTTTGCTCTTTCTGACTTACTTCACTCTGTATGACAGTCTCTAGATTCATCCACGTCTCTACAAATGACCCAATTTCATTCCTTTTTATGGCTGAGTAATATTCCATTGTATATATGTAACACATCTTCTTTATCCACTCACCTGTCGATGGGCATTTAGGTTGTTTCCATGACCTGGCTATTGTAAATAGTGCTGCAATGAACATTGGGGTGCATGTATCTTTTCACATTATAGTTATCTCTGGGTATAGGCACAGTAGTGGGATTACTGGATCATATGGTAATTCTATTTTTAGTTTTTTAAGGAACCTCCATACTGTTCTCCATAGTGGCTGTATCAATTTACATTCCCACCAACAGTGCAAGAGGGTTCCCTTTTCTCCACACCCTCTCCAACATTTGTTGTTTGTAGATTTTCTGATGATACCCATTCTAACTAGTGTGAGGTGATACCTCATTGTAGTTTTGATTTGCATTTCTCTAATAATTAGTGATGTTGAGCAGCTTTTCATGTGCTTTTTGGCCATCTGTATGTTTTCTTTGAAGAAATGTCTATTTAGGTATTCAGCCCATTTTTTGACTGGGTTATTTGCTTTTTTAATATTGGACTGCATGAGTTGTTTATATATTTTGGAGATTAATCCTTTGTCCGTGGATTCATTTGCAGATATTTTCTCCCATTCTGAGGGCTGCCTTTTCGTCTTGTTTATGGTTTCCTTTGCTGTGCAAAAGCTTTGAAGTTTCATTAGGTCCCATTTGTTTATTTTTGTTTTTATTTCCATTACTCTAGGTGGTGGATCAAAAAAGATCTTGCTGTGAATTATGTCAAAGAGTGTTCTTCCTATGTTTTCCTCTAAGAGTTTTATAGTGTCTGGTCTTATATTTAGGTCTTGAATCCATTTTGAGTTTATTTTTGTGTATGGTGTTAGGGAGTGTTCTAATTTCATTCTTTTATATTTAGCTGTCCAGTTCTCCCAGCGCCACTTATTAAAGAGGCTGTCTTTTCTCCATTGTACATCCTTGCCTCCTTTGTCATAGATTAGTTGACCCTAGGTGCGTGGGTTTATCTCTGTGCTTTCTATCTTGTTCCATTGACCTATGTTTCTGTTTTTGTGCCAGTACCATATTGTCCTAATTACTGTAGCTTTGTAGTATAGCCTGAAGTCAGGGAGTCTGTTTCCTCCAGCTCTGCTTTTTTCCCTCAAGACTGCTTTGGCTATTCAGGGTCTTTTGTGTCTCCACACAAATTTTAAGACTTTTTGTTCTAGTTCTGTAAAAAAATGCCATTGGTAATTTGATAGGGATTTCATTGAATCTGTAGATTGCTTTGGGTCATATAGTCATTTTCACAATATCGATTCTTCCAATCCAAGAATATGGTATATCTCTCCATCTGTTGGTATCATCTTTAATTTCTTTCATCAGTGTCTTATAGTTTTCTGCATACAGGTCTTTTGTCTCCCTAGGTAGGTTTATTCCTAGGTATTTTATTCTTTTTGTTGCAATGGTAAATAGGAGTGTTTCCTTAATTTCTCTTTCAGATTTTTCATCATTAGTATACAGGAATGCAAGAGATTTCTGTGCATTAATTTTGTATCCTGCAACTTTACCAAATTCATTGATTAGCTCTGTCGTTTTCTGGTTCCATCTTTAGGATTCTCTATGTATAGTATCATGTTATCGGCAAACAGTTACAGTTTTACTGACTCTTAACTCCCCCCTCCCCTCCCTTTCTGTATCTACCTTCCTTAGGTGCTGAGAGCACTTACTCATGAGCCCAAAAAAAGACTGCAATTTGAGTCACAGCTCCCCCCACCCCCAGGCATGCATCTTCTAGATCTACAAATGTCCAGAATGACAAATGCAATGTAAGGAACATCAGCCAGCCTGCTGGTGGGGAGGTCATGGCTCTACTTTGCTTTCTTCTACTCACATCTTCTCTAAAGAAAGGCAGAAAGCGTCTGGGGGAACCACTGACTGAACCAGATCAAAGAATTCATTACCGAGGGCCCATCACTGGGGAGATAAAGCTCAAGAGAGGAGCTAGAGTGAGGGAGATGGGAGGAGAGAGCTGGAAAGTGAGAATGTGCCTGAGAGAAAAGGTGACAAGAGTCAGAGCTGGTTCAGGGTCAAACGCTGAAGTCAAGTTTATTTGGGAGGCCGTCATTTTCTTAAGCTTCACTGTGCCCTCAAGCTGGCAGTTCCTTCCTGGTGCTAGCCAGGCCTGACCCCACTTGGTCCAGACCTCTCTCATCTTTTCCCTTCAAAAGATACCTGTTCTGAAATAACCTTCACCCACCCTCTTTTTTTTTCTTTCTTTCTTTCTCTTTCTCAGGTCCTGTCCCTCTCTTTTTCTGAGAAAGGAATCTGTGCTGAGACTTTAGTGAGTAACAATGAATCAGTTAGTCGAGTTTCTCAAATAAAATATTTGCATTTTAAAGGGAGCCAAAGAAAAGGTAGAATTTCAAAGAAAGCTCCCTGAAATTCCACCCCACCCTCCCATCCCCATGCTGAGTTGTTCTTGCTCATAAGTGTCTCTATCTCTTCCTCTCAGGATCTTTTTAGGAACCACAGTAATTTAGGGCTACAGAAACTATAACTTGTCCTTGTGTACATTTGTGATATTTGTTAAGGCTACAGAAGTTGAACTCTAGATTTATAAATAGCATTAAATTTATCTTTTTAGCGACTTTAAGCTAATATTTTGTTTTTGGTGTTTGATCTGAAGCCCTAATCCAGATTCTCAGTAGTATAGTTATATGAGTTAGTTGAGAACAGGAGTGGGGAAACACCCAAAGGGAAGAATCAGTGGATGGTTAAGTTTTACTAAAAAAGTCTTCTGGACCCCAGTTTGAGGGAATCAGTTGTGTCATTTGCTCTTACTTAATATAGATAGATGGCTAGACAAAGCCTCTCAAGCCTGTTTCTTTTCTCCTAGTTACCATTATTCTCTTGATGGCAACTACCATAATCGCTGGGGGTTTTCCCATTAAGTGAACCTAGTAATTGAGAACACATTGGATGAAAACTTGTTTTTCTCTCACAACAGTGGGCGGAGATTGCATAAGGGATAACATTAACTATGGATCTCCTATACCAAACCTCCACACTCATGCCCATAGAGGGAGATGTTTTAAGCTATTTTTAGATTTGTTTAGAGATTGGGAGTGGACCAAAACTTTGTTTGGTCCACTCCCAAGGGAAGTATTTCAAGGGGGAGAAAAAGTTAGTCAGACCATATTTTATGGCACTTGCTTTATAATAATCAACATAATGATCACATAAATATGTGTGATATGCAAACACAAAAAAGAGTCATCAAACAAGTAGGAGGCTGAGAAGAGATTGACATCTGTGCTTCTGATCCTTTCCTCTGTGCCCCATTGTCAGGAATGTTTTGTGGGTCATTGTTGCTCCTCAGCCTCTTAACTGGGCCATACCAGGTCCTCCTGGTTGATAGCACAGTCAGGTAAATAGTTCCTCATAGTATAATGTGAAGCAAGGGGACATTAGCAAATTAAACAGAATACTTAGCATACTTGGAAAATTTTCACTAAAATAAAACAAACCTTTGTTGATTTTTCCATCTGATCTAAGATTTCTGATAGTTATTCTGCCCTCCCCTCTCTGTCTCAGCCTATAGATAGAACTACCCCATCACTGTGAAAGCAAATCAATATTTACCTCCATTCTATGCCAGGTGCCCTGAACTCACATGTTGATGCAGTACAGAGAAGTGTTATTATTGTCTTTCTAGTTTTCAGGTCTAAAGATGGTAATAGCACCAGCATGTCCTTCTCCTAGAGAGAAGATATAAAATTTGTATTAAACATCAAAAATCTTTTAATTACTTTCTAAACACCTTCAGGAATCAAACCACCTGCAAAAGACCATCAGTCTCACGTCCATTGAAAGTTGTTTCTTGACAAAGGAATTTGTCACTTGCTTGTGGGGGTCATTGATTTCTGTCATGTAGCTTCTACATCAAAATCATATCATGATTTTCTTCTCATTAGCACAAGTTCTCTTTCTAAAGATATTTCCTTTGATGTACCCACTACTACTGTCTACAAGTTGTTTAAATTTTTAGTCTTTATTCCTTGTCATTCTTGCATAGCAGGAAAGGAAATCTTAATTGCTGTGTATTTACAGTCAATCTCTAGACTGTTGGATTAATTCATGCATCAATTCAATAATTCATTTGATAAATTTGATTAAAATCACACTTGTACCATGCACCTTGATAAGGATCCAAAAATTGAATAAGACATTTTGGAAATAGAGACTGGTGATAGTTGCACATCATTGTGAGTGTAACTAATGCCACTGAATTGTATACTTAAAAGTGATTAAAATGGAAAAGTTTATGTTACATGTATTCTACTGCAATAATAAAAATGCTTCCCTCCCAAAATTGAATAAGACAGTCCTGGTCCTCCCACTGCACAGAGTTCAGTAGGAAAGACCAATACGTGCAATAAAGAGTCCTTGGTGGGAAGATAGATGTATGTAAAGGGCATGCTGGATGCAAAGGAGGAAGCAATGAATTAAATTTAACTTTTAATTTATTTTTGTTTTATTTTTTAGTGGTGGTGGTGGTGGTGACTACAAAAGGCCTCTAGAGCTGAGGCTTCAAAGATGAGCAATTCTTCTCCAGAAGCCAAAGGCTCAGTCTTCCCTCAAACACTGGATTCGACCATGCAGGCAAGAACATTTGGATAGCAGTAGACACCTTGGGTAGCTTAGTCTTTTTTTTTTTTTTTTAAGATTTTTTTGATGTGGACCATTTTTAAAGTCTTTATTGAATTTGTTACAATATTGCTTCTGTTTTATGTTTTGGTTTTTTAACCCCAAGGCATGTGGGATCTTAGCTCCCTGACCAGGGATCGAACCCCCACCTCCTGAATTGTAAGGTGAAGTCTTAACCACTGCACCGCCAGGGAAGTCCCATGGGTAGCTTAGTCTTAAATCCAGTACTTCTTTCTACTATCATTAACTCATCCTACCCAGGGCCAGATTAGAGCGAGACAAGAAAGGCATCTAGGATGCAAAATTTAAGGAGCTGTTAGCTCTTACAGCCTATCAAGTGCCAGCTCTGCACTTGCATGGCCCTGAGAAGGAGTGACCTCCCTAAATGTCCACAGCTCCATTGTAGTACTTAGCATCCTGTTCTGTAGTTGCCTGTTTTCTCATAGACTATAAACTGTGTCTTGTTCATCTTTGTATCCCCTGAGGCTAGTACAAAGTGCAGCACATAGAAAGCACTCAATTAATGATGAGATGTATTTGTAAGTATTTTTAAAATAAATAAGTGAATGACCATTCTTCACCACATACCCTAAGGACAGTGTCTTCAGCCTGTGTCTTCTCCTCAGCTCCCATCTCTGTCCTGTCAAATTGAAGTTTTTTCAAGGTTCATGCTCCCTGAAGGGCTCCCAGTAGATACTTCCTCTTTGCCTCTGGAACCCTTCCCATCTTCACCTTTTTTTTTCAGGTTTTTTTTTTTTTCTCCTTGTGACTGATTTTGAACATTTGCTCTGTCTTCAAGTCTACGGTGTTTTCCCTTGGGTCTAATTCACTGCTGATACTATCCAATTAAATTTTTATTTTGGGTATTGCATTTTTCATCTCTAGAGGTTCCATTTTGTTCTTTTTTAAAAATCTTCTATTTATCTCCTCACTATGTTTGGGTTTTCTTTATATCCTTGAGCATATGGAACATGTTTATAGAACATGTTTCAATGTCCTTGTTCACTAATTTCATCTTCTCTGTCATTTCTGGATCTCTTTCTACTACCTGATGTTTTTCCTAGACACAGTTCACATTTTCTTACTTCTCATGGCTAGAAGTAGAAGACAATCCTCACTATTTTCTTCATACACTTTCTTCAACCTTATTTTTTTAAAGCACATCTGACTTTTTCTTAATGATAGAACTTCCCTCTCTTCTTCCCCAAGTGCATCCTTTTTTCAATCCCTTCCTCTCTTAGGTCCAGGAAGAGTGGTTAGAACTGACTTTGCCATACTGTTGTTTCTTGGTCATGGTCCACCTGCACTGTCTCTTTTGACATACACAGAATGTACTTCTAAAACTCTCTCCTTTTCTCTTTGATACGTCTCTTCACCTCCTGGATACTCTATCTTCCTTTATAGAGGTTTTTAGCATCTGATTTTTGGTTTCCTTTTCCTGATTCCCATGTCCTTTCCTATTCCTTCTGTTGCCATACTCAATGCTGACTTTAGCATCATATACTTAGGGATCCTTTCAGCATCCTGGGGTCTCATTTCCTCTCCTCAAAAGCCTCAGAACCAACACAGCCTGGAATCCTGCTGCCCAGGAGTCCTTTGATCCATCCACACTTCACTCTCTGAAACTTCTTCCACAACACTTATAACATGTGTTCCTACCCTATTCTTAAATTCTAAATACATCTTCATACTCTTCACTTCTAGCAAATGATCTTGCCTTTTACTTCACGTAGAAAATAAAAGCCAAGATGTGAATTCCCACTACCTCATTCATCTCTAAATTTAATTTCTCTGTACCTCTATTTATATTCTCTATCTTTGGGAATATGACCATTCTTATTTCTTAGGTAATGCCTTCCATATATGCCCTTGAGCACATGTCCATGTATTCTCCTGAGCAATGCTCCTAAAAACATGCTCCCTTCCTCTTATACCTCCTGCTCACCTATAGCTATTTAATCCCTCAAATAGAGGTATGCTTTATCCTCGGTATATCAGTAATAGCTATCATGCAATGTGCCTTGATATATGCCTACTACTTTGCCAGGTGTTTTTCCTGTATTCTCTCCTGTACTGGGGATGCTCCTCAGTGTAGAAACTCAACTGTGAAACTTCCAACTCCAGCTATGGCACATTAGCTTATCAGGGTAATCTTCCCATCAAGTACTTCTAGGAAATCTGGATGAATATATTCCTAAAAATGTGTTTGAAGGCTTTAGAGAACAATAAAGCCAGTGAGGACTTCAAGGGCTAAGATCCTGGAGACATGGGAGACCTGAGAAATGAGTCCAACGTTTAAAGCCTCCTTTTCTTTGATAGATTGCCAATTCTAAAGCAACAGCTGAGAGGCTAATAAGTAGTTAGAGTTCAGAGCCCACCTTGAAGGAGGAGTCCCAATAAATATACTCCAGAATTTTACCTGAACTCCAGAAAGGCTAGACCAGACCAGACCTAGCTTCAAATCACCTCAACTCAGGCTTGGATTACGGTGACCTGCCTCTTATTTAACTGCTGCTAGAAGTAAGTGTAGATCCTCTTGGGAGAGAGGTAGCACTGTCTGAAGTCTGGGCACTTGTCACTATTCCCACTGTCACCCCCCTTGTGCAGTTCAACCTCTCCTGTCACATGGACTAATGCGACAACTAACTGATCTCCATGTCTGCAGTCTTTCTGCTCTTCTGCCCACATGATACTACATCAGCATGTTCTTTCTAAAGCACAAATATTATTGTATCACCCCACCCTTCTCAAATACTTTCCTAAAGTTCATTAACTTTTAAAAAGTGATATTAAACTTTATAGAGTAGAGCCCAAAGGTTTTTTAAATGGTTGACAATGGTAGACATGACATTGCCCTGCCCATCTTTCCACCTCATCTCTTCTTTTTTCCTTTGAACTTGAGAGGAAAATACTCTCCATCCTCTGTATGTTCCCACTTGCTCTTGTATCTGCAGGGAACACCCTTCACCTGATTAACAACTTCACCTGATTAACAACTACGAGGTCTTCACAGCTCTACCCAGTGTTGGGTTTCCCATTCCTGCACCAGGGTACACTTTCCTGCTGTTTATACCAAAGGTCTCTCTACTTTTCTACTTACAACTCTCAACTCATCTTATTGTTATTACTTGTTTATTTTTCTTTTAAAATCCCTCGAATGTGACCTTTTTCTTTCACTTTTTTATTTTTAACATTTGCCTCCCTACCAGACAATAACTTCTGTGATAGCAGAAAGACAAGCTACATAATTTCCAGGGCCCAGTGCAAAATGAAAATATGGGGCAACATGTTCAAAAATTATTAAGAATTTCCAGACAGTGACAGTAGACCACTAAACTAATCATGGGGCCCTTCCAAGCATAGTGTCTTGTGTGACTACACATGTTATACACCCACGAAACTGGCCCTGAGTAGTAGAAACAGTTTCGACTAATTAACTTCTGGAACCCCAACTCCTACCACTGTTCCTGATGCATATACACACTTAATAAAGTTTTGTTGAGTGAATAAATGAAAGAAGGAATTCCTCTCAGCAACTCTTTCAAAACTTTCAATTGTTCATCAAAACCCTCACCCCACGACTTCTATATTTCAACCTACTCCCTCAAGTGAGAAAACTGAAGCAATCTGTTCATAATTCCATAAATGTTCCCATCACTTTCCTTTATTCCCTCCCATCCTAGTGGAAGGGGTTTTCCACTTCTAAAATCGCAGACTACTTCCCGCTGCTTTGGGTCTCATCCTTTCCAATCTCCTGGTGTGCTATCCATGACCACTTCCTCTGTGTCTTCAACTTTTCAATGGCTGTCTTCCTTCTGTCATAAACACATTTTATGCCTTCTCAGTCCTAAAACAAATGAAACATAAACAAAACCTTCCTTGACCACCTTGTTCACCTCTTGGTACTACCCTATGATTCAATTTCCCTCCATAGGCAAGTGTCTTGAGAGAACAATCTACCTTATCTTCACAGAATAGTGTCCCTTGCTACACATGGGTCCTTAACACACTACAGTCATGTTTCTGCTCCCTTCCTCCATTTCATGGAAGAATTTTGGCATAAGTCAGCAAATATTGCTAAAGTCAGCATATGAGTTGGGGTCCTTATCATTAGCTACTTGCTTCTTCTTGCCAGAAATTCTATCTTCCCTTGGTTTATGTGAGTACCACTTCATTCTGTTTTTCCTTACTTTTGCTCAGTTTTCTCTGTCTCCTTTCATTTTAACCATTGTTTCCACATTAATGACTCCCAAATTGATCTCTAACTCAGACGTTTTGGAGCAATTCTTTGTGAGTCACCTACAGACCTTAAACTCTATACTCCAAAACTGAATGAATAGTCCTACCCTTGAGATTTACCCTCAAATGCCTTTTAGTTGCTTAAAATGGGGATTCATTGTAGTGGTTGCTGTGAGGTGACACCCAGATTCTCCTTCAGGACAGAAAGGTGTATTTCCCCAATGCAGACAGACCTGAGCTAACAGATCTCTTCAGAATTGCCTGAATTGAAGAGAGTTGCCTTGCTGAAGGTCATGGCAGTCTTAATTCAACGAACAATTGATACAGAAGTATAAATTCCAGCCTTTCCTCAAACTCAGGATGACTCTGAAGTGCCATCCCAGAGCTCTCCATACGGTTGGTTGAGGCCTTCATTGAGACTGCATGAGAGCCCACCTTCTCTCTCTGCCAAATCCTCCTCCCTCCTCTCCCTTCCCTTCCCCTCCTCTCTCTTCCCTTCCGTGTCCCTCACCTTCTTTTTCCTTCCCTTCCACAGGTATTAATGCCAAGAGCACTCCCCTCATAAACTTCCTGCACACTAAACTATTCCTCAGATTATGTTTCCTGGGAAACCCAACTTGTGATAGTCATCCTAGACATCTCAATTTTATTTGATTACTCATCCAGTTAAATACCAAGTTATATAGATACCAAGATTTACATGTTTTTTCTTCTTCAATAAATCTGTTTTCTTCTCTTAACTCTGTTTTCTTCAGCACTCCCCCTGACACTTTACTTCAGACTCTCATGTAATTCTCCATAGTACTACTTCTGTAGCCTCCTAGTTATCTTCTTGCCTCTGGTCTGACGCTTTTCCAATTCATCATTCAAGACTGCTCCCAGCAGAATCTTTCCAGAATATAAATGTAATCTAGAAAATCATCTGCTTCGTAAGGACTTTTGATGGCTCTTCATGGCTGGCATTCATTCATTAAGTCAGTCAGCGAGCTTTTATTAAAACTTCATCATGTGTCAGGCACTATAATAAGTTCTAGGGATACAAAGTTGAACAAAATGAAGAGTCCCTGCCCTCATGGAGCTTATAGCAAAGGAAACATTATAAACAAAGATATGTGAGGTAAATAAGCAGAAGCACAGAGGGCTTACAATCTGGTAAAGGGGAAAGACATGGATCAAACAACTGATCATATAGGCAAACTGAAATTAACATCGCAATAAGCTCCACATAAGACAGATTCATGGAACTATAAGCACTTATAAGAGAGTATGACCTAATCAGAGAAGCCAAGAAGAATTTACCAAAAAAGTGACATTTTGGGTAAAACTTAAATGCTTTAGCTTGGAACAGAAAACTTTATATTCTGGTCCCAACCTCCCTTTACAGCTTTATTTTCTATCAATTCAACCCAGCCCACCTACTATATCCATTTACCCTTTACCCCAGTTTTATGGAGACTTCTGTGTTTCTCTTATTTACCTCACATGCCTTTGTTTATAATTTTCCCTTTGCTGTAATTTTCTCTCTCCACCACCCTGCTCCACCACTTTCTTAATCAAGCTATCTCCTACTCACCCTTTAAATATAACTATAGTTATTACTTTCTCTGGGAAACCTTTCCTAATCCTCTAGTATGATTTTGATGTTGTTCCTTAGCAATATTCTTTCTCCATATTCATATCTTTATCGAGTTTAACATGATATAATGCTATATATTTAAGTTTATTGAGAGACAGGATCATGTTTGAGGTTATAGTCTCCATGCCAAACATGGCATATGGCACATAAAAGATAAAAATTTATGACTGAGTAAATAAAATAAATGAAGAATGAATGAATGAACGAATGAATAAAAGGAATTTGCATACATATATGACTCCACATGTCCTTCTATAAATTAATATAAAATTTAGCACTACATTAGCTACACATCAAGTATGATAACTAAAAGTCTTCAAGTAAGCAAGCTTTAAGCATCCTTTAAGCTTTTAACTGAGAAGTGATCATGTAGTATTAGATTCGATTTAGTCATTTAAATGGTCAAAACCAAACGAGCCATCCACTTTCCTGTCTGATGGTTTTGGTCACCTCATATAATGGCTATATGAAGATCCTTTCCTTTTCCATGCAATGTATCAGCCAGCAGTTAATCCAGGGACTTATTGCAGTAGAGTCAAGGTTTAAATACTGTATTCATGCTTCTGTGTTCTATGGAGCACAGCTTGGTAGGATCCCAGCTGCTACATTCCATCCACCAAATGATGTTAGTTGTAAGCAGAAAAGATAATCTATGTACCGTTTAGTTCTTAGTTAGAAAAGACTGAGAATAAACAGAATTTTTCTAGGTCAAATTGTCAAACTGTAAACAAATCACTAAATCTAGATGGAATTCACCCAAGAATTTGAAGAAATTCAAGGGTGACATTGCAAAACTGTGGCCATTTTCCAAAAGTGATTACTAATAGCTCCCACAGCAGAAGGTTGTCATCATCATTACCAACAGCTCCACAGCAGAAGGTTGTCTCCAATCTATTAGGACATTATCCAACAAGGCACTGCAGAGTTACTTCACTTTCATATTGAGGAAGGATATAGATCTCTGATAAATGAGAAAGACTTTGGGGATTTAAGGAAGCATAACCTTCTGAGAGAAAGTAGCCTGCTTTCTGCCAGGAAAAACCTTGGCTAACTAATTTACTTAAACTTATTTTGGATGGTAAATTGAAACACAGAAAAAGAATAACCAGAGGACATAGTCTAATGAAAGTTTCTCCCCCCAAAACATTTTAATAGTTCTAAATTCTAAGATTAATAAAATAAGTGGTATTAGTGGAAGAGGGTAGGGAAAATGTCCACCAACATAGAAAAAAAATCAGCCCAAATCCTCATCTTAACCCCCATGAGGATTATCTTACTAAAACATAAGTCTGATCATGCCTCTTCCCTGGTCAAAACCTTTAGTAGTTTTTCAGAGTTGACAGGATAAAATGGAATGTCTCAGCATGGCATAAAAGTATCTTCAACATTTGAGCTCTGTTTTACCAGCTATATCTCCTGCCAGGCTTCTCCAGTATTAAATTAGTTGTTTTTGATAAACTTGCCACTTTCTTTTTTCCCTCCAAGGTTTTACACACGCAGTGTCCTCTGCCCAGAATGTCCTCCTTCCCTTTCTCCTACTAACAAATTCCTGATCATCTTTCAAAATCTGGTTCAGAAGTTAACTCTTCCGTCAAGTCTTCTCTGCCTCCATTTTAGCTTTGATGACACTTTAACAAAACCCTTGTACTCTAGCTAAACATATCTACCTAGAATTACAACCTAAACATTGGTTCAAAGAACCATCTAAAATTGAAATTCTAAGGGAGAATTGTAAAGAGAAAAATGACAAAAGTGAGTCTCATGACCTTTGAATAGGTTATATTATACAACCATTCTCATCCTGACTTATTTACCTACAGATCGGCAGCTTTCCTACAATCCCAGTAAGAGATGACTCAGGAAACATAAGTAGGGCATCAAACTCATGAGTTCTGGAACCAGGCAGACCAGGATTACAAAGGTTGAAATATGGACCAAAATAAATATGCTAACATTTGTTTTGTGTAACAAATGTATCTCAAATTTTATTTTATTTTTTAAAATGTATTTATTTATTTTAGTTGCATTGGGTCTTTGTTGCTGTGTGCAGGCTTTCTCTATTTGTGGCAAGCAGAAGTTACTCTTAGCAGTGTGTGCAGGCTTCTCATTGTGGTGGCTTCTCTTGTTGCAGAACACGGGCTCTAGGCACGTGGGATTCAGTAGTTGTGGCTTGTGGGCTAGTTGCTCTACAGCATGTGGGATCTTCCCAGATCAGGGCTCGAACCCATGTCCCCTGCATTGGCAGGCGGATTCTTAACCACTGCACCTCCAGGGAAGCCCGTATCTCAAAATGTTAATATAAATTAAAAATCAGCTACATGGAAATTTAATGTATTTCATGCTGTGTGATCTTCCTCTTTCTAGGTCCATACATGGAGGCTAGGCAGTGAAAGAAAGTAAAAAAGAGGAGGAGCTTCAAGATGGCGGGAGAGTAAGACGTGGAGATCACCCTCCTCCCCACAAATACATCAGAAATACATCTACGTGTGGAACAACTCCTACAGAACACCTACTGAACGCTGGCAAAAGACCTCAGACCTCCCAAAAGGCAAGAAACTCCCCACGTACCTGGGTAGGACCAAAAAAAAAGAAAAAACAGAGACAAAAGAATAGGGATGGGACCTGCACCAGTGGGAGGGAGCTGTGAAGGAGGAAAGGTTTCCACACACTAGGAAGCCCCTTCGCAGGCAGAGACTGCGGGTGGCAGAGGGGGGAAGCTTCGGAGCCATGGAGCAGAGTGCAGCAACAGGGGTGCAGAGGGCAAAACGGAGAGATTCCCACACAGAGGATCGGTGCCGACCAGAATTCACCAGCCCCAGCCTGTTCACCCGCCAGGACAGATGGGTGCTGGGAGCTGAAGCTCCAGCTTCGGAGGTCAGATCCCAGGGAGAGGACTGGGGTTGGCTGTGTGAACACAGCCTGAAGGGGGCTAGTGCGCCACAGCTAGCCCGGAGGGAGTCTGGGAAAAAGTCTGGACCTGCCTAAGAGACAAGAGGCCATTGTTTCAGGGTGCATGAGGAGAGGGGATTCAGAGCACCACCTAAATGAGCTCCAGAGATGGGCGCGAGCCGTGGCTATCAGTACAGACACCAGAGACGGGCATGAGATGCTAAGGCTGCTGCTAGAGCCACCAAGAAGCCTGTGTGTGAGCACAGGTCACTGTCCACACCTCCCCTCCCGGGAGCCTGTGCAGCCCACCACTGCCAGGGTCCCATGATCCAGGGACACATGATCCAGGGACAACTTCCTCGGGAGAACACACAGTGAGCCTCAGGCTGGTGCAATGTCACACCGGCCTCTTCTGCTGCAGGCTCGCCCCGTACACCATACCTCTCCCTCTCCACGGCCTGAGTGAGTCAGAGCCCCCGTATCAGCTGCTCCTTTAACCCCGTCCTGTCTAAGCAAAGAATAGACGCCCTCAGGCGGCCAGAAGAAGAGGCAGGGCCAAATCCAAAGCTGAATCCCAGGAACTGTGTGAAAAAATAAGAGAAGGAAATCTCTCCCAGCAGCCTCAGGAGCAGCAGATTAAATCTCTACAATCAACTTGATGTACCCTGCATCTGTGGAATACCTGAATAGACAAGGAATCATCCCAAATTGAGGAGGTGGACTTTGGGAGCAACGAGATAGATATATGTATGTGTATATATATATATATATTTTTTTTTTCCTTTTTCTCTTTTTGTGAGTGTGTATGCGTATGCTTCTCTGTTTGATTTTGTCTGTATAGCTTTGCTTTTGCCATTTGTCCTAGGGTTCAGACTGTCCGTTATTTTGGTTTTTGTGTTTTTTTTCTTTTAGTATAGTTTTCAGCACTTGTTATCATTGGTGGATTTGTTTTTTGGTTTGGTTGTTCTTTCTTTCTTTCTTTTTTTTAATTACTTAAAAAAATAGTTTTAATAATTATTTTTTGTTTTTTATTTTAATAAGTTTTTAATTTTATTTTATTTTATCTTATTCCTTCTTTTTTCTTTTTTCTCCCTTTTATTCTGAGCCGTGTGGATGACAGGCTTTTGGTGCTCCAGCCAGGCTTCAGGGCTGTGCCTCTGAGGTGGGAGAGCCAATTTCAGGACATTGGCTGCCCAGAGACCCTTCCAGCTCCACGTAATATCAAACCTCAAAAATCTCCCAGAGATCTCCATCTCAACGCCAAGACCCAACTCCACTCAACGACCAGCAAGCTACAGTGCTGGACACCCTATGCTAGAAAACTAGCAAGACAGGAACACAACCTCACCCATTAGCAGAGAGGCTGCTTAAAATCAAAATAAGGTCACACACACCCCAACACACACCACCGGACGTGGACCTGCCCACCAGAAAGACAATATCCAGCCTCATCCAACAGAACACAGGCACTAGTCCTCTCCACCAGGAAGCCTACACAACCCACTGAACCAAACTTACCCACTGGGGGCAGACACCAAAACAATGGGAACTATGAACCTGCAGCCTGCAAAAAGGAGACCCAAAACACAGTAAGTTAAGCAAAATGAGAAGACAGAGGAACACACAGCAGATGAAGGAGCAAGGTAAAAACCCACCAGACCTAACAAATGAAGAGGAAATAGGCAGTCTACCTGAAAAAGAATTTGGAGTACTGATGGTAAATATGATCCAAAATCTTTAAAACAGAATGGAGAAAATACAAGAAATGTTTAACAAGGATATAGAAGAATTAAAGAGCAAACAAACAATGATGAACAACACAATAAATGAAATTAAAAATTCTCTAGAAGGAATCAATAGCAGAATAACTGAGGCAGAACAACGGATAAATGACCTGGAAGATTAAATAGTGGAAATAATTACTGCAGAGCAGAATAAAGAAAAAAGAATGAAAAGAATTGAGGACAGTCTCAGAGAAATCTGAGACAACATTAAATGCACCAACATTCGAATTATAGGGGTCCCAGAAGAAGAAGACAAAAAGAAAGAGACTGAGAAAATACTTGAAGAGATTATAGTTGAAAACTTCCCTAATATGGGAAAGGCAATAGTTAATCAAGTCCAGGAAGCACAGAGTCCCATACAGGATAAATCCAAGGAAAACCACAACAGGACACATATTAATCAAGCTACCAAAAATTAAATACAAAGAAAAAATATTAAAAGCAACAAGGGAAAAACAACAAATACTGTACAAAGGAATCCCCATAAGGTTAACAGCTGATCTTTCAGCAGAAACTCTGCAAGCCAGAAGGGAGTGGCAGGACATATTTAAAGTGATGAAAGGGGAAAACCTACAACCAAGATTACTCTACCCAGCAAGGATGTCATTCAGATTTGACGGAGAAATTAAAACTTTTAGAGACAAGCAGAAGCTAAAAGAATCCAGCACCACCAAACTAGCTTTACAAAAAATGCTAAAGGAACTTCTCTAGGCAGGAAAGGAAAAGACCTACAACAACAAACCCAAAACGACTAAGAAAGTGGTAGTAGGGACATACATATCAATAATACGTTAAATGTAAATGGATTAAATGCTCCTACCAAAAGACATAGACTGGCTGAATGGATTAAAAAACAGGACCCATATATATGCTGTCTACAAGAGACCCACTTCAGTCCTAGGGACACATACAGAATGAAAGTGAGGCTATGGAAAAAGATATTCCATGCAAATGGAAATCAAAAGAAAGCTGGAGTAGCAATTCTCATATCAGAAAAAATAGACATTAAAACAAAGACTATTACAAGACACAAAGAAGGACACTACATAATGATCAAGGAATCAATCCAAGAAGAAGATATAACAATTGTAAATATTTATGCACCCAACATAGGAGCACCTCAATAGACAAGGCAAATACTAACAGCCATAAATGGGGAAATTCACAGTAACATGGTCATAGTCGGGGACTTTAACACCCCACTTTCACCAATGGACAGATCATCCAAAATGAAAATAAATAAGGAAATACAAGCTTTAAATGATACATTAAACAAGATGGACTTAATTGACATTTATAGGACATTCCATCCAAAAACAACAGAATACACTCTCTTCTCAAGTGCTCATGGAACATTCTCCAGGATAGATCATATCTTGGGTCACAAATCAAGCCTTGGTAAATTTAAGAAAATTGAAATTGTATCAAGTATCTTTTCCGACCACAACGCTATGAGACGAGATATCAATTACAGGAAACAATGTGTAAAGAATACAAACACATGGACGCTAAACAATACATTACCTAATAACCAAGATCTCACTGAAGAAATCAAAGAGGAAATAAAAAAATACCTAGAAACAAATGACAATGAAAACACGATGACCCAAAACCTATGGGATGCAGCAAATGCAGTTCTAAGAGGGAAGTGTATAGCAATACAATCCTACCTTAAGAAACAAGAAACATATCAAACAAACAACCTAACCTTACACCTAAAGCAATTAGAGAAAGAAGAACAAAAAACTCCCCAAAGTTAGCAGAAGGAAAGAAATCATAAAGATCATATCAGAAATAAATGAAAAAGAAACGAAGGGAACTATAGAAAAGATCAATAAAACTAAAAGCTGGTTCTCTGAGAAGATAAACACAATTGATAAACCATTAGCCAGACTCATCAAGAAAAAAAGGGAGAAGACTCAAATCAATAAAATTAGAAATGAAAAAGGAGAGGTAACAACTGACACTGCAGAAATACAAAGGATCATGAGAGATTACTACAAGCAACTATATGCCAATAAAATGTACAACCAGGAAGAAATGGACAAATTCTTAGAAATGCACAACCTTCCGAGAGGGAACCAGGAAGAAATAGATAATATGAACAGACCAATCACAAGCACTGAAATTGAAGCTGTGATTAAAAATCTTCCAACAAACAAAAGCCCAGGACCAGATGGCTTCACAGGCGAATTCTCTCAAACATTTAGAGAAGAGTTGACACCTATCCTTCTCAAACTCTTCCAAAATATAGCAGAGGGAGGAACACTCCAAAACTCATTCTACAAGGCCACCATCACCCTGATACCAAAACCAGACAAAGATGTCACAAAGAAAGAAAACTACAGGCCAATATCACTGATGAACATAGATGCAAAAATCCTCAACAAAATACTAGCAAACAGAATCCAACAGCACATTAAAAGGATCATACAATATGATCAAGTGAGGTTTATCCCAGGAATGCAAGGCTTCTTCAATGTACGAAATCAATCAACGTGATACACCATATTAACAAATTGACAGAGAAAAAATATATGATCATCTCAAGAGATGCAGAGAAAGCTTTCAACAAAATTCAACACCCATTTATGATGAAAACCCTCTAGAAAGTAGGCAAAGAGGGAACTTACCTCAACATAGTAAAGGCCATATATGACAAACCCACAGCCAACATCGTCCTCAATGGTGAAAAACTGAAACCATTTCCACTAAGATCAGGAACAAGACAAGGTTTCCCACTCTCAGCACTATTATTCAACATAGTTTTGGAAGTGTTAGCCACAGCAATCAGAGAAGAAAAAGAAATAAAAGCAATCCAAATTGGAAAAGAAGAAATAAAGCTGTCACCATTTGCAGATGACATGACACTATATATAGATAATCCTAAAGATGTTACCAGAAAATAATAGAGCTAATCAATGAATTTGGTAAAGTACCAGGATACAAAATTAATGCACAGAAATCTCTTGCATTCTTATACACTAATGATGAAAAATCTGAAAGAGAAATAAGGAAACACTCCCATTTACCATTGCAACAAAAAGAGTAAAATACCTAGGAATAAACCTACCTAGGGAGACAAAAGACCTGTATGCAGAAACCTGTAAGACGCTGATGAAAGAAACTAAAGATGATACAAATAGATGGAGAGATATACCATGTACTTGGATTGGAAGAATCAACATTGTGAAAATGCCTATAATACCCAAAGCAATCTACAGATATAATGCAATCCCTATCAAACTATCACTGACATTTTTCACAGAACTAGAACAAAACATTTCACAATTTGTATGAAAACACAAAAGACACCGAATAGCCAAAGCAATCTTGAGAAAGAAAAAATGAGCTGGAGGAATCAGGCTCCTGGACTTCAGACTATACTACAAAGCTACAGTAATCAAGACAGTATGGTACTGGCACAAAAACAGAAATATAGATCAATGGAACAGGATAGAAAGCCCAGAGATAAACCCATGCACATATGGTCACCTTATCTTTGATAAAAGAGGCAAGAATATACAATGGAGAAAAGGCAGTCTCTTCAGTAAGTGGTGCTGGGAAAACTGGACAGCTACATGTGAAAGAATGAAAGTAGAACACTCCATAACACCATACACAAAAATAAATTCAAAATGGAATCAGGACCTAAATGTAAGGCCAGACACTATAAAACTCTTAGAGAAAAACATAGGCAGAACACTCTATGACATAAATCACAACAAGATCCTTTTTGACCCAGCTCCTAGAGAAATGGAAATAAAAACAAAACTAAGCAAATGGGACCTAATGAAATTTAAAAGCTTTTGCACAGCAAAGGAAACCATAAACAAGATGAAAAGACAACCCTCAGAATGGGAGAAAATATTTCCAAATGAAACAACTGACAAAGGATTAATCTCCTAAAATTTACAAGCAGCTCATGCAGCTCAATATCCAAAAAACAAACAACTCAATCCAAAAATGGGCAGAAGACCTAAATAGACATTTCTGCAAAGAAGATATACAGATTGCCAACAAACACATGAAAGAATGCTGAACATCATTAATCATTAGAGAAATGCAAATCAAAACTACAATGTGATATCATCTCACACCGGTCAGAATAGCCATCATCCAAAAATCTACAAACAATAAATGCTGGAGAGGGTTTGCAGAAAAGGGAACACTGTTGGTGGGAATGTAAATTGATACAGCCACTATGGAGAACAGTATGGAGGTTCCTTAAAAAACTAAAAATACAACTACCATATGACCCAGCAATCCCACTACTGGGCATATACCCTGAGAAAACCATAGTTCAAAAAGAGTCATGTACCACAATGTTCATTGCAGCTCTATTTACAATAGCCATGACATGGAAGCAACCTAAGTGTCCACTGACAGATGAATGGATAAAGAGGATATGGCACATATATACAATGGAATATTACTCAGCCATATAAAGAAATGAAATTGAGTTATTTTTAGTGAGGTGGATGGACCTAGAGTCTGTCATACAGAGTGAAGTAAGTCAGAAAGAGAAAAACAAATACCATATGCTAACACATATATATGGAATCTAAGAAAAAAAAATGGTCGTGAAGAACCTACGGGCAAGATGGGAATAAAGATGCAGACCACTAGAAAATGGACTTGAGGACATGGGTAGGGATAAGTGTAAGCTGGGGCAAAGTTAGAGAGTGGTAGTGTATATATGCACATATATACACTACCAAATGTAAAATAGATAGGTAGTGGGAAGCAGTCACATATCACAGGGAGATCAGCTCGGTGCTTTGTGACCAGCTAGAAGGATGGGATATGGAGGGTGGGAGGGAGCGAGCTGCAAGAAGGAAGAGATATGGGGATATATGTATATGTATAACTGATTCACTTTGTTATAAAGCAGAAACTAACACACCATTGTAAATTAATTATACTCCAATAAAAATGCTAAGAAAAAAAAAGTAAAAAAGAATGAGAAAACAAGAAAGTAAGTAATATATATGGAAGATTTGCATATCTATATGTCATTTCTTCCTACCTTGGTTCATTTGACCTGCAAAAGTATATCCTTAAGTAGATGCTGTAATGTTATTCCTATTTTCTTAGTGGGATAAACTGAGACACAAGGATGATATGATATTTACTCCCGTTCCTGTGGTCAATAATCAGAAAAGAAGCATGAATTTGAATCCAGGAGTGATTCCAGTATCTATTTTTGGAATTGTAATGGACTGGTATTTCAGAACAGATACATAACTTCCTTCTGCCCACTAAAACATTGGGGGAAGTCTACTGCAGGGTGGAGACGGTGCTTGAGAGAAAGGCTTCATGGTACACATTCTTCTCTATAGCATTCCCTTCTGGAAATCCCTTGTAGCAGACTCCATTAGCTTCAGGTGTCAGGCAATCATGTGCTTCAAGTCAACCATTTTGGTAAGTCAATTGGAGTAATTTACCTTTCCAGGGATATTTAAGAATGGGCATGTGACACTCACTATTCTGCCTAAAGAGACAAGAAGGGAAATCTGTTTGGAGGGAAGTAATGGTCCAAGAAAGATTTTGTTTGGCTTTATAAAAAAGGAAGCATGAGGAAAAACTACTCTTTTCTGTGTTTAGATTTGCCATCGACATGTGATGCTTACAGTTGTCATAGCCATCTTGGGATCATGGGGTTAGTCATCCTAAGGAGATACACCAGCTTGCTGAAGAAGGCATAATGGAGAGGTAAAAAGAACTTACGTTCCTGATGATATTGTTAAGCTGCTAAATTTACTAACCTAGAACTGTCCTAACTGTGAATTTCTCTTTATGTGAGATACTATATTTCTTTGTGTTTAAACCATTTTGTATTTGGCCTTTTGTTACCTCTGCCTGAAATGTCCAAACCAACAAAGTTCTTTATTCTCATGTTTGCTGATGGTGGCTTCTTTCCCCTAATATATTATTGTGTCTATGTGTGTGTGCATGTGTGCGGAATAATGAGGGAAGGAGAAACGTGTCTTTATTTATCAAGAATAAGGCTTTCGGGCTTCCCTGGTGGCGCAGTGGTTGGGAATCCGCCTGCTAATGCAGGGGACACGTGTTCGAGCCCTGGTCTGGGAGGATCCCACATGCCGCGGAGCAACTAGGCCCGTGAGCCACAACTACTGAGCCTGCGCGTCTGGAGCCTGTGCTCCGCAACAAGAGAGGCCGCGACAGTGAGAAGCCCGCGCACCGCGATGAAGAGTGGCCCCCGCTTGCCGCAACTGGAGAAAGCCCTCGCACAGAAACGAAGACCCAACACAACTAAAAATAAACAGATAAATAAATAAATTTTTTAAAAAAAGAATAAGGCTTCCTACCAGAATCCTTAGAAAGTTAGTAGTTTCAGAGCAAAATTTTAAAGTATAGAGAAAAACTTCAGATTAATTTTCAGGATCAGAAATTCAAAACAGAAAAAGGACAAGTATTATGCAGCAGAATGGAAATATCCTCAGTATGGAATGTGTGTGTGTTTTCCCTCCTCTATATGTTTCATTTTCATTAACTACCCGAGACCAAAAAATCTTGAACTAACAAGTTTTGGGGTGGTTTTCCATCAGGGTTATGACTGGGGCAAAATTCAAAGGCAGTAGGAACTTCCAAGCACTCAGACCTTCAAATTATATCTCCTTTCATGCTCAAAGTCAACTTGCTTCTCCACTGGGGCAGAAAATGCAAATAGAATATGTAAGAATGGGGGAAACCCCAGAGTAGACATTTGTTGGTTATCTCCTCAGAATTCCCCTTATCCCTTTCCCAGCAATCTCTGATTTCCATTTAAAGATCCATGTATTTCCAGGGAAACTGAATCCTGTCTCTGTGCCAGATTTGCAGCTTGGATGACCTATAAGGTCACCAAATACATTTCATCCCCCAGGCCACTGTGATTGATAAGGAGCTGGTCCAACCACGGTAACTTTGAGAATGGCTGTTGGGAATCCAGTGCAAACACATTCTCTCTTTTCTGCTACATGAGGTACCATGTAGTCCTGAGACTTTTGGCTACCATCTTGGGACCAGCCTCAGGATGAAGTTGATATCAAAACCAGGTGACACTGTTGAGACATTAAATTAGCCCTTATCTGAAGCCATCCCCATTTCTGGAATTTTCCATTTCACTATTCAATTTCCTTTAGTTTTAAACCAATTTGAATTTTGGGGGGTCATTTACAACCTAAAGCCTCCTAAGTGGTGCAGTCCATGAAATTACCCAGTGCTTTCTTCTCATTTTACAAATGAGAAAATGAGGTTCATAGAGGGGAATTCACTTACCCAAGGTTAAACAGGTACATAGTTGATGGTTTGAAACTAGAAGACGAATTTCCTATCTCCTGGTCTGTTTTTTTTTTTGTAAACTTCTCCGCCCACAAATTATATAGATTGATGCTATTTTCTAGCTTAATTAGGATGCCAGGCAGACTTTCACTTACAAAACTAGTGAAAAATTATTCCTTTCTGTGGCTATTGGACTCTGGGTATGCAGCATTAAGAAGGGTTTGAGACTATGGAATGAAACCATTCTGGGCCACCGTGCTTCTAAGTCTCTTCCTGAACTTATATGTTATTTGCATTGCGAATGTCTCCCTTTTGGGGCTAGACACGAAGCATGTGGAGGTTCCTCAGACTATTTCCATAGCAACCATCCGCATAAAGAATACTATTCTGAAACACACGGTTTAGGAGCAGATATAGACTCCCAATCTGATTCTTCCTAATTACATGTTTTCCTTACTTGTATACCTCTCTCTCTCTCTCTCTCTCTCTGTGTGTGTGTGTGTGTGTGTGTGTGTGTGTGTGTGTGTGTGTATAAGTGGTATGTATAGAAGAATATGATTTGGGAAGCTCTGTTACTAATCCATCTTTACTTATCTTTTCCTTTTTCTTTTTTCTTTTCATTGAGAAGACTCTTTGTACCTCTCATTCACATTCTCTTCCTCCCTCCCTTCTTCTTTCCTTTCCTTCCTCCCTCCGGGCTTGAGACATGTCACCATTATTTGAAAGGAGAAAATCCTCTGTCTGTTTCAGCTAAGAATATGTCATGCATAGTGGTGGCTATGGAAATACTCAAGAAAATACCTGAAAAGAGATATCAAAGTGAAAAATAAGCTTTTCTCCAAGCAAGGAATATGGAAATGAAATGAGTTACTTTATAAAGCAACATATTACCTGTCACTGAAGTGTATACCGGAAAGCTAGAATTTTCTAACCAAATGTTTGGATTTTATAACTATGCCAGCAAAATGCCTGCATACTGGGACTCAACTTCCTGAAGCCCCAAAGACTAGTCCATGGTCCTGCTCTTTTTCACAATGAGACATTTCCTCTGGGTAACTTATCTTCCCCCATCTTATTCTCAGAAAAATCACAACCATCCCCATTTCCCCAAAGCACCTAAATATAAACTATTTATTCCTTTTTAAAATTATTAATTCATTTATTCAGGAATATTTGTTGAGTGCCGACTATGTGCCAGGTACTGTACTAGGTCCTGAAGATATAACAGTGAGCAAGACACAAACAATTTTTAAACAAAAATTAAATTCCTGATAATGCCTGCCCTGTAGAGAGAAGGAAGGAAATGGGATTGTGGTTTTTTGTTTTTGTTTTTTTTTTTAAATTTATTTATTTATTTTTGGCTGTGTTGGGTCTTCATTTCTGTGTGAGGGCTTTCTCTAGTTGCGGCGAGCGGGGGCCACTCTTCATCGCGGTGCGCAGGCCTCTCACTATCGCGGCCTCTCTTGTTGCGGAGCACAGGCTCCGGACGCTCAGGCTCAGTAGTTGTGGCTCACGGGCCCAGCCGTTCTGCGGCATGTGGGATCTTCCCAGACCAGGGCCCGAACCTGTGTCCCCTGCATTGGCAGGCGGATTCTCAACCACTGCACCACCAGGGAAGCCCGGCATTGTGGTTTTAACCACAGTTTTATCTCTTGAAAAAATAGTTCTGAAGTAAATGTGAAAGTTGTTAACATTTAGAAAATTTTAGTTGTTGATTATATGGGTACTTGTTATATTATTCTTGGTTATTTCTTGTATTTTTCAATTAAAAAACAGTTTGTAAACATAAATAAGAGGAATGCTAATACGACATCAGATTAAAGTGTGCCGAGGATTGAGGTGGAGGGGAGAAAAGGGGGACAGTGAGTTTGGGCCATTCTTTCAAGTTATTTGGCAGATAAGGGAGGGGAAAGATAAGGTAGAAGAAGGAGGAGGGTTGAGTCATGTTCTCTCTCTTGGGAAAGACTTGAGCATGTCCAAATGCTCATGGGAAGAACCTGATTGAGAGGGAGGGTCTGAATATGCAAGAGACAGAAGGGGAAAGTGTTCACGAGAAGATAAAGTGGAAAGGTCCAAAGCACAGAGAGAGGGGTCAGTGTTAGGATGGACAGCTTCTCTTTCCACAGAAGGAAAGAAGGTGCTGATGTAGGTAGGTTTGGAGTCTTCATGGTTAAAAGTTGAGGGTGTTCTGGTTGATGGTTCCATAAGGCAAACACATACACACACACATACACACACACAGTGACACACTCATATATATCTAAAACTTCAGAGAGGTCAGGGGTCATTGTGGTAACTGGGTTAATTAGCTCTTCATTGCTAAGCTGAGCAAAATGCCATCTCACTACTGAAGTTCAGGTTCTCTTGACTTCTGTCCACCCCAGGAATGCTGGCTGCTGCTGTTTCCTACCTTCTCACTACTACTAGAATCCAATTTTTTTTTCTTTCTTTCATCTCTACAACAGCTGTCTTGATTCAGGGCATCTTCATCCCTTATCTAGATTATTTCAACAGCTTCCTAATTGACTTTTTTGTTTCCAATCCAGTTTCCAAACTGAAATAAGAATTCTATTGCTGAAATATAATTCTATTAAAAGAATTCCCATGGTTAAAACCCCTCCATAGCTTTTCTCTTTCTTTGAGATGAAAGCCAGCCTCCTACAGCCAACCGACAAGATGCTTTATAACCTGGACCTGGCCTGACTCTCTCATCTCTCCTCCCTGCACACTTGTTCTCTAAACCGTACAGAAATGCTTATAGTTCCTCAAATTTTGTCATGCCCTTTCTTGTCTGTGGGCTTTTGCACTCGTTGTCTCCTCTGTCCAGTTCACTTCTTCCCACTTCCTAACATTTACCTGGATAACTGCTAATTTATTCCTCAGGTCTCCTCTTAGATGTCATTCTTCCAGAAACCTCTCCTGATCCCCCAGAACTGGAGTGCTTGCCTCCTGAAAAGGTACCAAAATCACCCTGGCTATATCCTGTCATAGCATTCATTTATTTCTATCTCACTCTGAATTATATCCATATTTTAAGACAAAGTCTTCATTATGTTTACCACTGTATCCCCAACATTTTGCACAGTGTCTGGCTTATAAAATAAGCATTTAAAAATTATTTGTCAATTAAATGAAAGAAGAAGTGAATGCATGGACTTTTTACAGAAAGTAAAATTGTCACTCAGGATGAGCATAGACCTTGCCTGAAGTCCTCACCAAGTAAGTGAAGAGTAAATCTGAGTCTTGAGCCCTCCCCTCCTTTCCCCTCCCTTACCACCTCCTCTCCCTTTCCCTCCCTTCCTTCTTTCCCTTCCCTTCCCTTTCCTTCCCTTCTATTCTCTTCTCTCCATAATCTCTTACCCTGGAAGATTTTATCCACATGGCCAGCCATCTATATGATGATGATTCACAAGTGTATACTTTCAGGGCTTTTTCAGGGCTCCAAAGTCATATCCAGGAGTCTAGTCAACATTTCCTCTTGGAAAGATTATGGGGATTTCAAGCTTAACACCATCTGACTAATTCCAACTCTACGTTCAAAACTTTGTTGAGAGTCTGATTGGCCCAGCATGGATCAGGCGACCATTCTTGTTCCCAGTGTGTTATGTTCTAGGCAGAGATGAGCATGGAATGATGGGGACACAGAGAGAAAGGTTCCAAACTATACCAGGAAAGTCAGATAAGACCTCCTAAAGAAGTGATACAGAAAGGGAATATTTACAACAGAATTCTCAACATTACACCTCCATTTTTGGATCCAGGAAATCAGTTGGTCAATTAACAACACCATCTCCTTCTTGGTTGGCAGATGTCCCTGACTTTGAATATAAACATCTGACATTCCACTTTAGACTCCTCCACAAGAGCTGGACTGTCATCCTGTCTTGGCTTCCAGCTCAGTTCCTCCGCTGCAAGTCCTGACTCCAAAACCCTGTGTGATAATAAAATACAAGATCATAGCTTGGAAATAGAGTGTGCATCTGGTGTGAATTGTTGTTTTGGTTTAATTAGAATTTGCTGTTTCCTGAATTCCTATAATTTCATTTGATGAATTGTGTTAAGTACTTGCTTTGCAGACTTTGAACATGAGGTATTTATCAGGGGAAATGACTCCCTCTTTCCCCTTTAAAAATCATCTTTTGGTGCATTAAAAAGGCAAATGTGTTTATTTGTTTGTTTGTTTATTATCTATCTATAGAATTACAAATGCTCTGATAGATATTTGCTTCTCTGTAGGAAGAAGGGCCTGGCTCCGATATGCATTCAGCACATTCTAAAGTGCACCTATGTTTGCACAGCACTGTGGGAATTATGAAAATGGGTAAAACAGTCTTTAGTCTTCCAGTATTTCTCAAAGCAGTTCAGGAGACAGATCCACTGACAAGTTAACTACAATCCAAGGCAGACCAAGATAAGAGCCATAATAGAGGTAATTATCCCTTTCATTTGTTTATCCTGGTTAGGTTTTACAAAAAAAATTTCACATCAAATTTTACATCATTTGATACTCACAAGGGCTCTAGGAGATAGGTGTTATTATCCTCATTTTAAAGTCATAGATAACCAAGGCTCACAGAGATTACATGTCTTGACCATGTTCCCACAGCTAGTAATTGACATATGGACCTTTTAAATCCAGTCGAGCACAATGGAAGGACAGAGGAGGGAGAGAACGACTTCAGCCGAAGCAGTAAGAGCAAAGTCTTATGGAGGAGGTGTGATCTAACTTGAGTCTCTACCTTCTGGAATAGAAGTGAAAGGGAAAGGAATTCCAGAGAGAAGAAACTTTTAAGTAAGGAGATCTGTGGAGGTGGGAAAATAGGAAGTAGTCTGGGTATCTATGAACTTGCATCAAAATTAATGGAACAAATATAAATTGAGCACTATATTAAGTACTTGACATAATTCAAAAGTAAAAGGTTCTTACCCTGAAAGATTATGTAGCTTGAGGGAAAACATAAGCACAAAACAAATGCAATTAATACAAGAGAATATCTACATAGTAGTCCTACTGTGAAGTACACATAATAAGTATTATAGGAGTAGGGCTTTTATTTTTATTTATATTTTAGTTTATTGATATATTGATTGACTGCAAGGAGTGTGGTTCTTCAAAAAAGTGTGTGGGGATTAAATTGCTCTAAAGAAATCAATGTTTTAGGGAGATATTATGCATTAAGTTGGGCCTGGAGAATGAGAAAATTGTTAAAAGCTCTGACTAAGCAGGGCTGCCGTGCTCAGCGCACAGCGAGTGTTCTCGGGGTGCATTTTGGGGCGAGCAGTGCTACCTAGCAATGCTTGTTGGGCTGGAGGAGAGATTGATGGATTTAAGGAAAATAAGGGGAGCTTTCCCTGTGAGGTGCTGAGCTGTGCTGACTCATCCCACCTTGAAACAAAGGGAAAAAAAGGGAAGAGAGAAACTGGAGGAAGATTGTGTCTCTGGAGCCCAGGCAGGCAGAAGTGTAGCGCTTGGATATTGACTGAGTCTAATGTGTTCCTGGCAGGGCACTGGCACACATAGAAACATGATTTCATTCAATCCTTGTATCACGTTTCAAAATAGATCAAACAGGGATCATACATGCATTCTGCAGGTAGTAAACACTCTCAGGGAGTTAAATAACCTGCTCAAAGTCACATTGTTAGGCTGCAGCAGAGCCAGAATTCAAAACTAGGTCTGTTGGATCTGTAAGTCTGACAACTCTATATTAACAGAGTAACCATTTTCTATTAATTTTCACCACAGTTCATTATTTTAATAAATAATGTGGCAGAGATATCATGCCTAAATTCACAAAATTTGGGGGAATTTATGAAGAGTGTTGTGATCAGATTTGGGAGACTGCATACATGCATGTCCGTGTTAAGTATCTGTGTGTGTGAATGTGTGTATATGGGGCAGTAACTAGAAGGATATACTTAGTTAAAGAAGGCTTTTATTTTGTTTTTAAAAAGAAAGATAACAAGAGCATTTGTGTTCTGGTGGGAATAGCCAAAGGAACACAAAAAGATTGATGATAGGTGACAGTGGGAAAGCTAAGGAGCCAAATTCTGATGAAGGTCCAAAGGGTGGACCCAGAGCACAAGTGGGGGGAAGGGAAGACATTTCTTCCATCACAGAGGAGAGAATAAGGGCACAATAGGGGAGATGCAGGCACTTCGTTGTAGCAATTCCAGTGTCTGCCTTTAGCAAGGTTTGTTGTTGTCTTTTTGTCTGTTTGCCATCAATTAAACTTGTTGTTTGTTTTTGCAGCTTTATTGAGATATACTTAACATACAATAAATGGTACATATTTAAAGTGTATAATTTGATAAATTTTGACTTATGCATACATCTCTGAAACCATCACCCCAAGCAAGACAATGAACATAACCATCACCACCTGAGTTTTTTTTGTGTCCCTTTGTAATTTCTCCTTCCAGCAAAGATGGTTTTATGTTTTCCTTCTTAATCTGTATACTTTTAATTTCCTTTGATTGCCTTATTGCATTAGCAAGGACATCCATTACTGTGTTGAAAAGGAGTGGTGAAAGGGAACATCCTAGCCTTGTACCTGATTTTAGTGGGAAAGCTTCAAGTCTGTCACCATTAAGTATGATGTTTAGCTGTAGGTTTTTGTAGATAGTTTGATCAAGTTGAGAAACTTTCCTGTATTCCTAGTTCACTGAGAGTTTTTATCATGATTAGGTATTGAATTATATCAAATGCTTTCTCAGCATCTGCTAATACGATCCTGTGATTTTCTTTTTAGGCTGTTGATGCAATGGGCTACAGTAATTGATTTTGGAATATTGAACCTGGACTAAATCACACTTGGTTGTGTTGTATAATTATTTTTATACTTATTTGGATTCAGGATTTTTTCTTTATCTTTGATGATATGCCTAACGCTTGCTTTGACATTTATCCTCTTTATAGTTCTCTGAGCTTCCTAGGTCTGTGGTTTGGTGTCCAACATTAATTTGGGAAAAATTATCAGTTTTTACTATTTTGAATATTCTGTTCCTTTTTCTGTTTCTTCTCTTTCTGATATTACCATTATATCTATGTTATTCCTTTTGTAGTTGTCACACAGTCCTTGGATATTCTGTTCTGTGTTCTTCAGTTCCCAAATATTTGGGATTTTCCACATATCTTTCTGTTACTGGGTTTAATTTAATTCATTTGTACTCAGAGTACATACTTTGTATGATTTCAGTTCTTGCAGATTGGTTGAGATTTGTTTTATGGTGCAGAATATGGTGTATTTTTGGTAAATATTCCATGTGCACCTGAAAAAAAATGTGTGGTCTGCTGTTGTTAGATGAAGTCTATGAATGTCAATCAAATCAAGCTGGTTGATAGTGCTGTTCAAGTCTTCCGCATCCTTACTGATATTCAACCTAATTGTTATGCCAGTTACAGACATACCTTGTTTTATTGCACTTTGCGTTATTGTGCTTTTCAGACATTGTGTTTTTTTACAAGTTGCAGGTTTGTGGCAACCCTGCATTGAGCAGGTCTATTAGCACCATTTTTCCAACATCATTTGCTCACTTTGTGTCTCCACATCATATTTTTGCAATCCTCACAAAATTTCAAACTTTTTCATTCTTATATTTGTCATGGTTATCTGTGATCAGTGGTCTTTGATGATACTATTATAATTGTTTGGGGGCACCATGAACTGTGCCCATATAAGAGAGTAAACTTCATTGAAAATGTTGTGTGTGTCCTGAATGCTCCACTGACCAGCCATTCCCCCCTGCCCCCTCTCTTTGGGCCTCTCTATTCCCTGAAACACAACAATATTAAAATTAGACCAATTAATACCATTTAGTGGCCTCTAAATATTCAAGTGAAAGAGAGAGTTGCACATCTCTCACTTTAAATCAAAAGCTAGAAATAATTAAGCTTAGTGAGGAAGACATGTAGAAAACTGAAAGCAACCAAAAGCTAAGCCTCTTGCACCAAACAGTTAGCCAAGTTATGAATGCAAAGGAAAAGTTCTTGAAGGAAATTAAAAGTGCTACTCCAGTGAATACACAAATGATAAGAAAGCAGAATAGACTTTCTGCTGATGAAAGTTTTAGTGGTCTGAACAAAAGATCAAACCAGCCATAACGTTCCCTTAAGCCAAAGCCTAATCCAGAGAAAGGCCCTAACAGTTTTCAACTCTAAGAAGTCTAAGATTGATAAGGGAGCTGCAGAAGAAAAGTTTGAAGCTAGCAAAGACTGGCTCATGATGTTTAAAGAAAGAAGCCATCTTTATAACATAAAATTGAAAGGGGAAGCATCAAGTGCTGATGTAGAAGCTGCAGCAAGTTACCCAGAAGATCTAGCTAAGATAATTAATGGAGGTGGCTACACTAAACAACATATTTTCTATAGATGAAGCAACCTTCTGTTGGAAGAAGATGCCATTTAGGACTTTCATGGCTACAGATAAGTCAATGCCCAGCTTCAAAACTTCAAAGACAAGCTGACTCTCTTGCTAGGAGCTAATGCAGCTAGTAACGTTAAGTTGAAGCCAATGTTCATTTACCATTCTGAAAATCCTAATGTCCTTAAGAATTATGCTAAATCTACTCTGCCTGTGCTCTATAAATGGAAACACAAAGCCTGAATGAAAGCATATCTGTTTACCACATGGTTTACTGAATATTTTCAGCCCATTGTTGATACCTACTGCTCAGGAAAAAAAAGATTCCTTTCAAAATATTACTGCTTATTGACAATGCACCTGGTCATTCAAGAGCTCTGACGTACAATGAGGTTAATGTTGTTTTCATGCCTACTAACACAACATCCATTCTGCAGCCCATGGATCAGGGAGTAACTTAAATTTTCAAGTGTTAGTATTTAACAAATACATTTTGTCAGGCTATAGCTGCCATAGATAAGGATTCCTCTGATGTTTCTGGACAGAGTAAATTGAAAACCTTCAGGAAAGGATTCATCATTGTGGATGCCATTAAGAACACTCATCATTCATGGGAAGAGGTAAAAAATATCAGTAGTTTGGAAGAGGTTGATTCCAACCCTTATGAATGACTTTAAGGGGTTCAAGACTTCAGTGGAACAGTAACTGCAGAAGTTGCGGAAATATCAAGAAAACTAAAATTAGAAGTGGAGTCTGAAGATGTGGCTAAGTTGCTGAAATCTCATGAGAAAACTTGAATAAGGACTTGCTTCTTCTAGAAAAGCAAAGAAAGTGGTTTCTTGAGGTGGAATCTACTCCTAGTGACGATGCTGCCAAGATTGTTGAAATGACAACTAAGTATTTAGAATATTATATAATCTTAATGGATAAAGCAGTAGTAGAGTTTTAAAGGACTGACTCCAATTTTGAAAGAAGTTCTGTGGGCAAATACTATCAAACAGCACTGCATGCTACAGCAAAATAGTTCATGAAAGGAAGGGTTAATAGATGCAGAAAACTTAATTGTTGTCTTATTTTAAGAAATTGCCACAGCCATCCAAACCTTCAGCAACCACAACTCTTATCAGTTAGCAGCCATCAACATTGAGGCAAGACCCTCCACCAGCAAAAAGATTACAATGCACTGAAGGCTCAGATGTTGGTTAGCACATTTTAGCAATAAAGTATTTTTTAATTAAGTTAGGTACACTATTTTTTTTAGACATAATGGTATTGCACACTTAATAGGCTACAGTATAGTATAAACATAACTTTTATATGCATTAGAAAACTAAAACATTTGTGTAACTTGCTTTATTACAATATTCCTTTATTGCAATAATTTGGAACCAAACCTGCAATATCACCAAGGTATGCTTGTGCTGAGAGAGGGATGTTGAAATCTTTTGCTCTGACATCTAATTTGTCTTATGTTAGTATAGCCACCCCAGTTTTATTTTGTTTTTTTTTTTTTTTTTGAGCGTTTTGTAAGGTATCTCTTTGTACATCTTTTTACTTTTAACTTATTTATGTCTTTATATTTAAAGTGGATTTCTTACAGGAAGCATATATTTGAATCTTGCTTTGTAATACAATCTAACAATTTCTGCTTCTTAATCAAGTGTCTAGCTTATTTACATGTAACGTGATTATTGACATAGTTGGCTTTAATTCTAACATAAGGTTATTTTTTTTTAATCTCATTTGTTTTTTCCCTTTTTCTCTCTTTTCCTACTGTCCTTTGGATTAATTTTTTATGGTTCTATTTTTTCCTCATTTGTTAGCTTATTATCTATAACTAATTGCTCTGCTTTTAGCTGGTTGCTTTAGGATTTTTAGTATATATATTTAAATTGTCAAAGTAAATTTTCAAGTAATATTACACCATTTCACGTAGAGTCCTAAGAGTGAAAATGTATTGCTACTTCTCTCTTCCCATTCTTTGTTCTATTTTTGTTTTGTACAATAAAGATTTGCTCTGCTGTCTTTGCATTGTTTCCAAATGGAAGTCTGCTGTTCTTCTTATCTTTGTTCTCTGCATATAGTATGCCCCTATCCCCACCCCACCCCACCCCTGCCAGGAATTTTCTACATTTTTCTCTATGTCACTGATTTGAAGCAATTTGATTATGATGCACAGAGGGTAAGTCTGTCATCAGGGAGACCTAAGAAGAGACTGTGCATGATGCAGTCGACATGTGACACAAGGAAATCCACAGTGGTCATGCAGAAACAAGATGAGAAATGCTGCCAGCAAGGATTTGGAATGAGACCTGGCATGAGAATAAGGAGAAGGAAAATAGAAAGAGGAAAATGGGGAAGACTTTTTTCCTCTCCAAAACATAGAAAAGACTAATGTCAGTTCTCTGTTATATCCAAAGGGCAAACATGAAAGAATAGTCATACACCAGGGTGAATTTTAATTTTACATAGAGAATAATTTTTTAATAATCCATGTGATAAAAATATGTTAATTGAGAGCTCAGTATTTACCTCCCCAGGAGTTGTGAATTACACCAGATTATCCCTTGAACTCTTATCTCTGAGAATCTATCAATTTATGAAGACAAATACGTGTGAAAAATATTTCTTAGGGTGACTTAAAGGATCTTTAAAATTGATATAAATTGATATCGCAAGTGAATTTCAAGAGAATAAGATCACAAGTATCTTATTCCAAAGATAGGACCTTTATTTTAGCCCTGCTAACATTCTATTTGTATGACCTTGAGCAAGTCACTTAACCATTGAAGCCTTAATTTCTTCAACTATAAAATTAATGCAATAAAATTAACGTAATAAAATTTCTGTTCCTTATCCAACTGATTGGAGTAGTACAAGGATCAGATAGTACAATACTTATGAAAATGTTCTGTCATCTATAAAAGACTACACAAATATTAATTCTATTTTTTCATAAATAAATTAATTTAATGTATAATAGCTTAAGGTGAAGTGAAGGTTCATGAATGCACTGACTTTATAGCATGCAACAGCTTATAACAAAAATAATATAGAAAAAAATTAAATCAGGACAAGAAAGGATTGAGTCCACCTGCTTTTAGATGACAACCTATGTAAACCATTCCACCAATGGATATAGTCTTTGAATTGCCAATGTTACAGTTACCCATATCTAGCGAGAGTGGATGAAGGACATAGGACAAGAGAAAAACCACTCTTTTAAACAAGCATGATTTATTCCTAGTCCCCAAACTATGATAAGAAGTTGGTTGACTATGAAACCCACAGACAGAAAACAGCAGTGTTCATTTAAGCCAAGAAGGAAGTGAACTTTTTTCTCTAAGCCAGCAATACTATTGCAATAACACACACTGTATATAAAAGTTTGACACCTAGTGGATATATTAGGCATAAAATCTAAAGTCATAAACTAAAGGAAAGCTTTATGAATACCAAGGAGTTAGGAAGAAGATCCACCTTGAAGTAATATCAGTATATCGTTTTCTTTGTACACTGAAAGAGCCTTCATGAAACTATTTGGTGAGCCTGACTAATTTTTCTGCAGTTCTCTCTTAGTACTCTCTGCAAGGCCAATAAAAAAATACTCTCATTCTTGAAAGTTCTTCATATAAGTTGCCCAAATCAGAAGGTTTCCCAATTCCTCTGGCAAATTCCAATCATCATCCACCATGTGACTCCTATTGAAACACGATGTTCACCAGTCAGAAGAACATAGAATTGGAGCAGATCTTGAAATTTAGTCATTCATTCATTTCTTGGCATTATTCATGTTCTGCATGTCAAGCACTGTTCTGTGTACTTTACACATATTAACTCATTTAGTGATTAATTATTTAATCATCCTAATAACATTTGTTGAGCTTATACTGAGCTCTTACAATATATCAGACCCTATGCTTGTTGTAAAATAGTCTTTCCTTCAAGAAACTCAGAGTAAACTAGGTGAAGTAGACATATAACACAGAGTGTTATAATTATCAAAGAGCAGTGATTAAATATTCAGGGAGAAGTGCAGAGTCGTGGAGAAATTATACTTAATCTCGGAGATGGGAATGGCGGAGGTGTCAATGAGAGCCTCCTAAGAAATGTGTCACCTGAGTGCTGAGTCTCATGTGTGAGCCAGTTGGTGGAGTAGGGCTCAGTGTTGCTGGGAGATAAAGACTGAGACAGACAGTGCAAGAGATGAGGCTGAAGATATGGACAGGGCTAAGTGAAAGAGCTTAGTCCTTGAACTGTGTAGAAAATGGAAGTTCACTGAAGAATTTTAATTAGGGGAATAAGAGTCCAGATTTATATTTTATATAGTTCACATAATTTAGATAGTCTGGTTGATAGAGGGTGCATGATTGGAAAGGTACAATCAGTTAGGACATCTATATTATTAGAATAAATATAAGCCCAAAAAGTGACTGTATTATCAGTATAATAAACTACTGTACAGCTTTCAGTAGTGCGCTTGAATGTACACTAATAGTGAATCAACTATACCAAGGAAATCTTAACTTTTTTTTAACTTTCATTAAACTTTAAAATTTTCTCCTTGTTATTTACTTGAAGGGAGTCATGGTTAGGCCCATTTCTGGCTGAAGACTAAAGAGAATCAGAAAGAGTCAGACCTTCTCTCTCCTACTCTTGTCTTGACCGTTAGCTAGCTGTGAGTCATTGGAACAAGACTCAAGTTCCTCAACCACAAACTAAATGGATTGGTTTAAGTTCTGTTTAAACTCGAAAGTTCTATGAAGCACTTTTTATTCTTTTTAGCATTTTCTTAGTCTTCAAAGGGAATTGGAGACAGATATATAAGTACCTTTATATAGCTTATCTTTCAGTGTTTGTGAGACAAGTAGTGTGAATATGTATGATAATTAAACCTCACAAATCTGCAACACGAACATTGTAGATTTAAACACACATACGGTACTCATATTAAATAGTACATAATACATTTCTCTACATGCCAGGATACTAAATTAACTATCCAGAATACCCTTATGTGCCAACATAGTGAGTCAAGTCTAATTTTTTTAATTTAATTTTTTTTGAATTCCTTCTTTACATATCCTTGAAAGATGCTCTGATTGAATCTGTAATTTGGAAAAAAGTTAAAAAGTGGCTGAAGGCTTTAATCAAGGAAAAATTGCAAATATTTTAAACTGAAATTATATTAACATTTAAATTGTCAATAATGACAATTTCTTGAAATGTTCCACTGGGACAGAAAACTAGTGGTCATTGCTATAAAATGACAGTGTGTTTCCAGAACATATTTAATTTTTAGCACTATAAATTTCATACTAGGCAGTAAGTGTTAGGATATACTTTGCTTTGCTGAAAATGATTAATAATGCTGGATAAGCCAGAAAACGATTATCCTTCATATTCAAATGTAAACAAGACCCTGATTTATGATTTGGATTGTTCTTTCTCTTTAAGGGTATTCATAGGAGGGCTCTAGTTATTCTAGCTGGGAACCACCCCATCTACAGCAGTTCATTTTTATGGTCTTTGATTGATTTCAGCTCAGCTGATTAGATCTACCATCTACCACCCAAATCATTAAAATGTACAAAATAAATGTCTAACTATGGCACTGTCTTATGATCAGGGATGTGATGCCTTGTCAATAACTTGGTATATATATTTGACTTATAAAGGAGAATTCAATTATTACATCACCAATTATCTACACTGTCCATCTGTTTAAAATAAAGACATAATTATTTATTTCCTTCTCTGGGTGTCAACACAAACTTTAAAGCAGTTTTCCTTGAAAAGCATGATTGTATGTGAGCACATATGAATGGAAACACACAAACACTCGCTCTAAGAGAAAACAGAGCAAGTTCTATGTGAGGAACCCATGGTGGGAAACAACCAAGTAACATGGATCCAGAAGTGTGTATAGGTGGTCATAAGACTGCCAGTGGCTGGCAGAAAGTTAAGGGGAAATGCCTGCCTGGAAAAGAGAATGCCTTGTGCAAACATCAAAGCATTGCTTCTGAGAGGGGCAATTTTTATATTGCTGTTGGCAGGGATGAACACTCATTCAAATCATTCAAAGTCCCTACAAAGGCTTGGCATATTCTGTGCTTGGCCAGAGCTGATTGGGACTGTGGCATTTATCCCCTTCCAAACCTTTAAACTGACATGACGCCTCCCTGTCTCCAATCTTAGACTGACTGCTTGGGGTGGTCGCTTTCAGGCCACTGTGACAGGAGCAGACTGCAGTGGTTTTGTATGTGATGGAGCAAGGCAGCAATCCACAGCTGAAACACAATGGAGACTGAGACAGAGAAGCTGTCTTTAGCTGAAAAGTTCCTAGAGCCCTGAATAGCTATGTTCAGTGGTCTTTCGAGTTGAGTGCCTGCACCCCAGGGGTAAAGGTGATCCATTAAGACACAGGACAAAATTATTAGGATGTGTAATATTTACATAAATTTACATTTAATTTCTGTTTTGTGTATATTTTATGACACATAATATATTAGTACAAGTGTATATGTATTATAAATACATATATTTAATGGGGGAACGACTTAAAACATTCTTATTAATAGGGATGCATAGTCAAATAAGTTTGCAGATCACTGGGGTTGTTACTCTGGTTAGTGCATGCATTTCTTGAGGAGGGTCTTTCTTTGCCTCTGAAAGAGTGCCTTAAATTCCAGCATCCAGTTTTTTGGCCACTCTTTCTCATTGTTATTAATTGTCTCTTTGCAAAAATATCACCTATATCTATAGGTATTCTGTAATCTGTCACTGTTTTTCTAGGAGCTAGCTCTTCAAATATTTAATTTTTAAAAATATAGAGGAAGGTACAATTTATCTGAGGCTCTTAACCAATTGGAATGATATTAGGAATTTATAGGGGAAGTGATGAATGATTAGATATTTCAAGTTGCAGTGTGTACTGGGCTATTATAAGGGGCTTTATTTTATCTACATGTGCTGTAAATATGAAATTGAGAATAAAATGAGACTGTGTATGTATAAAGTGTTTGGGTAGTCCTCAGAATAAAAAAGTAAACAGAGTAAAGAGTAAAAACATAAAATAAAATAAACACACAAACATAAAACCCTCACTAATAGGTGCTATTATTGGCGGAAGTAGTAGGACAATAGATCTTCCATCTATTTTTTAAAATTATTAAAACAGAATAATGTTTCACTGAAATTCAGTTCTATTTATCTGCACTGTTAGCTCTAAATACCTCTATCACCGTGTGCTGGACCCTGCTCCACTTTCCCCCAAAGGCCTGAGTTACCAGCACAGTGAGAAGAGTCCTATGATTGGAAAATATCCTAATCAGTGTTTCATATAAAATTGTAAAGGAATGGAAAATAATATGAAAACAAAGCAAGTAAAAAAGAAGTCATTGTAATAAAGTGACAAGATTACACATTATTTTTCCCTTAATATTTTTTTGCATGTTCTATCATACTAGTCTAGCCAAATATAAGAAGCAATTACAGTTGAGACCTTTGAGGTACTAATTGTGGTATTCTGATGGTCAGTAAATACCTACATGTGAATTTAACTCCAGCAATGGGAAGACATTTTTTACGGTAACCAGGTCATTGCGATATTCTGTGTAAACCTATATCTAAAGTTCTTATAAGTGATGATTGTGCCTTCTGGAGAATATCCAAGTCTCTTGTTCTTCTGTTCATCGAGATGTTTTTGTTTTCTGGGAATGAAACCAGAAACTAGTTGATTTTAGAAGTGGGGAAAGTTACAAGCTTTCATCTGTGGTAAATGTGCTGAGCACCAGCCCATTGGCAGAGCTGATCCACTGTACGTGAGATACAGGAATATGCTGAGGAGGCTCTGAAAGCTCTCTTGGAGTTATCGACTCAACTTCTTGTATGTCAATAGATATCTCCAACTCCACATGTCCAAAGAGGAACTTCTAATCTTCCCTGCTCCCTAACCCCAAACCTGCTGTACCCACGACATTCTTCATTTCAGTTTTCACAATTCTCCTTCCAGTTGGGTGGACTAAAACCTTGGAGTCATCCTTGACTCCTCTTTGTCTCTCACACTTAAATAATGCACCAGGTAGCCTTGTGGACTCAACTGCCAACCAGTGCCATTACCATGTGCCTTCACAGCTTTTTTTTTTTAACAGGTTGCAAGTTTGTACTATTCTTTTTTTTACATCTTTATTAGAGTATAATTGCTTTACAATGTTGTATTAGTTTCTGCTGTACAACAAAGTGAATCAGCTATATGTATACATATATCCCCATATCCCCTCCCTCTTGAGCCTCCCTCCCACCCCTCTAGGTCATGACAAAGCATCGAGCTGATCTCCCTGTGCTATGCAGCAACTTCTCACTAGCTATCAGTTTTACATTTGGTAGTGTATATATGTCAATGCTACTCTCTCACTTTGTCCCAGCTTCCCATTCCCCCTCTGTGTCCTCAAGTCTGTTCTCTACCTCTGCATCTTTATTCTTGTTTTTACAGACAATTGTCCATTTCGTTTGGATGTTTAGATTTATCATCATGCCGGTGTGCTCAGAGAGGGGGAAAGACTTGGGAACCAAAGAGGAACGGGGGATCCATTTTTACAACTTATCAACCTATAGCATAGATTTCTTCATTTGATGCCTTCCCCAAAATACCAGTTAAGGAAGTTGCCCAATTTCACAGAATCTAATAAAGTGTCAGAGCCAAGATTCACACTCCAGCCTTATCCCATTTTTTAACTTTGCCTACACCATGCTGACTTCTTGAGAGTGTTCCTGTGATTTTATACCTCCCTCCAACAATAACTGAGTAGAAAGAAGAGTTGAAAAAATTCTCTCTCTTTTATTTGGCATAAATGTTAAATTACGTTGTCACAGGGGTGCTCACTACTTCTGTTCTCCACTCTACAGTGGTCATAATTTTTGTCAGCATTCATGATGACAAGAAGGAAGGAGAGCATAACTCGTCAACACAATTTTGATGTTCTGGCTGTTGTGGTGACACTTTTGCAGACCTTCAGCTGCCTCTGTGTATCCACTGTTTTTTTCAGTCAGTAAATATTTTAAATGCAGTCTTCTTCAAGAACTGCATGAACATGACCTGTGTTTGTAGTCACTGTGTACGTGAATCCATCAGATCATAAATATTACTTTATCTCCTTGAAGTAGGCACCTGGCTGCTAAGGGCCCCCTGGAAAGCCTCAATGATCCCCATGATGCTCTATACCCTTGCTTGTTTCTGTGCTTTATGGACACAAGGACAGAGTACATGTCTATTCCTTTTGTTTAGGCAGCTAGACATGAGTAAGTGATGGCCCTTTCATCATCATAATGATAAAATAAGCAGTCTGAAGTCTGACACCTGAGCTCCCACAGGAATACCTGTGATGGTGTGGCCAGGTGATGGGGGAGGGTGGAATGGGCAGGAGAGAATCAAAGAGATGATGTCAGGTAATGAAAGAAGTGCATTTACTGGCTCAGAACCTGAGGGAGTATCACCTTTCTACGCATAACAAAGAACCAAAACACTTCAGTTGGTGAACTTGCCCTAATACCCTGTGATGAATTTTTCAAGATACACAGAGGTGTTCCAGGTAACAGAAATAGACTATAACCCTGAAATCAGGGAAAAGGAGAAAATTATGGCTTATCCACCTTAGAATGGAAATTCTAAGAAAGCAAGTCTGGTTATAAGACGTGATGGATAAAGAACCTAAATGGTAACCTTTTGGCAGAAGAGAGCACCTGAATTTTTCTGACCTCCATGGTTGGCATGGAAACAGAGAGAATAAGTGGCCTCAGGCTGGGAGTAGTGCCAGATGCTGGCAGCTCAGGCAAGACGGCTTTTCCTTCAGTGATCCAGGGATGAGAGTTCCCCAGCACCCAGTGCCTTGCGAGGGGCTCCCTGGAGACTTTCAAATCCTGTCTTTATTTTTCCTAAGCAGAACACATCAGCTCCATGTGGCTGCTCTCCTGGAGCCAAATTCCCTTGCACTCATCTGCTCTATTAATTTCCTAGGGCTGCCGTAACAAAGTACAGTACTAAAAACTGGGTAGTTTAAACAACAGAATTTAAAGTCTCATGGTTTTGGAGGCTAGAAGTCTGAAATCAAGGTTTTGGCAAGGTTGCTTCCTTCTGAGGGCCATGAGAGAAGGATCTATTCCAGGTTTCTCTCTTTGGTCTGTAGATAGTCCTCTTCCACCTGTTTCCTTACATTGTCTTTTAACTGTATGCGTCTGTCTCTGTATTCAAATTTCCCTTTTTTATAAGGACACCAGTCATACTAGATTATGGCCCACCCTAAGGACTCATTTTCACTTGATTATCTCTGTAAAAACCCTGTCTCCAAATAAGGTAACATCCTGAGGTACTGGGAATTAGGACTCCTGAGGTACCTGTGGGGAGAGGGGGCACAATTTAACCCATAACACATGCTGAGCAAAATTTTGGGTTGTTTTCCTTATATGTCCCTCCACTAATTTTACCTGGTACTATGCTACCGTCCCTCCTATTCTCACCCAAAGTACAAGAATGCAGGGCTTCAAGAAGCCAGAGGAAAGTCTGATGGATTAATTTTTACCAGAAGAGTCGGTGACAGGTAGAGGACAATGAGATAAGGCTGGGATCAATAATACTGATACATTTTCTTTCCAGAAAAATCTCCAAGATTCAAGATGGCTTTGGATGTACAGGACAGGTGGAGAGCCCCAGACCATTTGGTCAGAACAGTCACAAAGAAGGTTAAGGGAAGGATGCTAATTATAGTAATAATAATAAAGTGTTATTTTTGTATCATGGAATCATCTTCTCTCATAGACTTTAAAATTTTAATTTGTCACCTTGGGGGGTTTGCAGAAGAGAAGACATCATGGTGTGACAGCTGGTAAGAGCACTGGCCATGGAATCAGACAGCCCCAGTTTCAATTAAGCCATCTAACCCACACAGACTCCAAGCTCTGCCACTTACTAGTCATGTGACCTTGGGCAAGTTACTTAACTTTTCAGAGCCTTGTTTCCTTTATCTGTTAAATGGTCATGAAAATACATGCTTTTCGTATTTGCAGTAAGGATTATGACTTTCACAATTTAAAATAGCAATGATTCACAAGTTGATGTGTAATATAGAGTCACTAATAGAGTTCTTCTGGATATAGAGTCACTGATAGTGTTATTATAGATGTAGAAAGATGGTCAGTGGTTTTCAACTTTGGCTGTACACGAGAGTCACTGGGAGATTTTTAAAAATTCAGATGCCTAGGCTGCACCCCAAGTCTATTAAATAAGAATATCCAGAAGATTCCAATGTGCAGCCAAGAGTGAGAATCTCTCTTCTAGATTACTTATACCAATTTAACTCTACTGTGGGCTAGGAAAATACCTACTTAAACCATTAAAAATTCCATATGTGTGTATATGTCTATTTCTTAATGATTTGAATATATATATGCTTAATATATATATATTTAGAGAGAATGCATCAATGTACATTTAAGTTATTTAATCTATTTTTAATCACTTTTATAACTGAAGTGAAATTAAAATCACATTCATCAACTGAGTTAGGATATATTCACTCTGGTTGCCAAAAAACTTTTAAATTTTAGAAATTAAGAAGCCTCAGATGGAAATGTTTAGCAGATTGATGAAAATTATTCTGTAAGGTAGTGTCAGCATATGGGCCAGTAACCTAGGAGATAGTGGTACTTTCCAAGCCCCTCTCTCTAATCATAATAGGCCTGAATACCTTTCATTTCTCCTCCTCTTTAGGTTTACTTACTACACTGCTATGATCTGAATGTTTGTGTCCCTTGTCTAATTCATTATGTTGAAATTTTAACCCTTTAGGTGATGTATTAGGAGGTGGGGCCTTTAGGAGAGGATTAGGTCATGAGGGAAGGACCCTCATGAATGGGATTAGTGTTCTTTAAAGGAGGCTCCAGAGAGATTCCCTTGCTCTTTCCACCATGTGAGAATAAAACAAGAAGTATGCAACCCAGAAGAGGGCCCTCACCCAACCATGCTGGCACTCTGATCTCAGACTTCCAGCCTAAGAGATAAAATTCTGTTGTTTAAAAGCTACCTAGTCTGTAGTATTTTGTGACAGCAGCCAGAATGCATTAAGACATATGTCATCTTCCTACCTAAACTTCTGGCCCACTTCCAGCAATGGAGAATACACCTCCTCTGAAGTCATTTCATTGTCACTCTGAGTGATGAAGGTTCACATCAGGAGACCAGAGTACGAATGTAAGAATGAATGTAATCTCATATCTTGGGTATCCCAGTGGCAGATATGCTTGCAATGCAATCTTTGGTTGTGGAGATTCTTCTGAGGATATAGTCAATTTAATGGAGCCAATTTATAGTCAATTAAACAGAGTATGGGACTGTCTACATGGTAAGATTGGAGGAACAAGTGATTGAAAGTCTAGCCGCAGATACCTTATCCACTGGCCTGCCAAGTGGTTGATATTCCCACTTTAAGGATTACTTTGAGTTGAGGATTAAAGACCCCAGAAAACATGCAAACATATTATTTGGGAGGAGTTAATATTGTGAACCATTATCAATCGTCAATTCCTTAGAACAAATTAGTTTATTGTGCTTGTTAATCAGTCAATTTATAAAAATGAAAAGAGTAAATAGAAAACCATGAGGGCCAGTGGGGGGATATAAGATGTGATATACTGTTCTGCTGTGTTTGTAGGAAAAGAAGAACAATGGCATTCATGTATTTATTGCAATGATCTTGGGAGGTAAGCTTTGCTGTCCATTGATGTGTTGGGCTTAACTAGGAAGTTCCATGATGCAGCATTAAAAGAGGTAAGTTTAGGATGTTAATTGCCTGTGTCATGATAGGCAGGCTGAAGGAGGGTGAACAAGCTTTTTAAATGGAAATGCCATAACAGAAGGGTATCCAACTCCTGGCTACTAGGGGGTGGTTCTTACTATCACAAATGTGAGATGCCAGATGCTCGGGCTAAGAGTAGAGGGTTTTGGAGTGAGGGTTTTAGAGTGATGCTCTGCTAAAAAACCTTCAAAGGCTTTCCTCTACCACCTGGATGACATATAAGCTCTTCTGCCTTGCATAAATGGCCTTCCATGATGGGTGTCTGCTGACTTCTCTGGCCTCAGTCCTCAGGACAGGTACTCAGAACTTCAGCAACACTAATCTGTAATCCCTTGCCACCCTGTGCTCTTTCCCGCTCTTCTGCTTATCTAACTTCAGTTCATCCTTTAAGACCTAATTTGAGCACTACTTCTTTCACTGAAGCTTTTCCTGACTCTGCCAGGTCCCAAGAGCCCCTTCTTCCTCCTCCTGTAAATCTCCATGTCTATCTGTTATTATAAGACCTATGGCATAGATTAGGTGTCTTTCATTATTCTATCAAGTCTTTGTGTAGAGGGACTATGCTTTATTCATCTTTGTGTCCTAGAGCCTAGGGTAATAAATAAATAGTTGGATGGATGGATGGATGGATGGAAAGGTTTGCCTGGCTGAATTCCAAACATTTTTGGAAACTCATGTATTATCATCCATGGCTTGGTTAGTCTAAGATGTGGAAACTGAGTGTAGAGTGAGTGTGTAGAACTTGTATCAACATTTTTATGTCCCTAAATTACTACAGTTGAATCTTAGTTGGAGGGCTTAAAAATTTACTGGTCCCAGAAAGCCTATTTGGATTAGCCATGTCTCTCCATTTCCTCTATTTGTTTCTTTTTTTCCCAAAACAGTTATTTAAATAATTGATACACTTTGCATTTTTTAATATACTGCTTGCTGATTACCTTCCAGTTATGATTTTGTTTTTTCCTAACCATAAAATAAGCCTCTGTAATCTTACTTCTAATGTTTAATGGTTTGGTCTGCTGTCATGGACACTGCAGTGTAATGATTATAAGCCTACCATACTTCATAGCCTAGTGCTGCCATTTACTCATTGCATAAATTTTGCAAGTTATTTAAGCATTAGTGACTCAATTTTTTCCATATATAAAATGGAAATAATACTAGTTTTTTTCTTGAAAAGACTGTTCTTTCCCCATTGTATATCCTTGGCTTCTCTGTTGTAAATTAGTCAAGTGTCCACTGATGGATGAACGGATAAGGAAAATGTGAGATATATATATATCAGACAGAGAAAGACAAATACCATACGATCTCACTTATATGTGGAATCTAAAAAACAAAACAAAACTCAAAGAAAGAGAACAAATTCAAACTGGTGGCTGGCAGAGGGGGGTTGGGGCTTGGCAAATGGGTGAAGGGGTGAAAAGGTACACACTTCTAGTTATCAAATAAATAAATCATCATGAGATATAATGTACAGCATGGTGACTATAGTTAACTATATTGTATATTTGAAAGTTGCTAAGGTAATAAATCTTAAAAGTTTTCATCACAAGAAAAAAAATTTGTTAACTATCTGCAGTGATGGATGTTAATTACACTTATTGTGATGATCATTTCACAGCATATACAAATAGCAAATTATTATGTTGTACACCCAAACTAATATAATATGTCAATTATAGCTCAATAAAAAAGAAAAAAAACACCAAAAAGAAAGAAATGAAATCATGTGTGTTAGAACATGCTTAGAACAGTGCTTAACATATAATCAATTTAGGTTGTCTTTTTATTATTGCCTTCACATGATAATTGTTAATGCCTTATACATGTTCAATATTTTTCTAAGGGCCCTTTATGATGAAGGAAAAAAAAAACATCAAACACATCATTAGGGAATTTCAGAACACTGACTATAAAGACATCCTCAATACTTCTTGAGATAGGAAACAGATAAACAAAAACAAAATAGGTCATGTGCAAACAACTTGAAATAGAATGATAATGAATTTATCAACAAAATCTAGAATTTAGAAGATAATGAAGATATGTTTTTAAAATACTGAGGAAAATTTAAATTCCAGTCTATACTGAATACCCAGATAAATTATCACTAAACTGTGAGAGTAGAATAAGGAGACTTTTGTTTATATGCAAAATCTCTAAACACTTATCCCCCTGGGACCATATCTTAATCCATTTGGGCTGCTATAACAAAAGTACCACAAGCCTATGGTATGGGGTGGCTTAAATAACAGAAATTTATTTTACAGAGTTCTAGAAGCTGGGGATTCCAAGATCAAGGTGCCCACAGATTCAGTGTCTGGTCTGGGCCTGCTCCCCAGCTCACAGACAGTGATCTACTTGCTGTGAGGGAGGGGGAGGGTGAGGGAGCTCTCTGAGGTCTCTTTATCAGGACACCAATCCCACCCAAATGATCTGACCACCTCCCAAAGGCCCTTCTCCAAATACCCTCACATTGGGTATTAGATTTCAAAGTATGAATTTGGAGGGGATGCAAACATTCAGTGAATAGCAAACTGTTTTCCATCAAAGTAGAATAAACAAAAAATAAGGGAGGGCAAGGACTTGAAATCCAAGAGGCAAGATCCAACATAGGAAAAAAGCAAAGGACATTTCTGGAATAACGGTGAAGAGGAGGCCCAAGAAAACAGCTGTTTATCACATTAGTAAACATCTCGTGCAGGTAGGAGCAAGAGGGTGGAAGGCTCTAGAGTTGATGTCTTCACCAAAAAAGGAAAAAATATACATAGACTTTGTGATATACTTGATGATAATGAGAGGAATCTTACAGATCTGATAGAGAGTTTGGAAGTGAATTAGTGACAGGACAATGAAAACTAAGGAAAAACCCACAAAAGTGATGATTAATTCCACTAACAGAAAAGTTGGATGAGAAATATAATGCAATGACTCCATGTAACCCAGATGTGAAGTCTCTTAATATCATAATACTATAAGTCCTGAAATATAACCAAATTTGTGACATAAATATATTTGGAATAAAGGGAGAGGGGAAGTGTAAGTGTGCAAAGGGGACAGAGAGTAAGAGACTTAAATCCTCATTTTCTACTGTAGGACATCAACTAAGTAAAACTGAAAAAACAAGAAATAGCAATGCAAATATTTATCTAGCAAGATGGAGGTAAATAACAGAAAAAATGAGCTAAAAGAATTAAATGGTTCTATATTTGGAGTAGAAATCAGGAGTGGGACAAGGTGAAGCTGAGAGATGCTGTTTTTCATTACACACTTTGTAGCCTTGTTTGAATTTTTAGACTGTGCACATGTATTATTTTGACATAAGTTAAAAATTAATTCAAACTTGTGAAGCAAATTAAATGCATAAGAACTTAATGGTAGAGAGTTTTAAGAAGTTTGGATGCAAGTTGTTTTTTTTTTTTTAATATCAATTTGGGCATGATCCTGTAGAAATCTAAATCTAATTGTATATTTGAAAAACATCTAATTTTATTCCTTTCATTTTTAAGATACATCATAAATCCTGATCATTCTCCCTTTGCCTATTGGGAGGCTGTTGATGGTTCTAGTAAATGTTTAGTTTGGGAAACTAGAACATCAAAGCTTTCCTCTTGGCAGGCGTTAGGCTATGAATCATCGACATAGGAGCAAAATGTTCTGAGCTAACCCCAACCTCTCCAGTAGCATTTAGCATTCATTGATGCCAACATTACTACCGAAATGACTGTAACCAAAAGATTACGCAAACCCAGGGCAAAACTGAGGAGTATTTGGGATGCTTTAATTAGGTTTATTGACTGAAGACCACAAAACTTCCCCCTCTTCCATTAGTACACTTTCTCAGAGTATATATGATGAAAGGCTGTTGTGAAAAGAACACAATTTCTTACATTTGCTAAAAGTCTTTCCTAAGTTTCATATATTCCTTAGGAATCTTGGGAAGGCACAAAAAATAGTATGCTAGCAATGGTAATATTCTATCAAACTAATTTTCAGGAAAACTAGGAGAATGGTACATTGACTCTGGTGCACATTTATGTATAAAACAAGTTGATATTATCATAGTATGGGGACTTTAAGTCACAGATGGAGAGAAAGAAGAGCATGCAGGGGAGACTGAAGGAAAAAAGGGGGAGGGAAAGGGTTATACAGAGGGAAGAGAGAAATAACACAATTAGGGGAAGCCAAAGAGAAAGGGTTGAAGGGGAAGAGAGATACAGGATGAAACTTGTACAACATATGTGGCCATGTCCCCAGTCTTTCTCGTGTTACCTAACAACCCAACCATTTTTCCTGACTTGTTCCCTTTTTCTGTACCCAAATAGACCAGGGTACCCTAATTCCACCCCAGACCCTGATCTCTTTACCTAGTGTCAGAAAATTCCTTTTATAGCCCTCCAAGGACCTTTATTCTACCTGGCCAGGGACCACAGGACCCAGATGCCCAGGCCAATATGCCCTCAGCTTCACGTGTTCTTTGATAAATAAATGGATCTAGTCTTTCTTCTATTCTCACTCTAGGGGAAAAGAGGGAGAATTTATCACAAGCTCTGCTCCTTCTAGAATGGCACAATGTGCCTGATGAACATCCCTGCTGTATATGCAGTAGGGCCATGTATGAGGGTGAAGATATAAGTGTAGATGTGGGTGGGTGAGACATGGTGTGGTATGTGGATCTGTGTCTATGTGTGTGTGTTTGTTTGTATACATGTTTGTGTCTCTTTAACTTTTGAATAGTCTCCTGATATCTGGTGATCATTTTCTGTGAGTTCATACCTAAGGGGGAGGCCCTAAAAAGCCAACTGGGAGCTCTCTTTGCATAGGTAGAACTTCTGAGCCAGTGAGACTCACTCACAAGGTGGTCAGACTGGCATACAGATGTTTCTCTGTGAGATCCAATGACTCCCAAAGATACCTATGTCCTAATCCTGAACCTGTGAATATATTAGGTTACAAGCAAAGAGGAATTCAGGTTGTAGGTGGAACTAAGGAATCAGTTTACCTTAAGATAGGGAGATTATCCTGAATCATCTGGGTGGGCCCAATGTAATCACAAGTGTCCTAAAAGTGGAAGACAGAATTGGAAGAGAGAACCAGACAGATGGCCGCATGAAAAGAACTTGGTCTGATGTTGCTGGCTTTGAAGATGGGAGAAAAGGGACATGAAGTCAGCAAAATGGCAAGCCTCTAGAAGCCGGAAGAGGCAAGGAAACATATTACCCCCTTGGTCCCCCCAAAAGGCCAACACCTTGAGTTTAGCCCAGTGAGACTCATTTTGGACTTCTAGCCTCCAGAATTGTAAGATAATAATTTTTATTATTTTAAACTGATAATTTTGTGGTAATTTGTTACAGGAGCAGTAGGAAACTAATTCACTCCTAAGAGCAGTATAGCAGTATATATACACCTTTTCTTTTGCCCAGAAGTTTCTCCAGAGAGGAGAGAAAATAATCCTGACTTCTTGAAGTCTGGGAACCAAGCAGGGGGTCTTACCATTTAGACTGCAAACTCTCCTCTAAGCCCCATGTTTTGTATAGCATTGAATCCCTCCTTGGCTCCCAGGATATTTGCAGTCATTCCTGTTTTCAGTCCCACCTGATACTCTTTATTTCAAAGGCAACTAGTACTCCCGATCCTGAGTCTTTATAGAGTTTTATGGTATAAATCAGTTTGCTTGTTGTTGGCTTTCCTCACCCCCACTTGACTTTGGAAATTTTATTTGTTTTGTTGCATCAAATCAGTTATCATTAATGAGCCCACTATCTATCATCTGAAATTGCATAGATGTTCCTAATCTGCTGTCACTCTCCTCAAATGTTTACAAATTATAACATTATTACATTTTATACCCATTTTACTGGGATTTCAGAAAGGAATAGAGACAAACAAGTCATTAAATTCATTATGCTTAACTGGAAGAATTTTATCTCTTTTTAAGTATTTTATAGATTAGAAAACTGAGACAATGGGTGACTAAGCAGTTTGGGAGATTTTAAAATCCAGTCCGGATTGACCCCCAAGTCCTTATCCACGTGAACTCATGGCCTGAAGCAGAAGGTGTCTGAAAAGCAACTGGAGCCTCCCAGGGTGACCAATAGCAGATCTGTGGCATCCTTATATTCATGGAGGCTGCACAAAGATACCTTGACTTGTTCAAAATTTATTTTATTAAATTATCAGGCATAGAAATCTCCTTGAATCTTAAAAGTGGCTGCCCAGATATGAGCCATATTTCCCAACTCTTCCCCCCCTTTCACCTAGGGGGTTCCAAATAACTAGTTCGTATCAATGGAATATGGGCAGAAGTGAGGTGTGCTACTTCCAAGCCAAAGAGGTTAAGATGCAGGTTGACCTTCTCCATCCTCTGTCTTCCCCAACCTGCCTGTTGGAGGCTAATAAGTAACTTTAGTGTGAACTAGAGGCAAACTTTTATGGTAATAAGCCACTGGTAATTTTTAGCTTGTTTGTTTCAGTAGCTAGTATTAGCTTAACTACCACTTCCGTGCTTATTATGTAAAGAAGGGCAACAACTTTTCAGAGGAAGGAGTACCTTTTTGCTTCTCACAAAATCTCCTTCTGCTAGGCAAGTTGTACAACTTTGGGTTGCATCTCCTCAAAGATGAGATATTTTGCCAATGCACAAAGGTTATATATAGGTTAGTGGTGGCCCTCTAGGAATTAACCATCATGAGGAAGTTCTGTAAGTATGGACAATAAGCCTGCATTAAGTCTCTGCCCTTTGGATGTATCATCCACAGATACAAGAAACTGGATAGTCTGGAACAGTCCAGTGCAATGTTGAAGAAGTGAATTTGATCATAAGACAAGTCAGTGATTTTTGAAAACTGGTTTAAAATCTTGGTTCTCAGTGTGAGAATGTGAGGTCCCCCTCCTGTTTAAAAGCTAACTCTCTGATAAAATACATGAGGGAGAGGAAATGAATCTGGTCACAAACCAAAAGCTAAATTTTCTAGCCTGATGTAATTCCTCCAGGAAAAGTATAATGCCATGGAGAAATAGGGAATGGCTAGACAGAGAATTCAATTAGCCCTTTGAAAACTGAGGTTGCTTATACATTTTAAGCTAAAAATTATATTTAATGTGTCCTTTCTCCTCATATGGCCTGCTGGATATGTGGCCAAAGCACATTTTCTTATGGCCCTTCATTTAGTTGTGAATCAACCTCTTTGATGCTCAGTGGATACTTAGAAATCATTGTAACTTAGAGGAAGAATATAAAGAGAATGAGGAAAGAAGGAAGAACTAAAGAGGAGACAGAGGCAATGATTCTTAGATGTACTCACCCAACATTTTCTTGAATGCTCTGCCTGAAAGTATAGACTCATGGGGTCCTTGCATCTGTATTCTAGGGGGCTGAGTTCCCCATCACTGAAAGCACCCGAGAAGGCTGGGAGTCCCTTTTTCAAAGTTAATACTATTTAGGGGAGAAAGCTAGAGGAGATGATTGGTAAAGCCTTTTCCCGACTTAAGACTCAATGACAAAATGAAATGGCCACCAACATGTCTTTTATATCTAGAAGCCCAAATAGGCAGTCCATTTTTTTTTTAAATTTCTTTTTCTTTCTCTTTTTTTTTTTTAACATATTTATTGGAGTATAATTGCTTTACAATGGTGTGTTAGTTTCTGCTTTATAACAAAGTATTTCAGCTATACATATACATACATCCCCATATCTCCTCCCACTTGTGTCTCCCTCCCACCCTCCCTAACCCACCCCACTAGGTGGACACAAAACACTGAGCTGATCTCCCTGTGCTATGCGGCTGCTTCCCACTAGCCATCTATTTTACATTTGGTAGTATATATATGTCCATGCCACTCTCTCACTTCGTCCCAGCTTATACTTCCCCCTCCCCGTGTCCTCAAGTCCATTCTCTACGTCTAAGTCTTTATTCCTGTCCTGCCCCTAGGTTCTTCAGAACCTTTTTTTTTTCTTTTTTTTTTTTTTAAGATTACATATATATGTGTTAGCATACGGTATTTGTTTTTCTCTTTCTGTCTTACTTCACTCTGTATGACAGACTCTAGGTGCATCCACCTCACTACAAATAATTCAGTTTTGTTCCTTTTTATGGCTGAGCAATATTCCATTGTATATATGTGCCACATCTTCTTTATCCATTCATCTGTCAATGGACACTTAGGTTGCTTCCATGTCCTGGCTATCGTAATTAGAGCTGCAGTGAACATTGTGGTACATGACTCTTTTTGAATTATGGTTTTCTCGGGGTATATGCCCAGTAGTGGGATTTGGGTAGTCCATTATTCTGAGACCTGGGAAGTAAACCCACAGGAAGATGGTGGGTGCCATATAGTATGGAGGATGGAGGAGTTCCTATTTAACATAGAATTTGCCTACTATAAAGGCACAAACAGTTCTTTGATTTAAAGCAGTAATTACTTCCTTGGCTTGCCCACATTAGGCCGTCAGCCTTTGAGCTCTGTTGCTGCTGTGTCATTGCCAGAATCAAATTACTAAAAAGGTCAGCATCATTAATATGTGGTTTGAAAAGAATGAAAATGCCAGACAGAAAGTCTGTGAGCATCTAGAGCCTTGAATCAACATCTTGGCCCTTGTTTGTTTATTTTATGTTTTTATTATTTGCTTCAAGTTTTATAGGTCAAGATCATAAGCCTAAACCACCTGTGGAAACTTACAAATCACATGGTCACCTAATAGCCTTAGATGTTTCATCTAACCTGGACGGAACATACCCCCCTGAGACTCTTTGCAGCTACATGGAAACTTCTTGACGGTTGAGACCCCGCTTCTTTGAATTTCAGATGGCAGTTACCTTGGGGCACTCATAAATATTTGAGTATGGATTAACTAACTAGTTAAAAACTTACACACAAGTAGAAATATAGTATGAAATAAGAGCCCACTGAAGAAGTTCTGGGGCTCAAGATAAAGGTTTCAAGGAGGCCAATAATCTGAGTCCTGATCCCAGCTAAACCACTGGTACTTCATATGACTTTAGATTAGTCACTTTAACTAGAAACCACTAGCTTTTATATCTTGTAGAATGGAAATTGCTTTCTCTTTGATGTAACTTGAGAGGAAACTGTAATATGTAATTGGTTCATAATTAATATTCAGGATTTTTCCTTCACATAATGAGACCCATTAATTATGTTTGACATCAGTTCTTAATTAGAGATTAAATTATTTCAGAACAATAGGCAAGTGCTAAATCTTAAAATTGCTAAAATTTATGGCTTACACATCAAAAGACCTAAATTTTAGTCTCATGTAACTTGGTGCTGCTAGTTTGCTGCTAGCTGGATTCATGACTTTGGATAAGTTGTGTTTGTTTGCTTACTTGTTTTTTGGGTTTTTTTTTTTTTTTTATCCCTTTAAGCCTCAGTTTCCTTACTTTAAAATGAGAATAACAGACTATGTGGTTTCTAAAGTCCCTTTCAGCTTTAAACTTCCGTGATTCCAAAGGAGATTGTGTGCATGTAACAGCATGTAGTATAGTATATTTTGACTACCAGCTTGTTATGGTGAAAAAATTCTCATGATTTGAACCACTGCTTATGACCATGAGTTTTAGATGGGCTCTGTGCTGCCATCTTTAAATATGTAACACCAGAGAAAAGCAGCTCATTACAATATAATTTTTTTGCCCATAAGTTTACCAAGCAAACTAGCCATAGATTAGCAGACAGTGGGCTCTTCAAGAATTGAGACCCGGTGATGATCTATATTAATGTATCCTGTTGCAGAACCTAAGTGCCGCTTGGGGAAGGAAAGCTAACCACAAACTCCTTGCTTCAGTTTTGCCTAGAGTGGCCTTGGTTCTCACCTTATTTTGAAAATGTAAAAAAGACATTACTCATGATGAAAATTATTTCTTTGGAATAGAGAAGACAACAATGAATAACATGGTATGATAAAGAAAGCTTAATATTAAGAAATAATTATTAGTAATTAAAGTCACTAGTATAATTACTAATACTATTTAGTAATAAAATAGAGAAGGAGAGAACAAAGTCTTAAAAAGTTACTATAAAGGATCAAAGGCAGAGAACTTTATCTCCTCGCTTTCATATGCATTTACTAAAATATTGAGCTCTTTCCCAGAAATTTTGCATTAGCCTACCTGTTTCTCAAGATCTATATGAAATAACATTTCTTCCATAAAACCATTGTTCTTCCCAATAAGATATACTCTCCTTCCTATTTTCAGTTAAATAAGCATTTATGGAAGGCTTGCTCTAAATCAGGCCCTGAGCTCAATACTATAAGAACTGAACACATTCCTAATCACCCTATGTTCTAAAACCTTCACAGCATTTTCTTTATACCAATACTTAACAATTTCTTTACACTAAAGGCATATATTATGTTCTAACTTGATTAGGGTATACTTGTTTGTCTGGCACTATCCTTTGAACATAATGGGTACTCAATAAACATTTAAAGAATTGTAATGGAGGCAGTAATTTCTCCCAGTTGTAGACCATTTAGCAATGAGAATAAATAGTATTATCTCTAAAATTATAATGTAATTGAAAGAGAACATAAAACCTGATCTATCAAAATTCAGTTACATAAGACCTTTGGGGATAATGTTTGTTGCATGCATCTCTATTACTAATACAAATAAATACTTATATCTCCTTAAAAACATACTTCGGTTAATTCAGGCAAAAATAGCAGTCCAGGTCCACAAACTAATCCTCTAGCATTAGCCACAGCACTGCCCCATGAATCAAATATTCTCAAGAGAACTGAGTATCAGAGAGACACTAAAAACAACCTTGTAAATTCTCAACCTTGCCTGTGCATAATAAAAACCCTCTAGAAATAACCCTTGAAATAAAATAAAAATTCTGCAAGTCTTGGGTGAAAGTCAGGGGATTACCTAAACTGGCTTTCTGTGTGCAAAACTGGGGAAGTGGGAGATTTGAGATTGGACGCACTGGTTGGGAATTTCCCCAAGCTATAACTGCGTCCTGGGTTAGGTCTTGAAATGATTCTTCACTGAGGGCAGATTCCTCTTCATTGTGCTCTAGACAGTGACAGTGCCTAAGAGAGAAACAGGGGATCCAAGCACAGGTAGTAGTGTGGGAGGGGCTGGAGGGGGTGCTCTTTACCAAGATATAAACAAATAGCTGAGCTTTAACTCTTTGAAAATGTTTAGCTAAGAAAAATATTTTACCTTGCTTGCAAACTAAAATTAGCCTTCCTGCCACATTTTCACATATGCAAGTGTATCACTATTTTCTTGCATGGAGTCACCCTGTGGGAATCAAGATTCGGGGTATCAGGTGACAATTACAGTTTCAAATGGACAGCATTACAGGAGAGGAGCCCTGAGCTTAGGGAACCTGAATCTTTTCTAATGTGCAGTAAGCTTTTCTGATCTTTGCCTCTGTGGGAGACACTATCTCTATCTTCCAGAGGGTTTACAAATGTTCTGGAAAAGGTAGTTTGGACATGCAAACATGAAAGACTCATGTCTCATGAGAGAAATGTCTTCCAACACATGGATCTTATATTATAATGACAAAGACAAATATATGAATGAATGAAGAACTAGTAATTTGTAATGTGGATGAAAAAAATCAGAGTGTTGCCATGAAGATTGAGAAGGAAGGCTATTTTCAGGAGCTTTGTTAGGAAAGGCTTTTAGGAGAAGGTAACATTTGAGCAGAGACAAAAACAAATTGAAGGACAGAGCCATGTAAATATCCACCCCATGAATATTCTAGGATGAAAGAACAACCAGTGTTAAGGACAAATGCTAGAGGAGAATGCTCAGTGTATTTGAGTAACAGCAAGAAACCCAGCATGGAGAGAACAAAAGGATGAGTGGTAGGAAATGAGGTAGGAAAGTGAGTCAGGAACTAAATCATACCCTAATATGCCAAGGGAAGAATTTTCTTTAGATTTTAAGTTTGAAAGGCTGCAATTTGGCAAATGAATAAACAAATGAATAACTATCCCTCATTTCCCTGAATTGAATTATAAAAATGCTATAGAATGGAGAGTGGTTGAGAAATCTTCATCCCAAACCACGGCCAGTCCTGGAAGGATCAGAACCTAAAGAAGAAAGACAGAGTGTCAACAGCAAAGATAAGAGGCCATGGACCAAGTACCTGGGGTCTGAAAAGGGAAGGCATGCACTAACACCTGGCTTAGGATCTTGAACTGGGTTTAAGTGTCTAAAAGGCGGGAGACCCCATGTTCCTCAAGAGGAGCATACGACCCAGATATAGTGAAGTAACTGCTTCTCCAGTTCTCTCTCTACATTTACACATTCTCTCTAGTTCTAGCTCGCTCACTCCCTGTCTTGTCCCGTTTCCATATATACATTTTTCTCTTCCCATCTTCTATTTCATTCCCTTTGTCTTAATCTCTGCTTTTTGTAGTTCCCATTTCTCAAATCTCTTGTCTTACTGCCCCTTTGTCCCATCTTTGGTGCTTGAAAACCTCTTTTTTCTCTCTCCTTAACTTTGGGGCTCCCCCTGATTTGGGAAGCCCTGTTTTACCTTTTTTTTCTGAAACCCTATGGTTGGTGCATCTCTCACCAGTTAGAGAGACAGTGAGAAGAAAGAAGAACCCTCCATCCTCCACCTGTTCAGGTAGGGGTAAAGTGTCCTTCCTTTCTCAGGCTGGGGTCAGAGCAAGGTGCCCACGGGATGATGGTAGAAGGAAAGAAGCAGTTCCCCCCCGGCAACAACATAGTGGAAAAGGGCCATTGTTCCAGTGCTCATGGTAAGAGTCATGCCAGCATTTATACACTGTGTCTGGTACATGGTAAGTGCTTTACAAATGTTTGTGAAATTAATGAATATACTATTATGATTATAGTTATCTTGGAGTATTTGGCATGAACTTTTACATCTAAATTAGGCAGCATCTCAAAACTGGTTTTTCTCTCTCTCTCTTTTTTTTTTATTTTTTAATTCGCCAGCTTTTCTATTTTTTTTTTCATTTTCTTTTTCTCTTTTTATTTTATTTTTTTTGGCTGCATTGGGTCTTCATTGCTGCATGCAGGCTTTCTCTAGTTGCAGCGAGTGGGGGCTACTCTTTGCCATAGTGCGTGGGCTTCTCACTGCGGTGGCTTCTCTTGTTGCGGAGCACGGGCTCTAGGCGCGTGGGCTTCAGTAGTTGTGGCACATGGGCTCAGTAGTTTTGGCTCAGGGCTCTAGAGTGCAGGCTCAGTAGTTGTGGTGCACGGGCTTAGTTGTTCCGTGGCATGTGGGATCTTCCCGGACCAGGGATTGAACCCGTGTCCCCTGCATTGGCAGGCAGATGTTTTAACCACTGTGCCACCAGGGAAGTCCCAAAACTTGTTTTTCTTTTATGGGCTCGAGGACAAAAGTTGTTTTGTTTTGTTTTTTACAAGCAGTGATTGCCATGGCAGCGTGGAAACTAGTTTCTGTGTTCTTACCACCAAACCACAGAATTTGTGATGGACAAGATATAAACAGCATAATCTCAGATGACATTTTTCCACAAAAACAACAAAGCTAGGCACTGGGAGATCCAAAACAAGTGGCAAGTCAGTTTACATCTCCAAAACTTGGTTGCAATGAATTCTCATTTTCCTCTGATTCCCATTTTAATTTTAAACTCACATTCCCACATGCCTCTCTCTTCCCACTGGTTTCATCATTGTCCTTAGCCTGTCACTGAGACTGGCAAATTGTGGTCAGATTTATTCCTACATTCATCAAACACCTCTTGAGGGCCTTCCAGGTGCCAAGGATTGGGCTGGGTGCTGGCACTCAGACCTGCTGCAAGCCCTTAAGGAGCCAAAGTCAAGTGGAGAGACAATTGTGTACAGATCGACAGAGTCCAGGGTTTCAGGCCTGTGTAAAGGACACTATGGGGTGCGAGGATGGCCCAGAGGAGGGGTTCAGTCATCCGTAAAAGTGTTAGTTAGCATTGGTAAGGGAGTCAGAAAGATTTTTCCGTGGTATGTGACACTTTTGTGAGCTGTATCTTGAATGAGGGTTGTTTGCTAAGTGGACATTTGCAAAGGCACAGAGGTGGGCAAGACTTAGCCTCGTCAGGGAGTGTCAAGTGATTCAGTATGACAGGAGTGGAGGATACGGGGGAAGATGATGGGGAGATGGGCCCAGCAAGCGAGGAGGCTGTAGAATTAATCAGCTGGGGGATCATTTCTGCAAATGTCCATAGAGGAATTACATAACGCTCTATATCTGGAAGAACCTACCAAGTACATTCCCTGCCTTTCTTATTTGGTTACAGTGAACTTTTGAAGAATGAGTCAACATCTCTGTTAGATCAATGTCTCATATATATACATATATATGTATATATGCCCATATAGGTACACATGCACACATGTATATATAAAGCTGCCCACAGCTCTACCCCACCCAAACATTGTAAGAAGTCAGTAAGTAGTCAGTATTGCTTCAGAAAATAGATGGATTCCAACACAAGGAAATTTAAAGTTTGCTAAGGGTTTTTCATTACAAAAGTTAACATACATTTTAGTATATAAAGTTGGAAGAAGCAAAGAGAAATAAATATATTCATATTTCCCAGATAGTTATTATTATTTTATTTCCTCCCAGGCTTTTTTCCTATGCACAAGTTTTATTTGTTTATTTGTCAGCCTAAGTGTAAGTCTGAATAATTTTTAGACTGTAAAGAAGGAAATGGTTTAATGAGATTTCACTTCAAGTAGATAGTCCCAAAGGTCATCCAACAATATTTATTGATTTTCTGTTTTGTGTCAGGCACTGTGCTAAGTGCGGTAATAGAGCAGTAAACACAACAGGCACAGTGCCGGTCCATGTAGGTTACCATGGAGATGTGAAGGCCTGGAAATAAAAGGGGTGTCATGGGGAAAGGCAAAGACTGACCAAACTTTCGGTTCTCTTAGCAACAACTCCCCACTACCACTCACTCTGCCCCCTTCTCTTCATTGTCATGAAGTCACTGAGCGCTCCCATTAGGAGAGGCCTTTGAACTCTTATAGTCCAAACAATAGTGTTTGTTGGTTGAAACACACAGGACATGTTTAGGGCTGGCTTTTTTTCTCCTGGTTTCTGGACCGGTATTGACTTTTAAGCTACCCTTCCTCTGGCAGCCAGTGCTCCCCCCTGCCACCGTGGCAGCCCAAAAAACAGGAAACCGGAGGTGGCCCTGCCAAAGCCCTCAACCCCAGCAGGCTTCTTCCTTCCTGCCACAGGGGTGATAAGATACAAGGCCAAGGGGAGCAGCCCCATGGGCTGAGCCCATCATGTGTCATCCTTGTCTTAGAAAAATAAGGCCGTCACTTCTCCTTCCCACCAAAATAGCTGGTCACCCCAGCATGGAGAACAAATGAGCAAGCTGAGCACAGTCAGAATTACTTCAGCTGTCGAGAGATTCAGCATCATGTATATGCAGAGTTGACGTTTTCTAGTCCTCTACTGCCAGCCACAAATATTTCTTCCCTCAGGCAGCACAGCACCTCCAACTGCACCTTTAGAAAGCCATCTCTTCCAGTTAAGAGCTGCAGTTTCTCTAAATCCAGTGCTAAAATGGACTAACCATTAGCTACACAAAACCACCTCAAACAATTATTAGCTACTGATCACATCAGGTAACATACACCAGATTCCATTGCAACCTGATAAGTATCATTATGAGACACCGGCTGGTCCGTGTTGATGGATGATTTAGGTCTGGCCCAGGCAGCCCTGGGTGTGTTATCACAGTGGGGCCTCTGAGAAGCCAGAGATAAGAGGATGCAGGAATCCTGAATGGTTTGAGGGAAACATTATAAAAGCAAACTTTATTTACTTCCCTGTTTTGCACTGTACCCACCTTGGTACATCAAGGTTATTCTCACAGTAACCGGCCATCCTATGAACTTTAGAATCCTTTCAGGGAATCACATTTCTCCATCGGCTATACTAAATGCCTTTGAAGCTAGGAAATTCCTTTAACTCTGGTTAAACATTATGTAATACATGCCTGCTTTGAATGGGCAAGCCATAAACTGTACAGCAGAGTAGGAGAGAAAGAAGAACCTTGGACTTGGAGCCACCATATATGAGTTTGAGTCATTTCTAGTGGTCTGACCTTGAGCAAGCACTGATTCTCTTGATTTTAATATCATTCAAAACTGTGCTTTATTGGAATCACCTGTATAAAATATTCCCTAGCTCTCTTTTCTACCAGGCTCAGGCAGAATAAGTTTACTCTTTCTTTATGGTCTTCCTGTACTTTGTACAGATTTGTATTATGGAGATGTACCTACATACATCATGTTTATCCCCCTCCGTAAACTATGATTCCTTCAGGACTCTTGGCTTTGATTGCCCATGGCCTGGCCAGTGTCTGGCTCTTAGTCATCCTCAGTAAATGATCATCATACTTACCTGTCTGAACTACAAAACGGAGCCATAATAAACACTTCTTAAGGGCTCCGAGGAGGCTCAGAGAGGACAGTGCTCAAGCAGGTGCTTCATAAACCATAAAGCTGTGTGTGATTCTAAGGTGTGGTCATTATTTGCAGGGCAATATTATTTCTCAGAGTAGCACAATTCATGAAAATCAAGAAACCAAAGGAAAGGAAACAAGAAACAGTCCACAGTGATTAACTCTGGGGCCCAAGCAAGAAGCACTAGGGAAGGTGAAGTGGAGGGGAGGGCAGGAGACTTTAAATTCTTACTTTATATCAATTTCTAATATTAGGAATGTGGATGATTTTTACACTGATGTCTTAGTGTTTTTTCAAATTTGAAAAATAAGTGCATGCAATATCAGTCAGCTCCTTTAGTATTTACCTGGGGGCCCATGGACATAGGTCAAAGGTTAACTGAAACCAAAGCTTGCCTTGTTGTTTACTACATTATTATTGACCAGGATGATATTTTTCTCACTTTTATATTGCACTTTAAGCTTTCTGAGATGTTGTTTATTATTTACGTTAGTCTCACAGCAACCCTGATGTCATTAGCGTAATTACTATTAACTGCATTTAATGAATAGAAACACTGTGACCAGAGAGATTTAATAAATTACCCAAGATCCCAAACACAGTGGACAAGTCAAGACTAGAACTCAAGAGACCCAACTCAAGCCCTTTGCAGTAGGTGAAATCCATGGAACAGCCCCCGAATACAATATTCTGTACCCTCTGTCCTTGGTAGAGGCCGTGGCTCCCAGAAAAGCTGTTACCAGCAAACAGATGGCTTCTGATATCTTATTTACTGCTACTCATTGTATCATTCACTGAGTTCCAATGCGTGGCTGAGAGAACAGTGAATTTGGAATCTGACAGCCTCCCGGCTTGAATCTGGACCCTGCCCTTAAATGAGCTGTGTGACTTTGAGCAAAGTTACTTGAACTTTCTGGAAGTCAGTATCTTTACCAAGAGGGAATGACACCACGCCTCACTCTCAGGGATCTTGTGAGACTCTAGTGAGATAATGTATGTGAAACTGCTTTGTAAATTGTAAGGCGCTTGGTAAGCGTCTGGTATGTCACTTGCTTACAAGCTTCTGAAGGCTACTTGGCAGAAACACATATTCCTAAGGCCACCAAAAGATAAGAAAATCTAACAGGAAAAGGATAAAATTATTCCCAAGAGGAGGAAAGAAATATTCCCACTCTATGAGCCACCTTAGTCTATAGTACTTTTATCCCAGTGTTCTTAAATATCTATTTACTTATCCCTCCTGGGACAGTGTTGTCTTCCCCCTGCATATCGTCCTAGCTGTGACAGTCATTCAATCAGTGCAGCTATCAGAGCAAACAAACGTCACTCTCTGGGTCCTTTGCCTGAAGCTTCACAGTAGGATAAAATATGTTGTAAATGCCTCTGTCCTTAATCACTGAAAGGGAATCATACAAATATTGAGCTTCTTATTATATTTGGTAAAATTCTTTTTGCTGAAGAATATAGAGACCTGAAATCCTTCAGTGTGTTGGCTGAAAGTATGGATTAGCTGGAACATGAAATTCTGCTTTATATAAGATGGTTCCTCAAAATACCTCTAATAGCCTGTGCTGCAATTATGCCCTACGTCTGTAAGTAAAAGAACAGAGAGAACTGTGTCTTGGAAAGAAACAATTCAGTGGTCAATGTAGGGAATCTGACCAAAGAATCTATCACAGAAAATGAAAGACTGCATATAGAGTAACCAAACTAAACCCAGGTCTGGAGGAGGAACGGCTGAATGGGGGTGTCAGACCATTACATGCCTACGCAATGAAAGCCACATCTTGAAAACTGTTCCTTTTTCCTCACTCTCAAATAGATTTCCTAATATTGATCTTCTAACTTACAAAGTATCTCAAATAATTGTTCTAATAACTTGTCTGCAGATAGAAAATTTTGTTCCTCCCAGTCTGATCTTAATTCTTCCTATTTCATTTTCATACCTCTATGTATTGCCTGAGATCTCCAGTATGATGGATAGAAACAACAGTGGGTATCTCAGATGTATTTCTGACTTTAAAGGAACAGATTCTAAGGTTGTAAGTATGGTGTTCACTGTGCACATTTCTTAGATTCTCTTAATCAAGTTAAGGAACTTCTCTATCTGTTATAGTTTGCTAAGTATTGTATGTAACCACAAAGAGTGGTTAATTTTTCATCAAATGACTTCTCTTCATCTATTGAGCTGCTCATCTGATTTTTTTCCTTGAATCTGTTAATGTGGCAAATTACACTGTAGATTTCTTAATGTTACTATATCCCTGAATGTCTGGAATAAACATATGTTGATCATGATAGATTTAAAAAATAGTAATAAATGGCTATGTTCAGTTTCCTTATGTTTTATGAAATGTGCATTTATATTTATAAATGAGAGCTTGCCTTCAATGATCCTTTCTGGGACTGTTCTTGTCTTTCAAGTTAGGATAGCTGCATGAATCGACTTGGGGAAATTTCCCTTACTTACTTTTCTCTGGAAAAGTGCTTATAGGATGAAGAATATGGGTTAAATTCTCTCTTTTGATAAGTAAAGTGCTCTAAACATATTTATTAAACCAAGTTTGTTAATACTAATATTAAAATATTTTTACTTTTACCAGTTATTATTTGCTTGATCTTGTATTTGTTTCAGTTTTTCTTGTTATATATAATGACTATTACATTAACCTGATATTCTTTAAATCAACAAGAACTAACCATTTTTATAACCATTAATGGTTGTGTCTTAAAATCTAAATTTGTCTGCTAGGACTTCCCTAGTGGCACAGTGGTTAAGAATCTGCCTGCCAGTGCAGGGGACATGGATTCGACCCCTGGTCTGGGAGGATCCCATATGCCGCAGAGCAACTAAGCCCGTGCGCTGCAACTACTGAAGCCTGTGCACCTAGAGCCCATGCTCCACAACAAGAGAAGCCACCACAATGAGAAGTCCATGCACTGCAATGAAGAGTAGTCCCCGATCACTGCAACTAGAGGAAGTCTGCACACAGCAATGAAGACCCAACACAGTCAAAAATTTAAAAAAAAAGAAAGAAAAAATTTTTAAAAACTCTACTTGATTAAAAATAAATAAATAAATAAATAAATTTGTCTGTTATTAATAATGCAACATTAGCTTTCTTTTTTCCCAATGCATTTTTTATTTAAAAATTTTCTGTTCTTACTAATCATATTAATAATGGATCCTTATAATTTAATTTAAAATTCCCTGCCTTTTATCAGTGAGTTTAATCACTTTATATTTAATGTATATCTGGATTTATTTCTATCTTTTTTGTATGTGCTTTCTATTTTCCATTCTGTTTATCAGCTTTCCCTTTTACTATATACTATCAAAATATTCCCCTTTTATTTAATCTATTCTTTTGAATATGTATTTTATTTCCATTCTTTAACATAGATATCTAATAAAGATTAATTTTAATCACTATTCCTTATTGACAAATAGAAGAAGTTTAGAATGCTTTAACTCCAATTCTCTCCTATTTTCATGTTATTCGACATTAGTCTCACCTTGTCTTTAAACTTCCTCAAATAATCTCTTTTTCTGTTGTTTATATAATCAACAATTATTTTGACCTACCAGCATGCTTACTAATTTCTCTATCATCTATTGTTTTTTGTTTTTCAAACCTTCCTTCTGGAATAATTTTCCTTTTTGTGAAGTCCACCTTTTAGTAATCTTTTCAGTGAATGTGATTAGTAAGCTCAGTCTTCTTTTGTATGAAAATAATTTTATCATACCTTTCAACAACAACTTTGTTTAATATTTTGAGGATATTATTCCCTTTTACTCTGGCTTCTATTGTTACTGATGTAGACTATGACTCACTAGTTTTCCTTGTGGATAATATGTCTTTTCTCTCTTGTACCTTATAAAATGTATTTGTCCTTGTCTTTGTTATTCTGCAGTTTCACTGTGAAATTCATCTTCCTTGGGATTGCTTGTGCAGTTCTAATATGAGGTCTTATATCTTTCCTCAGTTCAGAAAAAATTGAAGCCAGTATCTTTTTGAATATTGCCTAATCTCCATTTGTTTTTTCTAACAGATGTATATTCAATATTCTCATTCTAATGTCCACATTGCTTAATCTCTTTAGAGAGCACCCCATCTCTAGCACTCTTTCCTGAATTCTGGATAGTCTATTCAGATCTATCTTCCATTAATTAATTCTGTCTTCAGCTGCTGTACTTTACTGTTTAACTCATATTTTGAGATTTTAGTCTAATTACTAAAGTTCTTAATTTAAGAAAGTATATTTTTTCTGCTTTTTCTTTTCTTATACTATTTCTTCTTGTCTTCTGACTTCTACCCCTTTTCTAATGTTCTAAAGTGAATACTTTAAATATATTTATTTTCTCATTCTCTTTTTCCCAACTGATTGTTTTCTATTCATGTTGTTGCTAAGTCTCTCTAAGGACTTGCTTGTGTTAATGGTAATTTTATTCCTAAATTTATTTTTACTGGACGTGGTTTTTGGAGGGGACTCAGTTGTGCTGATCTGTGGAAGTACACCTACAAAGCATTTTCACATTTGCTTCTACCAGGGCCTCAAGCTTTTCATCAGGGCTGGACCAGTTTTTTGCTAATTTCTAAATCTAGGTTCCTGCACAACAAAGGTAGGGTAAATTTAGACTCTACACCTATTCCTTTATAATATGGTGATTCTGAGTTTTATGGCTGACACTTTTCCCATCCAAGGCTCCAGTGGGTAAGTAGTTCCTTGTCAGGACCTCAAGTGAGTATGTGTAATTCTTCTAATCAATCCCTTTCCCATGGACTGTATATGCTTTCAAAAATCTTAGCAATAAACAGGAGACTCCTTTACAGTTGCTCATCTCAAATGGCTTCAGATCTCATAGCCTATCCTCTGTGAACATGAAAAACTCAATACCCATCTTCTAAAACTTATATCCAAGACCAGCTGTCCCTTGAGCCACTGTGGCTTCAGGCTATTACCCCTCCTCTTGACTTTGAGATTCTCTTTATTTCTGCTACCTGTGGGTTTCCACTTCTTTTGAGCTTAGCAATATATTTAACTTTTGTTGGCATATTTTATCCAAATTTTCTATGTTTGGAGAATGAAGAATTTCTTTCAATTGAGTTTCCATTGTCTTCAAAGTAGACTTTGGGCAGCACTCTACCTTGGTGTATTGCCTATAGGTTTTAAGTACATACAAAGAAATACCTGCAATGTTCTTGAAAGCATGCTCCAGCTACTCAAATCAATGGTTTAGCTTAGTTTTCAGTGTGAACGTCCAGCTGGCCCAGTGAACTTTGTTTCCAGTCCCTATTGCAAAATTGACTTGATAACTTAAAACCTTTTTTTTCTTAAGATCATGAGATATCTCAAAGTTTCTGAATTTTTGTATTGAAAGACAATGATGGGTTTTTATGACAAAAAGGCCTATGATAATTATGTCATCAATGCCACCTACTGTGTGACCCTGCAAAATTCAGGTAAGTCCCCTGAGCCTTAGTTTCTTCATATGGTAGATAAGGAAAAAATATCTACTTTGTAGAGTTGTTGTGAAATAGATATATTTATCATATAGGAAGATGTTCCCATTGATTCAACTTGTATTATTTATTGAGCATATGCTTTGAGAAGGCATTATATTTATGATACTCCAAACTTCTGGTATTCTGGATCAGCTGTTGATTTTAAGTCATTGGATTTGAGATGTTAGACTTAGCAAATAAAAATACAGGACACTAAATTAAACTTAAATTAAATTTGAATTTCTGATAAGCGATGAATAATTTTTTAGTGTAAGTATGGCCCATGCGATATTTAGCCCATGTAATATTTGGCACACCCTTATACTAAAAAATTACTTGTTGTTTATCTGAAATTCAAATTTAATTGGGCATCCTGTATTTTATCTGGCAACCCTATACTGGATCCACCTCTTCTCATTTGAACAGTAACAGTCATTTGTGAAAGATCTCTCACACATGTGTTCCAATTTTGCCAGTGTCCTATTTTAAATGAGAAAGCTAAGCTCAGCTATATTTTCATGTAGAATCTCTGCTCAAGGCATAAAAGATTTTTAAATCAAATGGTTCTTTCCTGCAATTAAATTCCAGATATTATTTTTGTTTCATCTGTACTTCCTTTGGATTTAATCAGCCATGTTTGCAATGACATCAGTAGAATATGGGATTTTCAGACATCCTATAAGTTAGCTGATTTTAAAAGAAAAATAACTGAGGCCTCAGCACATGGTAAGTTAAGAACTGGGTATTTAGAGAGGAACATTTTCTTGTCTGTGTTTTCTGACTGCTCTGTGGCCTCTGATGGTTAAAGGCTTTAAGTCACAGCTCTGTGACTCACTGGCTGGAGAGCCCTGGAAAAAGAATTTTCTCTTCCAACGGTCTGTTTCCCATCAGAACATATATGGGTAATCATTCCCACCCACTTCGCGGACTGCTGTACTGTGAAGTAGGAAGGCATTTTACATACAATAGATGATTCTCCAGGACCACAACTGAAACAACAAAGATTTCTAAAACACAAAAAGCAGAATTGGGACATGTGCCAGAAGAGGTGAATTGAATTTGTGTCCTCTCGAAGAACGCTGAGGCGGTCCCTCTTGATCTGGAAATGGGGTTCCTTTGTCAGACTGTTCATTAAGATCTCCACCCAACAGGTGCCCCTCTCCTATCCCCCATGACAGGCTCTATCCTCCCTAAAGGGAACTCTTCAATTCCTTCCTCTCTGGTGCCTGTACCTTGTCACTGGGAAGCGCCACTTCCTTTAAGCCCAAGAACAGAGGAGTGCTGTTGTGTCCACACAAACGGGGAAAACAAGTGTTTCCCTATAGATTTTTCCATTTCTAGTGCATGTGTCACCAAGGTCCCTGTAGAGTTATTACCCATTACCAGAAACAAATTAAATCTCTAGAAAGTGAGAGTGAAATGAGAGAAAACCATTTACTACTTGCTTTTTCTTCCCTCTATTTTCTCACTCTCAGTAACTTGAGAATATCAATACTGAAATTCATCTTAAAATTGAATACAGCTCAGTTGTGAAACCATGGTCCCCAGGGGAAAGCAATAGAGCTGGATAAAGGTGAAAAGGAGAGGAGGAAGGGACACATTTATCTATGAAATTCCTATCTTAGAGACTACAATGGATTTGCATAGAGCTACCTTGCTTTTATGTAGCAGATTTATCCTTTAAGGTTGTGAATAATGAAATGCTTAGAAAACTGGCTTGCATCTCACTGACTGCTGTTAAAATTGGAGCACTGCAGGTTCTTCATTCCTGTCTTCATTTACAGTGGCTTCTGACACTTTCACATTTCTCTACCATGGTATTTAAAGTGAATATCAATAAAATCAAGATTCCTTTAATCACGAGACTATTCATCATTTTTCTCTTCCAATCTCCCAACATTTTTCCATCCCTAGAGGCAGTTGTCCAAAGTGGGAAAAAGGAACTTGGGACAGATTACTTAGCCATTCTGTGCCTCTCAGTCCCCTGTGCATGGGAGAATAATAGTACATAACTGTAGATTAGGTTCTTCTGTTACATGCTTTCATGGCATATCATATTTCCCCTTTTATCACAGCCATCGCTCTTGTAATGAGTAGATTAGTACCCACATTCCCTGTAAACTATACCCTCCTTGAGTGAGGGGACTGTGTTTGTGTCTGTCTCTTTCATCACTGTAACCTTCACACCTAGCACAACGGCTGACACATAGTACATAGTAATTAAATGTAGCTATTATTAGCATTATTGTCTAGGGATGATAAACACAGTTGCCTTGTTATTCACCATATTTGTGTTCTACAAAATCTCTGCAAGCAATAAGTTACTGAATACTGAACTATTGCTCCTAGTAGAAATACAGGGTTAGGTTCCTGCAAGCCTCTGGTCACAACATTTTTGTCAACTGATCAATACATAATGTTGTTTTATATGTGTTTCTTCTTAAAGATGTTTTAATACATATTGTTGATTAATTAACATTGAACTCATGGCCAACAGCACTGTAAATCATTCCTATCACACTTATCCAACACATGTATGTTCTCTGTCAGGCACATCAAAATCTCGCACTTAGGAATATTAAATAGCACTTCAGCCTATGTCTGGGGTCATTTTAAACAGTGATATCATCAACAAGAAGCATAAAAATGCAAAAAACCTGGCACTAAATAGACTGCAAAAATTACACTTATTTATAGTATGAGAGCTGAAATAAGAAGGTGGAGTGTTGCCTTATTTGAATCTGTGTGTTGATGACTCAATGTTTTTTTTTTTTTTTTTTTGCTCTGATGTGTCCATGAATGACTGCAGAACCACCACAAGTGTTGAAATAAACTCTAGCAAGTAGGTGAATTTGAAAACACAGAATTCATCAACAATAAAGATCAACTGTACTTGGCAAAACTTTAGTCATGCTTCATCATCATGCTAAGCCTAAGGCAGACTTTGTTAGATGAACAAGACATTTCATCATTCATTCATTCATTCATTCACACTGAATGATGTAGTACATCTGGGATGCAATGTAGTGCAGTGTAGTGCTTTAGAGCATAGGCTTTGAAGTCAGCCTGACTGGTTTCAAATCCCATCTCTGCCATTTACAACTTTAGGCCATTTACTTGATTTTTCTGAGCCTTAATTTTCTTATCCGAAAAATGGGGGTATTAGTAGAAGTTACCTAAAAGAGTTGCTATGAAGATTAGCTAAGAAACTCTTAGAGGATTTGATGTATAACATGGTGACTATAGTTGATAACACTGTATTGTGTATTTGAAATTTCCTAGGAGAGGCATATATTAATTAACTCAATGAGAGCAATCTTTTTTATAATGTATACAATATTTCAAATCATCATATTGTACACTTTACATATCTTACAATTTTATGTGTCAATTACACCTTAATAAAGCTAGAAAAAATAAAATATAAAATAATGAAAAAAAAAACCCACAATATTGACCAGTACATAAAGAGCGCTCAAAAAATATAAACTATAGTAATCTTTACTGATATATCTTGCAAGTTGAAAGGGCATTTCTGGGCTACTGTGCTGCTTTAAGCTCTACCAAGTCTTTAAGGCCCTGCCACAAAGCTTGAAGTCTCATAGAATTTTTATTCTTTTTGATTCTCTTTACCTCTAAATTTTGTGTTCTTCTTAGGCTGGAAACACAGATAAGATATTTTTTCCCAAGATTTCTTTATTTCTGTCTTTTCCTAAAGTCAAAATATTTCCGTCCTCATGGTCTACCATAAACAGAATCTGCTGAAGTTGCACCTTTTCCTTCTTTCCTTACACCCACCTGAGCTGGGCCTAGAAGCAGAAGCTTCAGAACTGAAACCGCATAGCAAAGTCTTCCTCCTAAGATAGGTCAAACCTGAATGATCTGGCATGCTCCTACCCTAGCCAATCCTTGTTTTCCTTGGCTGTGTGAGGATATGAAAGCTGGGCCCAGAGCTAAGAACATGGAAGTGAATAAAGTGACGGTTTAACCAAGCATCACAGCAGCACAGAATTTTGCCTCTTGAGAAATCCTTAGACATAATCTAGCTTAATTTTCTCAGTATGCCAGACAGATCACCTCTAAGGCTGTATATTTATTTTTCAACCAGGTATTCTTGGCTGGATTCCACTGAGACTGATATATGGAATTAAATGAGCCACAGCTTGGTAGGTCCAGTATTTGCCCCATAATATTTTCTAGCATAAAGGAAAACAAAACACCAAACAGTAGACACCAAGATGGTAAAGGAAATAGGAGAGGGAGTTGTTTTTAATGTCTGAATAGCAAACTGAATTCTCCTTATACTAAGAGATGATATGGTAGAAGGAGAGTCCTTTTAGATAACTTGGGTTTATTTGGAAGTTCTATTTTCATTTGTTCATGCTTCAGTTGGACTTTTTATAAAATAAGGATACATTTTGAATTATCAAATACCTTTCCAGATTATTTGAAAAATTAATATGAAGAGTTAAGCTCTTTTGCTAAAACACATTATGATTTAGAACTTGACCTTTCTAAGTTTCAATTTCCCTATCTGTAAAATAAAGCAAAGTGTAGATTATCTCTAATGCTGTGTCAGCTCTAAAATGTCACAAGATGAGACTATGAGTTTATGGCTTATTGGATGTCAGAAACTAAAGATTAGACAGGCTAACTGCTGGAAGCCAGTTCTCTAGTCCTGTCAGCTCTGTCTCTATGATGTTTCTCAGACCCATCTCCCTCTTTCCACTTATAATATCCATCCCTAGTTCAAGCTCCAGTCTTTCCCTCTTTCCAATTCTGTCCACACACTTCCACCAGAACTATCTTCCTTATTCCTAGCTTTGATCATATCATTCCCTTGATCACAAACATTCAGTTACTCCCTACTGAACGGATAGGATCAATTCCAAACCATTCAGCCCAGCCTTCCACAGGCTGGCCTCTAATTACGTAATTCCATTTCCTCCATCCCACCTAGTAAATTCATCTGAGATTACTCTCTATTTCTCAAATAATGCTCTTCTTCCTTCTGCTTTGGGCCCCCGTTCAAGTTCTGGCTTCTATGTGAAATGTTTCCTCCTTCCTTGCTAATCTTCCCCATCGTTTATTTATTTATTAAACTGCATTTCCTTCAAGGTCCACTCACATTTTAGATCTTTCAGGAGGCCTTCCCAGAATCACAGAGAAAGAAATAATTCTTCTCTCTCCCATAAAGCATGCTTGTAACCATATTTTAGCACTCATTACAGAGTTGTATCAAAGTTATTTAGATGTGTTATGCATTTTAATTGGCTTATAAAATCTTGAAGTCAGAAACCATGTACTTTTCACCCCTGAATCCCCAGTAGCTCCAGCATTGAGCTTTGCATGTGATCAATAGTTGCTTTTTAAAAGTGAATTTGATTGATTTTCTCTTAGTCACTTCAGGCTGAAAAGAGGCAGTGTAAAGCAGAGATCCCCAAAACCACATGCCCTCTCAGTTACCTGTCTAACTGATCTCCTCTCAACAGAGCCAAGGATTCCAGGAAGCCTGGACCTCTGAGTTGACCACCCCCCACCCCCACCCCATGCCCAGAGGCCTCCCAACTCTCAGAACAGGAACTGAATGGTTGACATGCTGTGGAAACCAAGGCCTGCCCTTTGTAAAGCATGAAATGAAATAGTAAGTCCCTCCTTTATTGAAAATTCTTGCTACACCAGTTCTTTCAGATGCACTTAATCCTTTCACTTTGAGAGGAATAAGCTCAGAGAATTAATGTTGACCATTCAAAACCTCCTCCCTCTAGCCTTCACTTGAGTCTCTCTGGATAATGAGTTTAACCTTCTGAGTTCATGGTCTCTGGGGTACACTTGCTGGTAGGAGAAAAGAAGACTTCCCTAGAAGGCTTCAGCCAAAGCCCCCTTGGGAGCAACAACAAAATGTTCTTGTCCAATCCCTACTACTTTGACCCCTTTGGGATATTTGAGACATTTGTATTCTAGGTCTCTTTTATCCCTCACTTGGTAAGACTACGGGGATGTAGAATGAGTGGGGAAAGTGGTGAAAGTGCATCTGAACAAGATTAGCAGGAGATGCTTCAAGATACTGCTTATATCACATAGGGATACCTCTGGGTTAATAAGAAATTATCTCCAAAGTACTCTTATATGCATGCACAAAAGTGATGAGACTCTCAGATAAAGCAATCAAATCCTCAGGTGTGACTTGTGGAATTCATTTCATTGCTTTCCAGCTGGTAGGTTACCTAAGCTGCTGTGTAGAGAAAGATGTCAACTCATAATCACAGGTGGGTTCTTCAGGCATACAAGGCAGCATTGGGAAGGACAGGCATCCTCTCTATAGAGCACATGCAAACCTTAAGAATTCTTCAAGAATTCCTCAGTCCATTGCCTGACAGGTTCTTCTCACAGACCCCCTCTTTCATCAGTGCTCAGAAATGGAGAAGTCAATCTTTGTTTCAAGAGATCGAATTCTGAGAAGCCATATTCCCAGAACTATTGGGATTCAAGATTGAAAGAGACCTTAATCATAATGTAGTCCAATTTAAAAATTAAGCCTTTGTAAATGTAAAACCTAAGTCTCAGAGAGGACAAATGTGAGTTGTCCAAAGGCACACAGCCAGGGTTAGGGCTCAGATATCCCAACATCTAAACCTGCATTTTCTCTACTACATCACCATTCCACCAGATTTGTATGAATGCTGGATTGTCTGTTATTGACTCTGTACTATTCTTCCCCTGCTCCCTACTCTCCACCCCATGTTGCCTCTGTTTTCCAGAGGCTCTGAGTCTGAGATCTACATTTCTCAGAATCCGAACCAGTGAGGTTCTGGGTTAGGTTCCAACAATGAAAAGCAAGTACAAAATCTGGAAAGCAGAGGGGAAGCAGAGCCATTAAGTTTCCTGCAGCAGCAATAGGCAGTTGTATGAGTTCTGTGAACTTCAGAAGAAAGTAGATGTGACTGTCCAGCAGTTTCCAGGTTCCCTTATTAGAATTGTGCCCCATTGGTGTTGCAGCAGCTAAGAATATCAGCGATGGTTTCCTGCAGTTCCTTAAGCTTCCTGGTTTCCAGAAAACCAGTGGTAGTTTTCCTTGACCTTTGGTCCACCCACCCCAGACTCTAATTCCCTGTATTAAATCCCTTCTTACTTGCAATACTAAAAATGGTTTCTGATTCCTGACTCTTCCCTGAATGATACTTCATTCTGTTAAGATTATTTCTAAATTATCAATTACACATATGGCTTTTGAGGCAAAGAACAGAGTGCAGAAAATGTCCCATGTGATGATGGTGAATCAACACCAATAGGTCATTCAAAAAGACCACTTGCTTTCAAAAAGAACCAGAGCTTCTATGACAAGGTCCAAATCATGCTACTGAGAAACATGGATTAAAGTCTAAGTGACCTTCATAAATAAAATGAAAGAGATTGGTTAAATTGCTTCCTTAAGACACAGCTAGTCATAGATAGAGAGGTGGTAACATTAGAATGTGTAGATCAGAAGTTGTTAAATTTTCATATGCCGTGGACCCCTTTGGCAGTCTGGAAAACCTACATAACCCCTGCTCAGAATAATGTGTTTAAATGAATTAAATTAAATGTAATTTGTTACAAAGAAAAGCAATTTAAAAACAGTTCTCAAAATACTAAAAATTTAAAATTGTAATATGAGTGAATATATATATTATATATATATTTTTTTGAATTTTATTTCATTTATTTTTTTATACAGCAGGTTCTTATTAGTTATCCATTTTATACATATTAGTGTATATATGTCAATCCCAATCTCCCAATTTGTCACCCCCACACCACCCACCCCCTGACACTTTCCCCCCTTGTCCATATGTTTGTTCTCTACATCTGTGTCTCTATTTATGCCCTGCAAACTGGTTCATCTGTACCATTTTTCTAGGTTCCACACATATGCGTTAATAAACGGTATTTGCTTTTCTCTTTCTGACTTCCTTCACTCTGTATGACAGTCTCTAGACCCATCCACATCTCTACCAATGACCCAATTTCCTTTTTATGGTGGAGTAATATTCCATTGTACCACATCTTCTTTATCCATTCGTCTATCGATGGGCATTTAGGCTGCTTCCATGACCTGGCTATTGTAAATAGTGCTGCAATGAACATTGCGGTGCATGTGTCTTTTTGAATTATGGTTTTCTCTGGGTATATGCCCAGTAGTGGGATTGCTGGACCATATGGTAATTCTACTTTTAGTTTTTTAAGGAACCTCCATAGTGGCTGTATCAATTTACATTCCCACCAACAGTGCAAGAGAGTTTCCTTTTCTCCACACCCTCTCCAGCATTTGTTGTTTGTAGGTTTTCTGATGATGCCCATTCTAACTGGTGTGAGGTAATACCTAATTTTGCATTGTAGTTTTGATTTGCATTTCTCTAATAATTAGTGATGTTGAGCAGCTTTTCATGTGCTTCTTGGCCTTCTGTATCTCTTCTTCGGAGAAAGGTCTATTTAGGTCTTCTGCCCATTTTTGGAATGGGTTGTTTGTTTTTTTAATATTGAGCTGCATGAGCTATTTACATATTTTGGAGATTAATCCTTTGTCCATTGATTCATTTGTAAATATTTTCTCCCATTTTGAGGGTTGTCTTTTTGTATTGTTTGTAGTTTCCTTTGCTTTGCAAAAGCATTTAACTTTCATTTGGTTTCATTTGCTTATTTTTGTTTTTATTCCCATTACTCTAGGAGGTGGCTCAAAAAGATCTCAGTGATTTATGTCAAAGAGTGTTTATCCTATGTCTTCCTCTAAGAGTTTTATAGTGTCTGGTCTAACATTTAGGTCTGTAATCCATTTTGAGTTTATTTTTGTGTATGGTGTTAGGGAGTGTTCTAATTTCATTCTTTTATATTTAGCTGTCCAGTTCTCCCAGCACCACTTATTAAAGAGGCTGTCTTTTCTCCATTGTACATCCTTGCCTCCTTTGTCATAGATTAGTTGACCCTAGGTGTGTGGGTTTATCTCTGGGGTTTCTATCCTGTTCCATTGATCTATATCTCTGTTTTTGTGCCAGAACCATATTGTCTTGATTACTGTAGCTTTGTAGTATAGTCTGGAGTCAGGAAGTCTGATTCCTCCAGCTCCAATTTTTTCCTTCAAGACTGCTTTGGCTCTTCGGGGTCCTTTGTGTCTCCATACAAATTTTAACATTTTTTGTTCTAGTTCCATAAAAAATGCCATTGGTAATTTGATAGTGATTGCATTGAATCTGTAGATTGCTTTGGGTAGTATATCATTTTCACAATATTGATTCTTCCAATCCAAGAACATGGTATATCTTTCCATCTGTTTGTATCATCTTTAATTTCTTTAAATAGTGTCATACTTTTCTGCATACAGGTCTTTTGTCTCCTTAGGTAGGGTTATTCCTAAGTATTTTATTCTTTTTGTTGCAATGGTAAATGGGTGTGTTTCCTTAATTTCTCTTACAGATTTTTCATCATTAGTGTATAGGAATGTAAGAGATTTCTGTATCCTGCAAATTTACCAAATTCATTGATTAGCTCTAGTAGTTTTCTTGTGACATCATTAGGATTCTCTATGTATAATATCATGTCATCTGCAAACAGCGACAGGTTTACTTCTTCTTTTCCAATTAGTATTCCTTTTATTTCTTTTTCTTCTCTGATTGCCGTGGCTAGGACTTCCAAAACTGTGTTGAATAATAGTGGTGAGAGTGGATATCCTTTCCTTGTTCCTGATCTTAGAGGAAATGCTTTCAGTTTCTCACCATTAAGAATGATGTTTACTGTGAGTTTGTCGTATATGGCCTTTATTATGTTGAGGTAGGTTCCCTCTATGCCCGCTTTCTGGAGAGTTTTTATCAGAAATGGGTGTTGAATTTTGTCAAAAGCTTTTTCTGCATCTATTGAGATGATCATATGGTTTTTATTCTTCAACTTGTTAATATGGTGTATCACATTGATTGATTTGTGTATATTGAAGAATCCTTGCATCCCTGGGATAAACCCCACTTGATCATGGTGTATGATCATTTTAATATGTTGTTGGATTCTGTTTGCTAGTATTTTGTTGAGGATTTTTGCATCTATATTCATCAGTGATATTGGTCTCTAATTTTTCTTTATTTGTAGTGTCTTTGTCTGGTTCTGGTATCAGGGTGATGTTGGCATCATAGAATGAGTTTGGGAGTGTTCCTTCCTCTGCAATTTTTTGGAAGAGGTTGAGAAGGATGGGTGTTAGCTCTTCTCTAAATGTTTGATAGAATTCACCTGTGAAGCCTTCTGGTCCTGGACTTTTATTGGTTGGAAGATTTTTAATCACAGTTTCAATTTCACTACTCGTGATTGGTCTGTTCATATTTTCTATTTCTTCCTGGTTCAGTCTTGGAAGGTTATACCTTTCTAAGAATTTGTCCATTTCTTCCAGGTTGTCCATTTTATTGGCATAGAGTTGCTTGTAGTAGTCTCTTAGGATGCTTTGTAGTTCTGCAGTGTCTGTTGTAACTACTCCTTTTTCATTTCTAATTTTATTGATTTGAGTCCTCTCCCTCTTTTTCTTCATGAGTCTGGCTAATGGTTTATCAATTTTGTTTATCTTCTCAAAGAACAAGATTTTAGATTTATTGATCTTTGCTATTGTTTTCTTTCTTTCTATTTCATTTATTTCTGCTCTGATATTTATGATTTCTTTCGTTCTACTACTTTTGGGTTTTCTTTGTTCTTCTTTCTCTAGTTCCTTTAGGTGTAAGGTTAGATTGTTTATTTGAGATTTTTCTTGTTTCTTGAGGTAGGCTTTTCTAGCTATAAACTTCCCTCTTAGAACTGCTTTTGCTACATCCCATAGGTTTTGGATAATCGTGTTTTCATTGTCATTTGTCTCTACGTATTTTTTGATTTCGTCTTTGATTTTTTCAGTGATCTCTTGATTATTTAGTAACGTATTGTTTAGCCTCCATGTGTTTGTGTTTTTTTACTTTTTTTTCCCCTGTAATTGATTTCTAATCTCATAGCGTTGTGGTCAGAAATGATGCTTGATATGATATCAATTTTCTTTAATTTACTGGAGTTTGATTTGTGACCCAAGATGTGATCTATCTTGGAGAATGTTCCATGTGCACTTGAGAAGAGAGGGTAATCTGCTGGTTTTGGATGGAATGTCCTATAAATATCAAATCTATCTGGTCTATTATGTCATTTAAAGCTTTTGTTTCCTTATTAGTTTTCTGTTTGTATGATCTATCCATTGGTGTAAGTGAGGTGTTAAAGTCCCCCACTATTTTTGTGTTACTGTCCATTTCCTCTTTTAGAGCTGTTAGCAGTTGCTTTATGTATTGAGGTGTTCCTATGTTGGGTGCATATATATTTATAATTGTTATATCTTCTTCTTGGATTGATCTCTTGATCATTATGTAGTGTCCTTCCTTGTCTCTTGTAACATTCTTTATTTTAAAGTCTGTTTTTTCTGATATGAGTTTTGCTGCTCCAGCTTTCTTTTGATTTCCATTTTCATGGAATATCTTTTTCCATCCCCTGACTTTCAGTCTGTGTGTGTCCCTAGGACTGAAGTGGGTCTCTTGTAGACAGCATATATATGGGTCTTGTTTTAGTATCCATTCAGCAAGCCTGTGTCTTTTGGTTGGAGCATTTAATCCATTCACATTTAAGGTATTTATCAATATGTATGTTCCTGTTACCATTTTCTTAATTGTTTTGGGTTTGTTTTTGTAGGTCCTTTTCTTCTCTTGTGTTTCCCACTTAGAGAAGTTCCTTTAGCATTTGTTGTAGAGCTGGTTTGGTGGTGCTGAATTCTCTTAGCTTTTGCTTGTGTGTAAAGATTTTGATTTGTCCATCAACTCTGAATGAGATCCTTGCCAGGTAGAGTAATCTTGGTTGTAAGTTCTTCCCATTCCTCACTTTAAATATCTCATGCCACTCCCTTCTGGCTTGTAGAGTTTCTGCTGAGAAATCAGCTGTTAACCTTATGGGAGTCCCCTTGCATGTTATTTGTCATTTTTCCCTTGCTGCTTTCAGTAATTTTTCTCTGTCTTTAATTTTTGCCAGTTTGATTACTATGTGTCTCGGCATGTTTCTCCTTGGGTTTATCCTGTATGGGACTCTGCGCTTCCTGGACTTGGGTGGCTATTTCCTTCGCCATGTTAGGGAAGTTTTCGACTATAATGTCTTCAAATATTTTCTCGGGTCCTTTTTCTCCCTCTTCTCCCTCTGGTATCCCTATAATGCAAATGTTGTTATGTTTAATGTTGTCCCACAGGTCTCTTAGGCTGTCTTCATTTCTTTTCATTCTTTTTTCTTTATTCTGTTCTGCAGCAGTGAATTCCACCCTTCTATCTTCCAGGTCACTTATACGTTCTTCTGCCTCAGTTATTCTGCTATTGATTCCTTCTAATGTATTGTTCATTTCAGTTATTGTATTGTTCATCTCTGTTTGTTTGCTCTTTAATTCTTCTAGGTATTTGTTAAATATTTCTTGCATCTTCTCGATCTTTGCCTCCATTCTTTTTCCGAGGTCCTGAATCATCTTCACTGTCATTATTCTGAATTCTTTTTCTGGAAAGTTGCCTATCTCCTCTTCATTTAGTTGTTTTTCTTGGGTTTTATCTTGTTCCTTCACCTGGTGCATAGCCCTCTGCCTTTTCATCGTGTCTTTCTTTCTGTGAATGTGGTTTTTGTTCCACAGGCTGCAAGATTGTAGTTCTTACTGCTTTTGCTTTCTGCCCTCTGGTGGATGAGGCTATCTAAGTGGCTTGTGCACGTTTCATGATGGGAGGGACTTGTGGTGGGTAAAGCTGGCTCTTTCTTTGGTGGGCAGAGCTCAGTAAAACTTTAATCTGCTTGTGTGCTGATGGGTGGGACTGTGTTCCCTCCCTGTTGGCTTTTTGGCCTGAGGCGACCCAACACTGGAGCCTATCTGGGCTCTTTGGTGGGGCTAATGGTGGACTGCGGGAGTGTTCACGCTAAGGAGTACTTCCCAGAACTTCTGCTGTCAGTGTCCTTGTCCTCAAGGTTAGTTACAGCCATCCCCCGCCTCTGCAGGAGACCCTCCAACACTAGCAGGTAGGTCTGGTTCAGTCTCCTACAGGATCACTGCTCCTTCCCCTGGGTCCTGATGTGCACACTACTTTGTGTATGCCCTCCAAGAGTGGAGTCTCTGTTTCCCCCAGTCCTGTCAAAGTCCTGCCATCAAATCCCGCTAACCTTCAAAGTCTGATTTTCTAGGAATTCCTCCTCCCGTTGCCAGAGCCCCAGGTTGGGAAGCCTGATGTGGGGCTCAGAACCTTCACTCCAGTGGGTGGACTTCTGTGGTATAAGTGTTCTCCAGTTTGTGAGTCACCCACCCAGCAGTTATGGGATTTGATTTTATTGTGATTGCGCCCCTCCTACTGTCTCATTGTGGCTTCTCCTTTGTCTTTGTATGTGGGGTATCTTTTTTGGTGCGTTCCAATGTCTTCCTTTTGATGATTGTTCAGCAGTTAGTTGTGATTCTGGTGCTCTCGCAAGAGGGAGTGAGAGCACGTCCTTCTACTCTGCCATCTTGAACCAATCCTCTCTATGTATATTCTTCATTAACTCAAGAAGCAACAAGATTGTGCTGTGCAGTGTACCTAATAACTACCATAAATTTCAAGGTGGTGATGCGCTTGCACAAAATTTTCATATAATTCTTCAGCAATTGTAATGTGGTGGGGTGTTTAGTGGTGACTTATGATTTGTTACCTATAATCGTAATGGAACAAAATGATAAATCTCAGTTAGAAGTTAGCAAAAATAATGGTGTAATTTTTTTCCATTCAAGTTCATGGACCCAAGGTTACGACCAAGGTTGTCTAGATGTGTGGGAGAGCCACTCTCACATTCCAATGTACTTGAGAGGAGTCTGGAGGCTGGGATATGCTTCTAAACCTTAGATACTAAAATAGAGATGTGTTTGTAATCCACAATCTATACAATATATATGCAATATTTTTAAGAGAGAAAAAGAATTCTCGGACAGGAATCAAAAAAAAAAAATGATACAAATGAACCTATTTACAAAACAGAAATAGAGTCATAGATGCAGAAAACTAACTCATGTTTACCAGGGTGGAAAGGGGAGGAATGGGATAAAATGGGAGATTGGGATTGACATATACACCCTACTATATATAAAATAGATAACTAATAAGGACCTACTGTATAGCACAGGGAACTCTGCTCAATACTCTGTAATGACCTATATGGGAAAAGAATCTAAAAAAGAGTGGATATATGTATATGTGTAACTGATTCACTTTGCTGTACAGCACAAACTGACACAATGTTGTAAATCAACTATATTCCAATAAAAATTAAAAACAAAACAAAACAAATTTAATGATAAGGATGAGGCTAAACCTATTATCAATAAAATAAAATTGAATAGATTAAATTTAAAAAAAAGAATATTCAGACATAGTAAATGCAATTTGTACAATTTCTCTAATGTGAGAAAATGTCAAAAGTTTGAACAAAAGACATTTTTTGATGCCAACATTGTATGGGGTAAGTTAGATATGGGAGGACAGCACCCCTTTGTTGAAAGACTGGAGAAGAGTACCTCTTTATGTATCTTCCCTTCCTGAGGAGGGAGGAAATTAGCTCCCATCCTTGTTGTCTGGAGTAATCATGGTTAAGATCTGCCCAAAAAAAGCTGTGGAGGGGAGTAAAATATCATAACATATTCCTTATTCTCCTTTCTGAAAGGGCTTACCACATTTGATGTACACATCAATCCTGACCTCCATCCCAGCCCTGGAAATGTGTGAACACTGTGGGAATCCTTAAAATAAAGGACAGAAAATTCAATTTCTCTCATATGGTCTGAATAATATGCTTGAAATCTCAGTTGCTTTGAAAACGGAAAATTGCTTGAATATTTAAACATGCATTTGTTCTTGGGAAACAAAATGTTCAGCTCTAGTGGTTGCCACAGCAACTGCCTAGGCTAAAAATACAAAATCCGCCATAAGAAGAAAAAGTATGTACTGAGGGGGAAAGGGGAGAGAAAAATGGGAAATCTCCCAAAAGAAGATCATTGGCAGATCAACCTGTAAAGACAAGGAAGGAAGTTGGTCTTTGGCAAACATTTTCCTGTGGGGCGATGTGCTCGGTAGAAACCTACATCCCCCCCAACCCCAGCCCAAAGCATTCCTTATCCTCTCCTACGTCCTTATAACTCCCTCTCTTATAAAAATCGCATCCACACTGACTGTGGGCAGCCCACCACTCTGAGGACCATCTTGGTTAACACTACATATACAGCTGGGAGGGGGTGGAGTTCCTGCTAGGCTATCACCAAAGCTAACCATCTTCTCGTGGCTTCTGCCTCTGGTTTGGTCTGGTCTTCACTGTTTCTCCTTCTAAATGGAGATTGAATGAGTGGTTTGTCCTCCCACCCAGTCAAGATGGCTTCTTCACTGTCTCACGTAGACATCTGAGCTGTTCCTGCCTTTAAGCTTTTGTTCATGTTGTCCCTTCACTTGGAAATACGTGCCTCCCCCTTCAGTCTATTTAATTCTTCACCTATATCTGACTTGTTTTAAATGACACCTCCTTCCTGAAACTTCCTGCAGCTATGCTTGCTGTCACTGGTCCCTTCTTTCCCTGAAATGCTGTTTCAAGAAGAGCTGGCACCACGCACTTTTGTGTGTGTGTGTGTGTGTATTTATTTTGTCTAGATTTCAGGCTCTGGGGAACAGGATCTTGTAGTAAACTTCTTTTCTATTCCCAGTGGTGCCCAACATGTTGCCCAAAGCACACTTGACAAAATCTGCTCCACCGCTGTGGGAGAGGAAGGATAAGGCTGAATTATGGGGCAGCATTCGTCTCTGTGGAAATCTGCAGTTCAGGGCATTGGGATGCACCTACAATCACAATCTCAAGCATGACTTGAGGTTACATACAGTCCCCAGGCTGGCTCTATGTAACTCTACATGAGATCTCCAAGCCAATAGCAAAACACCTCAAACCTGCACAACTTCACTGACTATACTCCACACTCTCTTTTGTCTAAGGTGTAGCATAGTGGAAAGAAAACTGGCTTAATAATAAAATCATATTCTAAGTACACTGGGAGATTTTAGATCATGATTCTACAGTGCAGTAGAAAGACTAAAGGTTTGGAACCAGAAGAGTAGGTTTCAAGTCTCAGCCTCACCCTGACTCCCCATGGACAATGGAGAAACACCTGGATATCTCCTTCCTCATTTGGACAAAAGTGTTATATTGTTATCCCCTTCCTATGGTTACTGTGAGGGTCAAAACAGATGAGTAATATGTTAAAGTGCTTTAAAACATACAGGCTGTTGTGCAAATCATAGGTATCACTATGAGTTTATGCCCTCCAACAAGAAAAAGCCAAAATGCATTTTTCCTAATCTCCCAAACTTATTTATATTCCTATTTCCTTTTGGTTCAGGTTCAATTTACAAATTCTCTTAACTTCTGTTAATTTTTTTTTAATTGGGGTATAGTTATTTTACAATGTTGTGTTAGTTTTTACTGTACAGCAAAGTGAAGTAGAGTTCTCCGTGATATACAGCAGGTTCTTATTAGCTATCTATTTTGTACATATTAGAGTACATGTGTCAATTCCAATATCCCAATTCATCCCACCCCACACCCCCCAACTCCTGTTAAATTAACTGGGCTAATTTGCGTGGTTCATTTAGTCACAGGTATTATTCTAGGTAGCTATGGGTCATTTCTTTGCAATTCAACATTTACCCTTCAAATAATAATATATAATAATATAGTGATGTTTTATATTTTCATAACATCTCTCCATGTATAAAGCACCCTTACATCCACACCTAGTGAAGAAAAGCTGCATCATTCACTGACAAACAGCAATTCCCACCTTTCATCTCCTGCTTTTCTGGTTAAGGAGAGTAATACTCCAAGGAGGCTGGAGCTAGACCAGAAAGCAATAGAATATGGAGGGAATAACCTATGAAGACAAAGACAAATGTGAAGGATATCATTCAGTAGCCCTTCCCCCCTTCACCCCTCTTCCTGCCTTTGCAGTTGAAACCAAGGAATGTTTTTGCAGACTGCAGGATGAGACTGCATTCAAAAGGCTGCCCCAGAATAGAGTGTCATCATCCCTGCTGAACCCAGATGCATATTATACATATGACGTTTGTGCTTCCCAGTGATGAGAGCTCCCACCTAACACTGAGAAGGCCTCTGAGAGATCATCCAATGCACACTCTATGGCCCATAATGCAAAACACAATGCCTGGAGGAAAGACATTCTGGCCTGGGATTCAGCAGCCTCTTGGGGCTACTTGGCACTCTGGTTGCAAATCTCTTTCATCTAGAAGATTCTTTAACTCCTTCAGACCACAGTGGACTTGTGTGTAGAGGCTTTTGTCCACATTATCCCTTGAGAAAAGGGAAACCACCATGTTTAGCATGCTTGCTCTTTTTGTACCTATAGAATATGCATAATTATGTTTAATCAGCAGTCTGAAGAATTCACTTAAAACATCCTACACAAATGGCCTAAATTAGTCCAGGTTCTGCCTCCAAGAGTCTAATTCCCACCTAGATCTTGAGGAGAATTTGAATTAACATTTCTTTATGTTAATTCTCATAATGCCCTAGGGATATTGGAAGACTCAGAAATAAACCTGCTAAATTCAGGCACGGTAAAAATTTTATTTTCTCATTTTTTTTTTTTAATGATTTGATAACTATTTATTGAGGGCTACCATGATCCAAAACTAGCCTTGTATTGGTGACAACACAGTAATCAGAGTTCAAATCTAGAGAATTGTTGGTAGGGCTGGGAAGTAGGTCATAATGTCAGAAATTAGCAGTTGAGAGGGACAATTAGTCTGTATTTTTGTGGGGAAGACTTTGTATTCTGGAGGTACACAAGGGAGGATGGGAGGGAGACGCAAGAGGGAGGAGATATGGGGATATATGTATATGTATAGCTGATTCACTTTGTTATAAAGCAGAAACTAACACACCATTGTAAAGCAATTATACTCCAATAAAGATGTTAAAAAATAAATAAATAAAATTAATTTTAAAAAATTGATTTGAAACTTATCTTTGTCATTTGCTATCTGTGTAATTTTGAGCAAATCATATAACTTCTCTGAACTCAATATCCTCATCTGTAAAATGGGGATAATTATAGTACCTCATAGGATTGTTATGGAAGGTTAAAGAACATAATGTGTATAAAGCACTTAGCTTAGTGCCTGGTGCAACGGAAGGACTCAATAAATGTTGAGAAAGGATATGTATCATTGGAGCCTAGTTATTTTTATTTTATTTAATTTATTCCACAAATATTTGTTTATAGTATGGCAGGTACTGGTTTAAGGACTTGGCATTAAAAGATGAGTAATCTCTGGATCTAGCTTCTAAGTAGCGTGATATTGACTGTGCTCAGTAAGGAGGCTATTACCTAAAAAGGCAACTGCAATATTGAGAAAGAAGAGCTACAGTGGAGGCCAGTGAAGGTTATTATAGGTACAGTCCAGGCTGGAGCCACAGAGACGTTTCCTGGAAGAATTGGTAAGATAAGGTTTTGAAGAATGGTGGGGAGTTATCTGGATAAAGATGTGTGTGGGGGTAGAAATAAGGGAAGGTTATTCCAGACAAAGAGAATAGCAAAAGCAAAGACATAGAGGTATGAAAGTTTGTGGAGGGAGATTAAAATACTTACCTCATTATGATCCAGGGGAAGGATAGATTCAGGAGGGAGAAGGAAATGAGGATGTGAAGGTAGGTAGATTTAGGTCAGGGAGGCCTTATAGACTGGGACAGAGAGGCTGAGCTTTATCTTAATATGTATTTGAAAGATTTGAAAGGTAAGAACATGGTTAAATTTACATTTTAGGTAGATTATCTGTGTAAAAACTGGAGAATCTACTCAAAGGGACAAGACTTGAAAGCCACTTCAGTGTAATACTGAAAGCACTCTTTCAAGAACCACTTCAGAAACCAAACAGGATAAACACACACACACAGACACACACACACACACAGAGGGAGAGGGGGTGGAGGCATGTCATATTAAAACTCTTGAAAAATGGAAATTAAGCAAAAGTCTTCAAAGCAGCTAAGAATAAAGACAATATTTTTTAAGAAGCAACAAAACAGTTGACTTCTCAACAAAAATAATGGGTGCCACATTTAAAGCATTGAAAGAAAATAACTGCTAATCTAGGATCTTATGCCCAGTGACTACATCCTTTAAAAATGAAGATGAAATGAAAAACATATGGATTTAGCTCCTGCCTCACCTCCAGGTCTCAGATTATTTATGGCCAGGATATATGCATGAAAATATATACTAAATATCAATAATTTCTTTGGGATAAAGAATTATGGTCCCAGATAATGTGGAAATGCATAAAGGAATTAAGAGGTATACAAAAGGGAAATATATGGGTGAACATAATAAATATTGACTATATCAAACAAAAAATATCATGTCTTATGGAACTTTAAAAAAATATATAAAACCATGACATCAATAACAAAGGAGGAAAGGTTAAAAATTGTTAACGTATTTTAAGGTCTTTGAATTCTCAGGGAAGTAGTAAAACTACAAATTTATATTAGTCATAGGTGTATATTGTAACCTCTGTGGGAATCACCAAAATAATAGTTTAAAAAATGTATAACTAGCAACATTAGGAGAGAAAGTTGGAAGTAATAAAAATGCTTGATTAATCTAAAAGAAAGAAAGAAAAAAGAATAAGAAAGCACAGAACAAGTAAACATAGAAAATGCATACTAAGATAAAAGATTTTACCTTACATTACCAAATGGACACAGATTTTTTTATTGAAGTATAATTCACATACATTAGATTCAGAGGTACAACATAATGACTTGATATTTGTATATATAGCAAAATGATCATCACAATAAGTCTATTTAACATCAGTCACCATATGTAGTTACAAATTTTTTTCTTGTGATGAGAAATTTTAAGATTTACTGTCTTAGCAATTTTCAGATATGCAATACAGTATTATTAATTATAGTTACCATGCTGTACCTTACATTCCCCTGACTTATTTATTTTATAACTGGAATTTTGTACCTTTTCACCCCTTTCCCCCATTACACAAGCTCACCAAAAAACTGAGACCTAATCATTGGACTATATAATACTCCCCTGCCACAACATACCACTACATTACAAAAGGGCTATTTACATCAGTTCCTTTTAACAAGTACACAATGCCCACTTTCAACAAAAGAATACAAGTCATACTAAAAGCAAAATCACAGTTTGAAGAAATTGAATAAACAACAGAACCAGTGTCAGATATAGCAGGAATGTTGGAATTATCAGACCAGAAAAATTTTAAAACTAACATTAACATGCTAAGAGCTTTAATGAAAAAAGTAGACAACATGCAAAAATGGATGGATAATGTAAGCAAAGAGATGGACATTCCAAGAAACAAGAATAAAAAAGAAATGCTAGAGATAAAAAAAACACTGTAACAGAAATGAAGAATACCTTTGATGGGCTCATTAGTAGACTGGCCATAGCTGAGGAAAAAAATCACTGAGCTTGAGGATGTGATGATAGAAACTTCCCAAAACTGGAGAGCAAAGAAAATTTTAAAACTGAAAAATAGAACAAGATATCCAAGAACTGTGGAACAACTATAAAAGGTATAATATATATGTAATGGGAATACCCAATGGAGAAGAAAGAAAGAAAAAATAGAAGGAATATTTGAAACAATAATGAAAGAGAATTTCCCCCAAATTAATGTTGAACACCAAATCACAGATACAGAAAGTTTAGAGAACATCAAGCAAGGTAAATATCAAAAAAAAAAAGAAAAAATCCACCTTGATACCATATCATAGTCAAACTTCAGAAAACCAGAGATAAAGAAAAAAATCCTGAAAGAAACCAGAAGAAAAGAACACCTTACATATAGAGGAACAAAGAAAAAAAAAAAAAAAACATTTGATTTCTCCTCAGAAACCATGCAAGCAAGAAAGAGTGCAGTGAAATATTTAAAGTATTGAGAGGAAAAAAAAACATCAACTTAGAATTCTGCACCCTGTGAAATTATCCTTCAAAAGTAAAGGAGGAATAAAGACTTTCTCAGATAAACAAAAATTGAGGGTATTTGTTGCCAGTAGATTTGCCTTTCAAGAAATGTTAAAGAAGTTCTTCAGAGAGAAAGAAAATGAAATAGGTCAGAAACTTGGATTGACATAAAGAAAGAGCGAACGTTGGAGAACAGATAAGTGAAGGTTATATTAAAATTTTAAAAAAATTTATGTTTCTTATTCTTAATTGACCTAACAGATAACAGTTTGTTCAAAATAATAACAACAATGTATTCAATTATGTATACTTATATGTAAGTTAAAAGAATGGCAGTAATGATGCAGGTATGGGAGGGAGGAATTAGAAATATGTTGTTATTATAAGATGCTTGTACTATCTGTGAAATGGTATGTTGTCATATGATTTGTGAATCTGGATTTGTTATAAATGTATATTGCAAACTCTAGGACAACCACTAAAAACAGTATAAAAAGAACTATATGCTAAGAAATGAGAGAAAATGGAATCATATAAAATGCTGAATTAAAACCACAAAAGGAAAATAAAAGTGCAGAAGACAAAAATAGAAACAACGAACAAGGGCAACAGATAGAAAACACTAACAATTATGACTGGTATTAATCCAACTGTATCAATAACCACTTTACACCTCAATGGTCTAAATACACAAATTAAATGACAGAGGTTGTCAGAGATCAAAAAACAAGACCCAACTCTATGTTGTCTACAAGAAATCCAATTTAAATATTAAAATGCATATAGCTTAAAAGTAAATGGATGAAGAATGATATACCATGGTAACGTTAAACAAAAGAAAGCAGGAGTAGCTATATTAATTTCAGACAGAGAAAACATCAGAGCAAGAAAATTTGTCAGGGATAAAGAGAGGCATTTCATAACAATAAGAGAGTCAATACTCCAAGAAGACATAACAATCTTTGATGTGTGTGCACTGAACATCAGAGTGTCAAAATACATGAGGCAAAAACTGATAGAGCTGTAAGAAAATATGGATAAGTCCCCTATCATTGCTGGAGACTTTAACTCCCCTTTGTCAGAAATGGACATATCCAGCAGGCAGATAATCAGTAAGGGACTTAGTTGAACTCAACAGCACCATCAATGAACTGGATATAATTGACATTTTTAGACTACTTTATCAAACAACAGCAGATTACACATTCTTTTCAAGATCGTATGGAACATTCATAAACATAGACCATATAGTGGCTCAAAAAACGTACTGTAATGAATTTGAAATAATAGAAATTTTACAAAGTCTTCTCTCACAGAACAGTGAAATTAAACTGGAAATCAATGAAAGATAGCTGGAAAATCCCCAAATACCTGGACATTAAGCAAAACGTCTAAATAATACATGGGTCAAAAAAAAAAACCTCAGGAAAAATTAAAAATATTTGGAACTAAATTAAAACAAACACATAACATCACAATTTGTGGGATGCAACATAAAAAATGCTTAGAGGGAAATTTATAGCATTGAATGCATATATTAGAAAAGAAGAAAGATCTAAAATCAATCATCTAAGCTTCCACCTTAGGAAGCTAGAAAAAGAAGAGCAATTTAAATCTAAAGTAAGCAGAAGAAAATAAACAATAAAAATTAGACCAGAAACCAATAAAATCAAAACCAGGAAATTAATAAAGAAAAACAACAAAACCAAAAGCTATTTCTTTGGAGAGATCAATAAAATCTATGTGCCTCTAGCCGGTTTAACTAAGAAAAAAAGAAGAGAGAAGACAGAAGTTACTAATATCAGAAACGAAAGAGGGGACATACTACAGATCCCAGAGAAATTCAAAGGATAATGAAGGAATAATATGAACAATTCTATGCCAACAAATTTAATAACCTAGGTGAAATGAACCAATTCCTTGATACATTCTGCCAAAACTGACACAAGAAGAAATAGATAATCTGAATAATCTTGAAGATGAACAAAGCTGGAACACTTAACAACCAAAAATTGAGGCATATTACAAAGACATTTATAATTTGTACAGTTTATTGTGAGTATGATATTAATTTTTAAAGTTTTAAAGTAAGGATCAGGAGGAATAAGAAAAGATAACGGGATTTAGCAATTAGTATGTCAATAGTTATCCTCAAGAAAACCATTTTCAGGAGGGGGAGATTAACATATTAACTTGTGGTAAAATATACAAAGTAGTTTTTTGGGAAAAAAATGGTGAGAAAGGAAAAGAGGAAGACAGAATATTTTTCTAAGGGGCAGTAAAATTAGGATAAGGATTTGATTTTCTAGAACAGAGGATACTAAATTATAATTATAGGTAGAGTCACTCAGAAATGAACAGGCAGAATAGAAAATGAAAAATTGGTAAGACTTGGCTTGACAGAGATAAAAGGAAATGAGATTAAATATACCAGCTTAAGAAAGAAGGGGAATTCTTCATCCTCCGAGATAACAGAAAGGAGCAGAGAGAGGTAAGATATAGAGACATTTTGAAATCAAGAGCAAGTTGAGACTCTCGTATTAGGTGGCCTGAAAAAAAATTGATTAGAAGCATAGTAGCGTGCACAATAGTTTCTCAGTTAGCATATATTGAATGAATGAATCATTTAAATTACTTATACGTGAATAAAAGTCATCTACAGTGAATAAGGAGACAGTGGTAGGTGAAGAAGTATAAACACAAGAAAACTACAAATTTTAGGTATGCAGCAGAGTGTCAATTGGAGGTAAATGAAAGAATTGCTCAGTATCTGGGGGCCTAGCTGTAGGCGGAGAGTAGGAATATTTAGAGAAAACAAGCTGTGCGCTATTTTACTTTATTTTGCAACACTCATCAGCTTAGGAACAGAAATGGAGGACACATATAGTGATGCTGTGTAACCAGATGTGGAGATATTTAAGGTAGAAAACAGGTAGAAAGAATCTGGGTGTCGGTTTTTGAAATCAGAAAAAGACATTTGACATAAGTAAGCCTTGAGTCCTTAGTAGCATGGCAAGTGAAGAGAGAACAAGAGAGAAAGAGGTTAGGAGAGGCAGAGAGAGAAAGAGTCAGAGAGAGACACCCGAGGCCTGAAGATTTTGATGAAGGCAAAGACCAGGGAGTGTTGCGAAGAAGGGGTTAGATAGGATGATAACGAATTATTGTCAAAGGGGGATTTCAGAGTTTGAAGTCTTGGAGGTGGGGTAGAAAAGATTAATCCATATGTACAGCCATGGTGTGACTGCTCTTTGTGTGGCAAGAACACTAACAGAGAATAAGTCAAAGAGACCGATCATGCTAAAGTCACAGTGGAAAGACAGAGGAGTTGTAAGATGCACAAGATTAGAAGGATTCAAAGACAGCAAGTCGTCTGAATGAGACAGTACAGAGAATGGTCCCATGATGTGCATTACAAAGGGACCCACAGGGAGGGGAGATATGAGTCTGGTGATATTTAGGGATGAGGAGTATTGGGTCAGGAGTGAAAGTACAGGGATTGAGGAGGCATGGGGTTTGCCGGGAGAGAAGTTTATTTCTGGCATGGTATAGCAGTACTGTCTTGTGATCACTAAAATCCACACTTTTCCTCCTGGGCATACACTAGACCACATCTCCCAGCCTTCCTTGCAGTTAAGTAAGGACATTTGACTGAGTCCCGGCCAATAGAACGTGATGGGAATAATGCACACCATTTCCAAAAATGTCCCACATGATCCTCCACTTCTTCCCCTCTTTCATTTGATGGCCCAAATCAGAGGATTCTGCTCTAGGGCCCTAGGAAAGGGGTTGACAAACTTTATTAAAGGGCAAGATAGTAAATATTTTAGGCTTTGATGGCCAAGAACCAAAATCAAGGATATTATGCATGCATTTTTAAAACTGTTTAAAATATAATCATTTAAACAGGAAAAAAATAATTTTTAGCTCATGGGCTGTACAAAAAGAGATAGCAGGCTGATCTGGCCCACAGGCTATCATTTGCTGCTCCCTGCCAAAGTGACCTTGGACATTCAAGATGGGAGGAGCCTGGGTCTCTGAATGACTGTGTGGAGCAGAGCTTCTCTACCCATTGCTGACTGGACATTACATAGGTGGGAAATAAACTGTTATTCTGATCCCCTGAAATTTAGATGTTGTTCTTTATAGCAGTTAGTCAATCCTGACTGATAAAGAGATTGAGAGAAATTTAGAAGAGGAAAGTATGCACTGAAATAAGATTTAATGTTTGCTATATGTCAGGCACTGTACTAAGTGCTTTACATGCATTATCACATTTCATTTATACAAAAATTAGAGGTAGTTACTATTATCATATGCATTTTACCGAGGAAGAAAATAGAGCTTAAGTGAACTGTTCAAGTCATAAGGCTAAAAAGTGGTGAACTTGGACTCAAACCTAAGCCGCTCTGGCTCTGAAGCTTGTTCTCTTTAACATTCATGCTATACTGCCTCCCAGAAATGTAGGAAAACGTGCTGTGTAGAGCTGAATTTTGTTTACTTATTTATCCAATCCTTCATAATTCATAACTTGTCTAGATCCAAGAATGACGTAAGTAAGTTTTTGTTATTTAGCAGAATGTAAACAAACTGACCCAAAGTTCTAATTAGAGAACTAATATATGGTTGTAAGCCCTGGGGAAAATGCCTCCCAGAATCTAGTTATTGCTAAAGTAAATACAAGAGATCTTTGAGCAGTAAAATTCCATGCAATAAAGTCCTGTAAACCTCTCTCAGAGCCTTCTTTCTCTCATTCTTCCCACCAGTATAACAAATTTGGTCATCTGGTTTCAAAAACCAAAGCAATATGTTCTCAGGTGAGTGAGGGGCTACAAAAAATTGCCATGCTATCCCTGGAGGACCTTATAGGTGACAGATTATTAGTATAAGGACTGCAAAAATACAAATGTGCCCTTGCTTGCACTTAAACACTGGGACAAATGGCTCCATGCGCATCAGTAGCTCCTGAGGTGATCACTGTATTAACAGGGAAGGTATAATAATTGATGTTCATAATGAAACCTGATCATCTAGAAAATTTTAAAACATAACTATTCTGGTGTTAGAAAAGTATGTATTTTATCAAATATTCCAACAAATAGTATCAATTTAAAACTAGGATTGTGCTTTTATAAAGATACTAATTGCCTGAAAAATTCATGTATAGGATACTTTTCACTCCTCCAAATGTGAAGAAGACAAGAAATTATCAGAAAGAATAGATATTTACTTGCTGGCCAACTCTGAAACTAAAATTTGATGAGTTGTCTTTATTGTCCAAGGAATATTACAAACAGGTAAAATTTAGGAGGTGATGTATACAAAACAAAGCCTACTCTTGCATTTTTAAAATGTAGTATATAAACTTCCCAGTCCAACAATCCTGATTATTCACTTTCCCAGAATAAATTTGGATGTCAGCTATCCAGACACCTTGGATAAATGTAGTCTTTGGAAAATTGCGGTAAGAAATTATTTTTCAGGCTTGCATACACTAGATAATTGGTATATATGGAACCAACAAAGGATGAAAAATGTGAACGTGTCCTCACATAAAATGGTATTTCAGATTCCTCTGTTATGCTCAAATCCCTAGAACTTATGTACCATATATCAACGGCCACACTGTCTCTTGGTTCATAGTTACAATCCTAACGGGGAAGAGAAAGAATGGCCTAGTGGGTTTGCTTTAAACAGAGTTTTTAAAAGCTGGAATTATTTAAAACACAACACTAACAACATTTATGGTAAAGAATACCTCTGAGTAGTATAAAGAGTCAAGGTAGTATAAATAAAGGCAACCAAGAGAAAATCCTGGGTAACTTTTTTCAACCAACATTAGACAAGTCACTGCTCCTCTTCAAGCCTCAATGTCCTCCTCTATAAAAGGAATGGGTTTGATATGAAAACCTCTCTGGTCCCTTCCAGCTCTGACGTGCTAAAAGTTGTCTATTGCTTCTTAAATGTCACTATTAGTCTTGATAACTCAGGAAGATGTACTCCTTGCTTATTAGCCTCCTAAAAATTGTGAGTTCTAAAATAAATCCAATATCTATTTTTTGATTGATTTGTGTGTCTTGGATTTCCACTCAGTTTCTATCAATTGAATCATTAAATCTTGGTAGTCTAAGAAAGCTTAAATATTATCCAGTTTCTATTTATTGAGATGAGTAGCTTAGGGTTTAGGAATTTGCTCAGGTTCACACTTAATGGCATAGTCAGGACTAGAACCCAGGCTTCCTGACTATCATTCCTCCACAGAACATTCTCCAGTCTATGACACTGCCACCTTACAATATATTTGAGACAATGTCTACATTAAAATTACAGGAAACGTCAAAAGTCTACAAGCTTCTGGAGTCAGTATTGGAAGCAGGGGAGCCAATTTATTTATGAAGAAGTAGAAGTTCTTTGAAAAAAATTAATAAAACATTGTTTAAGAGGTTAAGTGTCTGTAGGGATAAGGATCTGGTCTCCTTTGCCTATACAGAACTCAATGAAAACTGAGTCTTATGTGTAAATGTATTTTTGTTGAAGTTTTTCCACTGAGATTGAGGAAGGGCAAACTGATTTAGATAAAACGAGAACTGACCTCAGCTGACCCAAAACTTTTGCCCAAGGCACAAAACAAAGCCCCAATCAAACTCCAGTCTCAGTTCAGAGAAAGGGCAGCAAAGGGCAGGGCAAGTGAGGATGGTGACTGAGAAATAAAAACATTTGTCCAATTCTCCTCTTCCTGACCAGAATTCATGCTGCCAAATTGTCATAAGAAAGGCTGTTTATACAGACATCCCAGCCCAGCCAAAATAAAAGTAGGAGTCAACTCATCAGATTTTTTTACTTGGTTCCCAAAGAATAATTTAGTGAAGCTTCTGAATTTCTGGCTTCTTAGATAAACAGATTTGTCTTACGTCAAGAAGGTGTGTCTTGAGTGGAAAAGGTTTGTGCCTCTTTCCCAGGGAGGCGGGGCCTGAAAAAGTTATTTAGTATTCGAATGTACCAAAGGTAAAAAGCAGGAGTCACACAAAGCCAAGGCCAGCCATTGTGTGGACCATTGTGTAGACAGGCCTCTTAGGTCTGCTAAGATGGGTACTGGAAGTAGATCAGCATCTACAAGACCATAGTGAGAACACAAACTTGATCCCAAGAACTAGGGACAAATCCTGATGTTCCCTAGTTCCTCACAGAAACTCAAGAAACATTAAGATTAATCCATGATGGTGAATCTGTAAAAGGCTTTGAAGAATTTTTTTTGTATTTTAAATTTATGCCATGAAACTCTTAGGCTCTGTCCCAATCCTTACCTAGTGACAGCAGCAGGGACTGAAGACTGGGTTGAATGGACCGACGTTTTGATTTAATGTGGCATATACCATAATTCGTATGGAAGTCAGGTTACCATTTGAATGGCAAAAATAAATGATTTGGGACAAGCACGTTTAGGGGCAGCAGTCATCAGACATTGACTTTAGTTAATCCATTTAAAATGCAATTTGCATTACCCCAAGCTGCATAGTGAACTGAAAGTGTAGCCCCAGCCAGGGTGAAGAAAAACAGAAAGCAGGTCATGGAGACATTCAGTTCTCCCTTCCCACTGTGATGGCTGTTCTTCATGGGTATGATTTGCATCTTGGGAGAGGAAAAGTAAACATAGAAAGGTCTGTCTTAGGGAGAAAAGGAAATAGGTACTGCAGACATTGGGAATAGCTGTATTCCCCACTGGCCTCCATCCCATTACCTGCACAAACAATTGAGTTTCTTATACAATAATAATATCAATGGCTAATTTTATTATAATTAGTTGATTAAACATTTACAATGATACAGTACTTACAGAAAGTCACAGAGAAAAGTTAATTCAGTTATAAATACGTGTTGAGCACTGATTTTGTTCCAGGAATTGTACAGGTAAAAGGTTGAGTAAGATTTGGTGCTGCTGTTGAGAAGTTTATGGTCTGGTGACCCCAGGAGATACAAGTGGTAGTGAGGCCTGAACCTTGAGGACAGCAGACTCGCTTTCTGCAGAAACATGGAATCCACAGGGAAGGTTGAGATTCACCCTGTGAACTTCACCCTTATAGCTTCATGGGGGAAAGGGAACTAGAGGAACAGGCAATATTTAAAGGGTGCCTTCTAAGTTCCAGGCAGGAATTGGGCAAGTGAAGTGGGATGAAGGACTAACCTTTTTTGAGTTCTCTGTATTCACTGTCTCATTTAATCATTATAACAAACCTCAAGGTAGTTATGGTTATATCAATTTTATTGCATCTTAAAGAGTTCAAATTTTTTTGTAAGTCCTCACAGCTCATTTTAATATATTAAGCAACATTTAGTGTCTCCAGCAGCACTAAGGTGTTACATATATAGACTCAACCCCTTTAAGTAAATACCACTATAGGACCCATTTTGCAGAAAAGAAAGCTGAGGCATGGGGATGGGGGTTGAGTTAAGTGCTTTCCTAACGTTACACAGCTGATAGATAGGATATCTGGAATTGGAATCTAGATATAGTCTGGCTGCCAGACCCATAACCAGTCATTGCAAGCCTGAGATGCCAATCTTAGATCAGAATCTGCTGATTCCAAAACCTATTTTTTTCTACACAACACATTTGTGTCTCTGCAAAAGATATACTTCATTAATTATAGCAATTTCAGTTTAAAATGAAAAATAACTTTTTAACAAAAAAGGGAATGTACTGTAAATAGTGAGCCCCCCGCCATGGAATGTGTTGAGGCAGAGGCGAGGTAACCAAATACACAGTGGAAGGAAGCTAAGCATTATAACAGGGGGTTGGGAGATTAAACTAAATGATTCCAAAATTATTTGAAATCCACGAGTCGACAATAGAATAAAATAAGTGGGCCTTAATGAGTCAGAATTTCAATTATTTTTCCAAGTGATTTTCCATCAACCAACTTGGAATCTTTGTAATTTCAAAATAACACCCTAAAACAATGTGAAAATTCTTTCTGAAACACTTATAAATAGTACTTATTTCTATAACAAGTTTCATAGCAGGACTGGGCTCGTGGGAAAACAAGAGACCTCTGTTGTGAACTTGAAAGCTTCTACCTCTTTCCCTCACCCACTAAGTTCTCGTGTCTGAATGTGATCGTCACTACTACTTCCTACCCACTGGCCATGGCCTTGATCCTTCTTCCTAATAGAATTCTTATTTTGTTCAAGGGTCACCAAAGCTATAAGAGTCTAAGTCTTCAGTGGTTTAAGTCAAATATTGTAACTCCATTGCTCTTGGAAAGTTATTAGTTTAAGCACAGGCATGTGACACAATTTTGGCTAAAGAGACGTCAAAGGAAATGTGTTGGTGAGGATCTGGGAAGGTTTTTCTCACACTTAAAAAGGAACACAAGTTTAGTAGTTTCATTTTCTGCCTCTGGATGGAGGCAGAAAATGGATGGATGGATGGATGGATACTGAAAAGATGGATGGATACTGGTTCCTCAATGATCACTGAACTGTTGAATTAACCAGCTTTGAAACTCTTCTATTTCTGGATTTTGCTTTCAGAGAGAGAATAAATACCTTGTTGTTTACTTGTTTATGCCATTTGTCTTTTTTTTAGCTTGGAGCTGAAAGCATCCTAAATGATAAATTAAACTACCACATTTATTCATAAGGTTTAAAGCATCACATCTCTGTGAATCCCATCATTGAATCCTATCGTAGAATTATTTCTCTGAGGAGACTATGAAATAAAAAATTAATAAGAGTAAAAAATGATTAAAGATGATAAAATCATCATCATCATCATTATTAAGCATCAGGAAAAGCATAGGTTTTGAAATAAAATAGATCTAAGTTTAAAATCCAGCTTTTCATCTTGCCAGCTTGGTGATCTTGGAAAAAATATTTAACCTCTCCGATATTGACACTTCTTATTTTAAAGGGAAGTGATATAACAGTATTTTGCAAAGTTGCTGTATGAAATGTGATGGTATACATAAAGCACTTGAAACCAATAATTGGTAGCTCTGTCTATTGGTCTCAATTTCCTCACCTATAAAACTGGTATAATAAAACTCAGCTCATATAGTATATGTGAGGGATTAGGAGACAATGAATGTACATAATCAACACTTTATACACAACTATAGTAATCTTTAGGGGAAGGAGAATAGAATGATCAAATTGACCAGGGAATGAATTGAGGGCATTGCTATCTGTTGAGGGATTTGGGAGACACAATGGAGCTTTAAATGGTAGGAGAGGTACACCACAGGAGGGGCAGAGGGCCCCCAAAACATTTACCTTCTTCAGTGTTTGACCAGGGGTTAGCTCTCCTTAGAACTAGAAAACAGGAAGTAAAATTCATGTTATAGACCCCTAGAGTTATCAAAACGAATAGTCCAGGTGGACTATCAAAAGAGCATTTCTGGGCTTCCCTGGTGGTGCAGTGGTTGAGAATCTGCCTGCCACGGGTTTGAGCCCTGGTCTGGGAAGATCCCACATGCCGCGGAGCAACTAGGCCCGTGAGCCACAATTACTGAGCCTGCACGTCTGGAGCCTGTGCTCCGCAACAAGAGAGGCCACGATAGTGAGAGGCCCGCACAGCGCGATGAAGAGTGGCCCCCACTTGCCGCAACTAGAGAAAGCCCTCGCACAGAAACGAAGACCCAACACAGCCATAAATAAATAAATAAATAAATAAATAAATAAATAAATAAATAAATAAATAAGAAGTAAAAAAAGAGCATTTCTTTAGTAGATCTTTGGCTCTTCCTTAGTGGTTCTCCTCTCTGTCAGTCTCTCTGCTTCTCTCTGTCCCTCCGCCTGTCTCTCTTTCTCTGTCTCTCTCTCTCTCCGTCTTCCTCTCTCACATTAAATGCCTACTCCACTCTGTGCTCTTAGACAATCAGAGACTTTTAAGAGTTCTGAAGAGCTTCTTCAAAGGTATACCACTAAAAAAATAAATAAATAAATGAAGTCGATTAACTTAACTTTGATCTCAAACCAGATCCAAGCAGGCTTTTCTCCAAAGAGTGCTGGCATTTGTGATCCTACTGCACTGGTCAGGAAGTACACTGGCCTAGGCGTCCTAGTTTCAGCTAAGCTGTTGATTTGCAGTGACTCTGAGCAGTCCACTTTGATTACCACTGTCATCATTTCCTTGTTTACAAAACAAGAGAGATTGCATTAAGTCCCTTCTCTGAGGTCAGAATTACCCCCTTGTCCCTCCTTGTGACCTTTTGATCACATTAGTCTTTTTAATCTCTCTCTATAACAATGTAAATCTCTCTGTTTGGCTACCATATTGTATAAACATCTCCCTGTGCATATTTCTGCCACACCTGGATGACCTAGCAGATGACATAAGTAATTTCCTCTTCATCTTTAGTATACAGTTAAACTACGTTTCTTGGCCACCCTGCAGAGGTGGAGTCACATGAGTTCTGATCACTGTAATGTATAGCAAATTGATATAGCACCTCTAGGAGTGACCATAAAAACAATTCTCCACCCTCTCTGTCTCTTTCCTCATTTGTTGGTGGAGCTGAAAGATCCAGAGGCAGACTCAGAGGTCCTGGCAGGTGGTGGAGCCACGTGATAGAAGCAGTCAGTCCCAGCTCTCTACCCCCTATTCATTGCCCAGCTCTGCCACCTCTCACTGGATTACAATGTAAGAAAGAAAGAAATTTTTGTGTTGTTAAACCACTGAAATTAGGGGGTAATCTGGTATATCATTTAACTCACTCTGACTGTACAACCCAGCTATAAAAACTCTTTAGACACCAAGTATATCTCAGCTTCCTTTAAGAAATAAAGCAGGTGTGTGGAGTCAAGATGGTGGTGTAGGAAGACACAGAGTTAGCGTCTCCCCACAACTAGGGCGCCTGCCGGCTGCTGGTGGGGGACTCTGACGCCCAAGGAGATGGGAGGAACCCTAAAGTGAACCAGTAGGACATAGAGGGACTGAGGGGGGAGGAGAAGTGGAGGCCAGACAGGATTGGAGCCCCTGAGGCTGGGGAGAGCAGGAGATGCAGGAAGGAGAAGCCATCCAGGAGGGGCGGGAGAGGAGCGGAGGGTGATTGTCCCGCCTACTCAGGCCAGGGAGCCTGCTGAGCAGGCCAATCCCCTGCCCTCCAAAACCCCCTCCAGGCCACGTAGGTCCTTGGGGCCATAGGAGGGAGACCAGGGAGATCAAGAGAGCCAGGTGGGAGGGGCCCTCCCTGACCAGGGGAGCAGGAGAGGAAAGGAGGGCTTGCCCCACCCACTGAAGCCCAGGAAGCCTACTGGGCTCCCAGGTGAGGTCGCCTGCCCTCTGAGACCAGGGGTGAGGGGCACGCCTGGGTCCCTCTCTTCCATGAGCCTAAGTGCCACCTCCACAGCAACCAGGGCCTTTTCCAGCCCTATGGGTCCTGAGCATTAGTCCCGCCCACCACCCAAACCTCACCCTTATGTAGGCCCCACCCTCCACAGCCAAAGCCTTTACCCCCACCCTTTTTTTTTTCCTTTTCCTTCCTCCTCTTTTTACTATTGTGGTACTGATGTATCTTCCAGTTGTTGATTCATCTATATTTTTACTTTTATATTCTTCCTAACATATCTGTTAGTTTCCTAGTCTAATTTTATTTTTTACTTTGTTATTGCTTTTTTTTTTTTTTTACCACCCCAGTCTGCTTGCGGGATCTTGGTTCATGAGCCTGGGATCGGGCCAAAGCTCCTGCGGTGGGAGCTCTGAGTCCCAACCACTGGCCTAACAGAGAACCTCATTCACCAAGGAATATTCATTGGAGTGAGGTCTCACAGAGTTCCTCATCTCAACACCAAAACCCAGCTCTACCCAATAGCCTACAAACTCCAGTGTTGGAAGCCTCAGTCCAAACAACCAGTAAGACAGGAACACAATCCCACTCATTAGAGAAAAAAAAAAATGAGACTGCAAAAAAGTATGTCACAGATGAAGGAGAAAAGTAAAACCTGCAAGACCAAATAAATGAAGAGGAAGGAGGAGCTTCAAGATGGCGGAAGAGTAAGACGTGGAGATCACCTTCTTCCCCACAGATACAGTAGAAGTACATCTACGTGTGGAACAACTCCTACAGAACACCTACTGAACGCTGGCAAAAGACCTCAGACCTCCCAAAAGGCAAGAAACTCCCTACGTACTTGGGTAGGGCAAAAGAAAAAAGAAATAACAGAGACAAAAGAATAGGTACGGGACCTGCACCAGTGGGAGGGAGCTGTGAAGGAGGAAAGGTTTCCACGCACTAGGAAGCCCCTTCACCGGCAGAGACTGCGGGTGGCGGAGGGGGGAAGCTTCGGAGCCACGGAGGAGAGCGCAGCCACAGGGGTGCGGAGGGCAAAGCGGAGAGATTCCCGCAAGGAGGATCGGTGCCGAGCAGCACTCAGCAGCCCGAGAGGCTTGTCTGCTCACCCGCCAGGGCGGGCGGGGCTGGGAGCTGAGGCTCGGGCTTTGGTCGGATCGCAGGGAGAGGACTGGGGTTGGCGGCGTGAACACAGCCTGAAGGGGTTAGTGAGTCACAGCTAGCCGGGAGGGAGTCCGGGAAAAGGTCTGGAGCTGCCGAACAGGCAAGAGACTTTCTCTTGCCTCTTTGTTTCCTGGTGCTCGAGGAAAGGGGATTCAGAGCGCCGCCTAAACGAGCTCCAGAGACGGGCGTGAGCCGCGGTTATCACTGCGGACCCCAGAGACGGGCATGAAACGCTGAGGCTGCTGCTGGAGCCACCAAGAAGCCTGTGTGCAAGCACAGGTCACTCTCCACACCGCCCCTCCCGGGAGCCGGTGCAGCTCGCCGCTGCCAGGGTCCCATGATCCAGGGACAACTTCCCCGGGAGAACGCACGGCACGCCTCAGGCTGGTGCAACGTCACGCCAGCCTCTGCCGCCGCAGGCTCGCCCTGCCTCCTCCGTACCGCTCCCTCCCCTCGGCCTGAGTGAGCCAGAGCCCCCGAAGCAGCTGCTCCTTTAACCCCGTCCTGTCTGAGCAAAGAACAGACGCCCTCAGGCGACCTACATGCAGAGGCGGGTCCAAATACAAAGATGAACCCCGGGAGCTGTGCGAACAAAGAATAGAAGGGGAAATCTCTCCCAGCAGCCTCAGAAGCAGCGGATTAAATCTCCACAATCAACTTGATGTACCTGCATCTGTGGAATACCTGACTAGACAACGAATCATCCCAAATTGTGGAGGTGGACTTTGGGAGCAACAATATATATATATTTTTCCCTTTTTCTCAGTGTGTATGTGTATGCTTCTGTGTGTGATTTTGTTTGTATAGCTTTGCTTATACCATTTGTCCTAGGGTTCTGTCTATCTGGTTTTTTTTTTTTATTACTTAAAAATTTTTTTTCTTAATAATTTTTTATTTTAATAACTTTATTTTGATTTATTTTACTTTATTTTATCTTCTTCTTTCTTTATTTATTTTTTTCCTCCCTTTTATTCTGAACTGTGTGGAGGACAGGCTCTTGGTGCTCCAGCCAGGCGTCAGGGGGGTGCCTCTGAGGTGGGAGAGCCAAGTTCAGGACACTGGTCCACAAGAGACCTCTCAGCTCCACGTATTATCAAACAGCAAAAATCTCCCAGAGATCTCCATTTCAACGCCAAGACCCAGCTCCACTCAACGACCAGCAAGCTACAGTGCTGGACACCCTATGCCAAACAACTAGCAAGACAGGAACACAGCCCCATCCATTAGCAGAGAGGCTGCCTAAAATCATAATAAGGCCACAGACACCCCAAAACACACTACTAGACGTGCACCTGCCCACCAGAAAGACAAGATCCAGCCTCATCCACCAGAACACAGGCACTAGCCCCATCCACCAGGAAGCCTACACAACCCACCAAACCAACCTTAGCAACTGGGGAGAGACACCAAAAAGAATGGGAACTACAAACCTGCAGCCTGCAAACAGGAAACCCCAAACACAGTAAGTTAAGCATAATGAGAAGACAGAGAGACACACAGCAGATGAAGGAGCAAGGCAAAAACCCACCCGACCAAACAAATGAAGAGGAAATAAGCAGTCTACCTGAAAAATAATTCAGAAAAATGATAGTAAAGATGATCCAAAATCTTGGAAATAGAATGGAGAAAATACAAGAAACGTTTAACAAGGAACTAGAAGAACTAAAGAGCAAACAAACAGTGATGAACAACACAATAAATGAAATTAAAAATTCTCTAGAAGGAATCAATAGCAGAATAACTGAGGCAGAAGAACGGATAAGTGACCTGCAAGATAAAATAGTGGAAATAACTACTGCAGAGCAGAATAAAGAAAAAAGAATGAAAAGAATTGAGGACAGTCTCAGAGACCTCTGGGACAACATTAAATGCACCAACATTCGAATTATAGGGTTCCCAGAAGAAGAAGAGAAAAAGAAAGGGACTGAGAAAATATTTGAAGAGATTATAGTTGAAAACTTCCCTAATATGGGAAAAGAAATAGTTAATCAAGTCCAGGAAGCACAGAGTCCCATACAGGAAATATCCAAGGAGAAACACAAGACACATATTAATCAAATACCCAAAAATTAAATACAAAGAACAAATATTAAACGTTGCAAGGGAAAAACAACAAATAACACATAAGGGAATCCCCATAAGGTTAACAGCTGATTTTTCAGTAGAAACTCTGCAGGCCAGAAGGGAGTGGCAAGACATATTTAAAGTGATGAAGGAGAAAAACTTACAACCAAGATTGCTCTACCCAGCAAGGATGTCATTCAGATTTGATGGAGAAATTAAAAACTTTAGAGACAAGCAAAAGCTAAGAGAATTCAGCACCACAAAACCAGCTTTACAACAAATGCTAAAGGGACTTCTCTAGGCAGGAAACACAAGAGAAGGAAAAGACCTACAATAATAAACCCAAAACAATTAAGAAAATGGCAATAGGAACATACATATTGATAATTACCTTAAATGTAAATGGATTAAATGCTCCAACCAAAAGACATAGATGGGCTGAATGGATACAAAAACAAGACCCATATATACGCTGTCTATAAGAGACCCACTTCAGACCTAGGAACACATACAGACAGAAAGTGAGGGGATGGAAAAAGATATTCCATGCAAATGGAAATCAAAAGAAAGCTGGTGTAGCAATTCTCATATCAGACAAAATAGACTTTAAAACAAAGACTATTACAAGAGACAAAGAAGGAAACTACATAATGATCAAGGGATCAATCCAAGAAAAAGATATAACAATTGTAAATATTTATGCACCCAACATAGGAGCACCTCAATACATAAGGCAAATACTAACAGCCATAAAATGGGAAATCTAAGCTAACACAATCATAGTAGGGGACTTTAACACCCCACTTTCACCAATGGAGAGATCATCCAAAGTGAAAATAAATATGGAAACACAAGCTTTAAATGATACATTAAAAAAGATGGACTTAATTGATATTTATAAGACATTCCATCCAAAACAACAGAATACACATTCTTCTCAAGTGCTCATGGAACATTCTCCAGGATAGATCACACCTTGGATCACAAATCAAGCCTTGGTAAATTTAGAGAAAATTGAAATCATATCAAGTATCTTTTCTGACCACAACACGATGAGACTAGGTATCAGTTACAGGAAAAAATCTGTAAGAAATACAAACCCATGGAGGCTAAACAACACACTACATAATAACCAAGAGATCATTGAAGAAATCAAAGAGGAAATAAAAAAATATCTAGAAACATATGACAATGAAAACATGACAATCCAAAACCTATGAGATGCAGCAAACGCAGTTCTAAGAGGGAAGTTTATAGCAATACAATCCTACCTTAAGAAACAAGAAACATATCAAATAAACAACCTAACCTTACACCTAAAGCAATTAGAGAACAAAGAACAAAAAAACCCCAAAGTTAGCAGAAAGAAAGAAATCATAAAGATCAGAAGAGAAATAAATGAAAAAGAAATGAAGGAAACGATAGCAAAGATCAATAAAACTAAAAGCTGGTTCTTTGAGAAGATAAACAAAATTGATAAACCATTAGCCAGACTTATCAAGAAAAAAGGGACAAGACTCAAATCAATAGAATTAGAAATGAAAAAGGAGAAGTAACAACTGACACTGCAGAAATACAAAGGATCATGAGATATTACTGCAAGCAACTATATGCCAATAAAATGGACAACCTGGAAGAAATGGACAGATTCTTAGAAATGCACAACATTTCGAGACTGAACCAGGAAGAAATAGAAAATATGAACAGACCAATCACAAGCACTGAAATTAAGACTGTGATTAAAAATCTTCCAACAAACAAAAACCCAGGACCAGAAGGCTTCACAGGCAAATTCTATCAAACGTTTAGAGAAGAGCTAACACCTATCCTTCTCAAACTCTTCCAAAATATTACAGAGGGAGGAACACTCTCAAACTCATTCTACAAGGCCACAATCACTCTGATACCAAAACCAGACAAAGATGTCACAAAGAAAGAAAACTACAGGCCAATAGCACTGATGAACATAGATGCAAAAATCCTCAACAAAATACTAGCAAACAGAATCCAACAGCACATTAAAAGGATCATACAATATGATCAAGTGAGGTTTATCCCAGGAATGAAAGGCTTCTTCAATGTATGAAATCAATCAACGTGATACACCATATTAACAAATTGACGGAGAAAAAACATATGATCATCACAAAAGAAGCAGAGAAGGCTTTCGACAATATTCAACACCCATTAATGTAAAAAACCTTCCAGAAAGTAGGCATAGAGGGAATTTTCCTCAACATAATAAAGGCCATATATGAAAAACCCACAGCCAACATCGTCCTCAGTGGTGAAAAACTGAAACCATTTCCACTAAGATCAGGAACAAGACAAGGTTGCCCACTCTCACCACTATTATTCAATATAGTTTTGGAAGTGTTAGCCACAGCAGTCAGAGAAGAAAAAGACATAAAAGGAATCCAAATCAGAAAAGAAGAAGTAAAACTGTCACTGTTTGCAGATAACATGATACTATACATAGAAAATCCTAAAGATGCTACAAGAAAACTACTAGAGCTAATCAATGAATTTGGTAAAGTAGCAGGATACAAAATTAATGCACAGAAATCTCTTGCATTCCTATACCCTAATGATGAAAAATCTGAAAGTGAAATTAAGAAAACACTCCCATTTACCATTGCAACAAAAAGAATAAAATATCTAGGAATAAACCTACCTAAGGAGACAAAAGACCTGTATGCAGATAATTATAAGACACTGATGAAAGAAATTAAAGATGATACAAATAGATGGAAAGACAAACCATGTTCTTGGATTGGAAGGATCAACATTGTGAAAATGACTCTACTACCCAAAGCAATCTACAGATTCAATGCAATCCCTATCAAACTACCACTGGCATTTTTCACAGAACTAGAGCAAAAAATTTCACAGTTTGTATGGAAACACAAAAGACCCCGAATAGCCAAAGCAATCTTGAGAAAGAAAAACGGAGCTGGAGGAATCAGGCTCCTTGACTTCAGACTATACTACGAAGCTACAGTAATCAAGACAGTTTGGTACTGGCACAGAAACAGAAATATAGATCAATGGAACAGGATAGAAAGCCCAGAGATAAACCCACACACATATGGTCACCTTATCTTTGATAAAGGAGGCAAGAATATACAGTGGAGAAAAGAGAGCCTCTTCAATAACTGGTGCTGGGAAAACTGGACAGCAACATGGAAAAGAATGAAATTAGAACACTCCGTAACACCATACACAAAAATAAATTCAAAATGGATTAAAGACCTAAATGTAAGGTCAGACACCATCAAACTCTTAGAGAAAAACATAGGTAGAACACTTTATGACATACATCACAGCAAGATCCTTTTTGACCCACCTCCTAGAGTAATGGAAATAAAAACAAAAATAAACAAATGGGACCTAATGAAACTTAAAAGGTTTTGCACAGCAAAGGGAACCATAAACAAGACGAAAAGACAACCCTCAGAATGGGAGAAAATATTTCCAAATGAAGCAACTGACAAAAGATTAATCTCCAAACTTTATAAGCAGCTCATGCAGCTCAATATCAAAAAAGCAAACAACCCATTCCAAAACTGAGCAGAAGACCTAAATAGACATTTCTCCAAAGAAGATATACAGATTGCCAACAGACACATGAAAGAATGTTCAACATCTTTAATCATTAGAGAAATGTAAATCAAAACTACAATGAGATATCATCTCACACCAGTCAGAATGGCCATCATCAAAAAATCTATAAACAATAAATGCTGGACAGGGTGTGGAGAAAAGGGAAGCCTCTTGCACTGTTGGTGGGAATGTAAGTTGATACAGCCACTATGGAGAACAGTATGGAGGTTCCTTAAAAAACTAAAAATAGAACTACCATACGACCCAGCAATCCCACTACTGGGCATATACCCTGAGAAAACCATAATTCAAAAAGAGTCATATACCAAAATGTTCATTGCAGCTCTATTTACAATAGCCAGGACATGGAAGCAACCTAAGTGTCCATCAGCAGATGAATGGATAAAGAAGATGTGGCACATATATACAGTGGAATATTACTCAGCCATAGAAAGGAACGAAACTGAGTTTTTTGTAGTGAGGTGGATGGACCTAGAGACTGTCACACAGAGTGAAGTAAGTCAGAAAGAGAAAAACAAATACCGTATGCTAACACATATATATGGAATCTAAAAAAAAAAAAAAAATTGTCATGAAGAACCTAGGGGCAAGACGGGAATAAAGATGCATACCTACTAGAGAATGGACTTGAGGATATGGGGAGGGGGAAGGGTAAGCTGGGACAAAGTTAGAGAGTGGCATGGACATATATACATTACCAAACGTAAAATAGGTAGCTAGTGGGAAGCAGCCGCATAGCACAGGGAGATCAGCTCAGTGTTTTGTGACCACCTAGAGGGGTGGGATAGGGAAGGTGGGAGGGAGGGAGATGCAAGAGGCAAGAGATATGGGGACATATGTATATGTATAAGTGATTCACTCTGTTATAAACAGAAGCTAACACACCATTTTAAAGCAATTATACTCCAATAAAGATGTTTAAAAAAAAAAAAAAAAAAGGTGGAAATAGGCAATCTACCTGAAAAAGAATTCAGAGTAATAATAGTAAAGATGATCCAGAATCTTGGAAACAGAATGGAGGCACAGATTGAGAAAATACAAGAAATGTTTAACAAAGATCTGGAAGAACTAAAGAACAAACAAACAGAGATGAACAACACAATAATTGAAGTGAAATATACACTAGAAGGAATCAATAAGAGAATAACTGAGGCAGAAAAACGAATAAGTGAGCTGGAAGACAAAATGTTGGAAATAACTACCAAGGAGCAGAATAAAGAGAAAAGAATGAAAAGAATTGAAGTCAATCTCAGAGACATCTGGGACAACACTAAACACGCCAATATTCGAATTTTAAGGGTCCCAGAAAAAGAAGAGAAAAAGAAAGGGTCTGAGAAAATATTTGAAGAGTTTATACTTGAAAACTTCCCTAACATGGGAAAGGAAATATTCACCCAAGTCCAGGAACCAAAGTGAGTCCCATACAGGATAAACCCTAGGAAAAACACACCAAGACACATATTAATCAAACTAACAAAAATTAAATTCAAAGAAAAAATATTAAAAGCAGCAAGGGAAAAACAAAAAAGAACATACAAAGAATCCCCATAAGGTTATCAGCTGATTTTTCAGTGGAAATGCTGCAGGCCAGAAGGGAGTGGCAGGATATACTTGAAGTGATGAAAGAGAAAAACCTACAACCAAGATTACCCATCAAGGATGTCATTCAGATTCGATAGAGAAGTCAAAAGCTTTTCAGACAAGCAAAAACTAAGAGAATTCAGCACCACCAAACCGGCTTTATAACAAATGCTAAAGAAACTTCTCCAAGTGGGAAACACAAGAGAAGAAAAAGACCCACAAAAACAAACCCAAAACAATTAAGAAAATGTTAATAGGAACACACATATCGATAATAACCTTGAAAGTAAATGGATTAAATGCCCCAACCTAAAGACACAGACTGGCTGAATGGATACAAAAACAAGACCCATATATATGCTGTCTACAAGAGACCCACTTCAGACATAGAGACACATACAGACTGAAAGTGAAGGGATGGAAAAGAGTATTCCATGCAAATGGAAATCAAAAGAAAGCTGAGGTAGCAATACTTGTATCAGATAAAATAGACTTTAAAATAAAGACTGTTACAAGAGATAAGGTGGGACACTACATAATGTCAAAGGATCAATCCAGGAAGAAGATATAACACTTATAAATGTTTATGCTCCCAACATAGGAGGACCTCAATACATAAGGCAAATGCTAACAACCATGAAAGGAGAAATTGACAGTAACACAATAATAGTAGGGGACTTTAACACCCCACTTACACCAATCCAAACAGATCATCCAAACAGAAAATAAATAAGGAAACACAAGCTTTAAATGACACAATAGACCAGATAGATCTAACTGATATTAATAGAGCATTCCACCCAAAAGTGGCAGAATACACTTTCTTCTCAAGTGCACTTGGAACATTCTCCAGGATAGATCACATCTTGGGTCACAAATCAAGCCTCAGAGAATTTAAGAAATTTGAGGTTTCTTGCCCTCCCATCCCCCTCCCACTGGCATGCTGGCCTGGCTCCCCTCCCCAGCCCTGATGGGTGGGCGGGCTGCCCTGAGGAGGCGGGGAGGGGAGGGCTGGGCTGGCCGCACACGGACGACACAATGCAGAACTTCTGGGCAGCCCCCAACTGCACTTGGAAGAGCACGCAGTTGGACCTGGCCGTTTTCAGGTTCCTGCAGGATCCAGCCAGATGCCAGAAGTGGGTGGAGAATAGTAGAAGAGCAGACTTAGAAGATAAAACACCTGATCAACTAAATAAACATTATCAATTGTGTGCCAAACACTTTGAGACTTCTATGATTTGTAGAACTAGTCCTTATAGGACAGTTCTTTGAGATAATGCAATAACAACAATATTTGATCTTACCAAACATTTGAATAATCCACACAGTAGACACAGAAAACGAATAAAATAATTGAGTGAAGATGAAATCAGGACACTGAAACAGAAAAAAAATAATGAAACTTCTGAACAGAAACCAAAACATAAGGAAATAAACAACAGCAATGCTCAGAACCCCAGTGGAGAAGAAGGGGGTGAAGAGCAGGATGAAGACATCTTGCCTTTAACACTTGAAGAGAAGGAAGACAAAGAATACTTAAAATCTTTATTTGAAATTTTGATTCTTATGGGAAAACAGAACATACCTCTGGATGGACATGAAGCTGATGAAATCCCAGAAGGTCTCTTTACTCCTGATAACTTTCAATCACTGCTGGAAGTGCCAGATCAATCCTGGTGAAGAGGCTCTGAGAAGGCGCTTTGAGACAACAGCAGTTAACACATTGTTCTGCTCGAAAACACAGCAGAAACAGATGCTAGAGAGCTGCATTCGGGAGGAACCCTCAGGGAAGTGAGAGACTCTCACTTCTTTTCCATAGTCACTGACAATGTGGTGGACATAGCAGGGGAAGAGCACCTGCCTGTGTTGGTGAGGTGTATTGATGAAACTCACAACCTGAGAGAGGAATCTGTGGGCTTCCTGCCTCATGAAGCTGATGCAGAAATTTTGGCTGTGATATTTCACACTATGATAACTGAGAAGTGGGGAGTAAACATGGAGTACTGTCGTGGCCAGGCTTACATTGGTCCAGTGGATTTTCTTCCAAAATGAAAGTTGTTGCTTCTAGACTTTTAAAAAAATATCCTCAAGCTATCTACACACTCTGTTCTTCCTGTGCCTTAAATACGTGGTTGGCAAAATCAGTGCCTGTAATGGGAGTATCTGTCGCATTAGGAACAATTGAAGAAGTTTGTTCTTTTTTCCATCGATCACCACAACTGCTTTTAGAGCTTGACAATGTAATTTCTGTCCTCTTTCAGAACAATGAAGAAAGGGGCAAAGAACTGAAGGAAATTTGCCATTCTCAGTGGACAGGCAGGCATGATGCTTTTGAAATCGTAATGGACCTCCTACAAGCACTTGTTTTATGTTTAGATGGTATAAATAGTGACACAAATGTTAGATGGAATAACTGTATAGCTGGCCGAGCATTTGTACTCTGTAGTGCGGTAACAGATTTTGATTTCATCATTACCATTGTTGTTCTTAAAAATGTTCTATATTTTACAAGACCCTTAGGGAAACATCTTGAGGGGCAAACTTCTGATGTCTTCTTTGCAGCCAGTAGTTTGACTGCAGAGCTGCATTCACTAAATGAAGTGATGGAAAATATCGAAGTTTATCATGAATTTTGGTTTGAGGAAGCCACAAATTTGGCAACCAAACTTGATATTCAGATGAAACTCCCAGGGAAATTTCGCAGAGCTCAGCACAGTAACCTGGAATCTCAGCTAACCCCTGAGAGTTACTATAAAGAAACTCTAAGTGTTCCAACATTGGAACACATTATTCAGGAACTGAAAGGTATATTCTCAGAATAGCACCTCAAATCTCTTAAATGGTTATCTCTGGTAACATCTGTCATGGGACAGCTCAAATTCAATACATCAGAGGAACATCATGCTGACATGTACAGAAGTGACTTACCTAATCCTGACACACTCTCTGCTGAGCTGCATTGTTGGAGAATCAAGTGGAAACACAGAGGGAAAGATGTAGAATTTCCATCCACTATTTATGAAGCCCTTCATCTGCCAGACATCAAGTTTTTTCCTAATGTTTATGCATTGCTGAAGGTCCTATGTATTATTCCTGTGATGAAGGTTGAGAATGAATGCTATGAAAATGGGTGAAAGCGTCTCAAAGCCTACGTGAGGAACACTTTCACAGACCAAAGTTCAAGTAACTTGGCTTTGCTTAGCATAAATTTTGAAATAAAACACGATTTGGATTTAATGGTGGATACATATATCAAACTCTATACAAGTAAGTCAGAGCTTCCTACAGATAATTCAGAAACCATTGAAAATACCTGAGACTTTTAAAGTAGGCTTTCTCTTATATTTGATATTTGAAAAAATCTGTAAGAAATTTGAAAATATCTTACAGAAAAGTTGTAAGGTGTACATAAGCCACTTAATCACTGAATATCTTGACCTGTAGGCCTCCCATTGAGTACATTAGTCATTGATAATCTGCCTGTTTAAATGGCCCTTTCGAAGTCCCATGCTTTGGAGACCTAACTGTTCTTCCAGAAGATAGCATTGAAAGTACCATATTACACTCTGTGTGATCTATGCGAATGGCACTTTGAAATTGTATTAGTTAAGTCATTTTAGACATAACATTTATCACTATGGATCCAATTGTCAGGTACTGAGTTATCAGTTCTTTGAAGAAATAAATTTTGAGGAAGTATGGGAGGAAGGAATACATTTTATAAAACATTACAGTGAAGCTCATGACCGACCTTTGAATAGTAGGAGTTTTAAGTATGCTGTTAAAAATCTGTAAGGGACTGATAAGAAAATTATCAGACTGTAAGAGAAAAGTGAGAGCTTGTCAAATAAGTATTTCAGTGTAGATTTTGTCTTTATCAAATAAAGTTAAAGGAACAAGTTATAGTTAAAGTTTGAATGGAAGAGCTTGCCATTGTTGTTCTACATCTGGTTGTTGCTGTTTATGTTCCTTTATTGAGCCTACATCTTCATAAGCTTTTTGGCAGGTATATGTTGAACACTTCTGTTTCATGGTCAAGACAGGATCAGAGACCATGGATACTGACAACTGATTTGTCTGTTTTCTTCTGTCTTTTTCCATGACTGTATCTACTGCCTCATCTTGATTTACAAGCAAAACTTACAAAACCTACAAAAATAAGTGTTTTGTGGTTTATCTAGGAATAATACAGAAAATATTGCTGTCATTTTTGGTGAAGAAAATCAATTTTGAATAATTTATTTCAACCTAAATAAAATGTGAATTTTGTTTTAAAAAAAAGGAAAGAAAATTGAAATCGTACCAAGCATCCTTTCTGATCAAAATGTTATGAGATTGGAAATCAATTACAGGAAATAAAAACTTTAAAAAGCACAAATACATAGAGACTAAACAGTGCACTACTAAATAACCAAGAGATGACTGAAGAAATCAAAGAAGAAATAAAAAAATACATAGAAAAAAATGACAATGAAAACACGACAACCCAAAAACTATGGGACGCAGTTAAAGCAGTTCTAAGAGGGAAGTTTATAACAATACAATCTCACCTCAAGAAACAAGAAAAATCTCAAATAAATAATCTAATCCTACACTTAAAACAACTAAAGAGAGAAGAACAAAGAAAACCCAAAGTCAGTAGAAGGAAAGAAATCATAAAGATCAGAGCAGAAATAAACGAAATAGAAATGAGGAAAACAACAGCAAAGATCAACAAAACTAAAAGCTGGTTCTATGAAAAGATAAACAAAATTGATAAACCCTTAGCCAGACTCATCAAGAGAAAAAGGGAGAGGATGCAAATCAATAAAATTAGAAATGAAAAAGGAGAAATCACAACTGACACTGCAGAAATACAAAGAATCATAAGAGGCTACTACAAACAGCTATATGCCAATAAAATGGACAACCACAAAGAAATGGATAAATTCTTGGAAAGGTACAATTTTCCAAGACTGAACCAGGAAGAATTAGAAAATATAAACACACCTATCACAAGTAATGAAATTGAAACTGTAATTTAAAACCTTCCAACAAAAAAAGTCCAGGACCAGATGGCTCCACAGGCAAATTCTATCAAATATTTAGAGAAGAGCTAACACGGATCCTTCTCAAACTCTTCCAAAAAATTACAGAGGGAGAAACACTCTCAAATTCATTCTATGAAGCCACCATCACTCTGATACCAAAACCAGAAAAAGATATCACAAAAAAAGAAAATTATAAACCAATATCACTGATGAACATAGATACAAAAATCCTGAACAAAATACTAGCAAACAGAATCCAACAGCACTTAAAAAGGATCATACACCATGATCAAGTGGGCTTTATCTCAGAGATGCAAGGATTCTTTAATATATGCAAATCAATCAATGTGATATACCACATTAACAAATTAAGGAATAAAAACCGTATGATAATCTCAACAGATGCAGAAAACTTTTGCCATAATTCAACACCCATTTATGATTAAAAACTCTGCAGAAAATGGGCATAGAGGAAGCCTACTTCAACATAATAAAGGCCATATATGACAAACCCACAGCAAGCATCATACTCAATGGTGAAAAACTGAAAACATTTCCACTAAGGTCAGGAACAAGACAAGGATGTCCACTCTCACTACTATTATTCAACATAGTTTTGGAAGTCCTAGCTACAGTAATCAGAGAAGAAAAAGAAATAAAAGGAATACAAATTGGAAAAGAAGTAAAGCTGTCACTGTTTGCCGATGACATGATACTATACATAGAAAGTCCTAAAGATGTCACCAGAAAACTACTAGATCTAATCAATGAATTTGGTAAAGTTGCAGGATACAAAATTAATGCACAGAAATCTCTGGCATTCCTATACACAAACAATGAAAAATCAGAAAGAGAAATTAAGGAAATACTCCCATTTACCAATGCAACACAAAGAATAAACTACCTAGGAATAAACCTGCCTAAGGAGACAAAAGACTTGTACTCAGAAAACTATTAAACAGTGATGAAAGAAATCAAAGATGACATAAACAGATGGAGAAATATACCATGTTCTTGGATTGTAAGAATCAATATTGTGAAAATGACTCTACTACCCAAAACAATCTACAGATTCAATGCAATCCCTATCAAACTACCAATGGCATTCTTCACAGAATTAGAACAAAAAATTTTACAATTTGTATGGAAACACAAAAGACCCCAAATAGCCAAAACAATCTTGAGAAAGAAAAACGGAGTTGGAGGATTCAGGCTCCCTGACCTCAAACTATGCCACAAAGCTACAGTAATCAAGACAGTATGATACTGGCACAAAAACAGAAATATAGAGCAATGGTACATGATAGAATGCACAGAGATAAACCCACACACATATGGTCACCTAATTTATGACAAAGGAGGCAAGAACATACAATGGAGAAAAGACAGCCTCTTCAATAAGTGGTACTGGGAAAACTAGACAGCTACATGTAAAAGAATGAAATTACAACACTCCCTAACACCATACACAAAAATAAACTCCAAATGGATTAAAGACTTAAATGTAAGACCAGACACTATAAAACTCTTAGAGGAAAACATAGGAAAAACACTCTTTGACATAAACCACAGCAAGATCTTTTTTGACCCACCTCCTAGAGAAATGGAAATAAAAACAAAAATAAACAAATGGGACCTAACAAAACTTAAAAGCTTTTGCACAGCAAAGGAAACCATAAACAAGACAAAAAGACAACCCTCAGAATGGGACAAAATATTTGCAAATAAAACAACAGACAAAGGATTAATCTCCAAAATATACAAACAGCTCATGGAGCTAAATATCAAAAAAAAAAAAAAAAACCAATCCATTTAAAAAAGGGGTGGAAGACCTAAATAGACATTTCACCAGGGAAGACATACAGATGGCCAAGAGGCACATGAAAAGATGCTCAACATCACTAATCATTAGAGAAATGCAAATCAAAATGACAATGAGGTATCACCTAACGCCAGTCAGAATGGCCATTATCAAAAAACCTAGAAAAACTAAATGCTGGAAAGGGTGTGGTGAAAAGGGAAAGCTCTTGCACTGTTGGTGGGAATGTAAATTGATACAACCACTATGGAAAACAGTATGGAGATTACTTATAAAACTAAAAATAGAACTACCATATGACCCAGCAATCCCACTACTGGGTATATACCCTGAAAAAATCATAATTCAAAAAGAGACATGCACCACAATATTCATTGCAGCACTATTTACAATAACCAGGACATGGAACCAACCTAAATGTCCATCAACAGATGAATGGATAAAGAAGATGTGGCACATATATACAATGGAATATTACTCAGCCATAAAAAGAAACGAAACTGAGTTATTTGTAGTGAAGTGGATGGACCTAGAATCTGTCATACAGTGTGAAGTAAGTCATAAAGAGAAAAACAAATACCATATGCTAAGGCATATATATGGAATCTAAAAAAAAAAAAAAAATTGGTACTGATGAACCTAGTTGCAGAGCAGGAATAAAGAGGTAGATGTAGAAAATGGACTTGGGGACATGGGGTGGGAGGGCAAAGATGGGGCGAAGTGAGAGTAGCATCGACATACATACACTACCGAATGTAAAACAGTTGGCTGGTGGGAAGCAGCAGCATAGCATAAGGAGATCTGCTCTGGGCTTTGTGATGACTTAGAGGGGTGGGATAGAGAGGATGGGAAGGTGGCTCAAGAGGGAGGGGATATGGTGACATGTGTATGCATATGGCTGATTCGCTTTGTTGTGCAACAGAAAATAACACAGTATTGTGAAGCAATTATACTCCAATAAAATCTATTAAAAAAGTAAAAATAAATTTAAAATGTCTCTTTTAAAAAAAGAAAGAAAGAGAGAAAGCAGGGACTTACCTGGTGGCCCAGTGGTTAAGACTCCATGCTTCCAATGCAGGGGGTGCGGGTTTGATCCCTGGTCAGGGAACTAATTTTCCACACGTGGTCAAAAAATAAAAGGAAGAAAGAAAGAAAGCAGATTACAGGCCCAGTTAGATTATTTGGGTTCCCCCAAATGGTCACAACATATTATTTAAAGAAATAAAAACAAAAAGAAGAAAAGTAAAGACAAGCTTTCTTAAGTAAAAAGTAACTATTTCTTTTTTTAAAAATTTTATTTATTTATTTATTTATTTATGGCTGTGTTGGGTCTTCGTTTCTGTGCGAGGGCTTTCTCTAGTTGCGGCAAGCGGGGGCCACTCTTCATCGTGGTGCGTGGGCCTCTCACTATCGCAGCCTCTCTTGCTGCGGAGCACAGGCTCCAGACGCGCAGGCTCAGTAGTTGTGGCTCACGGGCCCAGTTGCTCCGCGGCATGTGGGATCTTCCCAGACCGGGGCTCGAACCCGTGTCCCCTGCATTGGCAGGCAGATTCTCAACCACTGCGCCACCAGGGAAGCCCACTATTTCTTTTTAATGCCAATGTTTTCTCTGCAATTAACAGTGCATACAAGCTGGGAGCGTGAAACCAAGGACTAGAAGGCCACATTGTCTCTGCCAGTATCCACTAACTCAAATAACTTCAATGAGAATACTAAGAATATCGAGTGTCCTATGGATGTGAGAGTTGGAATGGTTCTTAGAGGCTTTTCCATCCAGGTCCATCATGATTCAGCTGAAGATACTGAGGACCAGAGATGTTCAAGTCATCCAACAAGCTAGTGGAAGAACTGAGGCTACTTTTCTGACTCCAGTGCTCTTTCCTTTGCATCAGAAATTTTACAGGCTATAATTAATTTTGAAAATATTAAGAGAAAATATGCTACCTGGATATTGGTTGGAACTGAGAAGGTTAAGCAAGGAAATAAAGCAACATCAGCTGCCCACCACTATGAATTACACCATAGAGCAACTCCAGAAGCATGGGGGTGTTTTTGGATGTGAAAGTAAGAACAAGAATGCTAAATGTGTCTTAAACCTAAGGAGATCATTTGTCATTGGCCTCCTCATGCTAAAACACCAAACTGAAAAGAGAAATTGTATTCTAAAACCAAGTAATAATTTGAGAATATAGGTGGTGTTACACTGGGTCAACACCACTTTGTTCAGAAAGCATGAAGACAACTGCATTCCACACTTGTCAAAACCATCACATTAATTTGTGTTCCCTCTAATCTTAAGTATCTTCCTGTAGGAATGTTTTAAAATTCAGAACAAGGAGAGTGGGGGAAAGCTAGACACAGAGAAAGTAATTATATATTTATGGCACTGTGAGACCATAATAAAAATTTAATGAGTACAGATTATCTGTTGCATTTATCCATTCATTTAACAAATATTACAAATTGCCTATTACGTACCAGGCACGTACTGGTCTATGCACTAGGAATACAGAGATAAATAAATATATTCACTGCCCTTTCATTTCTCAGAAGTCAGGGAGCCAGAAAACTAAGATAAAATAAGATGGGTATCACTGGCGCTCATAGGGGAGCTCCAACCATGTCTAGCTATATTAGCTAAGGATTCTAGAGGATCATTTGAGGCTTTCACTAGTTTTCAAAGGATAGGTAATATTAATCAAGTAAATAAGGAGAAAGGTATTCCTTGTAGAAAAAAATAGTCCATGTCAAAGCTCCAGAGCATGACACGATCAGGAAACTATAACAAATTTATTCTTTTTCAAGTGTATATTTTTGGTGAATATTTGGGGAAAGGTATAGGTATGTGCCATTCTCCACTCACTTGATTGTGACAAAAATCTAACCCAAAGCCATTTAAGGAAAGACGAGAATTTATTCATTCATATAAGTGAAAAATCCAAGGATAGATTTTCAAGAATGGTGAGATTTAGAAAGTCAGTGTCATCAGACTCAGTGTCTGTCTCCCCATCTCTTAGGGCTTTTTTCCATGTTATTGGCCCATTTTCCAGCAGGCTGTCTATTTAAGGAGACTGGCAGTTTCAGCTTTAAGTCATCCATACAGATAACAATCCTAACAAAAGGAAAAACAAAAAAAAAGAGTTTTTATCCCAATAGTTCCAACATGTCTTGAAATTTCATCTCATTAGCCTGGCTTGACTCATATGTGCATTCCTGAATCACTTCCCTGGTAGCGTAAAGCTTAGTCCTAACACCCTGGCTGCCCCCTCCAATTCTTCATATTCATCTCTGAATCTCAGTCTAGCCTATATTGAAGCTATCATTAGTTTTGCCTTAGAGTATAGAATTAAAACCCATCAGACCCATTTAAAAAAATAAAATTGGAGTCCTTCCTGACACCACACACAAAAATTAAACCAAAATTGAACATAGATCTAAATGCTAAAACTAAAAAACTCTTAGAAGAAAATATAGGAGTAAATCTTTGTGACCTGGGCAACACCTTCTTAGATATGATACCAAAAGCAAAAATGATGGAAGAAATTATAGGTAGATTTGATTTCATCAAAAATTAAAATATTTTGCTACAAAAGATACCATCAAGAAAATGAACGACAGCCATAGAATGGGGAAAATATTTGAAAATTATGTGTATATCTGATAAATGACTTTTATTCAAAATATATAAAAAAAACTCTTACCACTCATTGGTAAAAGACAAATAACCCAGTTAAAACATGCCCAATGGATCTGAATAGACATTTCTCCAGAGAAGATTTACATATGACCAATAAGCTCATGAAAAGATGCTCAACGTGATTAGCCATTAAGGAAATGCTAACCAAAATCATAAGATACCACTTCACATTCTCTAGAAAGACTATGACAAACAAGAACAAGTATTGGTGAGAATATGTAGAAATTGGAACCCTTGTGCATAGTATGAATGTACAATGTTGCAGCCACTTTGGAAAACAGTTTGATGGATCTTAAAAAGTTAAACTTAGAGTTATCATACGATCTAGAGAGTCCACTTATAGGCATACACCCCAAATAATTTAAAACAGATACTCAAACAAATACATATACACTCATGTTCATAGCAGCAGTATTCACAATAGCCAAAAGGTAGAAACAACCTGAATGTTCATCAACGGATGAATGGATAAATAAAAAGTGGTATATCCATACAAAGAATAAGTATTTGACAATAAGAAGGAATGAATACTGATCATGCTACAACATAGATGAACTTTGAAAACATTATGCTAAGTGAAAGAAGCCAGTCACAAATGCCCACATATTGTATGATTCCATTTATATGAAATGTCCATAATAGGCAAATTTATAGAGACAGAAAGTAGGTTGGTGGCTGCCAGGGCTGGGAGGAGGATAGAATGAGGAAAAACTGCTAAAGAGTGCCGAGTTTCGTTTAGGGAATGAAAATATTATAAAATTATATTGTAGTGGTGGTTGCACAACTCTGTCAATATATTAGAACCATTGAACTATACGATTTAAATGAGTGAATTGTATGGTATGTAACTTATGTCTCAATAAAACTGTTTATAGAAACACATCATTGGCAAGAGACATGAATAGACATTTCTCCAAAGAAGATATACAAATGGCCAACAAGCACAAGAGAAAATGTTTAACAACATCAGCCATTAAGGAAATGCAAATCAAAACTACGAGATACTACTTCACATCCACTGGGATAGCTATAGTATTAATTTTAAAAAAGAAAATAATAAGTGTTGGCAATAATGTGGAGAAATCAGAGAATTTGTACATTGCTGGTAGGAATGCAAAATGATGTAGCCATTGGGGAAAATAGTTTAGAAGTTCCTCAGAAAGTTAAACATGGAATAACCATGTGACCAGGAATCCCACTCTTAGGCATGTTCTCAAGAGAAATGAAAATATACGTCCAAACAGAAACTTGTATACAAATGTTTATAGCAGCATTATTCATAACAGCCAAATGGTGGAAAAACCCAAATGCCTATCAAGAGATGACTGTATAAACAAATTGTGGCATATACATGCAATAGAATATTATTCAGCCATAAAAATAAATGAAGTATTGAAACATGCTACAAATTGGATGAAAACATCATGCTAAGTGAAAGAAGCCAGATACAAAGTTCATATATTGTAACGATTTCTTTTGTATGAAATAAATACCCAGCATAGGCAAATCCATGGAGACTACAGGCAGATGAGTGGAGGGGGAATGGGGTGTGATTACTTAATGGATACAGGGCATACTTCTGGGGTGATGAAAAGGTTTTGGAACTAGAGAGAAATTGTGGTTGTACAACACTGTGAATGCACTAAATGCCCCTGAATTGTGCACTTTAAAATATGTCATTAATTTTACATTATGTGAAATTCATCTCAATTTTTAAAAAACACATCAGGCTCAAAGCATAACACAAATCTAATCTTTTCCTTCAGAGATCTCCCCATAAATAGCAAGACAAAAATCCCAAGTACTTATTTTGGCATTCAAGGCCCTTTACAACTTGTCCTAAACTTATATCCAATCTCTCCCACCCCCACTTTCCATCACTTCCCCCAAGTCTTCTACACTCCAGTCACACTGAATGATAGCTCAGTATTGCCCAGACATGTGGTTCTTTCATAACTCTACTTTGAAATGTTCTTTCATAACTGATTACATATGCTGTTCTTCCCAGCTACACTATGAGCATCTCAAAGGTAGAGACAGCATCTGATTCATCTTTGCATTTCCAGATCTCACCCCAGGTCTGGTCTTTAGTGCGCACTTAATGAATGTTTGTTGAATTGAATTGAATGTGCTTGGAAACCCTGTGGGGGAACCTCCAGAATCCTTCAGGGATTGTAAATGTTCAGTGAATAGGTGAAATGAGGCAGTTCCTTAGAATTAGAAATTAACCTATTTTGTGAAGAAAACATTAGGATGGATACACTATCTCCATTTGCCTTTGGGAAAATACCAGAAAAAAAGAATGCTCAAATGCTGTGAATACTCTAAAGGTTTATGTCATTTTAAATTAGACAATGGGAGGAAAAAAGGGAAGTAAAGTAGGTGGTATAATAGAAATTTTTACAATTTGGCCTTGAAGGAAATGACAAGGGCTGAATCAAACACCCCTGGGCTTTCCATGGACCTGCATTCGATAGAGGGAGGTAAGAGGAAGGGGAGACATTAGACAAAGTGGAAATAGATCCAAGAGAGCATCCTCCCAGGTTCTGCCATGCTCTGGTACAGAATTTATCCACGACAGAACTAAAGTGCTATACCACGTGTATGGTGGTTGAAACTGAGCTGAGAGATTGAAAAGACCCTCTGACATAAATGAGGTCTCCCCTTGTTTATCGTGTTACCAAAAGATTACCCAGTGTTCTCCTAATAGAACTACCCAAACTACGCAGCATCCAGAGTCACACACACAATGAGTTTGGAAGTGGTGTTTAGAACCAATAAAAATAACAACAATGAAGATAACAGCTAACATTAAATACCCTTTATGTGCCAGTTAGCATTCCAGTTGAGGGCAACACGGAAATGAGTAATACACAATTTTTAATTACAAAAGCTTATAGCTTACTGGGATAGACCGACAAACGAGTGAAGTTTAACTCAGTGTTGTGTCATTGCTGACTTATGAACAAAGTGCTGCTGAACTCTCATGCCTCAGTGGTCTTATCCCCAGATCAGAGTTCTAAGCTGTCTTGAGCAGCAACTCTGATTCAAATAGGGAATTAAAAGAGATGGGGTCTGAGGAGCAGACGCTTCTTCTTTTCCCCAGAAAACTACTGTTGCTCTGAGCTATAGGAGGAAAAATCTACGGGGGAACTTCTGGAGGGCAGGGATGTGTATCTAATTTATCTCTGTATCTCCCCTAACACCTAACATATAGTGGATGTTCAAATCTAAGTTTGAGTCTAACTGAAGCAAGTAGAATATGTTGTGCTTCAAGGGTTCTTGCCAAATATCAGATCTGCCAATGGCAGCAGACATGCAAGCTTTCCCTTGCACGTCACTAAAAAATGCAACTCCTGACGTAAAGGTAGGGTGTCAACCAAAATAGAAAGTGGTAGGCAGAAACTCTCCCCTAATAATTTGTTACAGGGACAGAAATGTTGATTCCTAGTAGAATAATACCTCAACACTCCATACAGAGACACAGAAAAATGGTCAGAAACCTTGCCCACCAATTCTTCTGAAACAAGTTTCTCTGAGTGGGGTGGTTCTGAAAGTCAAACCCCAGCCCTACTAGGGAAATGTATAACAGTCATTCATACAGCCACACTTCCTGATATTTTCCAAGGCAATTTAAGTTTCAGATACCACATTCCAGTCAAGACATGTACCAGATGTTTCCTGAAGTGAGGTTTAGAAAATGGGCCAATCTTATGTCCCTGGTGAAAAAAGAGATAGGAAGATATCCAGTTCCCCAAATCTGGGTACCTCAATCAGATAATTCTGATGCAGACTTAACAGGAAGATATGCAGAAAATGCACTCTGGGCAGATCACAACACTGTCTACTTCTACAAGGATTTATGTGCTAAAGCCCTTATGTGCAGCACAGGTGAGCCAGGCTGAATGGTACAGAGCTGAGAGGATTCTTTGGCTCTTAACCTAAGAACACACTAGAGCAAGCCGTGCCCACATTCCAAGTCTGGCCCTGGATCCTATCATGATTTAGGGCTAGTAGAGGCATGGGAACTTGAACCCAAGGAAAACTGTTTTAATGGGTTTTAAAGTGAATAAAGACAAATTTACTCAAGAAAAAGGCCAGTTTGCACAATTACCAGAAAGCTCCACTATCTGGGAATGTGGTTTAATTGTCTCCTTGGACAACCCATGTCCTTGACCCTCCACAGAAAGTGGTGTGAGGCAGTGGGATTTGAGCTGTCCCTCCCACTTAGAAGGACACCCACAGTCATCATAGCTCAGTATTTCTACTTACCCAGGGGTCAGACAGTATTATTAGTAGGAAAGACTCCTTCCCCTTGCCCTTTTTTTTCCTGGTGTGGTGATGGTGAAATTCTATCATCGAGAACTACTTACTTTGAGTGTAATATGGCTGTGGCTATGTGCTCCTCTTTAGAAAGCAAATACTCATGGAAAATGATATGTAAGTCACTTAACCCCTTACACATTCTCTTCTTAGTTGCTTCTCTCACTGCAGAAAAGACTGGGTCAGCAGGAGTTAAGATGGTGCCCAAAGTGAGAGAGGGATAACAAGTCTAAAAGGGGAGAAGATGCTCTCAAAATGTGTCATAGCTTTATTTTTTTTAATAGCAGCACAAAGAGGGGAAATGTGAGGTCTGATAACTTTGTGGTTTGCTTCAGCTGTCTGATCAAATGTGACTCATATTTTATACAGAACTTGATAGAATAATATATAATGAAAGTTTTTACTCTATTTGAAGCAACTCTATTTTAGGACCTGTAGTAGGCAGGTTTCTAAGGTGGTACCCAATGATCCTCATCCTTGTGTAATCCCCTCCCCTTGAGAGTGATGGGAACCTGAGAATATGGTGAGCTATCCCTCTCCTGATTCTATTACATTGTATGGCAAAGGGATCTTGCAGTTGTTACTGAAGTTGCAAATGAGTTGATCTTATCCTGGGGGGAGGCTGACTGAGTCAGATGAGCCTTTAAAAACAGAGTGTTCCTTGGCTGGCTTTGAAGGAAGAAAGCAAACAGCCATGTTGTGAGCTGCTTACAGAGAAGGGCAGGGGTCTCTAGGAGCTGACGGTGGTCCCTGGAGAGCAAGAAAACATTGCCTCAGTCATATAATCCATGGAACTGAATTCTACCAGCAACCTGAATGAACTTGGAAGAGGACCTCCCAGATGAGAACCGCAGCCCCAGTTGACACCTTGATCACAGCCTATGAAGCCTGAGCAGAGGATCTGGCTAAGCTGTGCCCAAACACCTTACCCATGGAAAATGAGATAGTAAATGCATGTTGCTTCAGCTGCAAACTTTGTGGTAATTTGTTATGCAGCAATAGAAAACTAAAACAGGACCAATATTGTCAAATTCTGCACAGTGGCTGATTTTTGCTGAGAACTACAAGCATGCTGAGTTAGAAATTTCCATGAGAAGACAGTTTTTAATTATCTGGGTATCCAAAGCATCAGAGTACTTAAACTTCTTTTTTCAGGAGCAATAAAACATTGACTTTTCTCACTCAGAAAACTCAAAAATAGCTGAACAGATTTTCTTTAGAACTTTCCAAAAATAAAGATTTTCTTCTGGGCTGAAATCAGTCCGGGAAATGTTAATCTGGAAGGAAAAAGAAGCTTAAGTAGTGTAAATACAAGAGCTCAAAATAGGCTACATTGTTCTGACCTATGGGGGCTCTGGAGAAAATTGCTCACTGTTTAGAACAGCAGAAATGCTTGATTACTGTAGTTGCATGCAAGGTACCAGAAGAAGCCATATGCTTGGTAATATCTTAGTCACTGCAAAGAGTAGATATAGGGCCAAAGATTGAACCATGAATAAGAGATCATCCTTTCATCCTTACTAAATGAAATTCCAAAATACACTCACACATCCAGAAGGGACTTTGTAAGGGTGCACAGTCCTTATTTATGGCTTAAACAAGATTGTGATTAATTCAAAATAACAAGATATACTTTTTCAAACTCTTCAGAAAGTAAATCAGTTAACTATCCTGGGACCATATTTCCTTGTCTGTAAAACGAATGTTTGGTCTAATCTCCAAGGTTCTTTCCAGCTCTGTGATTCTGTCACAAGCTTCCTCCATCATTTTATCTACCCAGTTTGTTACATGAGGCTGAATAGGAAAAGCATCCAGTACACTGAAAGCACTCAACAAATGGAAATTCTTTTTGGTAAAGTATTAAATCAATGTTGGCTGCTTCTGCAGTTAGTGTCGCAAAACCTTCCTTCATAAGCCTGATTTTTCCAAAACTTTTCATCACCTTTCCAAAGCATTCCACTTGACTTCTCTTTAATTATGGAGCAATTAAAGACAAAACCAGTCCTCTAAAAAGGATTAGCTGTAATAGGAGAATTCCAAAAAGAGTCTTAACCTTGACCTCCACTTATATCTTCCATTCACGGTTCCTTGTAAGTTTCAGCACTATATTGATTCCTGTGCTAGATATCTCTGCCTGGATGACTTGCCTGCTCTTCAAACTCAACTTACCCCAACGTACCTCAAAGATATTACTTTTCTTCCGCAATCAGCCCATCCCTGCCAGATTTCCCTGTTTTCATGGTGTGTCATTGTCTAAATTACTCAATGGTAAAATATTTGAATCATCTTTTTTTTCTTCCTTCTCTGTCATGCTTCTTATCTATATATACCAAATCCTCCTGACTTTTCCTTTTATTTAAGATCAATAACATTTTAATTTTGTAAAAATGTGTTGAAATCATACCTTTCCAAGTCATTGGAAAAGTGTTTTACACATTTTCCTTTCCAATCTAACTACTGCCTCTCTAGCTTGAGCTCTTTATACTGGGAGTATTGTACAGCCCTTCCGCTGCCTCCATTTCCCAATGAAAATATGAATTCTTAGAGAACAGGGACATATTTGCTAGCCCAGTGCCCTGCACAGGCAGACACCCTATAAACATTTGTTGCTGTGAATGACAATGACAATTACAACAGCACCTCAATTATGAAACAATCATTCTTAGGTAAATTGCAGACTCTAAATGCCAATATGTTGATACTCTTGATGAATTCTTTTTTTTTTTTTTGAATTTTATTTTATTTATTTTTTTATACAGCAGGTTCTTATTAGTTATCCATTTTATACATATTAGTGTATATATGTCAATCCCAATCTCCCGTTTCATCACACCACCACCCCTCCACAGCCGCTTTCCCTCCCTGGTGTCCATACGTTTGTCCTCTACATATGTGTCTCAATTTCTGCCCTGCAAGCCGGTTCATCGGTACCATTTTTCTAGGTTCCACATATATGCGTTAATATACAATATTTGTTTTCCTCTTTCTGACTTACTTCACTCTGTATGACAGTCTCTAGATTCATCCACATCTCTACAAATGACCCAATTTCATTCCATTTTATGGCTGAGTAATATTCCATTGTATATATGTACCACAACTTCTTTATCCATTCGTCTATCGATGGGCATTTAGGTTGCTTCCATGAACTGGCTATTGTAAATAGTGCTGCAATGAACATTGGGGTGCATGTGTCTTTTTGAATTATGGTTTTCTCTGGGTATATACCCAGTAGTGGGATTGCTGGATCATATGGTAATTTTATTTTTAGTTTTTTAGGGAACCTCCATAATGTTCTCCATAGTGGCTGTATCGATTTACATTCCCACCAACAGTGCAAGAGAGTTCCCTTTTCTCCACACCCTCACCAGCATTTGTTATTTGTAGATGTTCTGATGATGCCCATTCTAACTGGTGTGAGGTGATACCTCATTGTAGTTTCGATTTGCATTTCTCTAATAATTAGTGATGTTGAGCAGCTTTTCATGTGCGTCTTGGCCATCTGTATGTCCTCTTGGAGAAATGTGTATTTAGGTCTTCTTCCCACTTTTGGATTGGGGTGTTTGTTTTTTAAATATTGAGCTACATGAGCTGTTTTATATTTTGGAGATTAATCCTTTGTCTGTTGTTTCATTTGCAAATGTTTTCTCCCATTGTGAGGATTGTCTTTTCATCTGTTTGTAGTTTCATTTGCTTTACAAAAGCTTTGAAGTTTCATTAGGTCCCATTTTTTTATTTTTGTTTTTATTTCCATTACTCTAGGAGGTGGATCAAAAAAGATCTTGCTGTGATTTATGTCAAAGAGTGTTCTTCCTATGTTTTCCTCTAAGAGTTTTACAGTGTCCAGTCTTACATTTAGGTCTCTAATCCATTTTGAGTTTATTTTTGTGTATGGTGTTAGGGAGTGTTTTAATTTCATTATTTTACATGTAGCTGCCCAGTTTTCCCAGCACCACTTATTGAAGAGACTGTCTTTTCTCCATTGTATATCTTTGCCTCCTCTGTCATAGATTAGTAGACCATAGGTGTGTGGGTTTATCTCTGGGCTTTCTATCCTGTCCCGTTGATTTATATTTCTGTTTTTGTGCCAGGACCATATTGTCTTGATTATTGTAGCTTTGTAGTATAGTCTGAACTCAGGGAGTCTGATTCCTCCAGCTCCATTTTTTCCCCTCAAGACTGCTTTGGCTATTTGGGGTTTTTTGTGTCTCCATACAAATTTTAAGATTTTTTGTTCTAGTTCTGTAAAAAATGCCACTGGTAATTTGATAGGGATTACATTGACTCTATAGATTGCTTTGGGAAGTATAGTCATTTTCACAATATTAATTCTTCCAATCCAAGAACCTGGTATATCTCTCCATCTGTTTGTATCATCTTTAATTTCTTTCATCAGCGTCTTACAGATTTCTGCATACAGGTCTTTTTTCTCCCTAGGTAGATTTATTCTTAGGTATTTTATTTGCTTTGTTGCAATGGTAAATGGGAGTGTTTCCTTAATTTCTCTTTCAGATTTTTCATCATTAGTGTATAGGAATGCAAGAGATTTCTGTGCATTAATTTTCTATCCTGCAACTTTACCAAATTCATTGATTAGCTCTAGTAGCATTCTGGTGGCCTCTTTAGGTTTTTCTATGTATAGTATCATGTCATCTGCAAACAGTGACAGTTTTACTTCTTATTTTCCAGTTTTACTTCTTATTTTCCAATTCTTTTATTTCTTTTTCTTCTCTGATTTTCATGGCTGGGACTTCCAAAACTATGTTTAATAATAGTGGTGAGAGTGGACCTCCTGGTCTTGTTCCTGATGTTACAGGAAATGCTTTCAGTTTTTCACCATTGGGAATGATGTTTGCTGTGGGTTTGTTGTATATGACCTTTGTTATGCTGAGATAGGTTCCCTCTATGCCTACTTTCTGGAGAGTTTTTATCATAACTCGGTGTTGAATTTTGTCAAAAGTTTTTTCTGCATCTATTGAGATGATCATATGGTTTTTTGTTTTTTTTTTTTAAAGACAACATCATGGACAAGAAAGATTTTTTTTTTTTTTTTTTTGGCTATGTTGGGTCTTCGTTTCTGTGCGAGGGCTTTCTTTCTCTAGTTGTGGCGAGCAGAGGCCACTCTTCATCGCGGTGTGGGGGCCTCTCACTATCGTGGCCTCTCTTGTTGCGAAGCACAGGCTCCAGAAGCGCAGGCTCAGTAGTCGTGGCTCACGGGCCCAGTTGCTCCGCGGCATGTGGGATCTTCCCAGACCAGGGCTCGAACACGTGTCCCCTGCATTGGCAGGCAGATTCTCAACCACTGAGCCACCAGGGAAGCCTGATCATATGGTTTTTATTCTTCAATTTGTTAATATGGTTTATCACATTGATTGATTTGCGTATATTGAAGAATCCTTGCATCCCTGGGATAAATCCCACTTGATCATGGTGTATGATCCTTTAAATGTGTTGTTGGATTCTGTTTGCTAGTATTCTGTCGGGGATTTTTGCATCTACATTCAACAGTGATATTGGTCTGTAATTTTCTTTTTTTGTAGTATCTTTGTCTGGTTTGGGTATCAGGGTGATGGTGGCCTCATAGAATGAGTTTGGGAGTGTTCCTTCCTCTGCAATTTTTTGGAAGAGTTTGAGAAGGATGGGTGTTAGCTCTTCTCTAAATATTTCATAGAATTCGCCTGTGAAGCCATCTGGTCCTGCACCTTTGTTTGTTGGAAGATTTTTAATCACAGTTTCAATTTCATTACTTGTGATTAGTCTGTTCGTATTTTCTATTTCTTCCTGGATCAGTCTTAGAAGGTTATACCTTTCTAAGAAGTTTTCCATTTCTTCCAGGTTGTCCATTTTATTGGCATAGAGTTGCTTGTAGTAGTCTCTTAGGGTGCTATGTATTTCTGCAGTGTCTGTTGTAACTTCTCCTTTTTCATTTCTAATTTTATTGATTTGAGTCCTCTCTCTCTTTTTCTTCATGAGTCTGGCTAATGGTTTATCAATTTTGTTTATCTTCTCAGAGAACAAGCTTTTAGTTTTATTGATCTTTGCTATTGTTTTCTTTGTTTATATTTCATTCATTTCTGCACTGATCTTTATGATTTCTCTCCCTCTGCTAACTTTGGGTCTTGTTTGTTCTGCTTTCTCTAGTTCCTTTAGGTGTAAGGTTAGAATGTTTATTTGAGATTTTTCTTGTTTCTTGAGGTAGGCTTGTACTGCTATAAACTTCCCTCTTAGAACTGCTTTTGCTGCATCCCATAGATTTTGGATCATCGTGTTTTCATTGTCATTTGTCTCTAGGTATTTTTTGATTTCCTCTTTGATTTCTTCAGTGATCTCTTGGTAATTTAGTAACATATTGTTTAGCCTCCATGTGTTTGCGTTTTATACGTTCTTTTCCCTGTATTTGATTTCTAATCTCATAACGTTGTGGTCAGAAAAGATGCTTGATATGATTTCAAGTCTCTTAAATTTACTGAGGCTTTATTTGTGACCCAAGTTGTGATCTATCCTGCAGAATGTTCCATGTGCACTTGAGAAGAAAGTGTAATCTGCTGTGTTTGGATGGAATGTCCTATAAATATCAATTAAATCTCTCTGGTCTATTGTGTCATTTAAAGCTTGTGTTTCCTTATTAGTTTTCTGTTTGGATGATCTGTCCATTGGTGTAAGTGGGGTGTTAAAGTCCCCCACTATCACTGTGTTACTGTCGATTTCCTCTTTTATAGCTGTTAGCAGTTGCCTTATGTATTGAGGTGTTCCTACTTTGTGTGCATATATATATTTATAATTGTTATATGTTCTTCTTGGATTGATCCCTTGATCATTATGTAGTGTCCTTCCTTGTCTCTTATAGCATTCTTTATTTTAAAGTCTATTTTATCTGATATGAGTATTGCTACTCCAGCTTTCTTTTGATTTCCATTTGTATGGAATATCTTTTTCCATCCCCTCACTTTCAGTCTGTATGTGTCCCTAGGTCTGAAGTTGGTCTCCTGTAGACAGCATATATATGGGTCTTGTTTTTGTATCCATTCAGCAAGCATGTGTCTTTTGGTTGGAGCATTTAATCCATTCACGTTTAAGGTAATCACTGATATGTATGTTCCTATTACAATTTTCTTAATTGTTTTGGGTTTGTTTTTATAGGTCCTTTTCTTCTCTTGTGTTTCCCACTTAGAGAAGTTCCTTTAGCATTTGTTGTAGAGCTGGTTTGGTGGTGCTGAATTCTCTTAGCTTCTGCTTGTCTGTAAAGCTTTTGATTTCTTCATCAAATCTGAAATAGATCCTTGCTGGTTAGAGTAATATTGGTTGTAGGTTCTTCCCTTTCATCACTTTAAATATGTCCTGCCACTCCCTTCTGGCTTGTAGAGTTTCTGCTGAGAAATCAGCTGTTAACCTTATGGGGATTCCCTTGTATGTTATTTGTTGCTTTTCCCTTGCTGCTTTTAATATTTTTTCTTGTATTTAATTATTGATAGTTTGATTTATTTGTGTCTTGGTGTGTTTCTTCTTGGATTTATCCTGTATGGGACTCTCTGGTCTTCCTGGACTTGGGTGGCTATTTCCTTTCCCATGTTAGGGAAGTTTTTGACTATAATTTCTTCAAATATTTTCTCTGGTCTTTCTCTCTCTCTTCTCCTTCTGCGACCCCTATAATGCGAATGTTGTTGCATTTAATGTTGTCCCAGAGGTCTCTTAGGCTGTCTTCATTTCTTTTCATTCTTTTTTCTTTATTCTGTTCTGCAGCAGTGAATTCCACCATTCTGTCTTCCAGGTCACTTGTACGTTTTTCTGCCTCAGTTATTCTGCTATTGGTTCCTTCTAGTGTATTTTTCATTTCACTTATTGTATTGTTCTTCTCTTTTTGTTTCTTCTTTAATTCTTCTAGGTATTCTTTAATTCTTCTAGGTCTTTTAAAATATTTCTTGCTTCATCTCGATCTTTGCCTCCATTCTTTTTCCAAGGTACTGGATCAACTTCACTGTCATTATTCTGAATTCTCTTTCTGGAAGGTTGCCTATCTCCACTTCATTCAGTTGGTTTTCTGGGGCTTTATCTTGTTCCTTCATCTGGTACACAGCCTTCTGCCTTTCCATCTTGTCTTTCTTTCTTTGAATGTGGTTTTTGTTTCACAGGCTGCAGGATTGTAGTTCTTCTTGCTTCTGCTGCCCACCTAATAAGTGGAGGCTCTCTAAGAGGCTTGTGCTCGTTTCCTGATGGGAGGGATGGGTGGTGGGGAGAGCTGGCTGTTGCTCTGGTGGGCAGAGCTCAGTAAAACTTTAATCTGCTTGTCTGCTGATGGGTGGAGCTGGGTTCCCTCCCTGTTGGTTTTTGGCCTGAGGTGACCCAACACCAAAGCCTACCCGGCTCTTTGGTGGTGTTAATGGTGGACTCTGGGAGGGCTCACACCAAGGATTACTTCCTAGAACTTCTGCTTCCAGTGTCCTTGTCCTCAAGGATAGTCACAGCCACCCTCGCCTCTGCAGGAGACCCTCCAACACTAGCAGGTATGTCTGGTTCAGTCTCCTACAGGGTCACTGCTCCTTCCCCTGGGTCCTGATGCACACACTACTTTGAGTGTGCCCTCCAAGAGTGGAGTCTCTGTTTCCCCCAGTCCTGTCGAAGTCCTGCAATCAAGTCCCACTAACCTTCAAAGTCTGATTCTCTAGGAATTCCCCCTCCCATTGCCAGAATCCCAGGTTGGTAAGCTTGATGTTGTGCTCAGAACCTTCACTCCAGTGGGTGGATTTCTCTGGTATAAGTGTTCTCCAGTTTGTGAGTCACCCACCCAGCAGTTATGGGATTTGATTTTATTGTGATTGTGCCCCTCCTACTGTTTCATTGTGGCTTCTCTTTTGTCTTTGCATGTGAGATATCTTTTTTGGTGAGTTCCAGTGTCTTCCTGTCAGTGATTGTTCAGGAGTTAGTTGTGATTCTGATGCTCTCGCAAGAGAGAGTGAGATCACGTCCTTCTACTCCACCATCTTGAACCAATCTCGACACTCTTGATGAATTCTTAATTAGCATATTGGCAATTACATTTCAAAGCTGTATTCACAGGGCACTTCACAGTTGTTCATCAGTTTTTGTCAAGATATTCTCAAGCGGTAAGTGATAAAAAGCATTCCTTATTCTTTTTTTCTAAATTGAGAAAAGCAAAATATTTTTATGAGATATATTAAGAATATGCAGTATATTAATTAACATGAGAAATTAAAATAAATTAGTTTTCTTTGTCCCGTGTACCAATGGCAATAATTCTGTAGCATTTTTTTCTATAGGAAAGCAAATAGTGACTTTTTTGATTTAATTGAATTGCTGGTAATCCTCAAAGATTGAGAGAGTCTCTAGCCTTCCATTCAAACTGAAATTTTTTACTTTTATACCCCTCAAATAGGTAATTTTAGTGTGTCTTTGGTATCTTATTTGTTTTTTGTTTATTGATTTTTCTGATAAAAATAATGCAATTTAAACTCAAAGTAAGTAGTAGGAATGAAATAATAAAGAACAGAAAAAATAAAAAATAGAAAATAGAAAAATAGATAAAAATAATAGTCATTAAAACTGATAAACCTCTAGCCAAACTGATCAGGAAGCAAAAAGAGATACATTTTGATGATGTCAACAAGAGAGGAAACATTGCTATACTTCTTACAGACATTAAAAGAATAATAAGGTTATATAAACAGCTGTATGCCAATAAATTCAATAACTTAGATTAAATGGAAAAAATTCTTTAAAAAAGCAAATAATCCCAGTTCACTCAAAAACAAAAAGAGATAACACAAATAGCTTTTTATCTATGAAGGAAATTGAATTTATATTTAAAAATCCTTCCCCAAAGAAATCTCCGGGCCCAGATGATTTCATGGATTAATTCTACAAAACATTTCTTGAAGAAATAATGTTAATTTTACACAAACTGTTACAGAAAATAAAAAGAGGAACACATCTCAACTCCTTTTAAAGCTAATACTGCCCCAAAATCAAAACCATTAAAGTAAACTATGAGAAAAAAAAAAAAAGTACAGATTGATTGACTTCATAACATAGATGGGAAAATTCTCAGCAACTTTTTAGAAAATCAAATTTCAAAGCATATAAAAATGATAATACATCATGAAAAATGGATTTTAGTGGTCACTTTTATAGTCAAAAGTAATCAATGTAATTTACTGTGTTCATAGATAAAAAAGAAAAGTCAAATAAATAATCATTTCAATAGTTTCAGAAAAAGCATTTTATAAAATTCAATACCCCACACATGATAAAAACTCTCGGAAAACAAAGGATAGAAGGGTGCTTCCTCAACATGATAAAAAAGCATCTACAAAAACCCTTATTTCACTCCATATACAAAAATTAACTTGAAATGGGTCATAGATCTAACTATAAACATAAAGCTAAAACTATAAAAGTTCTAGAAGAACAGAAAGAAAAAAATCTTGGTAATTTAGACTTAGGCAAAGATTTCCAAAATAGGACACAAAAAGTATGAACTATAAGAGAAAAAAATTGATAAGTTGGACTTCATCAAAATTTAAGTTTTTCTCTTCAAAAGACACTTCAGAAAATGAAAAGTCACAGACTGGGAAAAATATTTGCAAAATGTATATCCAATAAATAACCTTTTATATATCCAGAATATATAAAGAACACTAACAACAAGAAGAAAACAACCCAATAAATAGCAGGGAGATGAGATTTGAATAGACTTCGCCAAAGAAGATATACAGATTTCTTAGAGGTGCACAAAAAGATGTTCAACATCATTAGTCATTAGGAAAACATATTAAAACCACATTGAGTTACCACTTCGAACCCACTAGAATGGCTAAAATTAAAACAATTAACAGTTCCAAGTGTTAGTGAGGATATGGAACAACTGGAACTCTCATGCATTACAAAAGGAACAGCCACTTTGAAAAAGATTTTGGCAGTTCCTTACAAAGCTTACACTTACCAAATAATCTACTAATTCCATTCCTACATATTTACCCAAGAGAAATGAAAAATATGTCCACACAAAGACTTGTATACAATGTTCATAGCACCTTTATTCATGATGGTAGGAAACTTGAAACAACTCAAATATCCAATAACTGGTGAATAAAAAACCAAATTGTAATTCATCTGTACAATGGACCACCACTCAGCAACACAAAGAAGCAAAGTAATGATACATCCAACAACATAGAATTGCAGAAGTATTATGCTAGACACAGAAGCCTATACAGTATACAATTTTGTTTACATGAAATGTTAGAAAAGGCAAAAACAAATAGTGACAGAAAGCAGATAGGGGGCGGGGAGTTAGAGGAAGGGAATGCAAAGGGGCACAAGAAAATGTTTTCGTGTAACCGAAATATTCTATACCTTGGTTGTGGCAGTGGTTACATGGAGATAAACATTTGTTAAATCTCATCTAATTGTACATTTAAAGTGGTGAATTTTATTGTATGTAAACTATACCTCAATAAAGCTTCTAAAAGTAATACATATGTATGTAATTTATACCTCAATAAAGCTTCTAAAAGTAACACATACTGATTACAGATAATATTGTTGTATTTCCCTACTTATAGATATACTTTTCTATAGGATTTTAAAAACTAAAAAATCTGTAAGCTTTATTTTCTACTTTCTAACTTACTCTCCAATAATATACATTCCCCATGTTACTAAAAACTTTGGAAACATTTAGTTTGTGCATGATAGCCCGTTTATAAATATGCCACACTTAATCATTCCCCTATTGGTGGAAATTTAGATTTTCAATTTTTCTGTATACTAATATTCTGATATTCTTTGTGTGTATATCCTTGTATATTTTTTGGATTTTTTTCCTGATAATAGATTTTTCAAAGATACAATTTCTGGGTCAAAGTATAAGAACATTTTAAGGATCTTAAACATACTGTTAAATTGTTTTCCAGGAAGACTATACGGATTTAATTCTCACTAGCAGTATATGAAAGGACCAGTTGTACTGCACTCTTGCCAGAACTGAATGTTATTGTGAACTATTATTTGAAATATTTGCTTAAACCTTTCACTTCAGCTTGATACTGGTTTGTAACTCTTCCCTGTACCTTTGTTCACATAAAGTCAGTCCATATTGTTCACCCTGCTGTGGGTAGGGTTGATTCAGTCCATTCCCGAGGATTTGTGACACTTGCAGACCCTCTGGGTACTGTGGGTCTATTCTGACATCATCTTCCTGATATTCCAGAGCCTGAGTCTGACTGTCTCCGTTTCTTGCCTCTATCTGACTAGTTATCTCTTAATGTGCTTTTGAGTCTTCCATGTTTATATCATCTCTAGTGCTTAAGACTTTAACATAGCATATCTTAGCTATTACACACGGCATCTCTTTTCCTGTGGTGTAGCTCAGCACATAGTATAATTCATCTTCCATGTAGTACAGCTGTGATTTGTTCTTCATTCCTATTTACCACCCCATCCTTATCTTTCCCCTTAGTTCTCCTCTCATCTCGCCTAACTGGCACCTCTTTCCCAATTACAAGCAATGATCATATAATAGAGAGAAGATAAATAAAAAAGAGGGCTGAGCCTTATCCTTTCTGTGGCTAGGCTGAGTCAAATTTCAGCCCATCTGCCCCACTCCCTTCCCTGCTGGATTCAGTGTTCCCTTCTTCCTCCTGCCAGGTTAATCCTATGCAGGTTCTGAGTTAGTACTGACCACTGCTGGCTCAGTTCCATCAGGTTTCACCTGGCTCTGGAGTTGCTTTGAGGCAGGACAACTTTTTATTTCTGGCTCAACCTGTGAGACTCAGCTTGAGTATCATCTCCTCTGGATTAGAGCTCCCAGAGTGGCTTGATACCCTCCCTGTGTATTCCAGTGGCACCTCTGCTTGCCCCTATTATTATACATATCCGACTTGATTACAATTGCCTGGTTAAAAGGCAATCCAGCCTACCAGAAATGGGAGCTCCAGGAGGTCAGGGACTAGCTCTTTTATCTATATATTCCTGGCAATTTGCACAGTCCCTGGATTTCAGTGCAAGTCTTATATTTTCACTCTTGTCTTCCAACAGCCTTCTCTTCACACAACAGTCATGCTGATCTTTTAAAACATAGTCATTCTTTCTCTCTAATTTATTAATTTTCAGAGTTAAGTGGTCTGTGTCCTACTTTCCTGCAGTGGCTACCAATGTATCGATTTTTGTTTTGGTTGGTGGTTTGTGATTCTCTACATGTTTTTATTTTTTGTTTGTATCATTATGAACTCACAGACTTTTAAAATATGTTCAATATGAGTCAATCAATTGCAGTTGCTATTGTTTTTGATTCTCAAAGTGCCCCATCTTACACCTGTGGAAGCTCCCTCATACTAGCTCCTAGATCAAATTAGATCTTTATGACACAGGCCTGCCCCCTTTTTTTTGATAGATTCTTTGCTTATTGGTACCACACGGCTTATCATCATCTTATTTCCAGCCTCAGACTTGGAATCAGCCCTTTCTCCACAAAACCCTGGCTCCTTTGAGGGTATAATGTTACTTACAGGCCGCAACCTGGACATTATGAATGTTTCTTGCCACTTATTTGTCATTGCTTCTAGAATTTTGGAGCGGACAAAGGTAGGGAATATGCACTTATCTTACCTGTCCTGAATATGGAATGTCTTACATTTCAGGATAATCAAAAAAGCCCTAGTTGATGAGACACTTTGTACCTTTAGAGAAGAATTGTAGTTATTAAATGTATAAGGATTAATAAAATCAAAACATCACCATTTGCAACCACTAATGAAGTAATTGGTTCAGGCAATGAACAACAACAGATGCTAAAGCCATTAGGAGAGGATGATAAGGACCTTCACAGTGAAAGGATCAGCCTACCCCATGTGAACCCACTGATCAATTTTAGCGTGTCTTAAAATGAGACAACCAGACATTATGTACTGCATGATGTAATGCAATAAGAAGTACACTGTACCACTTATGAAATATCCTTGCCAAAAAATGTGAAACCTGAATTTAATCAACATTTAGGTCTAACCTTTAGTTTGCAGAGCAGTAGGAGAACAAATAGACAAATTAAGAATTTGGTACAATTTACAGGACAACTAATCTAGTTTATTCAACAATTCAAATAGCAGGAAAAAAAAAAAAGGAGGGAAGAGTGGGGTCTGTTACAAATTAAAAGAGACTTAAAAGGCATTATAATCAAATGCTGCAATGGTTGGACCTCATTTGTGTCCTGATCCAAATAAATCCATGTAAAACTCTTTTTTGAGACAATTGGGGAAATGTTAAAGTACATTTAGAATTAGATGTTACTAATGAATTTTTGTTAATTTTATCAGGCATGATAACAGAACTGTGGTTATGTAAGAAAATATCCCTTTTAAAAAGAATATATAAGCACAGGGAACACTACACAATACTCTGTAATGGCTTATATGGGAAAAGAATCTAAAAAAGAGTGGATATATGTATATGTATATGTAACTGATTCACTTTGCTGCACACCTGAAACTAATACAACATTGTAAATCAACTATACTCCAATAAATTTTTTTTAAAAAATTAAGATGTTTGCATGGCAAAAAAAAAATCATAGTAAAAAAGTTCAAAAGACAAAAAAAGATCCTATCTTAATCCCAAACTCCTAATTTGGGGTTAACATATACACACTACTACATATAAAAGAGATAGGGACTTCCCTCGTGGCATAGTGGTTAAGAATCTGCCTGCCAATGCAGGGGACACGGATTCAAGCCCTTGTCAAGGAAGATCCCACATGCCACAGAGCAACTAAGCCCATGTGCCATAACTACTGAGCCTGTGCTCTAGAGTCCACGAGCCACAGCTACTGAGCCCATGCACCACAACTACTGAAGCCTGTGCACCTAGAGCCTGTGCTCTGCAACAAGAGAAGCCACTGCAATGAGAAGCCTGCACACCGCAACAAAGAGTAGCCCCCACTCGCTGCAACTAGAGAAAGCCCATGCGCAGCAAAACAGACCCAATGCAGCCAAAAATAAATAAATAAATTTACATTTAAAAAAACAGATAATCAACAAGGACCTACTGTATAGCACAGGGAACTCTACTCAATATTCTGTAATAACCTATATGGGAAAAGAATATGAAAAAGAATAGATGTATGTATATATATAACTGAATCACTTTGCTATACACCTGAAACTAACATAACATTGTAAATCAACTATACTCCAACATAAAATAACAATTTTAAAAATAATTTTAAAATTTAAAAAATAAAAGGAATATATATTGAAATATTTACAGTTAAGATGACATGAGAGAGATTTGCTTTAATAAAGCACCAAAAGGGAAAAAAAAATAAGAAAGGAAAGAAATAATAAATTAGGGAAAAAGGAAGGAAAGAAGGAAGGGAAAGGAAGAATGGAAGGAGGGGAGGAGGGAAGACAGGCAAAAATATTGACTAACTATCAAATCTTGAGATGGGTACTCAGGAGGGATATTTAAATTGTTCTCTCTATTTTGGTGCATATTTAACATTTTTCTTTTAAAAGTTTTAAACATACATTATATTAGATCATTTCCCTATTTAATTTCCCAATTAGACACGATTATTATGTGAGTGTATCTACTGGGAGGGGTGGGCAGATAGGAAGGCATTCAGACATATATAAAAAACAAAGAGAAAATCATCCATGGTCACGTTGTCCAGTAATAACCAGCATTGCCATTGGGGTCTATTCTCTTCCAGGCTTCCTTCACATTCATGCCAATGATGGTTACTATTCTATGCTATCACTTTAAATGTCTCATCCTTGCTTTTTTAGGTGGCTTTGCTTTCATTACCAGAGAGACAGAATATCCTCTCATAGGTTCATTGAATATCCTCTCACAGGTTCTATTTATATTTCTTCTTTTATGAATTACCTGTTTTGAGGGACTTGTCAACTATATTACAAACTTCTTTTTCTGCTGTTCCTGCATAGTTGAATAGAAATGTGCACCATGTTGTATAACCATTAACAGGAAAAGACGAAGGAGCCACTGAAGTTTGGCAGCTCTGAAGATTTAAGTGTCCTGTGTCTCAAGACCCAGACCAGCCTCCATGATTCTCCAGGAAACTGTGTTGCACAACCCAAAGAGCATCATTCACCTAAAGACAATGTGCTACTCTATTCAGAAAGTATAAATAGGGAACTGGTTCAAGAGTCTCAGTTTTTCTTGGATGCAAACCTCTGTAGGAGATAAAATATAAAACAAGGCTGGCAGGGGCAGAGTCAAGATGGCAGAGTAGGAGGATGTGGAGTTCATGTCTCCTCACAGCTAGGGCACCTACCAGGCATTGGTGGGGGACCTCGGACACCTAAGGGGACTGGAGGAATCCCCACACAACTGGGCCAGGGGTCAGGCTTGAGCTCTTGTGGTGGGAGTGCTGAGTCCAAACCACTGGACTAATAGAGAACCACGGACTCAGGGAAAATTACTCAATGTGAGGCCTCCCAGAGGTCCTCATCTTGGCACCAATATCCAGCTCCACCCAACTGCCTGCAAAATCCAGTGCTGGAAGCCTCAGGCCAAACAAACAGCAAGATAGGAACACAGCTCCACCCATTAAAAAAATGAGATGAAAAAATTATGTTACAGACGAAGGAACAAGATAAAAACCTAAAAAACCAAAAAAAATGAAGAGGAAATAGGCAACCTACCTGAAAAAGAATTCATAATAATGATAATAAAGATGATCTAAAATCTTGGAAATAGAATGGAGGCACAGATCAATAATATACAAGACATGTTCAACAAAGACCGAGTAGAACTAAAGAACAAACAGACAGTAATAAACAACTCAACAACTGAAATGAAAAATACACTAGAAGGAATCAATAACTGAATAACTGAGACACAAAAATGAATAAGTGACCTGGAAGATACAATGGTGGAAATAATGGCGGAGGAGCAGAATAAAGAAAAAAGAATGAAAAATAAAAAAATGAGGACAGTCTCAGAGACCTCTGGGACAACATTATATTCACCAACATTTGCATTATAGGGACCCCTGAAGAAGAAGAGAAAGAGAAAAGGTCTGAGAAAATATTTGAAGAGATTATAGTCAAAAACTTCCCTAAGATGGGAAAGGGAAAATTCAGTCAAGTCCAGGAAGTGCAGAGAGTCCCATTCAGGATAAACCCAAGGAAAAACATGCTGAGACACATATTAATCAAACTAACAAAAATTAAATTCAAAGAAAAAATATTACAAGCAGCAAGGGAAAAGCAACATATAACATACAAGGGAATCCCCATAAGTTTATCAGCTGATTGTTCAGCAGAAAATCTGCAGGCCAGAAGAGACCGGCAGGATATATTTAAAGTGATGAAAGGGAAAAACCTACAACCAAGATTACTCTATCCAGCAAGGATCTCATTCAGATTCAATGAGAAATCAAAAGCTTTACAGACAAGCAAAAGCTAAGAGAATTCAGCACCACCAAACCAGCTTTGAAACAAATGTTAAAGGAACTTCCGTAGGTGGGAAACACAGGAGAAGAAAAAGACCCACAAAAACAAACCAAAGCAATTAAGAAAATGGTAATAGGAACATACATATTGATAATTACCTTAAATGTGAATGGATTAAATGCTCTAACCAAAAGACACAGGCTCACTAAATGGATACAAAAACAAGACCCATATATATGCTGTCTACAGGAGACCCACTTCAGAGCTAGGGACACATACAGACTCAAAGTGAGGGGATGGTAAAAGATATCCACGCAAATGGAAATCAAAAGAAAGCTGGAGTAGTAATACTCATATCAGATAAAATAGACTTTAAAATGAAGAATGTTCAAGAGACAAGGAAGGATACTACATAATGATCATGGGATCAATCCAAGAAGAAGATATAACAATTATAAATATATATGCACCCAACATAGGAGTACCTCAATACATAAGGCAAATGCTAACAGCCATAAAAGGGGAAATCAACAGTAACACAATAATAGTGGGGGACTATAACACCTTACTTACACCAATGGACAGATCATCCAGACAGAAAATTAATAAGGAAACACAAAGGTTAAATGACACAATAGACCAGATAGCCTTAACTGATATATATAGGACACTCCATCTGAAAGCAGCACATTACACTTTCTCAAGTGCACATGGAAGACTCTCCAGAATAGATCACATCTTGGGTCACAAATCAATCCTCAGTAAATTTAAGAAAAATGAAATCATATCAAGCATCTTTTCTGACCACAACTCTATAAGATTAGAAATCAGTTACAGGGAAAAGAACTGTAAAAAACAAAAACACATGGGGGCTAAATAATACCCTACTAAATAACCAAGAGATCACTGAAGAAAACAAAGAGGAAATCAAAAAATACTCAGAAACAAATGATAATGAAAACATGATGACCCAAAACCTATGGGATGCAGCAAAAGCAGTTCTAAGAAGAAGTTTATAGCAATTCAAGCTCCCCTTAAGACACAAGAAAAATGTCAAATAAACAATCTAACCTTACACCTAAAGCAACTAGAGAAAGAAGAACAAACAAGACCCAAAGTCAGTAGAAGGAAAGAAATCAAAAAGATCAGAGAAGAAATAAATGAAATAGAAATGAAGAAAACAATAGCAAAGGTCAATACAACTAAAAGTTGTTTCTTTGAGAAGATAAACAAAATTGATACACCTTTAGCCAGACTCATCAAGAAAAAAAGGGAGGGGATTCAAATCAATAAAATTAGAAATGAAAAAGGAGAAATTACAACTGACACTGCAGAAATACAAAGGATCATAAGAGACTACTACAAGCAAGTATATGCCAATAAAACGGACAACCTGAAATAAATGGACAAATTCGTAGAAAGGTATGACCTTCCAAGACAAAACCAGGAAGAAATAGAAAATATAAACAGACCAAACACAAGTAATGAAATTGAAACTGCAATTAAAAATCTTCCAACAAACAAAAGTCCAGGACCAGTTGGCTTAACAGGTGAATTTTATCAAACATTTAGAGAAAACCTAACACCCATCCTTCTCAAACTCTTCCAAAAAATTGCAGAGGGACGAACACTCCCAAACTCATTCTATAAGGCCACAGTCACACTGATACCAAAACCAGAGAAAGATACAACAAAAAAAAAAGAAAGGAAGAAAATTAAAACCAATATCACAGATGAACAGAGACACAAAAATTCTCAACAAAATACTAGTAAACAGAATCCAGTAACACATTAAAAGGATCATACACCATGATCAAGTGGGATTTATCCCAGGATGCAAGGATTCTTCAATACACACTAATCAATCAATGTGATACACCGTGTTAACAAATTAAAGAATAAAAACCATATGATTATCTCAATAGATGTAGAAAAATATTTTCACAAAATTCAACACTGATTTATGATAAAAACTCTCCAGAAAGTGGGCATAGAGGGAACCTACCTCAACAAAATAAATGTCATATATGACAAACCCACAGCAAACTTCATTCTCAATGGTGAGAAACTGAAAGCATTTCCTCTAAAATCTGGAACAAAACAAGGTTGTCCACACTCACCACTATTATTCAACATAGTTTTGGAAGTTTTAGCTACAGAAGTCAGAGAAGAAAAAGAAATAAAAGGAATGCAAATCAGAAATGAAGAAGCAAAGCTGTCACTGTTTGCAGATGACATGATACAATACATAGAAAATCCTAAAGATGCCACCAAAAAACTACTAGAGCTAATGAATGAATTTGGTAAAGTTGCAGGATACAAAATTAATGCACAGAAATCACTTGCATCCCTATACATTAATAACGAAAGTTAAGAAGGAGAAATTAAGGAAACAATCTCATTTACCATTGCAGTGAAAAGAATAAAATACCTAAGAATAAACCTATCTAAGGAGACAAAAGATGTGTACTCAGAAAACTATAAAACACTGATGAAAGAAACCAAAGATGACACAAACAGATGGAGAGATATACCACGTTCTTGGATTGGAAGAATTAATATTGTGAAAATGACTATACAACCCAAAGCAATTCACAGATTCAATGCAATCCCTATCAAATTACCAATGACATTTTTCACAGAATTAGAACAAAAAATTTTACAATTTGTATGGAAACACAAAAGACCCAGAATAGCCAAAGCAATCTTGATAAAGAAAAATGAAGCTGGAGGAATCAGGCTCCCTGACTTCAGACTATACTATAAAGCTACAGTAATCAAGACAGTATGGTACTGGCACAAAAACAGAAATATAGATCAATGGTACAGGATAGAAAGCCCAGAGATAAACCCATGCACCTATGGTCACCTAATGTGTGACAAAGGAGGCAAAAACATACAATGGAGAAGAAACAGTCTCTTCAAGAAGTGGTGATTGAAAACTGGACAGCTACATGTAAAAGAATGAAATTAGAACACTCCCTAACACCATACACAAAAATAAACTCTAAATGGATTAAAGGCCTTAATATAAGACCAGACACTATAAAATTCTTAGAGGAAAACATAGGAAAAACACACTTTGACATAAATCACAGCAAGATCTTTTTTGACCCACCTCCTAGAGTAATGGAAATAAGATCAAAAATAAACAAATGGGACCTAATGAAACTTAAAAGCTTTTGCACAGCAAAGGAAACCACAAACAAGATGAAAAGACAACCCTCAGAATGGCAGAAAACATTTGCAAATGAAACAACAGACAAAGGATTAATCTCCAAAATATACAAGCAGCTCATGCAGCTCAATATCAAGAAAACAAACAACCCAATCCAAAAATGGGCAGAAAACCTAAATAGACATTTCTCCAAAGAAGACATACAGATGGTAAAGAGGCACATGAAAAGATGCTCAAAATCACTAATTATTAGAGAAATGCAAATCAAAACTACAATGAGGTATTACCTCACACCAGTAAGAATGGCCATCATCAAAAAGTCTACAAGCAATAGATGCTGAAGAGGGTGTGGAGAAAAGGGAACCCTCCTGCACTGTTTGTGGGAATGTAAATTGATGCAGCCATTATGGAGAACATTATGGAGGTTCCTTAAAAAACTAAAAATAGAACTACCATATGACCCAGCAATCCCACTACTGGGCACATACCCTGAGAAAACCATAATTCAAAAAGACACATGTACAACCAATGTTCATTGCAGCACTATTTACAATAACCAGGACCTGGAACCAACCTAAATGCCCACCAACAGATGAACGGATAAAGATGATGTGGCACATATATACAATGGAATATTACTCAGCCATAAAAAAGAATGAAATTGGGTCATTTGTAAAGATGTGGATGGACCTAGAGTCTGTCATACAGACAGGCCCTTTCTGTATACTGATGATCTTCTAAACTAGACCTTCAACTTGGGTTCCTCTTCTACTCTATAGAGCTATGTATCCAACTTTCTACTGTACATCCCCACGTGAATGCCCAATATATGCTTTAAATCCAATACATTCAAAACTGTTCACCATTATCCCCTCACCACACCTCAGTGAATGACATCATCATCTACTCATTTGCCCAAGTTAGAAATCTGGAACTTGTTTTGGATTCCTCCCTTTCCCTTGTCTTATTAAATTCAACATCCAAGTTCTACCTGCTTAGCATATCCTGTATCCCTCTCCTTCTCTCCACTCTCACTCCCACTGTCATGCCTAAGTTACTAGAACAGACTCTTAAATAGTCTCTCTACATATAATCCTGCCTTCTCTACCACACCACCAATCTATATCTGATACCATCATCCTGAATTACAAATTGAATAACATGACTCTGCTTTTCTTCAAAATCCTTCAATACAGCTACTAGAGGAGTTCGATTACTTTTTAATTATTGAAGGACAATTAGATAAAATAAAAAACAGAAGGGTCAACATGGTTAGAATTTAGCACTGAAGAATAAAATCCAAACTCCTTCGACAAAACACGGGACCTTTTTGAGCTGACAATCTTTCCAACCACATCTCTTCCCACTTAGCCCCCATATCTATGCCCCAGCCTTGCTGAACTATTTGTAATTGCAGCAGGGTTCCCCATGCCATCTTCTCTCCATGCTAGTGTTCAGGTTGTTCCCTCTACCTAAATGCCTTGTTATCTCCTGCTCATTTTTCAAGTCTCACTTTGTTCATCACCTTCCAGAAAACTGATTAGTTTTCTCAAGGCTAAGTGATACCACAGGAGCCACACACATTTTTATGACAGCATACATCATATTGTGTAATATTTTTCTGTTCATTTGTCTGTATCCCTAACTAGGTACTAAGTTCCTTAAGCAAATATCTTAGGCCTTACAGCTTATATCTCACTCATCTTTGAATCCCTAGCACCTAGCTTTGTACCTGGTTCATAAAGACCTTGCAAAAAGTGGGGAAAAAAGAAAGAATAAATGAACTATTCAAAACATTTTTATTTCTGTTCTTGGTATTTATTGCTTTATTACAAAGCATCCTAACATTTAGTCACAGATGTAGAAAGCCAACTTACGGTTACCAGGGGATAGGGCAGGGGATAAATTGGGAGATTGGGATTGACACATACATACTACTACACATAAAATAGATAACTAATAAGAACCTGCTGTATAGCACAGGAAACTCTACTCAATACTCTGTAATGGCATATATGGGAAAAGAGTTTAAAAAAAAGAGAGTGGATATATGTATATGTATAACTGATTCACTTTGCTGTACACCTGAAACTAACATAACAGTATAAATGAACTATACTCCAATAAAAATTTAAAAATAAAATAAAATTTAGCAGCTTAAAACAATTAATTATTATCTCTATGGTTCTATATGTTGACTGGCTCAACTGGATGATTCTTGCTCAGGGCCTCCCATGCAGGTACATGGTAGCTGGGCCTGGAGTCATCTGAAGGCTCAAATGGGCTCAACAACCAAGATACCTGAATCACATGGCCAGCTATTGGTAGGAAGTTCAGCTAAAACACTGTCTTCTGAAGCTTCCATATGTGGTCTTTCAATGTGGCTTGGACCTTTCACAGTATGGCAGGTGGGTTCCAAGAGCATCCCAAGAAGAGTATTCCATGATACCCAGGTGTAAGGTGTAGGAATTTTTACGACCTTGGAAATGCTGTGATTTTATTTCTAACTTAGTCTATTGGTCAAATAAGAACTTAAGGTCAAGCCCAAATTCAAGGGAGGGCAAATTTGACTATCTTCTGACGTGGAAGTGGCACATAGGGGCAGAGAAGGAAAGAACCGATGATGGCCATCTTTAGAAGTAGCTTAACATGATTTAGAATGAAAAACAACTTTAAATAATACATTAAAATGTGTTCCTTTCTAAAACCTATATTTTTCTTCAATTTGGTCATTTCACTCTTGAGAAGTACTTCCACTTGTGGGGTAAACAGGATTATGTGAAAAGATAACTATTAATGAAGTACCTAGCACTTCACTAGTTCTATAAAAAGTTTGAACCTGAAGGCTAAAATAAGATTAGGGAATGATTTGTATGTCTCCATTATCATTTCATTCTTAAGTGGCCCTTACAACATGAATATTTGAGAAGTGATATTGTAAGCTATTCAGTTCTCAAGTTTTCTCTTTAATTCCTTTGACTTTACAATTCTGGCATTTTGATCTATAAGATTTACTTCAGAAAACAAGTTTCTTTCAGAATGTTAATTCCTGGAGAACAAGACTCTTTTTTTTTTTTTTAACTTAAAGTTACCTTCACTATTGTTAAGAGGTGAATGAGTATCTATTGACTATGATGCAACAAAATAACAGTATTTAAACAGTGATAGAATTCTGTATTCAATAGTACTTATTTTTCATTTAAGGATGAACTTTTTAGTAGTCATTGAAGTCTGCTCCTGGTATGGAACATGACTACTGTTTATACTTTTAGAGTCATGGCTTAGGATGGGAAGTAAAGAATCCATTATCGCTTGTATGAGAGCATATGAACACCTTGATCTAGGGTTGGATTAGGTTAGACTGTATTGCAATTTTAACAGGGAAAAATATAATACTTAAAACAGCCATGATTGCTTTCTAAAAGAAGTGACATAATTTAATATCAATAATTCTTTATAATGCTCCCTTTCCTTTATGGGTACTAGAGAAGAGAAGAAGCAAAATAGAAAATTTCAGTCTCTACAGTTTTGGGTACCACTGAAGTGTGAGGCAGGAGTAGCTGGTGGTGGCTGGGCAGACACATTGTAGAGTCCATGGATAGGAGAGCATGGAGCAGAGATGGAGAAGATGGAGGGCTCCACTTAATTAAAGGAAGAAAAGGCTCCCTCACTGCTGTGATGTGCCCCAGAGTCTGGCCAGTGTTTATTCATCCTTCATGCTTCATTTCACCCCTTACTTTCTACAATTCTGTTAAGCTTCTCTATTCTGTGTTAATAGGGTGGGGGCCTGAAAGATGGAGAAATAGCATATTTACAGAGAGAGAAGGACATGTAATGGACAGTGTAAAACCCCTCCATCATCTCAAACTTTCGATAAAGTCCACTATACAAACAAATGTCTTGTGTGCATGAAGTTTTCAGGGGCAAAAGGGGTCATGTCCCACAGCTTGGGCAATATGATGCAGGAACATTATGTATGGAACAGCAAGATGCAGCCAGAAGTGATGAGAGGGAATGTAAGTGTCATCCTAACCACCCCCCTCCTCCTTTTTCCTTCCTCCCCAGACAATTCTTTTGGAAGGATTGGGAGGGACTGAAGGTTGTCACTGCTTATAGATTAAGACTGGAAGCAAACTCATTGAATCTTAATGGCCAGGGTAACTCAGCTGACATGTGGCCTACATGATTACTTATTTAGGTCTAACTCTCTTAGACTCTGCATTCCTTAAAGGCAGAGATTTGGAAATCATTTGTCTCGAATTCCCCATGCCTTGCTTGCTAAAATGTATACACACGCCATGCTAAGTTTTGTTGTGGTTGAAAGAAGAAGGGAAGGAGGGGAGAACTTCATGATTCTTTGAATAACTAAAGAGTTTTGGCTCCAAAGACCAATTCTTAAGCTCTAAAATACTACTTTAGCATCTTATATGAGGGAAACATCTGTGAGAAAACTTTCCCTAAGTTACTGATGACAAATCTTGATTTTTAAATAGGCAAAAAAAAAAAAAAAAAAAAAAAAATCTGGAAGTTCTCCTTAGCTAGTCAAATTCAAAAGGCATAGATTATGCATGAATATTAACTGGCCTAGAGTTAGAAGAAATCAGCTATGACAAAAATAAGAATGTTAACATTAACAAAGACTCCAAACTAAAGCCCATAGAGTCTACATAATACTTATTTACCGCTGTTTCCATAGGGAGATCATTCTTGTGATATTGGAGTAGTTTGAAAAAAATACTATTTGAACTTCCCTGGTGGTACAGTGGTTACGAATCCACCTGCCAATGCAGGGGACATGGGTTTCAGCCCTGGTCCAGGAAGATCCCACATGCCGCTGAGCAACTAAGCCTGTGCACCACAACTACTGAGCCTGCGCTCTAGAGCCTGCAAGCCACAACCACTGAGCCCGCGTGCCACAACTACTGAAACCCACGCACCTAGAGCCTGTGCTCCACACGGCACAAGCCCGTGCCTGCACATAGCAGCGAAGAGTAGCCCCCACTCGCCGCAACTAGAGAAAGCCTGTGCACAGCAATGAAGGCCCAATGCAGCCAAAAATAAATAAATAAATTTAAAGAAAAAATACTATTTTACATGCAAATTATTTTATGACTGGTACGTGTGAAGAGGCAGAGGAAGGTGTTGGTGTTGTACTTGGACCTATCCACAGTGAAGCTATTAGAGCCCTATTTTTTGTCATTATCCTCAGTTGATGAATGACATGACCCCAATGGGATGCCATATACTCAGGAGCACTGTAAAGTGCTTCTAGACTTGAAAATGGTCCCACACATCTCATTCAACTGGACAGCTTGTACTTTAAGCTCAAAGAGTTTAAGAAGGAGAACATGGCTTCCTTGTAATGAATTGATAGAGGCAGCTGATGCCAATAAAATCCAAGATCCAACTTCCACATGAAACTTTTAATAGCATTATTTTCTGTGGAGACCATAATGCCAACGAACTGGTCAAAGGCAAACACATTCCTGTGAAGGTATCAAAGTTACCCTCTTCAGAGTGGTGTCTGTAAAATCAGTTTGAAAAAAGCAAGTTTATAAGAAATTTGGTTATTACCTTTATTGTCAGTGAACCAAAGTCACTCACATAAAGAAATGGAATTGAAAAAATTTTAATCTGTCTACTGTGACTCATCTACCTAACTCTGCGTTTCTTTAGAGCCTAGAAATTCTGGGTTTAATTCAGAAGGCCTCTGTATCTGAGTTGCCTGTGCTAAATTACATTATTCATTTTTCTCAGTTGCTCTACGTTCTTTATCTCATTTTACCCTATTAGCCCCCAACTCTTCTCTATTTATCTGGGTCCTATTCAACCTTCAAAGAAGGTTCAGTCTTCCAGTTACCTCTACAGAATGACCTTTAACCTTCTCCAACATCTTTACCATTGAGGGATTATTCCCCCCTCTGCCTCCTAGTAACCACAACCACTCATGCAACTCATTAGTCACTGGGCAGGAGGTACCTTGTAGCATATGGTTCTCACCTTAAACTTAGGAGATGACCACTGCTCAACTCACTCTAAGGCCATGCCCACTGGGACTGGGAGAATCTGATTACAGTATGGAAGCAAAAAATCCCAAAGTGGCTGTACCTTCTGTGCTACCAAACCCACTCTGTTTTTCTGGCATGTTGCTAGAAAATAAACTTAGTCTGGCAAACTGCCAACCCCTTGTCTCGGGAGAAGATAAACGAGGGTTTCAGCTACCCATCTTTCGTCATTTCTGGTTTTTGTTAAACTCATTATTACACATAACCAAAATTAAGCTCTTAAAAGGCTAGTGTACTTAACATAACTCTTCTTAAGCCTGAATTGTTTTACCATTAACAAGAGTCATATAAGAAGACTCAATTTAGACCACAAGATCCTAGAGCTTGAAGGGAAGTTAGAGATTTATGTTTCCAAATCTTTGTTTTCATACAAGAGGAAATCAGGGCTCAGAAAGAGTTTAGAATTTACCCCAGATCCCAAAGGGATATGGTGGTGGAACCAGGACCCAGATGCTGGGGTCCTATTTCTAGTCTACCATACTCCATTTATACCTTTCTGCCTCTTCTCAACTAGAGAATTCCTCTGACAAATAGATTTCCATTCTTCTATTTTAAGAGAGGATTGTCACGGTTGAAAAGATCTTGAAATTACTCATATCACTTCCTAAGAAATCATTCCTGTTTTCTTTGCTCCACCAGAGGTCCTGACAAGGATCATAAAGGAATCCTGGAAGTAATACGATGAAGTGGAGAACACAGACTCTGGAGTCACACAACACTGTGCAGCTCTGCACAGTCCTCTTCAGGGTCAAATGGATTAAATGTGATAATGCAAAGGGCCTTCAACACACTGTAGGTCCATAAATGATAGTTTGCCTTCCCTTCCCCAACACCAGAAACCAATTGTGACAATCAGGTGAGAAAACCAGCAGGACACCACACTGCTGGAACTGAAAAATAATAACGATGGTTAAAATAAAACGTTCTGTTTTTAAATAAATGTGCATGAACAATAATATAAAAAATTGAAAAATCTAGCTTGGAGACTTGTTTATTCTCTTTGAGCACTAGTCTTTTGCTTATTACACTGTAAATTGAGAATGGGTAAATATTTCACGAAGGACACAGCTGTATATGCCGAGTATACATTTTCTAATGCTTGAGTTTCCATTAGAGTTTCCATTTCTCGACTTAATGCCTAAGAGAGCAGCTTGACTAATACATTATATCATTTGTGAGTTCACTTTTTAAAGATGAGTTTGAAAGATGGAAAATGAGATTTAGAAGCTAAGAGAATGAAGAGACTTAGAGCAAGAAATCTGTGACTCTGTAGCTCTAGATTATCCTGATGTATTAAATTGACAATTTTTCAAATTTCTAAACTACCTTCTTCTTTGCTCTTCACTGACAAGAAAATCATTTCTACAGGAAAACTTTTAAATATTGGTTCTTCATTTGTATATTAATTATTGGGTTGGCGAAAAATTTCGTTCAGGTTTTTCCATAAGAAAAAATGTTACATCTTATGGAAAACCCCAAACGAACTTTTTCGCCAACCCAATAGTTAGACGGTAAGGACAAAACTGTAGACTTTCTGGAAGCATAAGAAAATACTAGGTTTTCAAAAAAAAAAAAAAGAAAAAGAAAATACTAGGTTTTCAAACATGGAGAAATGGAAACAAGAGTGATTTTGAGTATCTACTTTGTGCTATCTGCTCTACTAGGTAATTTTGAATGTGTCAGTTTTGAGCCATTACCATTGCATGGTAAGTATTATTAACCTATTTCACAGATTGAAACCTTACAGGACCCTATGGTCCTTCTCCCCCATGTCCTCTGCCTGCCTTTTGCCTGTGGAAAAAATTTAGCCAAAGAATAAGTTTAATCAGAGAAGTGAGAAAATGCAGAAACAAAGGAAGTCAAAGGAGACCAAATAATAATAGTTTAGTCATTAAGCATAGTCAAGGACCTTTAGTTCCTTCTCAAGGGCTATAGATATGGCTCACAGGAGCCATATCCTGTGAGCTGTTTTATAGATACTGAAACCCCCACCAGACGGAAGAAGTTAACTACATGATGACCAGACTATAGCCATGACATAAGCTGCCACAATTCTGAGAACTGGCCTCAAGGAAATGGGAACAAACCGACCCTGGAACTGAAGATTAACTGTACCTAAAACAACCAAGATGATGTTGATCAGACCGCAGATGACCAATTTCAAGATGACTGTCAGAGCTGACTGTGCTGTTTCTGCATGTAGCCCCCTCCCTCTGTCTATAAAAGCTCTTGCCCACTGATTGTCAGTTGGGGGGTGGGAGGCGGGGGAGTCGGCCTTTGGACAGGAGTACACCCTCCCCACTAGTTGCCAGCATCCAAAATAAAACAAACTTTCCTCTCCACCAACCTCGCCTCTTTATTGGCTTTTGAGCGGTGAGCAGCCAGACCCCCAAGTTGGTTACAAGGTGAGATGCAAAAAGTTTGGTTGACTTACCCAATATCACATGGATGGTAAAGAGTGGAGTCATGAGTCTTACCTGCCAGTGTAGAGCCCTGCCTTCCTTACAAGAGGCAATGAAAATGCATTTAGATTTAGAGTCAGAAGATGAGGTTTAGGACCCAGGTCTTTACTTATAAGTATTTAGAGTTTAGTCAAGACATACCACTTTCTGGGGTTTAATGTCTTCATCTATAAAATGAGAATGCTAGCACTTACCTCAGAGGGTGTTGTGATCTGTGGAAGTGATTTTTAAGTTGCCAAAAGCCACTGAAGGAGCGGTGTCTGAATGGTGGTGATACCCTCCCTTGCTGCAGTGAGCCAACATCTCCCACCCACCTCTCAGAATTGTCATGAGGAGTCATTGGACACTGGATGTCAAAGTCAATGTAAACCCATGCAGCAGCATGAAAAATTTAGTTATCAACATTCTTAGGAGCCTTGCAGAGCTCAAGCACTAAATAAAATAGTTCTTATACATTTGGTTTTTCTAAGGTAATTAGGATAGCTTTTCAGAGTTTCAGAAGCCCAGAGAGTATCTTCAGACTGTAGTTTAGGAAATGAAGACACTTGATGATCTAATAGAGCAGAGTCTTTAGTCAAATATACCCTATTAGATTTGTGAGGAACCATGGAGATTATGCAGAATCTAACCTTCATTTTGCAGATGAGGCAATTGAGAATAAGATACATAGCTAATGCCACAGAGTTGGGACAAGAACTCATGACACCTGACTCTGAGTTTGTGCTCTTTACCACTGCATTAATTGTTCCTCTAACTTCATTTAGACTCAGGAATGTCATTGACAACAAAGTAAATGACAAAATATTAATTATTAAGTCTATGAGTACAGATCTAGATGGGTTTACACTTACTGTGTGACCTTGGGAAAGTTGCTTCATATTTGTGTCTCAGTGTCCTCATCTGTAAAGTGAGTTATAATAATACTGATTTCAGAGGTTATTGAGAGGATAATACAAGAAAAGTTCTTAGCGCAGTGTTCTTACTGCACCAGTAACTGCTCAACTCTTGTCGGTTATTATATAATCAACAATAATGTACATGCCATAAAACCCATAATATGACTATCTGTGCATCCCCCCAAACAAGCAGGGAGCCTATCAGGACACAGCCTGGAGGTAACTTGGGCAGACCCATTGGTGGTCAGTCTGCTTATTTCCATTTTATCCAGAATGTCAAGCAATTGTAACATGAGAGGATGAGGCCAGATTTGGAGGGAGTAGAGGAGGTGCTTGTTCTGAGCATTTGAGCCCAAGTCCCAGTTTTTTAATCTCCAGATGGGGATATTAATATCCATTCTTTTTCATTTTGTGGTATTCAGAGCTGTCAACTTCAATAAAAATTGTATTATAAACTATTCGTTGTTATACAAATGTAAAGCAGAGAGCAGAAATGATAGTGGTTTTCTCCTTGTGCTAATAAGCCACAGTCTCTCACCTGAGTGGCTTTTCCTTTCTCACACTCAGGCATCTGGGAGATTTGATGTCAGGAATAAAGAGTTAACATTCTATTAATTACGTCTGTTCTCATGGCCTCGAACTTGAGTGTTTGCTCGCCTCTAACAAAGAAAAAGCGGTCCTTTCCTTAGAACATGAGATCCTTTCTAAATAAATTACGAAAGTCTTTTCAATAGCCTGCTTTTTCTTTTTACGTAGGAGCATAGATTTGGGATTATCTTAAAGCCATGGTAGGCAGCTACCTGCTTTGTGTACTGTCCTAATCATTTACCCTTTGATTTCATGTTTCTTTCAAAAGCGTCAAAGCACTAGGCAAATATTACTCATCAAACTGGTCTGATAATGTCCTTCTACATTTAGCACTTCTTTTTCTTTTTTGGCCCAGTCACATCTATTCTCAGGGCTATGACCCACATGAGCTGGAGGGCTCTTGGCAGAAATGCCACATTCCAGCTTTCAGTGGGGAGTTCAAGGACTCCAGATCTTCTTTTCTGGCTGCCTACACCATTTAGTATTTTCTTTGCCATTGCCTCCTTCTGTTGCCACGGTTTCCTAGTAGTTGTCTTAGAGTAGGTGTCCATCTACATCTCTGCTGGGAGCTTTAATCTTTAAGGACCTGAATTGCAGAGCCCATGAGTCTGTACTGGGCAGGTGTGTTGGTGTCTAACTAGTTGAATACAGTTTTTTAGGTTCAACTTGAAGAACCTGTGGCCAGTGTTAACCTCACTCTCCCCCTAAGCATTTTCCACCAAGCCCACACTTTCCTCCCAACCTCAACTCTCGAATTCATGCTGGTTGATGTGGATGCATGAGTTATAAGTAGCTGCCCTGTAAGCCACTCTCATTGTCACATTTCAGACTTCCCTACCTTCTCTACTTTCCCATCCCCCATTCAATCTCCCCCTTCACATATCCACAAGTCCCAGTAACTTCTTCTGGGAAGCAGCTGAGGGAGAAATGAGGTAGCAGAGAGGTGCCAACATGGCCCTCTTCCAATGGTTTCAGCACCAAAGGGTAACAAAAAAAACCCAGTTGGAGACTGACCAGCTATTTATCCACTCCACATTCATGGTAAGTGTTCTCTGCTGATAATTCTTGCTTCCATTTAACTAAGTGAGAATTGGAGGGTCCAGGAGCTAAAGTGACTGGCTGACTCCAAGATTAGGCCACTTTCAGAAGAAGCAGAAGTCGACTGATCCACAGCTCTAATCAAGATACTAATAGCTAATCTACTAAAAACAAATATTTGCCATCCCACAGGTGAAATACCCCTTGCTTAATCTTTTCCTTCCCCTTCCTATTTCCCAATATTTCATTACGGCAAACTTTTCTTAACTCATAAGATATTCTTGCCTATGGTTTGGTTTTCACTAAGGAGAGTACATTATGATAAAATTTACCTGAAATTAGTATCATAAACACAACAGCATAATATCACTTTACGGGGCCACCCCTGAGAGCATAACCAGTGAGGTATACCTGAGCCTAAGATAGTTTTACACCTCTTCCCTTTTGTGGCTTTATTCACTTTCAGTTCGGTGGCTTCATGGAATAACTGCAATAATTAAACAGAGAATTTCCAGACCCTCTAGATTATATGAAGATAGATGCTAAAGGTCATGCTTGAGTGGGAAAAAGTTTTGCTGATCAGTATGGCTGGGTAACTACACTGCCGCATGCAAAACCTAATGAAATCAGTGCATCTGACCAAAGACTCACCACTCTCCTCTATCCCATACCCTTTTAAAACCAGTAATACTGATGGCAAAGAGGCAATAGAAAGCATGAGTTTACAATGGCAGACTCAGAGGTTCAAATCCTGGAGCTGGCAAGTTATTTAATATCTCTTTGTTACTTTCTTCATCTATAAACATGAATATTAATTTGTTGTACCTTTCTCTCAGTCCTGTTTTGACAATATGATTTTATATATATGTACAAATAGATATACATATATACACACATAAATACATACATACATATATAAACACACATACATACATATATATACATACACGCACACATATACATACATACATACGCACATATAAAATATTACCCAAAAAATGTTAGATATTGTTATTATTGCTAATATTTATTGAGTGCCTGCTATGCGCCATTACAATGCTAAACACTGTTATTCTTTATAGCCAACCTACTATATAAGTAGTATTGTTAGGCTCTTTTGAAAAATGAAGATACTGGGGGTCAAGATGACTTGACTTAGGTCATGCAGTTAATAAGCAACAGAAGCAGCATTGGAACTCACGCCTTACTAGATTTCTACTGATTACCCACCCTATTGGATGCTAGAAGAAGGACCTATTGTCCGGACTGCCAGTTGCAGGCAGCCAGCCATCTTTTCCGCATAAGTACATCAGAATGTACTTATGGACATGCATACACCAAAACATCTAAAGTATTTAATCATGTCTAATTCCAACTTATTGTTATTCATACAAAAATATTCTTCACTAAGATCCTGCTCTGTGCGAGGCTCTGTGCAAGTTCTTTAGGATTCAGAGATATTGAGACAAGTCCCTGCCCTTGGGAGCACTCCAGTTCAAAACAGAGAACAGGAGCATTAAAAACAATTACAGGTGACTGCCTGCTACCCAGGGCTGTGCCCTCAGTTAAAAAGAAGACTCCTTAGGTGCCTGAACCTTGCCCTGAATCCCTCAAGGTAGAGCCTTTCCTGCTTCAGCTGGTCTTCCTCAACTGGCAATCGCTCCACACATGGAAAGTAATTCTCACCAATTAGCTATCCCAATGCTAGGACTTCAATTCCCTTCATTTAGGTAGGGCTATTTCCAAAGACAAATCTTCCTTTTCCTCATAGAAATCCAACATTTTCCATAATTTCTTCCATCTTTCATTATATCTTTAAGGTGTTACTTTGCTGAACAAGAAAAGCAACTTTGCCCATGACTGAGTCTTTGCTCAGATTTAAATAAGGAATCCTCATTGTTTTATCTTATCATTGACAGAGGGCTTAAGGATCCTAGGCCTTTACATACTATATAAGGATTTTACACCCTTACTGATTAAAAATAAAATCCAAAAGAGATTATAATGTTGAAAATAAAAGTATCGGCACATCTTCATTTACTTTTTCATTCTGCAAATACTTATTGAACATCTAAAATGAACCAGGAACTTGGCAGAGCAAAAGGAATACAATGGGGATTATGCAGTGGTGAAATGGTCCTTCTCTTTAGACATACAATCTGGTGAAGGAGACAGACAGACAGATGGATAGATTTACAAGTGCTATAAATCACTATAGAGTAGGCTATAGTCACATGAAATGGTAGCGGGGAGAGAGAGAGATTTGTTCAAGACATAGAAATAACACGTGCAAAGGCCCCAAGGTATGAGCATGCAAAGACCACTACAGAGACTAAAAGGAAAATAATATTGTCTAGCTAAACATAAAATAAAAGCTGACATATGGCAAGAGATGAAACTGGATATGAAAGTGGGAGGTTTAACATGCTCCAGGCCTCAGTAGATGGAAGATCCTTTCCAGCTAAAGGTGTGTAACACAGCTTCATCCACTATCACAAACAATTGACCTGAGGACTCTCACCCATACTGCCTAATAAGGGGCAGCTCTTTTTCATTAATGAATCTGCAGGAATAATACCAACTGATTCAGTGGGGGCTTTTGTGTGTCTGTGAGGTTTTTTTTAGTAAGACTTTCTTTGCAAATAATTTAATTTCCAACAAGGAAACCATAAACAAGATCAAAAGACAACCCTCAGAATGGGAGAAAATATTTGCAAATGAAGCAACTGACAAAGGATTAATCTCCAAAATTTACAAGCAGCTCATGCAGCTCAATAACAAAAAAACAAACAACCCAATCCAAAAATGGGCAGAAGACCTAAATAGACATTTCTCCAAAGAAGATATACAGATTGCCAACAAACACATGAAAGAATGCTCAACATCATTAATCATTAGAGAAATGCAAATCAAAACTACAATGAGATATCATCTCACACCAGTCAGACTGGCCATCATCAAAAAATCTATAAACAATAACTGCTGGAGAGGGTGTGGAGAAAAGGGAACCCTCTTGCACTGTTGGTGGGAATGTATATTGATACAGCTACTATGGAGAACAGTATGGAGGTTCCTTAAAAAACTACAAATAGAACTACCATACGACCCAGCAATCCCACTACTGGGCATATACCCTGAGAAAACCATAGGTCAAAAAGAGTCATGTACCAAAATGTTCATTGCAGCTCTATTTACAATAGCCAGGACATGGAAGCAACCTAAATGTCCATCGACAGATGAATGGATAAAGAAGATGTGGCACATATATACAATGGAATATTACTCAGCCATAAAAAGAAATGAAATGGAGGTATTTGTAATGAGGTGGATGGAGTTAGAGTCTGTCATACAGAGTGAAGTAAGTCAGAAAGAGAAAAACAAATACAGTATGCTAACACATATATACGGAATCTAAGAAAAAAAAAAAAAAAAAGGCCATGAAGAACCTAGTGGCAAGACGGGAATAAAGACACAGACCTACTAGAGAATGGACTTGAGGATATGGGGAGGGGGTGGGGTGAGATGTGACAGGGTAAGAGAGTGTCATGGACATATATACACTACCAAATGTAAAATAGATAACTAGTGGGAAGCAGCCGCATAGCACAGGGAGATCAGCTCGGTGCTTTGTGACCACCTAGAGGGGTGGGATGGGGAGGGTGGGAGGGAGGGAGATGCAAGAGGGAAGAGATATGGGAACATATGTATATGTATAACTGATTCACTTTGTTATACAGCAGAAACTAACACACCATTGTAAAGCAATTATACTCCAATAAAGATAAAAAAAAAAAAAGAAATGGATTTCAGTTCCTTAAGGCGAGAGACTTCTTCCTGAAAAAAAACAAGATATTCAAAGGGAAGAATTAGTTCTTTTCTAGCCTATGAGTATTTCTGTCATATGTGGTCTATGAGGGCAGGGAGTAGAATAGTGGACATGCCATGAGTAAGATTTTGGAGCAGGCCCACTTCATCCAATGCCATCTGTCCAACAGGGGATCAATAATATGGATCCAGAAAAAGAAGAGCTGAGCCTACACTGGCCTTTAGCATTCACTCAAATTGTTTTCAAGAATTATATAACTTTCTTATTAAACTTCTTAGCCACAAATAATAATAATAATAATACTCTACTTTTTAAAGCATTTTGTGGATTAGGAAGTGTTTTCACGTGCATTGTCTTACTCATTCCTCATGAGAAGCCAGTGAACTAAGATTTCTTATCCCTTTTTTGCAATGGGAAAACTGGTTCTGAGCAAGTAAGTGACTCACCATGAGCCTCTAGTTGATCAATCATCCATGATGAACCAAGGAATCTTTAGCTGTGTTCTGTTGCCACAGAAGACTATGAAGACTGACTGGTGTGGTGGTTCTTGCTAAAAGTTTTAAAATAAAAATGAAAATGTAATAATTCTGGCTCTTCTTTTGCATCTGTTCCTCATACATTAAATGTGTTATTTAACCAATGATCTCAACTGCCTCTCAACAGCAGAAAGTTAACCTTTATACAGAATCTATTTCAATATTTCATGAATCCAGACCTAGCATCAAAATATGATTTGACAATTGTTTCATCTAGCACATCCTCATCTTCCCTTACATAAGATGAAAATTAACATGTTAATCATCATTAACACTTATTTGAGTATTTGTTATTTACAAGACACTGTGCTGAGTGCTTTTACATGCATCATCTTGTTTTGTACTTAACACAGCCTTATAAGGTAGGTTCTGACTACTTATCCCGTTTTCTAGATAATGAATATGAGGCTTTGAAAAAGTGAAGACTTGCCCAAGTTTTCATAGCTAACAAAGAGATTCGGCCAGAAATCAAACCAAGGCGCTCCAGGGGGCAAACAGTGCCTGTGTTCTCAAAGTCCAAAGTCCCCTCCCCAAATGGCAGGGTTCCATGAAAAATAAAGGCAGCCTTTGCAATCAATGCAATCTCAAGGTTATGTGTGCAATTACTGACTCAGGGTTGTGGGCATAGAACATTGTGCACTTTGCATTTCAGTTAGCATGACAACTTCAGTACATTTCGCAGAGATTTAGATTAGCGCTGAAATTGCTTCTGAAGCTATGCACTATTCAGATTCAAAGAAAAACTCACTGTTGGGTAGACAGATAAATCATGCTACTTAGTCAGTGAGAGAGATGGAATAGCAAATACCCTCCAAGAGTCTCTCGACTAGCCAGCCTGGTGATCAAGGCCCTAGATTTGTGCGATTCAGGAGAGCAATCAGTCAGCAGAGAAAAAAGAGAGCTAAGTGGTCTATATAGGGATTATATGCACAAGTCTGGCTTCGTTAAGATGCATCATTAATCAGTCAAGCAAACTCACCAAAACTGCATTGACATCAAGTTTATGTGCAAAAAAGAAAACAGTTACCCAGCAACTCTTAAAATGGAGAGGAAGGTGCTGTTCATTTGCACATTCTATTGTATTGTTTGCCAAATGACATATCAAATTGCCCCAGTATTCAAAGAAGGTCCCCACTGGATGCTGGCAGCACAGAGGGAGCCTTGAAAGGAGCCAGAAAGGAGCCGCCTTGATATCCTCGGGCTTGGCCACTTCTTCAGCATCCACTGCTGAGGCCACTGCCCACAGAACTTTGGATACTGGGCACTCTGAAAGGGAGAGAGAAAGGGCAAGAGTTTTGACATGATTTTAAAGAAATTATCCAGTTGGGTAGATTTTCAGTTCGGTTGAACGTAGGCCGCTGTTTTAGTCAATCTTCTTAACTGTGTTCTTTTCAAAAACTGAAAGTTAAAAATAAACTAAAAAAAAAAATCCCACCGTCATTTACACAAAAAGCTTATTTCAATGTGGCTATTGTTTGCCTCCATCAAAGGGCACAAAGCAATTACTCAGAGGGATAATTATGGGATGGGAGGGACTGAAGACCTGAGCCGTCCTGAAGCCTTCCACCTCCAAATTCTTTCTCCGCTAGAACCTAAGCAATCTGTCTATAATCACCAAACTCATATAATGAGCAGGATAGGCCCAATGTCATGCTGGAGATAAATGCTGAAAACATCAACAACATAATAAGGTAGAATCTGATTTGTATTAACGTAATTGTTTTTTTAAAGGTGCCATAAGCCATTGAGAAATAAGGTGAGATGCATCCATTGGAAAACAGGGAACGGAGCTCTGATGTGATAAAGTACACCGTTCTTGGTGCAAGGTTTGAATTCTGAGTTGGAATCGCAGCTGCTGATATCATGTTGTGCCAGGTCACTACTGGGCTCTGAGCCTCAGGGCTCCCATCTGTCAAATCCCATTTGTGAAATGGGGTTTTTGTGAGGATGAAATAAAGTAACATAAGAAGTACATAGTAGGGCTCCAAAACCATCTTTTTTAATAATTTAGGTGGCCCAGTTACAGAGGTAAAATGCAGGCAACTGAGTCATAGAGTTATAATGCCACATGCAAAAAAATAATAATAATAACTCCTTAATTAGGTAAAATATATTTTTTTAATTAATTTTATTTTTTTATACAGCAAGTTCTTATTAGTTATCCATTTTACACATATTAGTGTATACATGTCAATCCCAATCTCCCAGTTCAACACAGCACCATCACCCACCTCCACCGCATTTGCCCTTTGGTGTCCATATGCTTGTTCTCTACATCTGTGTCTCAGTTTCTGCCCTGCAAACCAGTTCATCTGTACCATTTTTCTAGGTTCCACATATATGCGTTAATATACGATATTTGTTTTTCTCTTTCTGACTTACTTCATTCTGTATGACAGTCTGTAGATTCATCCACGTCTCTACAAATGACCCAATTTCACTCCTTTTTAAGGCTGAGTAATATTCTATTGTATATATGTACCACAACTTCTTTATCCATTCGTCTGTCAGTGGGCATTTAGGTTGCTTCCATGACCTGGCTATTGTAAATAGTGCTGCAGTGAACATCGGGGTGCATGTGTCTTTTTGAATTATGGTTTTCTCTGGGTATATACCCAGTAGTGGGATTGCTGGATCATATGGTAATTCTATTTTTTGGCTTTTTAAGGAACTTCCATACTGTTCTCCATAGTGGCTGTATCAATTTACATTCCCACCAACAGTGCAAGAGGGTTCCCTTTTCTCCACACCCTCTCCAGCATTTGTTGTTAGTAGATTTTCTGATGATGCCCATTCTAACTGGTGTGAGGTGATACCTCATTGTAGTTTTGATTTGCATTTCTCTAATAATTAGTGATGTTGAGCATTCTTTCATGTGTTTGTTGGCAATCTGTATATCTTCTTTGGAGAAATGTCTATTTAGGTCTTCTGCCCATTTTTGGATTGGGTTGTTTGTTTTTTAATATTGAGCTGCAAGAGCTATTTATATATTTTGGAAATTAATCCTTTGTCCGTTGACTCATTTGCAAATATTTTCTCCCATTCTGAGGGTTGTCTCTTCATCTTGTTTGTAGTTTCCTTTGTTTTGCAAAAGCTTTTAAGTTTCATTAGGTCCCATTTGTTTATTTTTGTTTTTATTTCCATTACTCCAGGAGGCAGATCAAAAAAGATTTTGCTGTATTTATGTCAAAGAGTGTTTTTCCTATGTTTTCCTCTAAGAGTTTTAAAGTGCCTGGTCTTACATTTAGGTCTCTAACGCATTTTGAGTTTATTTTTGTGTATGGTCTTAGGGAGAGTTCTAATTTCATTCTTTTACATGTAGCTGTCCAGTTTTCCCAGCACCACTTATTGAAGAGACTGTCTTTTCTTCATTGTATATCCTTGCCTACTTTGTCATAGATTAGTTGACCATAGGTGCATGGGTTTATCTCTGGGCTTTCTATCCTGTTCCATTGATCTATATCTCTGTTTTTGGGCCAGTACCATATTGTCTTGATTACTGTAGCTTTGTAGTATAGTCCGAAGTCAAGGAGTCTGATTCCTCCAGCTACGTTTTTTCCCTCAAGACTGCTTTGGCAATTCGGGGTCTTTTGTGTCTCCATACAAATTTTAAGATTTTTTGTTCTAGTTCCGTAAAAAATGTCATTGGTAATTTGATAGGGATTGCATTGAATCTGTAGATTGCTTTGGGTAGGATAGTCATTTTCACAATATTTATTCTTCCCATCCAAGACCATGGTATATCTCTCCATCTGTTGGTACCATCTTTAACTTCTTTCATCAGTATCTTATTATTTTATGTATACAGGTCTTTTTTCTCCCTAGGTAGGTTTATTCCTAGGTATTTTATTCTTTTTGTTGCAATGGTAAATCGGAGTGTTTCCTTAATTTCTCTTTCAGATTTTTCATCATTAGTGTATAGGAATGCAAGAGATTTCTATGCATTAATTTTGTATCCTGCAACTTTACCAAATTCATTGATTAGCTCTAGTAGTGTCTGGTGGCATCTTTAGGATTCTCTATGTATAGTATCATGTCATCTGTAAACAGTGACAGTTTTACTTCTTCTTTTCCAATTTGTATTCCTTTTATTTCTTTTTCTTCTCTGACTGTGGTGGCTAGGACTTCCAAAACTATGTTGAATAATAGTGGTGAGAGTGGACATCCTTGTCTTGTTCCTGATCTTAGAGGAAACGCTTTCAGTTTTTCACCATTGAGAATGATGTTTGCTGTGGGTTTGTTGTATATAGCCTTTATTATGTTGAGGTAAGTTCCCTCTATGCCCACTTCCTGGAGAGTTTTTATCAGAAATGGGTGTTGAATTTTGTCAAAAGCTTTTTCTGCCTCTATTGAGATGATCATATGGTTTTTATTCTTCAATTTGTTAATATGATGTATCACATTGATTGATTTGCATATATTGAAGAATCCTTGCATCCCTCAGATAAATCCCACTTGATCAGGGTGTATGATCCTTGTAATGTGTTGTTGGATTGTGTTTGCTAGTATTTTGTTGAGGATTTTTGCATATATATTCATCAGTGGTATTGGTCTGTAATTTTTTTTTGGTAGTACCTTTGTCTGCCTTTGGTATCAGGGTGATGGTGGCCTCATAGAATGAGTTTAGGAGTGCCCCTTCCTCTGCAATTTTGTGGAAGGGTTTGAGAAGGATGGGTGTTAGCTCTTCTCTAAATGTTTGATAGAATTCACCTGTGAAGCCATCTGGTCCTGGACTTTTGTTTGTTGGAAGATTTTTAATCACAGTTTCAATTTCATTACTTGTGATTGGTCTGTTCATATTTTCTGTTTCTTCCTGGTTCAGTCTTGGAAGGTTATACCTTTTTAAGAATTTGTCCATTTCTTCCAGGTTGTCCATTTTATTGGCATAGACTTGTTTGTAGTAGTCTCTTAGGAGGCTTTGTACTTCTGTGGTGTCTGTTGTAACTTCTCCTTTATCATTTATAATTTTATTGATTTGAGTCCTCTCCCTCTTTTTCTTCATGAGTCTGGCTAATGTTTTCTCAATTTTGTTTATCTTCTCAAAGAACAAGATTTTAGGTTTATACATCTTTGCTATAGTTTTCTTTGTTTCTATTTCATTTATTTCTGCTCTGATCTTTATGATTTCTTTCGTTCTACTAACTTGGGGTTTTGTTTTTTCTTCTTTCTCTAATTCCTTTAGGTGTAAGGTTAGATTGTTCATTTGAGATTTTTCTTGTTTCTTGAGGCAGGCTTGTATTGCTATAAACTTCCCTCTTACAACTGCTTTTTCTGCATTCCATATGTTTTGGATCGTCGTGTTTTCATTGTCATTTGTCTCTAGGTATTTTTTGATTTCCTCTTTGATTTCATCAATGATCTCTTGATTATTTAGTAAAGTATTGTTTAGCCTCCATGTGTTTGTGCTTTTTACGTTTTTTGCCCTGTAATTGATTTCTAATCTCATAGCATTGTGGTCAGAAAAGATGCTTGATACGATTTCAATTTTCTTTAATTTACTGAGGCTTGATTTGTGACCCAAGATGTGATCTATACTGGAGAATGTTCTGTGTGCACTTGAGAAGAAAGTGTAATCTGCTGTTTTTGGATGGAATGTCCTATAAATATCAATTAAATCTATCTGGTCTATTGTGTCATTTAAAGCTTCTGTTTCCTTATTTATTTTCATTTTGGATGATCTGTCCATTGGTGTAAGTGAGGTATTAAAGTTCCCCACTATTATTGTGTTACTGTCAATTTCCTCTTTTATAGCTGTTAGCAGTTGCCTTATGTATTGAGGTGCTCCTATGTTGGGTGCATATATATTTATAATTGTTATATCTTCTTCTTGGATTGATCCCTTGATCATTATGTAGTGTCCTTCCTTGTCTCTTGTAACATTCTTTATTTTAAAGTCTATTTTATCTGATACGAGTATAGCTACTCCAGCTTTCTTTTGATTTCCATTTTCATGGAATATATTTTTCCATCCCCTTACTTTCAGTCTGTATGTGTCCCTAGGTCTAAAGTGGGTCTCTTGTAGACAGCATATATATGGGTCTTGTTTTTGTATCCATTCAGCAAGCCTGTGTCTTTTGGTTGGAGCATTTAATCCATTCACTTTTAAGGTAATTATCGATATGTATGTTCCTATGACCATTTTCTTAATTGTTTTGGGTTTGTTTTTGTAGGTCCTTTTCTTCTCTTGTGTTTCCCACTTAGAGAAGTTCCTTTAGCATTTGTTGTAGAGCTGGTCTGGTGGTGCTGAATTCTCCTAGCTTTTGCTTGTGTGGAAAGCTTTTGATTTCTCCATCAAATATGAATGATATCCTTGCCAGGTAGAGTAATCTTGGTTGTAGGTTCTTACCTTTCATCACTTTAAATATGTCATGCCACTCCCTTCTGGCTTGTAGAGTTTCTGCTGAGAAATCAGCTGTTAACTTTATGGGAGTTCCCTTTTATGTTATTTGTCATTTTTCCCTTGCTGCTTTCAGTAATTTTTCTTTGTCTTTAATTTTTGCCAATTTGATTACTATGTGTCTCGGCATGTTTCTCGTTGGGTTTATCCTGTGTGGGACTCTCTGCACTTCCTGGACTTGGGTGGCTATTTCCTTTGCCATGTTAGGGAAGTTTTTGACTATAATCTCTTCAAATATTTTCTTGGGTCCTTTCTCTCTCTCTTCTCCCTCTGGTACCCCTATAATGCAAATGTTGTTTTGTTTAACGTTGTCCCAGAGGTCTCTTAGGCTATCTTCCTTTCTTTTCATTGTTTTCTCTTTATTCTGTTCTGCAGCAGTGAATTCCAGCATTCTGTCTTCCAGGTCACTTATCAGTTCTTCTGTCTCAGTTATTCTGCTATTGATTCGTTCTAGTATATCTTTCATTTCAATTTTTGTATTGTTTATTTCTGTTTGTTTGTTCTTTAATTCTTTTAAGTCTTTGTTAAACATTTCTTGCATCTTCTCGATCTTTGCCTCCATTCTTTTTCTGAGGTTCTGGATCATCTTCACTATCATTTTTCTGAATTCTTTTTCTGGAAGTTTGCCAATCTCCACTTCACTTAGTTGTTTTTCTTGGGTTTTATCTTGTTCCTTCATCTAGTGCATAGCCCTCTGCCTTTTCATCTTGTCTATTTTTCTGTGAATGTGGTTTTTGTTCCACAGGCTGCAGGATTGTATTTCTTCTTGCTTCTGCTCCTTTAGTAGGTAAAACTTGATGTCCTACTTTTATAAGCATCATAAGGCAATTATTTGTTTAAAGAAGATAAATAAGAAGATAAAAGATAAATTTTTTGTATAAAATACATAAATGTTCTGGCAAACCTAAACTGTAGACTATACAAGGAAAATCTATAAGAATGCCAGAATGATTTTACTGCATTATCACAGAAAACCAAAACAACTCATATAAATGTAGCAACAATTTCAAGGTGGCTTCAGGGTACAAATACTATGCCTTAGGCCAATACTAAAATCCCATCATGCTTTGCTTTGTGGGCTTGAATAAAACTCTGTGATGTGAATCTCTGAACAACAATGTGTCTTCCTGGGGAGCTTTCTCCCTAAAGTAACACTATGTTAAATCTTTTCATGGAAATGATCATCCTTTGTTTATCTTTTGTGTAAATATAGATCTTCTTGTATCTCATCTGTTCCTGACTACTGATGTCAACCCCCCATTACTCAGGAATCCCGGGAGTGGAAAAGGACATCAAGATGAGGCAGGGTCCTGGATAGCAGCCTTAGAATGAGTTGCACTGTCAGACTCAGGCAGACCTATGTTTGAGTCCTGGCTCTGACACTTCTGACATGTACTAGCGATATAAGCTTAGACAAATTACTTAACCAATATAAGTCTCAGCCTCTTCATCTGTAAAATGGGGATAACGTTTCAGACCTAATAGTTCATAACTTAGATGAGAGAATGCCTGTAAAGCCCTGAGAACAATAAATGTCAAGAAATGTTGGCTCTTGTCATTTCCTCATCCTAGCCAGCACAGAGCCCAAGAGGGAGCTCCTTTCACTAGAGCCTAGTGCATCTAACACTTGTATTTTGCTCTTGACAAAGAGCAAAAAGACAAGTTGAGGGTGAGAGTGTGAGAAGAAGGGGAACATATCAGGGTGGAAGTATCAGCACAAGATAAGGGCCAGAGACATGAGAGAGCCCTGAGATGATTAGTATTGCTGGAGAATAAAGTGGGAGATGAATGAGGAGAAGTGCTGAGAGATGTCTGCAGAGGGCAGGGGCCAAAGTTATGAGAGCCAAGTATGCCTTCCTAAGTGTCTGTATTTGGGATAGAATTTCTCTCCAAGAATGGGCAGTGCACATTTGGCCACAATGTCATGTGTACTCTCATATCACTCAGAAACATGAGAATGTGGACAGGCAAGAGAAGGAGGAACACCCCACAATTATAATTTCAATAAAGTAACATTTATCCTCAGTTACAAACAAAAAGAGAATTTGTGGCATTTGCTTTTTTCTGCCTGATATTAGTTGATTTGGGTCATAAGTCTTAACACTGCCTTAAATGAGTACCATGCCCTCTAAGTTTCTAAAATTGCAAGGTAAGTGTTTAAGAAAGACAGATAAAAACAGAGGTTTTGTTCTTTTTGTTTTTTCTGAGCTTAACCTTAAGGGTAAAAAATAAATCTTCCTTCACATCTCCACATCCACACAGAACCCTGGGTTCCTACTATTACCAGGGCTGTGCTAATCTGTGTTCTCATTGCAGGATGCAGCACTACATAATAACCTGTGAGTAACTTCACACTGAGGAGTTGTGTTTCAGACTTGGCTCTTGGAGCTCAGGAAAATAAAAGCAACTCATAGTCCCAAGCAGGATCTCCAGTTACTGGGAATGAGCAAACCTTGCTGAGAGAGAGGGGGAGGAAGGAGGCGTGTAAGTGCCAATCTGTAAGCAGCTCCAAGGTCATGAGATTTCTCATTGCCTCCTCTCCTCTTCCTCCTTCATCTCCTGCTTCTCATGCAGATCTCAAGCCCCTATTCCATCACATGGTTAAAGGAGCAGCTACAAAACAGGAACAGTCAAATCCTCATGAATTACTTTGTAAAATTTTTATTTACAAACTGATAATTTACATATTATCAGTTCTTATGAAATTTTTCCAAGGGCTCAAAAAATCTGACAAGTGCTCTCTTTTCCCGTGGCAAATAGGTGGGAGTGTGTGGCAGATCAATGCCTAACACATAGTAAGCGCCTACTATAAGACTCTATGCCCTGTTCTCTGTGCTTTATGTAGATGTCTTCTTTTAACCATCTTTACAACCCTAAACTACAATCGTGACCATTTTATGGATGAGAAAACTGAGGCACAGAAAAGTAAGAGGCTTTCCCAGGTCTCACAGATGGTAAGTAGTACAACCAAGATTTAAATCTTGGCAGTCTGTTACTAGAACCCGAAAACTTACCACTATTATAAAACCTCCCAGAAGAAATACATCCATGAAATCTCCTAACTGTAGAAAATAGACCAAATTTTATCAAAGCCTCTTGAATGCATATTATTCAAATGGATACAAGTGGTTTACTATGTCTTCCAGGATTCTTATTGAAACTCACCCTGGTATTTATATGATGTTCAAAATAGATGTGAGAGGTAAGAACAAGTGCCCATATAAGTGATGTGGTTACTGTTCCTATATACCAGTGCTCCAGCCCTAAATGTCTGAACTACTGGACTATTGTCCACTTTAACCTTGACCTTCCAGCCACTCTTGTTCCTGACCCACCAAACTCCTCATCCTGGCCTGGCAAAATGCACCCTTCCCTGCTGACAAGCATGCCCTAGTGTACTAAAAGTCGCAATGCTAAATATTCTTCTGTCCCCATTTTTTCAGCAAACAGATGACTATCAACTGCAGCATAATGCCCATGAGAAGGTTTGAAATTAAATGAGGGAAGCCTCTAAAGTGAATGTCAGAGAATTCTATGATACAGCACTGTTTCCAGAGCGCTCAGCATGGCACATTGCCCTGCACAGCTGGGAATGCAGAAACAAAGGCCTCCAGTGTCACTTCCATTTGTAAGAAGACTGAATTAGTGTTGCTGGGAAACAAAGCCTAAATTTTCTATTAAATTTACTTTCAGCTTATACGTCATACCTCTCCTAGCCTGAGTGAAACACAATAAAGGAAGAAAACTACAGTTCTTTTATTAAAATGCCTCAGATCATGTATTCCCCAGGTAATCCATAAGAGGATAGATCTACACATATCTCATCATAAAAGTGATTCAGCTACACCCAGATTTTAGTATATGGTGGGGAAAACCACATAGGGTGACCATAGGAGCATATGATGTGGAAATTGCTCTAGACTTTATTCCTGTGGTCACAGTTGTGACCTAGAAGTCTCAAAGGATATATATATATATATACATATGTATATATATATGTATATATATATATAATCTCAACAACAGAAGAGAGAGGGAAGATTGGAATGAATGTGGTAAGGGAGGAGGTCAGAAAGGTGAGTTGGGAAAGTGGAGAGGAAGAAAGCAAATTGTGGAACCAGCTCAGTAGTTAGGGATGAAGCTCAAGACTTTCAAAAGGGAGTTGACCAGTTGACTGACATTGTAAAACAAAAGGAGGAAATTGGTTGCTGGTTGAGTCAAGCCAAACCAGGTGTCAAGAGACTATCTAGGGAAGGGATATAAATGTCACTTGGATGAAGCTGGGTCTGCACAAGTATGAGCTCCTCCTCCCTTTGCCAAAATGCTACCATCTTTAGAGGAAAAAAACCAAGCAAGCGCTCTGCTGATTGCTCAGATGTGAGTGTGTGCACACTTCTAGTGACTTGTCAAATCCTAGTCTTAATTCATTACCAATCCCAAGCATCTGTGAAGTCATACATGTTTCTCAAATCTCCGCTCAAACCTCTTTCCCAGGGACATCTACCCCAGCTCTGCAGACTAGATTCAATCCATGTTATACACTCTTGAAGCCTGGCTGTCATTTTCTCCAAATCACTCACAAGAAATTACATAGCTCTATGATTTTTTTCCTGTTTTTCCTGTACTAAACTGTAAGCTCCTTGAGTGTAAAAAGTATGTTTGTTTCTGCTTAGCATTATATTCCCAGTTCCTACGTAGAGCCCAGCACATAGTAGGCGTTCACCTTAACTTGTTCAGTGAATGAATGGATGTATCCTAAACAGATATGATCAGAAGGTAAACAAATCAACTCCATGGGGGAGTAAAGACAGCAAGCCTTCAAGGCCAACAGGAACCCACAGAATCACAAGTCAACTTCTGCCTGAACTTCCTTCCCAAGGAAACATATACCCCCAGACAGCAAAGCTCAGAAGTTGGACCAGAAAAAACCTGGATCCATGATGAGTTTTTGTCACAGCCTTATCTTCCACATACAATATCAGGGCTTGGTTTTTCTTGTATGACCATGAGAGGCTTTCAAAATGAGATTCTGAATAACTTCTTAGTGTCATTTTGTGTACTGACTTCAGCCAAGGATCACTTGTATATCCTGGGACCGGAAAGATTTGGGCCTCATGAATAAACAGCCTCTTGGATCAGGCACAGAAGTCATCACAACAGTACTTGGCAATTTCCTAGCAACTTACAATGGCTGTCCCCGCCAGGATGGAGAGATAGGATACAGTTTCCTCATCTACTTCAAGATTCTATAAATGTTGTTCCTCTTGAAAACAAGTAGCCAGAGGCGGAAAATAGTGACTACACAAGTTCTTCTGCAACTGCAGGAGAATTAAGAATTACATCCAGCTCCAGTGGGGAAGCAGCAGACCATGTTTCAAGACCCATTACATAGGCTGTTTGAGTCACATTATATTTAATCAAAAGCTGTTTTATTCATTTGTGCTGTTCCATCTGTAATATTAAAGTAAGGTGAGGAAAGTGTCAAGAAAGAAAGGCTGTAGAAGATACCACAGAATACCCAAGAGCAAATTTATAAGACTGTACTAATAACTGTGTCTTCACCAATATCAGGAAAAGGGGCATGAAGAGAGGACTGCTCTGATGGATTCAGAAGCTATTGGAACTTTCCAAAGTAGAGAATTTCCTTAGAAGAAGCAGAAGGAAGATTATGAAACAGAGGAACTCAGACTTGAATACTGGTTTGGCCACTGAGCTGTGTGAACTTGGGCAAGTTACTCCTTCTTTTGGAGTCTCAGTTTGCTTATTTTAGAAATGGAGATAATAATATCTGCCTTGTAGCACCATTTCAAGGTTAGAATTAATATGCAGAGAGATGCCAGACTAGTGTCTGGCCCATAAGAAATTCAATAGTTCAAACCTCTCTGAGTTGCCCTCCTCATTTCTCCATTTTTCCTTATCTCTCTGTCACCATCCTGGACCACACCACGTATCTTATATTCATGATGCTTTTTTTCATGTAGCCTGCTGAACCTAGAGGTGTCATTTTCTTGACTTTAACTATCTATGACAGTAATGACATGAATTGCATATTAACTCTACTTGTATGGCCCCGTAGAATGAGTGAGCAAGAACAAAAGTGAGGGAGCTAGAGGGGAAGAGAATAAGAGAGCAAACGAGGACAAGCAAAGTCTGGAGACAGAAACCATATTTGATTATGTGCATTTGTCAGAGGCTCTGCCTGGTGCCTCTAAGGCCCGGGGACATGTGATGATCAGGAATAAATACAGCTGAGATGGCACTCAGACATCTGCTTTCCTCTTGGCCCTTCTTCATGTTCATTCTCATTTTTCTTTCACTCCCCACTGTGTTCCTCCAGATTTATGAGGAGGAACATTTAATCCTCCTCTTTTATGATCCTAGCCTTTGGGCCTGCCCTAACCCTGCCTTCTTCCACTATCAGCTTGGTGAGCTTTGGTCCCTGGCTTCCATGCTTTTGCTCATCCTCAGTCTAGTAAAGAGTGATTCTCCTGTGTCCTCTGACTCCATCTGACCCCAGGATTTCCTCTGCAGTCTCCTTTCAATCGGGCCCATTTTGGCTTTCAATATCTTCTCTCTCTACCCCTCCTCAAAAGGTTTCCTAAATCCAATACTGTCCCATGTAGTTCTTGGCCTCCATACTTTGTGGCTCTAGTTCTGTCTCCTGACTAGTTTATTCATTTTTCCTGTCTCCTTGAATCAGGAAGACCAGGAAAGTCTCTCATTAGTGATGTTTGCCTACTACAAGGCTAACTCTAACCCGCCAGAAGCCTGACTAAATGTGAGCCTTGAACTAGACACTGTGGGAGCTATCCAGGTATTAAGACCTGGACTCATGCCATCAAGGGAGTTACATATAACTGGCAGGTAACATAGACATTTTGATGATATAAAGAAAACTGGCTACAAAAAGTCCCATATTGAATATAATAATACTGTAGAATAGTGTTTATCTGGGAATGAAAACACCAGAAGTATTCAACAACAAAACGGTTGAATATGGATCATTCCATATAGATCATTTTCGTGATCACCCACTTTCAAAGTTATGCCAATATAATGAATAAAATATGATTTACTAAAGTACAGTGCATAGGAAAAATAGGATCTGCTCAGCTAAGAATCACCAGTCAGTGATTCCATACAGACCAGACCTGCTTGATACAGACTGAATGATGCAGAATGTAAGGTATAACTGCAAGGACATCATTCAAATCTTATCAGCAATTGATAAATTGATAGTTCTTTATTTTTTGTATATTTCAAGAAGAGCACTAAGGCATTGAGTTTCAAGTAGAACACACCCACACACATATACACACATAAAACATGCTAAAGCATTTTTTTAAATCATTGTACTTTTTTAGAGTTAAATATTTAAATTTTCAGAATTATTAGAAACAAATCAAGCTGTTAACATTTTGAATAATGGCATTTTTTTCTGATGTAAACAAACAAGAGCTTATTGATGAACCAAGGAAAGTCATATTATTCAAATAACTGAACTGGTAAATTAAGAAAGCACATCAACCTTGCGTATTAGGTAATTGTAGGTAAGTAGTATTCATAGATCACCTGGCATCTGTGGAGGAGATTTTCAAAGGGGAATGCTTAATCAGAAATACAATGACCTCAACTGGGCTCCCAGCTTGAATGGCTCAGTGTTTCTCCTTTTGTATCCTAACTGAAAGCCATGGTGATGAATAAAAATAAAGCCAGATAGTCTCTAACTCTGTTGCCTATTTTTGTTCCCCCAGTTAAAATTTTCATGCTAGATAATATATTATCTCACATTCTGTACTTATTTTTTTAATTTCTAAGAAAGAGTGTAGAGGCATTCTTACTTTTTTCTTGATACTAGTCATACCTCCTTTGTGATTATGGTACAAATAAGCAAACGTATGCTATCTTTTCTTTATTTTTGAAATAGAATTGCATAATTAATTGGACTTTAATGCAAAAGAGCCAAATATTGTGGGAGGAAACATTCAGATTTGAATTGTCTTTCAGGGGACTCAGATGGTTAGAATTACGTAGAAGCATCTGGGATTTTTCATAGCCAGAAGATGATGTCAAAGATGAATGGTGTTCAAATATTTTGTTTAAACCTTGGAATCATGTGGCATCAAGTCAAATCATACAGAGAAGGACAAAACATAAAACAACTCAAAGCAGAGCTATTGTGATCAAAAGAAAGGATAGATGGCTTGAGGCTGCAGGTACTTCTACCCTCATCGTCCCTAATAGCCCTGGAGGCACCTCTAAAGCAAATCTGGGGCTCCAGGGAGCACAAAGTGAAAGCCACTGCTTATTATGGGATGCAAATTTTTATAGTCATGGAAGGAACATAATTGAGAAAAAACTAAAGAGGATATTACAAAGTGGTAAAACACATAAAATAAGCTTCAGGGACATTTATTTTAGAATTGGGCTTGATATAATGGAAGTAGTAAATATGAGGTTGATAAAATCTCTTACTATTCTCTGATTCAGAGTCTGTTTTCTGTTATCCTGCCAGAGACTCTGAAGTCAACAGATATAGTCACAGTGAGACAGAATATGAGGAAACTTAACTCTAGATATTACATGAAGTTTCACCCTTCCCAGCCCCATAGTCTAGGACCAGAAAAGCATTAGAATACTTATATAACTTTTGAACAAATATTTAAGGAAGGTCTATTATGTATCAGGCACTATTTTAGGCACATGGACTACAAAGGTAAACAAGACAGACAAGGTTCACACTCTCATGGAAACTACATTCTAGTGAGGGAGACAGAAAAACATGAACTAAACGAAGAGAATTTCAGAGAGTGAAATGAGCTTTGAAGGCAACTAAACTGCATAACAGAAAAGAGATACAGGGATGATTGCATCCTTAGGTCCTGCTCTTCTAAACCTGTTTTCTGTGCTCCTGCTCACAGAGTAACATTCTTCTTTGAATTGTTTTTTTCTTTTTGTACTTAGTGTAAGATGAATCTGAGGTCACCTCCCTTTCAGAAGAGAATCCTTTACCCTGGGAAGATCTAAAAGAATGCGTTAAGGCAGTTATTCCCTCGACTTTAGGAAGAAACTCTCTCACTTCTGTATTTTTCTTTCTGTCTTGTTTCTCCCCAACAAAATGGTGAGATATCCAGGGTCAAGATTAGGAATTGGGTCCAGGAAAAGAAGATGAATGAGGCTACCTATTCTACCTTTAATACATCCTATTGGAGAGGGATAAAATGATTCTAACCTATCTCTCTAGATTGAGTCATAATTTTGCAATTTTTCATTGATTAACTCTCTGTATGACTCATATGTCATACATGTCATATGAAGACTACAGGCTCCTGATGGAGACCTTCAGAGTTTAGGAACCCCAAAGCCTTCCTCCTTCTATCATGAAGATATAATTAATATTGTCACTCCTTTTCTTAAAATGTTCCTGGCAGCAGCAGTAAACTCAAGCGTCAGGTCCCACATTTGCATGGGCCCTTCCAAACCCTTGAGAAAGGCCCTAGCAATATGGTCACATGTTACTATTAAGTTTATAAAATAGTATGTTTTTGTGTCATTTCCCCAAATTATATTTCAGGCTCCAAAAACCCATGTCTGTCCCTGAGTATTATTAAGCATAGAGCTTATCCATCTACAGTGCCAAGGAGGTTAGAGCTGCTCAGTATCCACTTGTTATATTAAAAATAACTTTTAATTTTTACTCTATTGTATTTAAATATAGACTTTTCTCAAAAGAATGGCATTGGCACAACAAACTGTTTTGATGTTTGAACTGTCTACTTATATAATAGTACCAGTTACAATCATCCTCACTTTCCCAAATAAGTAGAAATAGAAATTCATCCTGTTGTCTCTGTTTCCAAAAGTAAATGAATAAGCCACAGCTTTGAGTTCTTAAAATACTTTCTTTTCAACACAGATATAAGTAAAGGTGTGATAAGCTTTCATGTTTGACATTAATACCAGAACAAAATCCCACTTAAAAGTTTGGAGAATATTTATTTGTAATGAGTTAAGTCCATTTCCTCCCCAAGTTGTTTTTTTCTTTTAATGATAAAGGCTACCTAAATGATGATAATGTGAAAAGGTGAATCACAAATCATAAAACACAAGGATCACCTATATCATGGGCTTTACTATAAAAAAAAAAAATTTCACCTTATAAATAAAATGTGACATTTGTGCCGATAATAGGCTAAGAACCTTAAAAGATCAGACCAGCTGCTGGTACCTCAGGATTCCAGAAGTCTTCCTAGAATTATACGGAAGATAAATAATTTTATGGTGTTCCCAAGGAAGTGATAAACTGAGTCTCTACTGAAACTCATTCACAAGACAATGACAATTTGCCACTAAATAATTCCTCAAAGTTGCTCTCTGAGGCTGTGTACTTAACTCCTAGGGTAATGAATGAGGTGGCTGCCATATTATCGTAATCTAGATGTGATCAGGGAATTTCTATCTGTGTGGCGTGATTAGAAGGGCAACTAAAATATCTCCTCAGAAATTCAGACTTCTCAGTTCAGTCTCAAGCTTTTCATCTTGAAATAGCTCTTCTTGAAAAAGAAAACAAACTGTTCAACCACGCATTAAGCTGTTGTTTGTAACTGTCTTAGATGGGATCAATTAAACATTATCATAAATGTAGATAAATGTAGGGCATTTAAGACAATGAGATAGATGAATGCCCAAGGCAGTGAGGGAAACAGGGAAGAGAGAAGAGAAAGTTCTAAAGACTGAGGTTGAGAAGATGAGGAGAGTCCTTATCTTCAAGGTAATATATTTAATTGGCTATCTTA